>NW_020837967.1:20371272-21001765 GCF_003676395.1 Aethalodelphis obliquidens | reverse complement strand
ACCAGTGTCCCAGGAGTCAAACACCTCTGCCTGAGTTCTAGATGGGTTTCCTAGCCTCTCTTTCTTCTTCCTCTGGCTCACCTTTTCTTTCTTTTTACTTTCCTCTCTCTCTCTCATCTTTTTCTTTTTATGCCCCCCCTTCCTAGTTTCTGCGCCACTCAGGGTGATTATGCAATGGTGAATAAATACAAATATAAAAAGATATTTGATTCTGGACCACCTAAAACTACCTCATAAATTAAAGACAGCCTACACCCTACACTTTTAGAAGTGCTACAGTTTAGAGGATGCAGGTGGCCCTTTTCAGCTTTAAAATTACGTGATCTAAAATGGGCCAAGTCAGCTACCTTCTCATCAGTAATCTTTCCCCAACAATCATATTAAGACTTCTTTGCAGCTGGAACCAGTTGGGTGATTACTTTCTGGCCTGAATCTCATTAGCAGTGTTGAAACCAATGCAGCCCTTAAGCATTTCATGGGAGCCTTTCAGCTGAAATCACACTCTCTCCCCTAATGTGACTGTGATCTCCTATGACAACCCTTACGCAACAAGGGCACTTGTGTATCTTCAGGAAAAGGAGGGAACTCGTGAAAAGGGGTTGACACTGACTTGGATAGGGTAATGGCCTAGTTAAACAGAACCAGGGGAGTTTAGAAAAATTAATTTCACAGAAACACAAATTTAGTATGCAGTATTACACTTAAAGGGAGTGGTACATACCATTTGAAAGAGTTCTTGGTCAAGAGTAGCACCACCTCAAGCAAAATAAGGCAGGAAACACGAGGTTTAAGGACTGGAAAACTGCGCCTTAAGGGCTAAAGGATTGAGGTGAAAGTGGGGACATTTTTCATAAGTCTTGAGTTTGGAGTAATAGAATCCAGAGAGTACATGAAAGTACAGGAATCATTATTGTTTATCACACAGTGTAATAGGGAATGAGATGACTGTGAGCTGCCTGAATATGGAAAGAAAAAAAAAAATATATATATATATAGTGTTTGGGGAAAAAAATCTATGAGTTTAACCCTGAGAATGGGGACCACTGACTGTTAGAAATTGGCGTGCCGTACAGTGGAGTCGTTAGCTATAGTAAGTTGTGGTAAAAGTAGGGTGTTTTATATAACTGCTAAAGTGGGCCAATTTGAAATCCAGTGCAAGAAGTGAAGGAGAAAACACATTTATCAATAAGTTCTCCCATATTTATAGCTTCAAACACATCCACATTACAATGCGGAATCCGAGCTACTTTTTTCAATTGCTTGATTAGTTGGATACTTGCCCTACTAGATCTTATTGTATCAGATTGTATTTTCATTGTACTCTGTGCCAGAGGGGGGCAGAGAGGGGGTTCATATCAGAAAATAAATTAAAAATAAACAATCTGTTTGGAATGATGCACACCCATTTCATTCTGAAATACGTTCTCCTCATTCCAAAATGTCATTAAAAGGCCCCAAATGGAACTGTACAAATGTGGTCTTCTCACACAGTCTCACGAGGAGACTACCATGCTGGATGGGTCTATACCATATATACCATAGACCATGGGTAGGCAGAGAGGAAGCCTTCTGAGTGCACGTTGGCTCCCGGGTAGTATGGGAAGGATGCAGATGTACCCCTGTTTAGCCTGTGGGGAAGTGAGGAGTAGTGTTGGACCTTTCATGAAGGCAGTGAAGGCAAGGGATAGCATGACCTCTGCAGGGCTTGTGGGGTGCACAATTCCTAAGCCAGACCCCAGAGAGAGAATGTAGTTGAATATTAGAGCCGTCTTTAGAGCCAGCAAGTCTTGAGTTGGGATTAAACCAAAGGAGAACCCAAGGCCCTGACCAAGCCAACGGAAAGTATAGAACTTAGACTGTTAATTACGGACATCAGTCAAGCCTTCAGTAGTAGATGCCAGAAGAACAGCACTACCAGGCAACCAAGGGCAGTTGCCAAAAAGAGACCAAAAGTGAACAGTAACAGCCTGAGGTCACAGTGCTTAGATCCCAGGCTCCCTCCAGCACGAGGGCCTGTGTGTTCTGCCATCACCCAGGTACAGTCTTAGGAAAGAGAAGGATGTAGGAAAACGACTGAAAGACTGAACATTGACCTGAACACAGTAAGTTGCCTGAACTAAATGATTTAAACTAGAAGAGATGGAGGCATTTAATTGGCAAGTTTAATGCCCATCTTCCCTCTTTCAAGCCTTGGTAGAGTGAGGCTTAGAAGAAGAGTAATAGATGAATACTAGAAAACAAAAGCTGTATTGTTTTTGCACCTCCGATTAGTAGTCTGAAAATTGATCTTAGATGCTTTTTCCTCTCTCCTTACTTCCTTCCTTGACTTCTTTTCTCCATCCCTTACTAAATAAACACTTAATTCATTCCTCCAGTGTGTGACACTTTAATAGGCGCTTGGAATGAAAGGGCAACAATAGTAGCTCCTGCCTCCAGAGATCAGCCATCTAAGGAAGGAGAAAAACAGGTAAATAAATAATTACGTTACAGTATAAGTGCAAATATAGATGTGAGCGAGGAGTTGTAGGTGAGTAATTGGAGGAATTAGTTTCCTCTCCATGGAGTAGAGCTTGGCATTTGAGGATGCTTTCGTGAGGCAAACAACAGGATTTCAGACAGTATTATATAGTCTTTGTAGAAAATCCTGAGGAAGTACCTGAGAAATGACACAGAACGCAAAGACAATATACTAACGCCAATCTGGCATATCTATCTGCCAGAAATGAATATTTGGAATTTGAAAAACAATCTCACTTACAATAAAACCCAAAACGATGAAATATTTAACCAAATATGTGCAGCATTCATGTGCTGAAAACCGTAGAACACTCATAAAAGAAATGAAAGATGTACGCAAAGAGAGAGCTATCCCATGCGCGTGGATTGAAAGATTCAGTACTGATGTCACTTCTCCCCAGTTTGATCTATAGATTCAACCCTCAGTCGTAACCAAAATACAAACAAGCTTCTTTGAAGATAAGAGCAAGTTGATTCTAAAATTTACATGGAAAGGCAAAGGAATTAGAATGGTCATGATCATTCCAAAAAGAAGAACAAAGTCAGAGGACTCACAGTGCCTAGAGGCAGGACCCACAGTTGTTCCCTGATTGTAAGACTTACTATAAAGTATAGTGATCAAAACAATGTCGTTTGGGGACTTCCCTGCGGGTGCAGGGGTGAAGAATCCGCCTGCCTCTGCAGGAGACATGGGTTCAAGCCCTCGTCCGGGAAGATCCCACATGCCGCGGAGCAACGAAGCCCGTGCGCCACAACTACTGAGCCCACGTGCCACAACTCCTGAAGCCTGCGCGCCTAGAGCCCGTGCTCCGCAACAAGAGAAGCCACTGCAGTGAGAAGCCCGCGCTTCTCATTTTAAATAAATAAATAAATAATAAATAACTTTAAAAAAGTGTAGTTTTGGCAAAAAGATAAGCGTATCCGTCTATGAAACAGAATAGAGAGTCCAGAAATGAACCTACACAAATATAGCCAACTAATTTTTGACAAAAGTGCAAAGGCAACTCAGTGGAGAAAGGATAATCCTTTTTTTTTTTTTTTGTAATACATTTATTTATTTTTGGCTGTGTTGGGTCTTCATTGCTGCACGCAGGCTTTCTCTGTTGTGGCGAGCGAGGGCTACTCTTCATTGTGGTGCGCGGGCTTTCTCATAAAAGAAAGCATGGGATAAAAATCTACGTGACCTTGGGTTTGGTAACGAATATTTAGACACTGCTTCAAAACTATAAGCCATGAAAAAATTGATAAATCAGACTATCAAAATTAAAAACTATCACCTCATGAAAGACGCTGTGAACACGATGAAGAGTCACAAACAGGAGAATATATTTTCAAATCATGCAACTTTTAATGGACTTGTATCCAGAATATGTAAAGAATCCCTAAAACTCAACACTAAGCAAACAACTGATAAATGGCAAAAGATTTGAACAGACACTTTACCAAGGAAGATACATTGATGGCAAAGAAGCATGTGAAAAGATGCTCAACATCATAAATCTTTGGAGAAATACAAAGGAACTCCATAAGGTACTACTATATACGTATTGGAATGGCTAAATTTTTCAAATAAAATACATATATTTATATATATATAGTGTATAACATGATGTTTTGAAATGCATAATGAAATGATTACTTACAATCAAGCTAATTAACAGATCCATCTTCTTCTTAGTTACTGTTTTTTGTGATTGTAGTTAGGGCACCTGAAATCCACTCGCTAAGTAAATTTTGAGTATATACTACAGTATTATTAACTATAGTTATCCTGCTGTACATTAAATCTCTAGATTTACTCATCTAAAGGATGAATTCACGAATTCAACTTTGTGCTCTTTGACCAGCACCTCCCCATTTCCCCCACCTACCCACCCCTGGCAATCACCGTTCTACTCTCTGCTTCTATGTATTTAACTTTTTTAGATTTTACATATAAGTAAGATTGTGCAATATTTTTCTTTCTCTGTGTGGCTTATTTCACTTAGTATAATGCCCTCCAGGTTCATACATGTTTTCACAAATAGCTGGATCTCCTTCGTTTTAAGACTGGATAATATTTCAGTGTGTGTGTGTGTGTGTGTATGTACCACAATTTCTCTATCCTAGAATGGCTAGATTTTTAAAAAGAAATTGACAATATCAAATGCTAATGAGAATACAGAACAATAAAACTTATGCAGAGCTTCCCTGGTGGCGCAGTGGTTGAGAGTCCGCCTGCCGATGCAGGGGACACGGGTTCGTGCCCCAGTCCGGGAAGATCCCACATGCCAAGGAGCGGCTGGGCCCGTGAGCCATGGCCGCTGAGCCTGCGCGTCCAGAGCCTGTGATCCGCAACGGGAGAGGCCACAACAGTGAGAGGCCCGCGTGCCGCAAAACAAACAAACAAAAAAAACACTGTTATTCATTGCTGTTAGAATGCAAAATGGTGCAGCCAGTTTGGAAAACGTTTTGGCTGTTTCTTATAAGGTTAAATACGTACTTACCGTACCATCAATCCTGCTTGTAGGTATTTGCCTAAGCGAAATGAAAACTTAAGTTCTCACAAAAATCCTATATATAACTTTTTGTAGCAGTATAATTCATGATTGTGAAAAACTGGAGACAGTCAAATGCATTTAACAAATGAATGGAAAACCAAATGTGGCGTGTTCATGTTCATAGAACGAAATGCTGCTCAACAGTAAAAAGGAAGACAGTTGTGTTTCATGCAACAACATGGATGAATCTTAGGTGCATTTTTCTAAGTAAAGAAAGTCAGACAGACTCCATAAGCAATATGTTGTATGATTCCGTTTATATGACATTCTAGAAAGGGCAAAACTATAAAGGGAAGAAAACAGTTAGAACAGCTTCATCTTACACTGATATGTTGGGCTGCTCTACCTACTCTCTCAAACTAGAGAACTTGGATCCTGCATAGGATGACATCTCCAAGCTTTGTACTCAGGGGACTTGATCTCCTGACCTGGTCTCTTAAAGATACTCTGGTCTACTGCAGTCATCTTGGTTGGTACACTCTTGGGGCACATACTCCTTAACTAGCCTCACTCTACTTATTATTTAACCTCCTATTCTAGCAAAGACACAAAACCAAGTTTTATAGTCTTCTTTTTTTCTTATAAAGGCCAACATCTGGCCTTTTCAGTATTGCCTTAATCATTTTCCTTCTTTTGGAGAAGAATACATTCTTCCTAGGAATAGTACAAGCAGTAGACCTATAAAATCTCAGACAGGAGGAAAAAAGATTAAAGAAAAGATTAAGTGCAAACTAATAAAGCATAAACCACTTGCACCATAAAAAACTGGGAAAATACCGTTAGTGTGGCAAATTATTGGAAGAATAATTAGCCCCCAAATGTTCAGGTACTCCCTACATCTTGCTTGCAAAGGACTGACATAATGTGATAAGGAGATAAAACTGTCAGCCCTCCATTGTTTGGAGGGGTAAAGGTTTGGATTAAACTGGCTGTACAAACAAGTCCAATGTCACTGCAATGAAAATTGGACATTGCGGGTGTTTTGGGTGTGTATGTGAAATGAGCATTTGAATGCATAGCACAGGCGACCTTGGATTGCTTTATTGGGAAGAAAAGAAGATTAAAATTTTCCTCTCAGATACTGCCATTAGTTACTTTTTCTAAGTGGAAAAGACCCAGTGACTGTACGTGGCATACTGGAATGATGCTCTGATTAGAGTAATGCCATTTGGATGCAGAGGCTTCTTAACAGTTTCAGGGATGGTGAAACATACCAAGTCTAGGTCATCAGGGGACCCACCAGATCATCCGTGTTAAAGACAGTCATGACAGGAAATCATACTCTCTGGGACCAGCGCCATCCATACGTTTCCACCCCAACTTAGGGCATGAGGAGGGGAAACTTCTGGGCTGATTTGGTGTCATAATAACACAGCAGAACTTATGACAGACTCTCATGTACATGTAATTGTACTGGAAGATCGTTTTGGGAAACAAAAGTTAAATTTTTAGGACAGTCATATCTTGACCATGATTTTTCTGAAATTCCTAAACCATTTCCTAGTTATAAATCAGGGAAGCAATTCTTCTCACTTTTGCTTTAATACAAGTCAACTGTTTGTTAATTTCTACTAAACTAAAAGGATCCAGGGAATTCCCTGGTGGTCTAGTGGTTAGGATGTCGTGCTTCCACTGCAGGGGGTGCAGGTTCAATCTCTGGCTGGGGAACTAAGATCCCACAAGCCATGCAGTGTGGCCCCCCCAAAAACAGGATCCATATGTAGTTGACCCTTGAATAACATGGGGGTTGGGACACCAGCCCTCTGTGTAGTTGAAAATCCCTGTATAACTTTACGGTGGGTCCTCCATATAGACAATTCTGCATCCACGGATTCAACCGACCCCAGATTGTGTAGTACGTTAGTACGTATTTAGTGAAAAAGATCTGTGTATAGGTGGACCTGTGCACTTCAAATCTCTGTTGTTTGAGGTTTCACTAGGGAAAACAACTTTCTTTTTCTAAAGATACAGGTACATGGGTTAAGTGTTGCTGAAACCTGTGTCTTCGCTTAGCTCATGAGTCCTTCTACTAACCATGTGGTTAGTTGGCACTAGAATTGGACTTGTTCTCAAGAAGTTTCAGAGAACCAAATTGCATTGTGTAGCTGTTCAGTACTGGTGGCTTGTATACCATTGTTTCCTAGACGGAGATGATTTACTTTGTCTGCAGGCCTCTCCTCCCTGTTGGATCCTTTTAGGAATATGCTAATACAAGTTAATATTTACTTATGGCCTTATGCTTGATACAACACTTTCACATATATTTTCCCTTTGGGTTCTCTAGTTATCATTGGGAAGTGTGATGATATTTTTATTGTAGATGAGGAAACCTAGGCTTGCAGAAATCATCTGCCCAAGATCACTTGGTTAATAACAAGAGGGATGGGATTCAAGCCCAGAGTAACTGATCCCAGAGTCCAAGCTCTTTCCAGTGTGCCACACTGGAAGTTGATTCTGTGTAAACGTAGAGGTGATGTCAGGCCTAAGCCATCTTGTCCCCAAAATCATTTAATAACCAGCAATCCAATTGGTACGTGAAGCCCCATTTGGTGATGTTAGGATAGAGCAAGATAAGCTGGTTGAAGGAAAGATGATAAATTCCACTTCGGGCATGTGGTCTATTTAAGAGGAGACGTTCACTTGACATTGGATGTACAGGTCTAGAGAACCAGATAGAAATCTGGGTGGGTGATATAGATTTTGGAAACCCTAGTTATAGATGGTAATTAAAGGCACTGGAATGGAAGAGACCTCTCTGAAACAAGGATACTGCTATAACTTGAATTATGGCATGAATGGTGTTCAGGTGAAATTCAGTTCTACTTACATTTAGCTTGTGGCTTTATAACTATTATCATATCCGAGAAAAAACAGGAGAAGGAATGCTGGATTTTGGAAGTACGACCCAGCGAAGAACAACAGAGAAATTTTTGTGGATTGCTACATATTACACAGTAATAAAACATGACATTTAGACTTAAGCACTTTAAATAGTCCCTTGGGCTATGTTCAGGGCACACAACAGCTGTATGTACAATTAAATAAAGCTAATTTAAATAAATTAGATGAACCAGAAAAATCACTCCAAGTTTGTATTCAGAAAAGTATTTTGTGTAAGGCCTTGTCAATGCGGTTTCTTCAAAATGCATGTTTTGGATAATGGTGGTCTCTAGGATAAGGCTTACATTTTAAAGTAGTAAAACTAGAAAGTTTTTTCTTCAGATTTCATATTGAAAGTATAATTTTACTGATACTTTACACAGATGAACTGCAAGAGAATGTTTGCAATACAATTGTCATGGAAGGCACCAAGAAAGACAGTGAAATAGAATAAAAACACACTTCTTTGGGTTTCCTTTTACTGCATATATTTTAAGCACAACAACATGCATCTGGGAAATGATATTACTTTTGGGTAGAAGCTACTGTGTGACCACACGCTCATGTCAGTATTTATATGAGAATCTATATTGAAAAAAATTGGTCAGTTGTTCTATTTGTTCCTGAGTTTTAAAAGGGAGATGTTGCTTTAGCAAAACTAAACATTTTTAGAATAAAAACGAGCATTTAACTAGCTTTAATGTTCCTGACTACAAGATCTTTATAATGTAATCATCAAGGGCTATGAAATTGTTTTCATCAAAAAGCTATAAGGACAGTTCCTGGGAACCAAGGTGAATTAAGGTTTGACCTTTAAACATTTTTTTTTTTCTTTCTCGACACTCTCTCTCTCATAGATACTTATTTTCAGGTTTTAGGAATGAAGTGCATTGATCCTGTTTTTAGAGATCAGTCATACGGGTAAACAGAAGCCTCTGTGATTTATGACCAAACCTACTGATAGTTCCTTAGAGAGGTTCAGCCTTCACAGATTGAGAACTGTTTGAGGACCCAGGGATTCAAACATTACAGGGGAACTGCGCTGCTCTGTCCCCATTTCAGAAATGAAAATAACGGCAAGTTGAAATTTATTAGAGCCCAATAGAAAGAAATCTAATATCTAGCCAATCCATGATAAACATATTTTTTTCTGGCCTTATGTAAGATTAATCACCTTGTTTTGTCTCATTTCTTTTTAAGATGGCTTTAGTGCAAGTGTTTAAAAAATACACTTAAATCTGAAGACAAAGAGAAGCTTTTGGGCTATTTAACTTAATGCTGTTCTAGAACCAATGGTCAGGGGAAAACTTAAGCAACAGAAGAGCTTTAAGAAAAATTTTCAACAGTCGAATTATCATCAGCTTTCAGTGTTATTTCGTAGCAGCCATGGAAAAAGGAAACATTGTGTGCTACATCTTTATTTGTCATATTAAGTGTCATGGATATAAAATAAAGCAAATGCAATAATTACCCACCATACAGTAATCAAAACCTTTTTCCTCAGTGCAAGTCATCCACATTGAGCTTTATAAAAATGTTCTTTATTTTAGAGAGGATATATCACATTTACTGAAGACATATGCTAGTAATGGCAGAAAGCTAGATTTTTCCTTTGATTTCATATGTATATGTATGTGTGTGTGAAAAAAATATATATATACACACACACACATATACATGTATGTATTTGTATTAAACAAAGCTGTCGTCCAAAACGCAGAATTATTTGCTTAGTTTTTGCTTTTTTAATCAGAACATAAAACACAACAGTTATTTTGCTATTCTCTTCAAATTCTTCTCGTTATGAATGTGAATCTGATTTCTTTTCTTCCCTTAAAACAATCCCAGTAGGGGGCGTGGGATGATTTGGGAGATTAGGATTGACACATATACGCTACCATGTGTAAAAGAGATAGCTAGTGGGAACCTGTGGTACAGCACAGGGAGCTCAGTTCGGTGCTCTGTGATGACCTAGATGGGCAGGATGGGGGTCAGGAGGGAAGTCCAAGAGGGAGGGGATATATGTATGCATATAGCTGATTCACTTCGTGTACAGCAGAAACTAACACAACATTGTAAAGCAACCATACTCCAATTAAAAAAAATTCTTCTAATTCTCACCTGGGTTACAATTTGCCCCCTAAACCAGAAAGCAAGAAATATCTTTTATCCACATCCCCCTGTGTTCAGAGTTAATTATGTTTTCCCAGTATTGTTTGGGGCAAGTGCTTTGGTTAAGATGTACTTATGGAATCAAACTGTTTACTATTGACTGTGAGAAATATAGAAATAATGATTTCACATTCCCAGTTTGAAAATATTTGAGCCCATGCTTTATTGGACACTTTTAGCTTAGTTTGTGTGTAATAAAGCCTTGTTTCTGTGATAAGTGTCCCTGGGAATTGGTTCTGGACCCCTTATGGATATAATACTGTATCTTTGGGGAGATTTAATGACAATTTCATTGATTATCTACAAATTACCCATATGTCATGGTAAACAGACCGATAAGCTTCAGAATCCATGAAAGTTTTAAAAATGATCTCATCAATGCACCAGTTCCAACTATGATCATTGACATCTAAGATGTATATGTTTCTTCATTTCTCTAAATGCCAAGTATTTTTACAACCACATTTGTACACTGATCAAGATAGAAAAATTACATCTCATTTATAGGTAAACTGTTTTCTTTCCTAGAAAACAAAGCCCTTTACAGTAAAAATATTTGTTGTTTTTGTCATAATTGCACTAACACCAAATTATATTTAAATTAGTGTCTCATCTACTTGACTTAAGTCCTGTCAAAGCAATGCTACTGTCTCAGGTTCAATCAAAATATAGTTTAACCAGCTCTGTAGGAAGAAATATATTATCACAAGCATTTTATTTCCAAGAATAGGAAGAAGAAATACCTAGTTCACTTCCCTCCACAGGTCAAAAAAGTTATCGATTATAGATAAAGTTTTTTAAATGTCTTAAATTCATTGATGAGCTTGGAAAAGTTAAGGCTTAAATTTTTAATTTTATTTCTTGTTTCCTTTTCCCTTTTTTAGTTTATTTTTTCCTTCTTTTGGGTTACTTAAACATTTTTTAGAATTTCATTTTGATTTACCTTCAGTGTTTTTGAGTATGACTCTTTGCTTAGTTTTTTTTAGTGGTTGCTCTAGGTATTATAGACACACACACATATACATATATACACACATATATGTATATATACACATACTTATACATACACACACATATATATAGTCATCACCATCTACTGGTATTAACATTTTACCAGTTTGAGTGTAGTGTAGAATATTATCTCCTGTTTATAAATGTTTAAAAATTTTTCTTTACATAGATTTAGGACTACACAAGACAGTGCTATAATTTTTGTTCAAAACTCAAACACACTTTAGAAAACTCAAGCAAGGAAAATTGTATTGTATAACTATATTTTACTCTTTCTCTTGTTCTTTCTTACTTCCTGATGTTTCATGGTCCTTCATTTATCATTTCCTTTTTGTTTAAAAAATTCATTTAGGGCTTCCCTGGTGGCGCAGTGGTTGAGAGTCCGCCTGCCGATGCAGGGGACACAGGTTCATGCCCCGGTCCGGGAGGATCCCACATGCCGCAGAGCAGCTGGGCCCGTGAGCCATGGCCGCTGGGCCTGCGCGTCCGGAGCCTGTGCTCCGCAACGGGAGAGGCCACAACAGAGAGAGGCCCCCCCAAAAAAAAAAATTCATTTAGCTATTACTTTAGGGTTGTTTTGCTGCCTACAAATTCTCTTCCTTTTCCTTCATGTAAGCATAGTGCCTGTAGTTTAAAAAGACTCTATCGTGCCCTTAAAAATTTCTTAACGGTGTAGATCTCACAGTAAGGGTTCTTACCACAGTAAAGAAAGAAAAAACTTCCATGCAAGTGTTTACGTGTGGTAGGGAAAGGTTTGGCTTTGGCTGTGTAGATGCGTTTGTAGCATTACTCACACGCCATTAAATCTCCTAGCTCTATACTCCATGCCTTTCATTATTCTTTATTCTTCACTCCTGAATTCTGGAAATGTTAAAAATTTTATCTTCTGCTTTACACTCTGATTTTCTGCAGCACCCAGGCTGATGTACACTGCCCCCAGTCTGATTTTTATTCTGCAGTCATTTTTAACCCCATACAGTCTCTCTTGATCTAAATATTTTTTTTTCTTTTGTTCTGGATACTATATTCTCTTGAATCACATAAATAACATAAATCAGGAATTTTCCTCTTGTCTTTTTCGGTACCTCTGTAACAGAAGAGGGCATCTGTTCTGATCCTTTGTAGTATCTTCTTCTTTGGGGCTAGAATATTTTCTCGCAGGTTTGGTAACGTTTCTGTTTGCTTATCCTTACAGCAGGAGATCCACTGGCTTCTGGCCGAATTCAGCATTGAAATAGGGTCTGTCAAAGACGGATGTGGAATTCTGCCCAATGCTTTTATATTTAGACAATAGGGAAAGGGAAAATATAAATCTACTGTAAATTATCATTACCAATTTACAATACAGCAGCCTAAGGGAAATATAGTAGAAGCTGAAACCCTGGGCAGTCCCCGCAGAGATCTGAGTCTTGGTGTCATTTATTCTCTGTGTAGTGAACTGCCATGCTGGGTTTCGGCTTTCAGGATAACCAGTTTCTGTTAGTCCAATGCCAGGTATGAGCCGCAGCAGTACCTGGCAAAGGTAGTGCCCCTTTCCCCAACAGTGCTGTCATTCAGTTTATGATAGCTCATCCCTCCAAGAACAAATTCGAGCATCACCCACAGTTGTAGGTGGCTTCTCAGGGTGGTAACTGACATAATGTTTGCAGTGAGTCCTGTGAGGCCCCAGTACACCCACCTTTGCTCTTCCTTACGTCATCCACTGCCTAATGTGATTTTGGGATTTGCCATTGTCTTCTCACTTACTTTCTTTGGATCCTTTCTTATAAGTAGGATTTCTCCTCCTCCTAAGAAGGATTTTTAAGTTAGTCTTTTATATACCCTTGTGTTATATTCAGTTAGTTGTTTCAATGGGAATCTAAGAGTTGGCCATTAAAATCACTATTTTCTGCTCTGTACTTTACCCCCAAATCCTTCCTATTAAATACATGTGGAGCATCACCTCAGACCCTTACTGCTATTGTCTTCTCTCTTCATTTTTTTTAAACTTCTGAACAAAAATTCTTCTAGAGACTTAAAAGCCAAGTATGATACTCTCAGAAACTAGGATGCTTGTACCATTAAATTAATGACTGCAGTAATTATGGAGGAAGTAGCAAATATATTCATTTTATTCATGCAGCAAACATTTTCTCAACACCAACTATTCAAGCTCCATGCTAGGCATTGGGAAAAAATATTTAAAAAAAAATATATGACCTGTTCCCTCAAAACATCACGTGGAGTAAACAACAATTAAATACACAGTTATAATTTAATGTGCTATGAACAATAAAATATGTGGTGGGAACACCTAAATGGTATTGTTATACTGCAGATCAGAAAAGATTTCTCAGAGGACTCAATAATTGAGTTTTGGGGGGAAAGAATAAGGAAGTAGAAATTGCTCCAAAAGGGCTGCTTCGTAGAGAGGGGGAGAGAAAATTTCAACTGCAGCCAAGTCAGCTTTTGCTGCATTACCATTCTACACCTGTATTTACATTCTCCCGTGAGCATCTCCATGCAGCATCCGTATCTACATCACCCATGATGAGTATCACCATCCAGACGCCCCTATCTACACTCTCCCATCATTCAGCACAACTGGCTCTACCCCTGATAAGTCAACAGAAGGATTTTTTAAAAATAGATGGCAAGCTTTCTTAGCCCCCGGAGTGATAAGTACAAATATAACAAGATTTGAGGATAATGGTCTTCATGCAATTATCTTCTTTCTGTTTGTTTTTGTTTCTACTGTCACTATATAGCCGTAACCACTGTGAAAGGAGCCTCAAAATCAGATGAGCAGCTCATACTTGACACATCCCTGTAGAGACAGCTAAAACCCAGGGAAAGAGGCTCTGGCTGTGACTTGGAGCAAGATAAAATCCATAGTTGTTCGTTGACTTTATAAATGCTCAAAACATTGATGTTGGAGGGGGTGGGGCATGATCTAGCAAGGATGAATTCGGTGAAAGGATCCATGAGTGTGTGATAAAACCATCAAGGAGCTCTCATGAATGAAGTGGGACTCCAGTTGGGCCACGGAAGGTAAATTATAAAGGGCAGAGGAGGGGAGATGGACAAAGTCTTGGAATCAGGTGAAACTTGACCTGTCCAGGAAAGAGTGAAGAAAGGAACGTGAAAAGAGGAAGGATTCAAAACGGTGAGTCCTATGGCTGAAAAAGTGAGTCAGTGCCAAATTGTAGAGGCTCTTAATTGTCACATGGAGAAGTTAGAATTTTTTCTTTCTCGAAGATGTTTGAGAAAGGTAATGGCATAATTTTAAAAATAAAGTTGAGGAAGATTAATCTAATGAATGTGCATAGAGTGGCTAATTCAGTAAAAAAATAAATGAGCTTTCAATATACTGATGACCCCCCCATCCTAACACTTTGTTGTCTCTGGTCCAACAACACACTGTACTCATCAGCTCACTTCCAGCTATTTTCGTCTTTGTCCTTTTTTTCCCCTCAGACTTCTTACAGCCTTATCCTCTTCCTTTCATTCATTCATTGTTCATCATCTATTCCTTTAAGACAGATGTTGTTTACTGTGAGCCACACATGGTGTCGGGTTAGAGTAATGAACAAAATAGTCACTGTTCCTGACGGCTTGGAGTTAAATATAACGTACTCCATTGTTCATTCTTTGGTCTTATTCTTGTCTAATTCCACCTTCTTATCGACAGTCTCCTACAATCCCATGACTTTAATGTTGTATGGTCTTTTAACCTAAACTTCATATTTATTTATTTAATAATTTCCTTTATTTATTTATTTATTTATTTTTGGCTGTGCTGTGTCTTCGTTGCTGCGCGCGGGCTTTCTCTAGTTGTGGCGAGCGGGGCCTACTCTTCATTGAGGTGCGCGGGCTTCTCACTGCAGTGGCTTCTCTTGTTGCGGAGCACAGGCTCTAGGCACGCAGGCTTCAGTAGTTGCAGCACGCCGGCTTCAGTAGTTGAGGCACACGGGCTCTAGAGCACAGGCTCAATAGTTGTGGCACAAGGGCTTAGTTGCTCCATGGCATGTGGGATCTTCCATGTGGGATCTTCCTGGACCAGGGATCGAGCCAGATTCTTAACCACTGTGCCACCAGGGAAGTCCCTAAACTTCACATTTAAATTTCCACTTGCCAACTATATATTTTTCTCCTCCTAGATACCTTGTAGATGCTCCAAGCTGGACATGTCCAAACTAAACTCATTATCTTACCAGTACTCTACACACCAGTGAAGTGGAGTTTCCTGTACAGGTTCTCATTAGTTATCTATTTTATACATATTAGTGTATATATGTCAATCCCAATCTCCCAGTTCATCCCACCCCGCCCCCTTTCCCCCCTTGGTGTCCACACATTTGTTCTCTACATCTGTTTCTCTATTTCTGCCTTGCAAACTGGTTCATCTGTGCCAGTTTTCTAGATTCCACATGTGTGTGTTAATATACGATATTTGTTTTTCTAATTAGATTATCTTAGCATTGCAGAGACAGCTTAATTCTTTTATTTATTTACTTATTTAAAATGTTATTGAGCCCCTATCACATGCATGTAGTGTGGATACGAAGATAAGAATGGCATCTAAGGTTCATTTATTGGGGTTACATACACAAAGTATAATGCAACTTTATCTTTTAAAAACATTAAGCTCCCACTTCACTGTGCAGTAGAAACTAACACAACATTGTAAAACAACTATGCCCCAATAAAAGATAAATAAATAAATAAAATTTAAAAGATAATCTAATTAAAAATAACTCGATAAGGATTTTTCTAAGCACCATAGGTTACATCCTGTTTTCAAGTCCCTTGGGGGAATCTTTGAAAAGTATATTTATAGATGTTCGCTCCATCAAAAAGTTAAGTACGTAACTATTTCCTTAACTTGCTTTTAGTTCCTACTTCCCTTCTTGCACTCTTTCACTTAGCCACAATAATATATATGTTCCAAACCCTACCCCTTAACCCAATAAGTTCTGTGTGTGAAAAATCCCATGAGATTGGTCCACATTTATTTACCTGGGTTTGATAGGACAGAAAGAAGCTATTACAGCAGCATCTTAAAGAACCTCATTTCCAGTGGGTCTTGGTTCAAATTTTTTAAATGTCTGCTCCCCACTTCCCAAAACTGAATTAGAAACTGTGCACGTTGGACTCTCTGTGCACAGGCTCACATAGAAGCAGCTCCTATCAAAATCGACACCGTTGTGCTGTGACTTCTAACACAAGCCTCGTAAGTTTATGTGTGTTTGGCCCCTTCATTTATTCCACATGGCAAAGATAATATCATTCATCCATTCATTCACTATCTATTGAGTGGCTCCACAGAGTATCTCATAAATGTATTATACGTGTGTACAACACACAGTTTCTACTTTTCAACAGTGTCTAGAGTTGGACTTAGCTTTTTCTGTAACTCCTTCATTTTCATTCTCTTATTCTTCCTCTTTATGTAAATCAGATAGTTTAAACCCACAGATGTAAGGAGTGTTGACCCTATCTTATATACTCACAGACTGTAACTCCTCTGTCATCCGCGCGATTCCAAAGATCGCCCTCTGAGTCATCTCATACGGTGCTGTAAAGTGCTGGCCCACATGTGTGTTTACTTAGTCTCACCTTCTGGAAACTCCAGACTGCAGAAAGGGTCACTGATAACATCATTTACTAATTGACCTCTTATGTACAAGACTGTTAGTGGATATATTTATTCAGCATACGTTTTTAAGCTCTCTTTCCAGGTATGATGTGCCAAGATCCAAGGATACAATATTGAGCAAAAACATAGTCTCTACCCTCTTGGAGTTTTTGGAGAGACATCCTTCAAATCCTCACACTCAAGAAGACGTAAATCTATTAGTGCAATAAGTGCTGTGATGAAGAGGGATATAGGACCATAGTAGTGTTTAAGAGGCCTGGCTGTTTAAGGAGGAAATGTGGCTAGTCTAGGGGGATCGTGAAAGGCTTCCCCATGGAAGCCTTGATTAATTAAAGTGGTGAACGTTGTGTGACTAAGTTGGGCTAATTTGAGGAAAGAGAGGCAGAAGCTCCAGTAACAGGGAAAGCGTGTCCCAGACTCTATAAGATAGTCATGCTGGTGTCAGAGATGGATGGTTTTAAGAGATTTCTCACAGAGTTGCGACTTATATCAACTTTTACTGAATGTAATGAATAACATTCAGAAAGCATTGATCTGACGCAGACCAGGTATATTCAACGAAGGAATAATCCTTGATATAAAGGAGTCCTATGTGATTTATGTTTTAAAAGAGCCAGAAGTAAATAGTGAAAGGAACATTGGCTTTGAGATCAAGCAGATCCGGATTTGCATTTTGGCTTGGATGTTTACTAGCTGAAGGACCTAGAAGAAGTTGCTGACCTTCTCTGAGTTCACGGCATAGGTTTATCCGGGGAACTGAATGAATGAGACAGCGTGTGTACAGTATCAGGCGCTCAGTACATGTAACTTTCCTTAAAGAATCATGTATTTAATTGATGCTGCTGTCCTAAGGGATGATGCTCCTTTGTGTTTTGTTGTCTTCAGGTTGCTAATGATCTTGAATTAATTGGTTTGGCATATGATTATGTGTAATGATTTAGGAGTGTGAATGGATGAATTCATCCGTGCTGTTTCACCTTCATGTGTTTAAGTGATTTTATTCTGCATTTACCTCCTTCGGGACCCTTTATTTATTTCCCCTCTATTGATGAAAATGTGATAACACACGATCTCTTTATTGTTGTCTTTTTTTTTTTAAATTCTGTTTCCTCACCTATATTGAAAATACTGAAAGCCAAGGACTGGGTTTTATACCTCATTATAGCCTCACTGCCTGACATGATGTCCCCCTCATAACAGGAGCTCCATAAATATTGGCTGATGATAATGATAGCCAAAATCAAGTCCAAAACGTTTCTGATCTAGAACCACTATACCTGGCCTCCATAGTTTTAACATACGATCTCTAAAACTAGGTTGGAAGGAGTGTTACATGTCATAGCTGTTTATATCAACATAGATATAGACTTCTTATTGAAAAATAGAACTATA
Organism: Aethalodelphis obliquidens; assembly: GCF_003676395.1. Classification (NCBI taxonomy): domain Eukaryota; kingdom Metazoa; phylum Chordata; class Mammalia; order Artiodactyla; family Delphinidae; genus Aethalodelphis; species Aethalodelphis obliquidens. The sequence continues at coordinate 20,983,615 of NW_020837967.1, read as the reverse complement.
AATAGTGAAAAGTAGAAACGAGGAGAAACTGTGTATAAGTTTGAGATAGGCCTGGAGGAGCATTAATGAAGTAAAATTCAGTGTGTTAACACAATCTTTAAGATAACGTATAATGTTATCTGATTTTATTTTTACCTTATCTGTGAAGGTTGCTATTCACAGTATACATAATGACAACGTTTAGTAAAATTGATATTTTAACCTTGTTGAAGTTATTCATTAGGGATTAAAAATTATTTTATAAGTATAATTATAATGCTACAAACTCTAACCCTACCACTATAGGAAACTCTAACCCTACAATTACAGTAAACTATAATCCTACAAAACAAGTTGATTTGAGGCTCTGGAAATACATCAGAACACCTTTAATTAATGAAGCACTAGAACATAAACAAATTCCTAATACCATGGGATCAAAGACTCGGTGGATAAAGAACTGGCATCTAATTTAAAATAGAAATTTGCACTCGGGACTCCTGAAAAAGAAACTAATGGAATATGACATTATGTGGGTTATTGGACAAGTGGGGTGAATTTATATAGGTAGCCATCGGCCACCCACCCTGCCAGAAAGGCCTTCTGTTCTCATGAGTTCTTGACCGGCCAGGTTACCCCTTCACCATGATAGTGATTTCAAGCTTAGGATCATTTTTCCCATTGCAAGACTGGAAGAATAGGAGACATTAGAGATGAAGTTTTCCATGACTTATCTTTGCTAACTTCAGAATGTAAAAATCTAATCATCCTACTTCCAAACTGTCTAACTGCCCATGTTCTTATCACCAATAGATGGATTGCACTTAGTGAATAATTATCAGCCATCACAGTCATGATCAGACTGAGCTCACTATTGCTTTGACAGTGAATGTTAAGGCACAGGTAGTTCCTTAATACGACTTGACTCTCTTACATGGAAAGAGAAACAATTAAAGGACGCTCTTTTTTTCTTTGTTTGTTTTTAACCAAGGTGATTAGATAGAACAGCATTTACGCTTGACTGGATAATGTCATTCTGTGTAGGAATATCTCTTAATGTAGTTTATCTAATGAGTAGCACATACTAGACATTTTTCACATTCTCATCAGCGAAAAGCACAATGTTGCTTGAGTCATCTATGTCTACATTAGAGGAGGTATTGGTTTGATGGGATGCTTCTCCAGGATTTCAGGTAGAGGTAGATGAATATTGTCCCTTTTAGTTCAAATTGCTTGATGTTCCAGAGCCTTTGGGACACAAGAAAAAAGAACCTACACTAGCCACTTTCTGTTTAGCAACTTTGTTTCTCATTTTATCTGAATCTCTTGAATAAGTAAAGTTCTGGTCCGCTTAAAAATTTTTCTTCTCGTTATTTCCCAAGCCAGTTCTGTCCCTAAGGAGTTTGGTATTGATGTCTCACGTATTTTTACATCAAAATGCACTTGATCTCCCAGGATGTTTGTGCCATGGTTATACCCTGCCCCCTTTTGAATCTTAACTCTCTCTCTCTTCACTGATACCTTCCACTGTGTCTTCACACTTGAACAATGATCTGCTTATCTTCAAAGTATTTTGAAGGTTTTTCTTCCTCTATTCACCTTCTTCTGATTCTCCTTACATTTAATTCTTAAATCCGTAATTTCTTTTCACTACTTACATCTTCTCAACATCCATTGCTTACCAGGTATTTGTAATTCTGCTTTTATTCTCTATAAACTCACCAATGGCTTTTTTTTTTTTTTATCAAACTACATGACCTCTTCTTAGGAGCTTCTCTATGGATTTTGATATTTTTGATCATCTTCTCATTCTTGACTATTCTCCACAGTTTGTTTCCATGGCTATGCACATAACTGAGTCTCTTCCTGTTTGTGTCTGTTTTGTTGAACTGGTGCTTTCTCCACTCCATAATTGTAAAACAATATCCCCACAGTTCAGTTCTTGGCTATCCACTGCCTCTGATCCTGTCCCTAGGTGTAAAACAAAAACAAACAAACAAACAAAAAACTACTTCATCCTCATTGCTTCAACCATTGTCTCCTTAAAGATGGCTGTCAAAAATAAATTTATCTTAAGTACAACCTCTCTTCTTAACTTTAGACCTTTATCTCCAAAAATTTGCAACATATTATACTTTTTCTTTTTAATTCCAAGCCCAATATGCAAGCATGAATTTTACAGTATGGCACATAGTAGATATTTAACAAATTTTTGTTAAGTAAATGAATGAATAAAAAAATCTTTGAGATGTCCAAATGTTTCCAGATTCCTTTATTACTTTGCAATTTTTTTTATCAATCACCTCTTTTCAGTTCCCATCATCACACTTTTAACTCTTGCCTTCATTATTTTATGCCTGACCAAATAATCTCCTATAAAGGTGCTCTGACTCTGTTTCTCTTTGCTCCAAAACAACCTTCATATTGTTACCACTAGACTCTCTTTTAAACCTCAAATTTAATTATGTCACTTCCATACTGATAAATCTCCAGGGCTCCCACCCCAGTATGAACTCAACATTAAAGCTAGATCAAATGGTTAATGCATTTATAAATTTAGCAGGTATGCTCAATTTTTTTTTCAGTGATGTAACAACACTAAATGTCTCCCCAGAAGAAATGAACTATCAAGCCATGAAAAAGACATAGAGGGATTTTAAATACATATTAGCAAGTAAAGAAGCCAATCTGAAAAGAATACATACTGTTTGATTTCAATTACAAGACATTCTGGGACAGGCAAAACTATGGAGACAGGGAAAAGATCAGTGGTTGCCAGCGGTTTGGAGGAGGGAGGGCAGGATGAATAGGCAGAGAACAGAGGATTTTTAGGGCTGTGAAACTATTCTGTCTGATAATGGCAGATACATGTCGTTATACATTTGTCAAAGCCCATAGAATGTACAGCACCAAGAGTGAAACTTAATGTAAACTATGGACTTTGGGTGATAATAATGTGTCAGTGTAAGTTTAGCCATTGTTACAAAAGTGCCGCTCTGGTCCGTAGTAGAGGAGGCTGTGGGTATGTACGGGCAGGAAGTATGTGGAAACTCCGTACTGTCTATTCAGTTTTGCTGTGAATCTATAACTTTTCTAAAAAATAAAGTCTATTTTCAAGTCTCCCCAAAACCTTTCCATAGACTATATAATGAAACTTTTAGATTTTTGCTCGTAGGTTAGGTAAAAAGTGTATCCCAGAATAGTTGTAATTTTCATTTCTCTTATGAATGAAAGAAGTTCTTTTTCTCTGAACTCCATTCATGTCCTTTGTTCATTTTTCTGTGGAGTTGTTGGTTTTTTCTTATCCATTTTTGGTTTTTTAAAAGACTTCCACTATGTTTTCCTTTGCTCTGTTGAAGCTTAGTTCCTCCTCTATGTAAGGTTTTTACTTTGTTCTAAAGATTCCTATTTAGTTACACTTTTATATACTACTATATATTTTATACACTACTATATACTTTATATATTACTATATACATTGGTCTCCTGCCATAAACATTATTTCATCTTTGACCCCTTCTCTTCTCTTTCTCTTCTCTCTCTTCCACAATTTAGTTTATATTATCCTTTAACTCCCAGCTATCATTAAGATGATGGAATAAGTAAACTCACTCTGCCTCCCACTTTTTTCTCTTCCTTTCCCAATTTTTGACATTTCTGGTGTTTCTGCATTTTCAGGACATACAATATTTGCTTACTTTTCTTTTCACTCTCCACATCTGTTGAGTGCTAGTTCTTCACTTAAATATTCCCTGTGCTCATCAACAGTACTCTCACCATACTTTCCCAAACCACCCCTTACTTGGCTGAAGTCATCCACTAGCACTTTATTCAAGAAGCATTTTGAGTTCCGGGCATGTTTGATGTTGTCTATTTACTGGAAGAACTTTCCAGATATCAAATTGATAATTTTCTTTCTTTAAAAATCTTGAATGTTTCTCTATTATCTTCAGTCATTGAATGTTGCTATGCAGAAACCTGATGTCAGCCTAATGTTTTTTCTTAAAGTAGGGTGATTATAGGTACTAGTTTGTCCAAGACTTCTTGCCATATGAATATCTCAGCATCTCACTGTATTTAGCATTTTTCTTGTCCTCCTTTACTTTCAAAAGTGCCCTAGTGTGGGTGATAAATTAAATGGCCATCCTAGCTCACAATGACTTGATCCCTTGTGTACTTAATAAAAAACATTTCCTTTAGCTTTGTAGTTCACTAACTTTCTCATGGTATATAGTGATGCTGAGAGTTCTGAGACAATTTTACAATACAAAATGTCCATCCAAGATGTAGACTCAACTCTTATTTAGTGCAGATTTTGAAATTATCCCTTTAAATCTTTTCTTCTATTATATTGTTTTGGTCACTACTTTGATTTTCCTCAGGGGTTGCAATTATGCTTCTGTTGAGTCTCCTTTGCCTTTCTCCTTTATTTGGCATTCTTGTCTAATCCTTTTCTAAGCTTGTTTAATTTTCATTTTATTTTAATGATTTATTTCCTTATTGTGTTTCTTTGCATCTATTGCCCCTTATGTTCCTTCCAATTTTCCTCCCTTTTGAAATGGCATTTTTTTCTTTCTTTCCTGTACTCTGCTGACTCATATTCCATTTTCTATTGGTTCCCTGAGTTCTTGTATTGCTGCTTTTGATGTTCCTTTATAGAAGCAATTGGTTATAAAAGTTTTAAAAGTTTATGGCAAGATACCTTGTCACAATTTTCTTCTATACTATGGTTTTGTTTTTATGCATTTTCTTTTCATAAAAATACTGCTTTTTGCCCCTTTGATTTTCCTATGGTGTCTTTCTATTGATACTAGTCTAGTTCTCTTTTTTTTACTCACCCCAGCATGAGATGGATATTTCTGGACAAGATATTTGTACAAGTTTGGGAGAGGGAATAGAAGGATAGGCAAAGGAAAGGGCCCAGGATAGTCTTCCCGACTAGACAGGGTTCTCATTCCAAAGATTCTTCATCTCAGCAGCTGCCTACTTCTAAAATGGTTTCTCTGTATGACTCTTGCTGCAGCTCTGCCTCTGCTTTTCTGAACCAAACCACCTTCTGGAAGGTTTCTACCACCAGCCCTTCTCATTCAAATTCCCACGCTTATTTTTGCAAGTGAGGAATATAGTTTCTATACTTTAAGATAGCCCCTTAATTTTAAGAAGTGTATGTTCCTGGTGCTTTTTCTGAGGTGCAAGTGTCATGCCCTCTTGCCAGTCTCTGTGTTTAATTAGCACTTTCTCCTGCACAACTTGTGCCCAAGCTCAGCTGTTTTGGGGCAACTCTCACACATATTTTGGCAACTGTTGATTAGATTTGTCTCCTAAGATTATTGAAGATGGATTTTACCATTTTGTGTTCAGTCTCCATTAGGATTTTGGTGACTTCTAGGAGAAGAGAAAAAGCACTGAACTGACTTTTTCAGAAATTTTGTAGACTTTCTCTTAGTCTGTCCCAAATTTTCCAAAAAGAAGAAAAATGTATCTGTGGTTACATTTTACTAATTTAAATAAAGTCACATTTTAATTAAATCCACAGACCCCACTTTTTAGCTTTTATTGTCAAAAATAGAAAGAACAAAGTTTATTCAATATATAATTGTTTGCAATGTGCTTTCATATTCATTTTCTTGAATGACCTTCAATAATCTCTATGAAGTCAGCAAGATATGCACTATTAGTCCCATTTCACAGATGAGAAAATGTAATACCACTAATTTTACTATGCACTAGGATGACAATATTGTATACAGATTTTATAGGCCAGATCAGAATAATCCACACCTATGTAAGTCCATTTTCCTCATAAATTAAAACAAGATGTGTGTGTGTGTGTGTGTGTGTGTGTGTGTGTGTGTGTGTATACATATATATGTGTGTGTGTGTGTGTGTGTATATATATATATATATATATATATATATATATATATATATATGAATGAACTGAGGAGATTTTCTTCTTCTAATGCTCCAATTACCTTGATTTCAAATGTGTTCAATAAAATATGAAGTTTCCAAGGAAGTGCCTTGACACTGAGAGGGATACTGGGGAGTGGGGGTGGGGGTCTGTTCCCCATTGATCTGAGCTACACATCATGTTTCCATGTAAGATTTTATCTGCCAAAGAAGTTCATCAGATAAGACAACGATGCTAGAACGCCACTTTCCCACCAAATAAGAGAAGAACTTATCTGTGGCATATTGGTGATAATTCTAGGAAAGTCATATTTCCTCATGAGTCATCTCATCCTTTTACTTCTTCAATAACCAAAAAAAGACAAGAGATACTTTGCTTATAATTTATATGTCAGTGCCTTGGGTTTCACTGAAACTGAACGTTTAAACTTGAGTAAGAGTCCCTTGAGGAACCAGTGGGGGTGAGTATTAGGCTTTGGGGTGGCATGAGCATAAATGGTGTAGGGAACTACATACAGTGCAGAGTCATTAGACTGTAATAGGAAAGTGGATGCACTTTATTGCTTACCCTATGCTTAGAAGCTGAAGGTGCTCTTTTGTATCATTATCACTTAACTGTGATCTCTATATAAACCTGTATGTCACGTATACATATTTGATGACTTTTTCATGGTACTTTCTGATCTTCTCCATTCCTGCATCTTGTTCCATTAGTAACCTCCTGTAGCTCACTTGAAAGAACAACTGAACATGATGTAATTTTGAATCTGGAGCATGGCAAAGAATAAGCAGGAAACTTTTCAGAAGTTCTAAGATCAGAGTTTGCTCATCAAGTCAAGGAGTCACAAGCTGACACTTTGCCAGAAAAGGAAGGGCCTAGCAGGCTGTATTTTTCCATCACCATCTGACATCTATGTTTGTATCTGCCTTCTTGATGGAAAAAACCTTCCCTGGACACTTCCATAAGCTTCCTCTCTTCCCATCTCTATCAAAGTTTATGTAGAACTCTGGGGATTTAAAAACACAGATAATATATGTGAACTTGAAATCCTCCAGAAATAAGACTGAAAGACAAAACATTTAACTTTAGAACAACCGTGTAAGAACAACCTTGTAAGAGTGAATCTGGAATTCTTCTCAGTTGCTATCAAAGGCACCCTGATTAACGTCTCTTTTCAATTTGTCTCTTTCCTCATCTAATTACAATTCTCCATCATCTTGCATTCCCTTAACCATCAACAGGTAATAACTGACCCAACTCAGATGTGCTCCCTTTCATTCGGTCCCGATACCATAGACAATGACTCATGAAAGAAGCGTTCTGGAGGTGAGGGTAGGGGGCACAGGTGTGATAGAGAATTACATAGCACTGAGGGTTTATCAGAATATCTGGGGTCAGGGAGATTGGTAATTTGAAAAATTCACATTTTCTGATGCAGCTTCTTCAGACACAGGCTTTTCCACCTCCCACTCCTACCCCGGACTCTTACGGCTAACCCAGCTTGGGCTGTTTTCTTAATCTATTAATGTTTTACATGATGTGCCAAGTCAACAAACTGAGTTTTCACAAGGTACTTAAATGTCATAAAGGAAGAAAGGAAGAGACTTCTCAGGATAAATATCTCCAGAATGAGTGGAAAGATTGCAGTGGCAAGCTGACTAGTCCCTGACAATGTAGCTGGTTGCTGTAGTTATAGGAAAAGGCTGAAACCAAGGAAGTATCGATTATGAAAACGTTCAGCGAGACAAGTAATGAGATGTGGAGCTTTCCTTATTTTTCTCTACTCAAAATGCATCCCTTTGAGCGAGGTGGGGGACATTCACATCCTAGCTATGGAGGTACTGTGATGATCGTTAGCCCATAAAATGTAAGGCTCTCAAGCCAAACAAACTCCATTTGTTCAATGATTCAGTAACGTCTATATAACCTGAACAGGCCACTTAGACCCATAGCAGTTCCCTCATCCAACCTCAACTGGATAAATCCGTGGGTTTGGCTAAGTCTGTCTATCTGTCTGTCTGTCTCTCTCGCTTTCCCTCCCTCCTTCTGTGTCAAATTTAAAGTAAAAGGTACAGAGGCTGAGCCAAGTGCTAGCTGAGTTTCCTTACTGGTGAAGCATTAATTTGAAGGTCCATGACCCTGAACTCCCAGTTATTGAAATCCCCCAAATTACATTGTTGACAAGGCTGGCTTTTTCCCCTCTTCCTTGATTTCAGTGAAGTCTCTATGCTTCTAATAAATTCTTTGCAAAGTAATTTGAGTAGGTTTAAGCCCCTTGCAATGAAATATTCTCTCTGTTGCAGTAGCCCCTGACCTCAAGGAGCTTAGAGTGAAAGTAAATAATTAGCTCTTATCCTGTAATCTAAAAGCTTATGTAACCAGTTTATGGACCCAATTTCTTGGAGCATAAAAATGAGATGGTTTATTATAAATGAAAGCCTTCCTTAATCACATGGCCAAATTTTATACTTTTTCAGACACGTGCAGTGATCTGAACCTTCTCATTGTAGTATTTAAGATTCAGTTCTATTAAAAATGTTTAGTTTCAGGTCTGCCTCAAAGTTCTCCTTGTCTCTTCTCCATAGAGAAGGCAGAAAGCACGTGATCTGGCGCTCAAACACCTTCCCGCCTTCCTCTTCTAGACCCCTGTTCTTTCTCTGTTGGGGATCTGTGAGAGGGAAGAAACAGAAAAGGTCCCTTAAATCTGCACTGACCTCAGCTTACTGCCGCTTCTGCTCCACCTGAAACTGATTGTGGTTGTTCTGTGTGTGGCCGGCACATTGTTGACGCCCACTGTGTGGTGGGCGTGGTTATGGGTGGAATGTTCAGGTTATGTAAATGGCCACACCCATGTAGCGCTCCTGCAGGAATTCCCCCACTACTCAGTTTCCTGACTGGGGAGGCCTAGTTCCAGTTGAACCACCATCCTCCCTCTGCTCCACAGCTCACAGCACAGGTGGATTGTCCTACAGCGTTTAGCTGCTGGGTTCTTCCTGCTCTGCAACGCTGTACCAGCAAGTTGAGTCAAATCACATTCCTCAGTGTCCACTTGACCCCTGGAAAATCGCATAGGTTACCATGTGATGTAGAGGGAAAGCAGGCTGTTTTAATGCTGCTCCCGTAGTCACCTTTGGCATCTGTCTCTTTCCCCTCTTGCTGCACAACAGAATTAGTTCAACAGAATTAGTTGAACTAATTCAACAGAATTAGTCATTATACTCAACCAAGTGGAATAGGGGACAGTTCAGAAACTCAGCAACTTTACAAGTGAATCTCCTGGAGTCTACCTCCCTTGACTTCAGGAAGGGATATCCTTCTTCCCTCCCCCTGAAAGAAGTGAGGTCGGGGAATGCCCCATCACACAGGGGAATGCAGTGGCTCATATAGACCTTCCTGAAGGGAGTGAATGACTAAGTAGAGAACTGAAACCTAATTCATTTCCCAGGAGAGGAAAGAGAATGGCTAAGTGGCAAGGAGATGAGAGAAAGCACAACATATGTACCCCATAGCTTCGATCTAAAGTCTCTCTCCCTCCAAATCCCTATCACTGCCCCTGGCACAAGCAGGCATCCTAACCATGTATACTGACATCAGCTAGTCACCCTCTAGGAAGGTTTCCAGGATAATTAGGCTGGTTGTTTGGGTACTAAAATGTTCATTCACACACTCAACTACGATGACAAACATTCTCCCCCCAGCCACTGGTGAATTCTTTTCTTTTTTAATTTTTATTTTATATTGGAGTATAGTTGATTAACAATATTCTGTTCGTTTCAGGTCTACAGCACAGTGATTCAGTTATACATATTCATGTATCTATTCTTTTATAAATTCTTTCCCCATTTAGGTTATTACAGAGTATTGAGCAGAGTTTCCTGTGCTATACAGTAGGTCCTTGCTGGTTATCTATTTTACATATAATAGTGTGTACTTGTCAATTCCAAACTCCCAATTTATCCCTCCCCCCCATCTTTCCCCTTTGGTAACCATAAGTTTGTTTTCTAAGTCTGTGAGTCTGCTTCTATTTTGTAAATAAGTTCATTCGCATCATTTCTTTTTTTAGATTCCACATACAAGCAATATCTTATGATATTATATGATGTCTTTGTCTGACTTACTTCACTTAGTTTGATAATCTCCAGGTCCATCCATGTTGCTGCAAATGGCACTATTTCATTCTTTTTAATGGCTGAGTAATATTCCAGTATGTGTGTGTGTGTGTGTGTGTGTGTGTGTGTGTGTGTATACCACATCTTCTTTATCCAGTCATCTATCGATGGACATTTAGGTTGCTTTCATGTCTTGGCTATTGCAAACAGTGCTGCAATGTATCCTTTCAAACCAAGGTTTTCTCTGGATATATGCCCAGGAGTGGGATTACTGGATCATATAGTAGCTCTATTTTTAGTTTTTTAAGGAACCTCCATAGTGGTTGTACCAATTTACATTCCCACCAACAATGTAGGAGGGTTCCCTTTTCTACACACCCTCTCCAGCATTTATTGTTTGTAGACTTTTTCATGATGGCCATTCTGACTGGTGGATCACAAATATTCCTGACCATATTCTTGTGAACACCTTCTGCAGTAGGCTGGATCGTGCCCTCCAGAGATGTCCACTTTCTAATCCCAGAAACTCATTAATATGTGCCTTATATAGTAAAAAGGACTTTGTGGGTATGATTAAATTAAGAACCTGCATTATCCGGGTGAGTCCAATGTAGTCAGGGTGTCCTTTTAAGAGGGATGTAGGAAGATTATAATCAAAGAAGACAACGTGGCCATGGAAGCAGAGGTTAAGTAATGGCCCATGAGCCAAGGAATAACAGCATTCCGTAGAAGCTGGAAAAAGCAAGATATGTATTCTACTCTAGAGCTTCCAGAAGGAACATAGCCCTACCAATACCTTGACTGTAGCTCACTGAGATTGATTTTGGACTTTTGACCTCCAGCACTGTGAGATCATACATTTCTGTTATTTTAAGCCACGAAGTTCAGGTAATTTCTTGCATTAGCAAAAATGAAACCAATACAGTTTTCACGTCCCTTGCCCCCTGGTGAATCTCCCATCATGTTCTAAGAGTTTCTCTTTCCTTCCTCTCTTACTTCCTTCATTGTAGGGGTCACTTCCACCTACAGCTTGCTTCCTTCCTGTCTCATGTCGTTTAAGTTGATGATCTTATCAATGTGACAGTTAAATTCTACTGCTCTTCCCCACACTCCACAATTTTCACAGGCTGCACGGTGCCAATTTTTCTTGTCTGACTTCTTCACCTGGAACTAGTGTCGCCTGGACTCAGTTTCACTGTTCAGTGTTAGCAGACAAAGCTGAAAGAGGGCTTTTCTTGTTTTGTTTTGTTTTTAAATTTATTTTTTAATAGATCTTTATTGGAGTATAATTGCTTCACAATACTGTGTTAGTTTCTCTTGTACAACAAAGCGAATCAGCCATATGTATACATATATCCCCATATCCCCTCCCTCTTGAGTCTCCCTCCCACCCTCCCTATCCCACCCCTCTAGGTCATCGCAAAGCACTGAGCCAATCTCCCTGTGCTATGCGGCTGCTTCCCACCAGCTAACTATTTTACATTCTGTAGTGTATGTGTGTCCATGCTACTCTCACTTCGCCCCAGCTTTGCCCTCCCACCCCACGTCCTCAAGTCCATTTTCTATGTCTACCTCTTTATTCCTGCCCTGCAACTAGGTTCATCAGTTTTTTTTAGGTTCCATATATACGTGTTAGCATACGGTATTTGTTTTCCTCTTTCTGACTTACTTCACCCTGTATGACAGTCTAGGTCCATCCACCTCACTACAAATAACTCAGTTTCATTTCTTTTTAAGGCTGGGGTTTTCTATTTTGTTTGGTTTTCATCCTAGAGTTTTCCAGCTAGTGAAACACCTTTGACAATACCTCTCTTTCAGTGAAAACTAGACACACATCTCTTTCCTCAACGATAATGAGGGCGAGGGAAAAAATCTATCTTTAATGTGAAATAAAAGGTCTCAAATGGATCCTGTGAGTCTGTTGAACCTTCTCCAGTTCTCACTTATTTAATCCAAATGGTCTGAGTCAAAGAATAAATAGATTCAGGATCAAGCTGATAACAGGCAACTCAGAGAAGAAAATAACTAACCTTGTCAGAAAGTAAAGCTCAAGGTCAGATAGTATTTTAATTCTCTGCTATGCTTGTCTTTTGTTTTCACTACTAAGATTTGGAAGCTACCTTAGGTAGTATTTCTGATGACTTCATAGTCCTTGTTTCTCTCTTCTAATTAAAAATAATAATAGGGGCTTCCCTGGTGGCACAGTGGTTGAGAGTCCGCCTGCCGATGCAGGGGATGTGGGTTCGTGCCCTGGTCCGGGAAGATCCCACATGCCGCTGAGCCTGCGCATACGGAGCCTGTGCTCCGCAACGGGAGAGGCCACAATAGTAAGACGCCCACGTACCGCAAAAATAATAGTAATAATAATAATAATAAAGGGCAAATTTTAGAGCTGATGGTAATCAGTTTTCTAGCAGTGAAAATCATCTCCACCATGTCCTCAAAAAATATCATCAGCATCTTCTTAAATGTCTCCAGTGAGTAGCCATTCATTGTCAGCCAAGGTTGCCTTTGTAAGAGATTGCAGTGTAAAGTATGGTGTTCTTTTTCACTAAAATTCTATGTCACTGTGACACATTTTTTCTTGAATAAATCAGTTATTTTAAGGAAATAGATATTTATACATATATACACACATATATGTAACTATATAACTATACATATTTTTTTCTTTTGTGTACTGTATTAGGCACAGGATCAAAGACGTACAAGTAAATACTTTGGAAATGCTCTCTGATTTCTAAAGTAACCCAGATGCCTGCTGAGGCCTCCTGCCCTTGAGAAATGCGGTTGAATTTGGCCTAAAGCCCAAATCCATAGCCTGTGACAGTCTAGAGTCCGCCTCGCAATTTTTCTGGCATCCTAATTGAACTCCTACTCTTCTCTCTGCTCCCAGCTGGTTTCGTCCTCCTAAACCTGGACACAAGAAGTATCCTCCTTTGTCCACACCATGCATTCACCCCAACTGTTGTATGTGCTTCATAATTTAACTGCAGAGTTGGGGGATCAGGGAGAGGTCATCCTACAAAGCATAGAGCCTTTGTCTTTCCCTGGCTCTGCCCTCTTATTATTTTTCCCTTTCTTCCTCTTTCTTCCTGATTCAGTCAAAAGTCTCTCTCCCTGAGTCATTCAGGGCAAGCCCGAACTCCACTGTGGTCCATGCTTTGACATAATCCACCTGTTAAGTGATTTCCTCCAAACACAATGCTTTCCCTGAAAGGAGCAAAGAAACGGTAAATCAGTCATGTGTCTATCATCGCAGGGTGGACGTTTAACATTTCATTTTCTCCCACCTCATTGCTGTCATAGGCAAAGACAGATATCTCTGGTCTCAGCTGTGGCATCTACTGAAGATGGACCACAGTGGTGCAGAGTGCTGGGTGGGGAAGCCAAAGACCTGACCCCACCACAGACTTGCCTTGCTTTTCACCTTGAACCTGGAGCTTCTCAGAGCCTCCGAAATTCACAAATTTTGTTGGGAGGATGAAGTTATCTCCTGCATGTAGAAAGAATTTTAAAAGCACGCAGTACCATACAGGTGTCTGTTGTGATTATTCCTATGATGTTCATTTAAAGCAACAAACAGACCATGTGTAATTGAACACAGTTGTGTGCAGAAGACTCACAGTTTGCATTTGATAAGCTCCCCAGATTTAGCAACATCTTGGCTGCCTGTTTGGCCAGGAAACTCTGTAAAGATCTGTTTTCTGAGGGGAGACTAAGGACTTCCTTCTCTCTTTCAGGCTCAAATTTGTGAGACCGTCCTTTCTGGTTGTTTTTTTTTTTTGGTTTTTTTTTTTTTTAACAAGTCCACCTCCAGTCCAGATGGTACAAGGAAGCACGGTGGCAGGACAAAATAACAAACAACAGCAATTACACTTTTTCAAATATTCCTCCATTTGTATGCAATTCGGGAGACTGGGAAATGTTTGAGGACAGCTTCAAGGATAAACAAGATCAGCGAAATATAAGATATCCGTGATTCAGATGCAGGGAATAATGAAGTGACATTTATTTATGTAGGGCTGCGATAAACAGTTTTATTTTAGAGTCAGTTCTCCGATTCTCTTCAGCTAAGACCCACAGGAGAACGTGAGGGGAGGGAAGCTGGATGAAGCTGGAAGACCAGTCTCGGAGGAGCAACCAGAATGGGTAGAAAGGAGGGTGGCAGCTGCCACAGGGAGTCCAGGAAGCAGTGACTCGTGTTTGCCCCATGGTCCTTTCTGCATACATTGAGTGGCCAGTCGCCATGGTAGCCCCCATCATCTCTTCTCTTTGCTTCTCTTCTTCCTGAGGTCATCAGTGACCTCCTAGTTGCTCAACACGAGAGCTTTACCTCCATTCTCGGGCTCTTTCATTTCTCCAGGGCACTTAACAATGAGGACTACCAATTCTTTGTGACATCCTGTCTTCCATCACAGACGTAGAAAACAAACTTCTAGTTACCAGGGGGTAAGGAAGGGAGGGATAAATTGGGAGATTGGGATTGACATATGCACACTACTCTATATAAAATAGATAATTAGTAAGGACCTACTATATAGCACAGGGAATTCTACTCAATACTGTGTAATGACTTATATGGGAAAAGAATCTAAAAAAGAGTGGATATATGTATATGTATAACTGATTCACTTTGCTGTACACCTGAAACTAACACATTGTAAATCAACTATACTCCAATAAAATTTTTAAAAATAAAATAAAGTGCAGCTCAAATGCTAAAAAACAAAGAACAAGTCCTCTCTTCCACCAGCTTCTAGGTCAGCCCTCTCCTGCTTCTCTCCTGGGTCTCTTACCCACCCAGGCCAACGCTACATTGCACAAGTTGTGCGAAGGACTTGCTATGATTCTTCTTCTTCCTCTCATAACCTTTATGTCCTTGGAAACTTTGCTAACTCATGTTTCCAGTAATCAATTCTATTGCTCTCAAACGTGATAACGTCATCCTTAATTTCTCTCTCCATTTTGTCCAGTTTCAACTACATCTATAATTGGATGTCTCACCAACAATCCAACTTACTCTTTAAAGTTAAACTCATCCTCTCCTTCCTGAGCCTCCTGTCCCATGTTCTCTGATTCTGTTAATAGGATCATTGTTCCCCAATCCAGCCCCTATTCCACCTCCAACCCATTCCCACGTCGCCCTTACCTAACATAAAACTTTATTTTATTTTAATTTTATAATGAACATTTATTGAGCACTTGCTATGTGCTAGGCATTGTACTAAGAACTTTACAGAGATTAACTCATTTAATCATTACAGTCACCAAAGAAAGTGGGTAACATTATTATTTTGATTCTTCAGATGAGGAAAATGAGACCCAGAGAGGGGGCATAACTTGCCCAAGTCACACAAGCAAATGACTAAGTATTCTTAACTCCTGGGATTCGAATAAGATTCAGATAAGCTGCAGTGCTTCTTTAAATACTGTCAATCTGTATCATTTATTAGGGTGCAGTTGCTATTAAGGATAATCATTAATATTGATTTTTCTTAGTCTGATTGCCCCACTTAAGTACGGATAATTTACTAGTTAACAGAACATAACATATACACTTCAGTTTCATCCTTGATCTCTCTCTCTCTCTCTCCATGCCAAGAGTCATGAAGTTTACCAGCTCAGCTTCTTTTTTTTAATTTTTATTTTACATTGGAGTATCGTTGATTAACAATACCACGTTAGTTTCAGGTGTACAGCAAAGTGATTCAGTTATACATATATACGTATCTATTCTTTTTCAAATTCTTTTCACATTTAGGTTATTACAGAGTATTGAGCAGAGTTCCCAGTTCTATACAGTAGGTCCTTGTTGGTTATCTATTTTAAACGTAGCAGTGTGTACATGTCAATCCCAAACTCTCAATCTATCCCTCCCCCGACCCTTCCCCCCCAGCCCCCCGTAACCATAAGTTCATTCTCTAAGTCTGTGTCAACTCAGTTCCTTTAACTGTTTCCCATCTCCTCATTCAAACTGCTCTTATCCCAGATTAGGTTCACTAACTCTCTAATTTTTTCTTTTTAATTATGAAATCTTTCAAACTTTAACAAAACGTAGATATAAAAGTAAGAGATGTCTGTGAAAAAACCCAGATATTGCAAGTATTCATGTTTTATATGTTAGTACATAAAACATTGAAAATTGTCCCCTCATCTTCATTACGATCATTACTGCATATCCCATTTCCCTTCTCTGAAGTCACGACTTTTCTGAAATTGGAAAATATTCTTCTCAGTTTTATGCTATGAATAAATGTGGATACAATACTAATGTATAATATGGTTGTGTTTCTTTAAATTTCATGAATGACATACTGTACATATACTTTTGCAACTAGTTTTGCTATCACTTAACATTATGCTTTTGAAACTAGTCCCATGATGATTCATTTGAATTAATACATCAGTTTCACTGAATGATGATACCAAATTTATCTATCACTTTATTGATTTATATTGTTCCCAGTTTTTCATTAATACAATGTGTATTGAACGACACACCTCTGTACACTTGTTAAAATTTCTTTGGTTTATGTATCTGGAAGTGGAATTACTGGGTATGTCCATCCTCAGCTTTACTGGGAATTACTGCCAAATTGCTCTCTAAAGAGTTGCATCAAAATATATTTCCGGGCTTCCCTGGTGGCGCAGTGGTTGAGAGTCCGCCTGGCGATGCAGGGGACACGGGTTCATGCCCCGGTCCGGGAAAATCCCACATGCCGCGCAGCGGCTGGGCCCGTGAGCCATGGCCGCTGAGCCTGCGCGTCCGGAGCCTGTACTCTGCAACGGGAGAGGCCCACAACAGTGAGAGGCCCACGTACCGCAAAAAATAAATAAACAAATAAAAATTAAAAATATATATTTCTACCACCAACACATAGAGATCCTATTCCCATGTATTCTTGTCAACATTTGATGTTATCGGGATTTAAAATTTTTGCCAATTCGATGAATGTAAAACTATATCTGATTGTTGCTTCAGATTACATTTGCATGCATCCTAGTGAGATTAATCCTCTTTTCATGCATTTATTGGCTGTTTAGGCTTTCTTTCCTATATATGCTCATACTTATCACTTGGTTATTTTTCTTTTGAGTTATTTTGTTATTCTTATTCATTTGTAGGATTTCTTAAACATTCTGTATATCAGTGTTCTTTTTGTTCAATTCAAACACAGTTCTGTAATTTTTCTCATTTGAAAAACGGCACGTAACATCCTTTGTTGCATGGAAAGTATTAACTTTAGTGAGGCCAGATTCCCCAGGTTTTCTTTCTATTTAGGGTTTTTGAGGCAGGTATAAGAACTATTTCTCTATATAAACATAGCCTCCTCTACTTTTTAAACAATTTTTAATTTTTTGCTATTCTTCAACACTGGTTTGTAATACTGTCTTTGTCACATGATATATGTATGTGTATGATAGGTAATATACATCTTGGCATCCAGTAATATACATCTTTCAGCTGTATTTTCTTCTTTAAGATTTCTCTATTCTTAGACCCTTGGTGAAAGCATTTTGCTGGTCATAAAATGTAAATTATATAATTAGCTTGTCAATTTCCACACACACACGAAAACTAGTTATATTCTAGTATGGAATTAATTAATGGTATGGAATTAATTTTATGGAACATTTCAGGAATAGTCAATATTGACTATCTTCGGATAGTTGATAGAATGTTGAATCTTCGGATCCATGAGCATGGCCTTTTCTTCCATTTATTTAGATCTTCTTTAACTCTCACAATAATATTTTGTAGTTTTTAGTGTAGTAATATAATGTTTTGACATAATTTGTTAGGTTTATTCCTATTTGATATTTTAGATGCTACTGTAAATGATATCATTTTTATAAATTTTGTCAGTGGTATATAGAAATACAACTGATTCTTGTATTTTAACCTTATGTCTAGGGACTTTTGTGGGTTTGTTTATTAATTCCAGTAGTTTGTCTGTAAGCACAAAAATGTCATCTATAAATAATGGCCTTTTTCCTTCTTTGTAATCTTTTTAGTATTTGTCTTATCTTACTCTACTGGCTAAGATCTCCAGTATATTAGAATCAACTGATAATAGCAGATAACTGTCTGATTCTTGGTTTCAGAAGAAAATCTTTGAATTATTCATGATTAAACATGAGGCTTTCTACTGGTTTTATTTGTAGTTATTGAAATAAAAATTTTCCTTTTATTCTCAGTTTATCAAGTATTTTTATCATTAATGAGCCTTGAAATTTAAGTACTTTTTCTTCGTCTGTTAAGTTGTTCATATTCTCCTTTTGTCAGTTAAGGTGATCAACTAAATTAACCAGTTATCAAATGGTAAGCCACCTTATATTCCTGAAGCAAGTCTCACTTGGTACTGTCATATTATCTTTATTTATATCTCTGTATTAAAGTTACTAATATTATATTGGGATTTTTGCATCTAACATCATGACAGGGAATAGCCTTTACTTTCGCTTTTTTGTAACGTCCTTTCAGGCTTTACTGTCAAGTCTATTCTAGCTTCATAAAAAAAATTGGTAAGTGTTCCTTCTTTCCGTGTTCTGCAAGAGTTCGTATATGATGTTGTGGTTTCTTCCTTAAATATGTGGAATAACTCACTACTAAAGCCATCTGTTTGTGAAGTTTCCTTTAGGAGATGGTTTTTAATGATTCAATGTCTTTAATATAAATAGAGCTGCTTGAAATTTCTATTTCTTCTATTTTCCTCAAAATTTTTCAGTATCACTTAAATTATTAAATAATTATGAATCATAAATTTGCTCATATTTTCCCATTACATTTCTGATGAAAATTGTATCTGGAAATTTTGTCCAGATACAATTTTTTGTCCAGATACAAAGTTTTGTCCAGATACAAAGTTTTTCATTCCTAATATGATAATTTATGATTTTACTTCTTGTTAATATTTTCAAGGAATCAACTTTAAGTTTGTTGAATTTCTTTATTTTATGTTTTCTATTCTTATTTCTGTTGTTATTTTTATTTACCTCTTTCTGCATTGTCTGGGTTTGTTTGTAGGGTTCTTCTTCCCTAGCTTCTTCAGATAGAAGCTGAGGTAACTCACTTTTAGTCTATATTCTTTCTAGGAAATGCATTTAAGATTATAAATTTCCTTCTAGGTACTGATATCCCATATTGAAAATCATTTATTTCAATTATTTTCTAAATTTCACTTTTATTTCATTTTTTGTCCTTGGGTTATTTACAAGTGTATTATTTAATTTCTAAATAGCTTGATATTTTTTGTTGTTTTGAACATCAATTTCTAGCTTAATTCTTCTGTCATCAAAAAACATGCTATAAATTATTTCAATTAAAAAATTTTACTAAGGCTTCCTTTCCAGCCCAGAATATGGTCAATTTTGGTATATAATACATGTGCACTAGAGAAAGTCTATGTTTTCTGTCATTATTTCGTGCAATGTATTAATTGTGCTGTTCAGGTTTTCTGTATCCTTATTGAATTTTATTTTCTCATATAAACTCAAATTTTTGATTCCTGTTTTTGGAATGTAACAGGATCTTCACTGTTTACAGGGTTATATCTGAGTTATAAAAAATTTTTCTCCCTTCCTTGGTGTTTTTGTAATTCCTATATTCCCCCCTTCAAGCTTGGCTGCCATAATCAGACAGAAAATGCAAGACAAGATTTTCATGCATCTGTAGGGAAAACCTAGCAGCAAACAGTAACTACTCCAGGTCTGTCAAATAGATGCATTTGACTTGGTTGTCTGCTTGTTCTCTCTTTATTTTTAATGACAAGTCTGTTATAATTCTTAATGCTGTTTCTCTGGATGTAATCTGTCTTTTTTCCAGATTCTTTTAAGACTTTGGTTTTCAGCAGTTTGATTGTCTGGGTATGTTTCTTGGGTATTTGCCCTGCTTGGTTTCCTCTAAAGCTTTCTGGAATTGTGTTTTGGTGTCCTGGTTAATTCTGGAAAATTCTCAGCCATTATTTCTTCAAATACTATTCCTGCCCCATTCTGTATCTTTCCTTCTCAGATTCCAGTCACACATATGTTAGACCAGTGGTCCCCAACCTCCTTTTTGTCACCAGGGGCAGGTTTCATAGAAGACAATTTTTCCACGGACAGAGGGGCGGGGGGGGGGGGGGTGGTTTCGGGATGATTCAAGCATATTACATTTATTGTGCACTTTATTTCTATTATCATTACATTGTAATATATAATGAAATAATTCTACAATTCACCATAATGCAGGATCTGTGGGAGCCCTGAGCTTGTCTTCCTGCAACTGGATGGTCCCATCTAGGGGTGATGGGAGACAGTGACACCCGAAGTGTGTTTCTTAGGTCCAGTCTACTCCATAACCTCATTTTGGTTGTTGTCACTGCAGAAAACTCTGCTTCACAAAGATAGGATGTTGGAAATGGAAGCAGGCTTTTCAGTGCTTTTGTGGCAGTCTCAGGATATACCACCTTGACTTTAATCCAGAATGTATGGAGACTGAAGTTGTCTGAAACATACTTTTAAGACCAGTGTCATTTGCGATCTCAAGCAGTTGATCCTCTTCTAGCACGGGCAAAGGCCATTCACCTGGCTTATTCACAAATGGGTTGCGGATGCATTCCTTCCCATTCCTTCCCTTTTGTGGTTGGGAAGTAATGCTCAAACTCTTTTGAAAGCTGAGATAGGTGATCGTGCACCAGCTGGGAGAAAAAAGGCCCTGGCTCCGTCTCTTTCAAAATCTCTGCTAATGTTTGAAACATGTCAAAAATCCCAATGTTCACTCGTCGCCCCCATAATTCCAGTTTGGCTTTGAAGGCAGCCACTTTATCTGCCAACTTGAACACAGTTGGCATTCTCCCCTGAAGTGACAGATTGAGTTCATTGAGCAGGTTGAATATGTCACATAAGTAAGCAAGTTTTGTGACCCATTCTGTGTCACTGAAATATGCTGCCAGAGGTGACTGCTTTTCTAAAAGAAATCTCATAACTCAGAAACTCTGGCCAGTGATCTACCTTTAGAAAGACATCTCACTCTGTGTATAAGAGAAGACGTGTGTGTTCTGTGTCCATCTCCTCATGGAGCTGCGTGAACAGACATGAGTTAAGGGCATGGACTTTAATATGGTCGATAATTTTAATCACATCCTGCGAAACGTTGTTAAGTTCAGGTGACATTTTTCGGCTAGCCAGCGTTTCTCTATAGATGACACAGCGCGTAGACTCACGTTCACAAGTCACCTCTTTGGCCTGAGTAGTGAAACCAGAAGGCCATCCAGTCATGGCAGCTGCTCTGTCCATGCATATACCGACACAAAATGACTGATTCAGTTTCCCTGATACGTAATCATTCAAAGACTTGAAGAGTTCTTCAGCTGTGGTGTTGGTTGGCAACAAAAGTGCATATAACACATCCTCAGGCACATCCTCCTGAAAAACATATCGCACAAAAACAAGCATTGTTGCCTTGTTGTCCACATCAGTAGACTCTCAACCTGGATTGCGTACCACGGTGACTCGTTAATCCTCTCTAACAATTGTGCCTCAGTATCCTCTGCTATTTCATCAATTTGTCTAGTTACGGTGCTAGCCAAAAGGGGAACACGTGCCACCTTTTGAACTGCAGCCTCTCTTAAAAGTTCACGACAAATGTCCTTAGCAGCAGGCGGGATCACCTCTTCACCAACAGTGAAGGGCTTCTTAGCTTTAGCAATGCGGTTAGCCACTATGAAGAATGCTGTCGGTGCAGACACATTTGATGAAGTGGTGGCCTTCAGTAATTGCTCCTGTTCTTCGTGTTCACCTTTTTTCTTTTGAAAATCTCCAAAGGCTTGTCTTTTAATGCAGGGTGCTTGGTCTCCATGTGGCAAAGCAGTTTTGAATGTTTCATGGCTTCATTGGATAACCAGTTGCCACGTATTATACAAAGCGGGCTTGGAGAATGTGAATCACCTGTTGCGATGAACCCGTAATTTAAGTAGGACTCTTGGTATCTTCTTTTAAATGCAGCTTTCCTTTTGCTGGCAGTCTTAGAGTCTTCTGCTGTCTCATGATTCGGTCTTTCCCCCTTTTTAAAGAGGCTCTCCAGCGACATTTGTTTTTTACTCATTTTGGCTAGGGTTAGCTTGTGGGCTTACCAAAACTGTGACTGAGACAAGTGCGCAGTGTGGGAAAGAGGCACGGATGGTAGTGATAAATAAAATACAGGGTGGGCCACGCGCAGATTAACGTAAGTGTTGGATTCTGACTTAAAGCCTTCCACCAGATGCAGCTATACAATTGAAGTACATCAACTCACTTGCCATTCTAAAGCCTGCCACCAGGTGCAACTTAATTGTCACTTGCCACTCACTGTTGGGGTTTTGATATGAGTCTGCAAGCAATTGATTTGTTATGGTCTCTGTGCAGTCAAACCTCTCTACGAATGATGATCTGTATTTGTAGCCGCTCCCCAGCGCTAGAATCACCGCCTCAGCTCCACCTCATGTCATCAGGCATTAGATTCTCATAAGGAGCACACAACCTAGATCCCTCGCATGTACAGTTCACAGTAGGGTTCGCACTCCTATGAGCATCCAATGCTGCCGCTGATCTGACAGGAGGCGGAGCTCAGGCAGTAATGCGAGCGATGGGGAGCGGCTGCAAATACAGATGAAGCTTTGCTCACTCACCTGCTGCTCACCTCCTGCTGTGCGGCCTGCTTCCTAAGGGGCCACAGACTGGCACTTGTCCGTGGCCCAGGGGCTGGGGAACCCTGTGTTAGACTTTCTGATATTGTCCCACAGCTACTGGATATTCTATTTCATTTTTCACTCTTTTTGGTTTTTGTACTTTGTTTGGGTGATATATATGGACCTTATCTTCAATTCACACATTCTTTCCTCACCTGTGTCAAATTCTTTCCTTCTGATGAGCCTATCAAAAGTGTTTTTCATTTCTTTTATTGTGTATTTTGTTTCTGCATTTTTATTTAATTTTTTCTTATACTTTTCTTCCCCTGTAACTCCCCATCTGTTCACATATTGTCTGTCTTTTCTACTGCAAATCATGTTAATAAGTTAATGATAGTTATTTTAAATTCCCTGTGTGACAACACAAATTTCTGCATCATATTGGAGTCTGGCTCTGTTGATTTCCTTGACAGTGTGTTATTTTTTTCTTGCCTCTTTATGTTTGTCATAATTCTTGTTTGAATGCTAGACATCTTGTATTGCACAGTAGTGTATTAGGTAAATATTAATTGTGTGTGGAAATGGCACACATTTTCATTTGGTACATTATTAGGATGGGGGTTGAATCAGTATAGCCATGACTTGACCTGGATTTGGGTTGCTTTAGCTGTGGTCACCCTAGTGCACCTCAGATTTAAATTCCTCTAGTGGTACTTCATGCTTAGGTAATGGCTGCATTTCTGAGTTTTTGTTTTTTGGGTTTTTTTTTTTTTTTTGGCTTTCTTTTACTTTATTCTGTGTCTTTATTTATTTTAAATTAATTTTTATTGGAGTATAGTTGATTTACAATGCTGTGTCAGTTTCTGCTATAGCAAAGTGAATTAGTTATACGTATACGTATATCCACTCTTTTTTAGATTCTATCCCCATATAGGTCACTACAGAGTATTGAATAGAGTTCCCTGTGCTGTACAGTAGGTCCTTATTAGTTACCTGTTTTATATAGAGTAGTGTGTATATGTCAACCCCAATCTCCCAATTTATCTCTCCTCCCCTTCCCCTTGGTAACCATAAGTAGTTTGTTTTCTACAACTGTGACTCTATTGCTGTTTTGTAAATAGGTTCATTTGTACCATTTTTTTAGATTCCACATAAAAGCAATATCATATAATATTTGTCTTTCTCTGTCTGACTTACTCCACTCAGTATGACAATCTCTAGGTCCATGGAGTATTTTTTATTAATGTTTCTGTTCTACCATTAGCCTTAGGCTTTCCCTATGACCTCAGCTCTCTAATGCATTCAGGAAAGACTAGGATTTTGTAGATTAGCCATCTTTTTCTTATTGTAAGAGTGGTAGCAAAATTCTTTCCAGCATTCTCCATTTTAAGTAGAATCCCTGAATATTTGGTTTTTAAGTTTCTCTCAAACTACAAGATTCTGATACCAGGAAATCTCAGAAGAAATTGTCCAGAACACTTCAAGAGAAATTGGACAATGTATCGATGGACTGTGTTTTGCAAATGTTTGCCAGGTGACCACAGTTCTAACATACGTGACCATAATTTATGAGGATCTGGTAAGAAAATCCAGCTATGAATTAAAATTAATAATAGCTAATATTTATCAAGTGTTTAAAATGTACTAGGCACAATGTAAGGTGTTTTACATCTCTCATGTCATTTAATTATCTTACCATCACAGGATAGGAACTGATATGATCTCTACCTTATACCAGGGAAAACTGAGGTTCAGAAAGCAAGAGACCTGTTCAGAATTACACCACTACAAAGTGTTCTGTCAAGTTCCAGAAGCTCTAGTCTTGACTACTATACTGTATTCTTTCCTTTTGGTGTTATCAGGCTATTTTTTCCTCTTGTGAAAGTACTCCCCTTACCTTTGTTTCCTGTATTCCTTTTTTGGTATTTGTTAAAGGAGCAAATGCTTAAAAGAGTTTGGCAGAGTGTCCTATCTCTCTCTGGTTTTGACTTTGTTTTTCTGTCACAAAAGATTGATGAATTGTCTACTTTTTAACCCTTGTTCATTATTTACTGTATGATACAAAGTTGGCAAAAGTTTTGAGAATGGGGTCCAGAAAAGGTCTCTATTCTGAAACTATCATGTTTATCTCTCAGTTTTAGGAGAGTTGGGCTGCTCATAAATTCCATCACTCTCTTGCTGCTGTTTCTGTCTAGCAAATTATTTCTTTATTCACGAGGCAATGAAAGGTCACTGGAAAGAAGAATATAATATTCACTCTCATAAAATAAAGTTAAACAGTATTTAGCATTTATATCTTTCCAGTGTAGTAAACAAAATGTGGTTTATTTGACTCAATGAAGACCTATGATACCAAAAAAGATAAATCGAATGATTTGTTTGAATACAGGAAGATAAATCTTGCACTGCATGCCCTCCATGATGACATGTTACCATTGTCCTAGTTCTCCGTAATATTAGACAGAGAGGCAAAGCAGGGCTGGCTTCTTGTCCAAAACATCCGCAGCCTATAGAGCTACAGCCTAAGGAGACCAGCTGAACAGAACAATTCATTTCTTTGTTTACTTGCTTGGCTTTTTATGCTGCTTATTGAACTAAGATTGACATGGTGTTCTATATTTGCAAGAGAGGGTAGGAAAAGAAAAGGTCAGTTGTTCTTTTTAATTTGCTTTATTTTTCACTGAGTGTCTGAGAGAATGTAAAATTTTCTGACGTTTCTTCATAGATGTCACAAGATAATTATTTCCTTTTTTTTATAGACATTCATATCTGTGGTTAAAAATTTTAGCAGGTGCATTATGAACACTGAGTTGGGAATTTCTTACAAGTGAAAATTTATTATTTTTATAAAATTTCTATAAATTGTACTTATAAAGTGAAATTTTGTGCAAAATATTTTCCAAGAAAATGTTTCTTTACAGTTCCAATCACTTTTGTTGCCATAATTCAAATCATACAACTAAAATGCAGTAAGTTAGTTAGTGCCTTTGAGAAATTCAGATATCAAAATAATGCATTTCTCCTTGTAAACTACATGGATTTACATACTTTTATGCAGAGTTCTTTTGAGTAGGAATGCAGTGATGAAAAAACTGGAAAAGAAAAGAAAAGCAATAGAAGTAAATGTTTCGAACTATAAGGAGGTCAGCTTTTGTACCCTATTTATCAATCTAGGCATTTCCACAAGGTTTTGATGCTTTTCTATATAGTAAGAGTAAATCCAGTTTCAAAATGTGCTAATTTCCTCTAAAGTTATTTACAAAAAAAAGAAATCCATCCATTGCTTACAGTCTTTTTTCCAATTTTTCTACACATTTTGTTTCTCTGTCTCATGTTTTTAGAAGGCTTCTATAAAGGACTTCCTTTAATGAACGGCCGAATGTGACCTTTTCTTTCTATCTCTCTAATTAAAACATTGCAACCTGGGGAAGCTATCAGTTAGTTCTCAGTAAATGGCACTTTTTTTTTTTATTTTTGCGGTACACGGGCCTCTCACTGTTGTGGCCTCTCCCGTTGCGGAGCACAGGCTCCGGACGCGCAGGCTCAGCAGCCATGGCTCACGGGCTCAGCCGCTCCGCGGCATGTGGGATCTTCCCGGACCAGGGCACGAACCCGTGTCCCCTGCATCGGCAGGTGGACTCAACCACTGCGCCACCAGGGAAGCCCCAAATGACACTTATTTTGATCTCCTCTGGTAGAGCAAGAAAAATGGTGACGTGAACAGAAATGTCCTGGTCCCTAAAATTAGATATAAGTCCACTAATATGCAACCTGCAGAGCCCTCTGGGTCTTCAGAAATGGCACCCAGGAATTTATTTCGACATAAATCATCTTGCTTTCACTGTACAGCTCAGCTGTGCTGAGATCATTTTTCAAAGGAACTTAACAGTTTAAGATTGTTCAGGCCTTCTGGAATCCTACATCTATATTTTCCTTCTTAACAGATTCTCTGAAGTTTGAATCGAAGACCATACATCATGATATAACTCCAGTACTTATCAAACTCATTATTCTGGCTACCATTTTGGTTTTTTTTTTTTTTTTTTTTTTTTTTGCACTAAGCCTTATTGTATTTGGTTAACATAATTGTTGGGGATTATTAGGTTTTTGGGCTTTTTGTTGGTTTGTTTATTTTTTGCTTTCAAAAGAAAAAGTCTTATGCTCTATTGTCAAAGGCATAGGCAAGATCTTAATAATTGTACAAACCAACGCCTCTATACGTTTTTCTGTGTCCCAAGGGTATCAATTAGGTCATATGTAATGGACACATTGACCTAATAATGGTTTGTTTTTAAAAAGATTTCTTTCGAGGTAAATTAACCCTAATAAAGAATGCAAAGCAAAGAGTATAATCAGCTCATGTTTAGTGAACATCCATTAATATTATGACTGTTTAAGTGCAAGATAATTCAGAAGCAGTTTCTCAAGAAATTTAGTTTCTAGCATAAAGGGGCCAGGCAGGTGTTTAGAGAGATAATATGCGTTTGCATGGCTTGTGTATAAAATTCATGTCAAAATTTTGACAAGAATATGTGATAAAGGATATCTACTAGACATGTGAGAAAACTAGCATAACTGATAGTTGTATAGGAAGTACTCAATTCATAAAAGTTCTTTACTTAAAAGTGGCCAAATTGATTTTATATAAGAATGTGAGCCCTAGTTCAGAAAGTAGTGACTTCATGAAAAGGAAGCATTGGATTTAGTTATGAAACTTGACTGTCATTCCTAGACTTGTGCACTGAAAACTACAAAATATTGATAAAAGGAATTAAAGATACAAATAAATAGAAAGACATCCCATGGTCATGCACTGGAAGATCTAATATTGTGAAAATAGCTATACTTTCCAACACAGTCTACAGATTCAGGGCAATCCTTATTAAAACCAAATGGTATTTTTTATAGAAATAGCAAAAACAATTGTAAAATTCAGATGGAACCACAAAATACCCCAGATAGCCAAAGCCATCTTGAGAAAGAACAACAAAGATGGAGGCATCGCACTTCCTCGCCTCAAAATAAATCACAAAACAACAGGAATTAAAACAGTTTGGTGCTGGCACAGTAACAGACATATATAGCAGTGGAGCAGAATAGGTAGCCCAGAAATAAACTCACACATATATAGCCAAATGGAGATAGGATAGTCTCTTCAAAAAATAGTGTTGAGAAAAAAATATATATGTCTATAAAACTACATATATCCACATATAAAAGAATGCAGTTGGACCCTTATCTAACACAGTACACAAAAATCAACTCAAAATTAGTTAAAGACTTTAACACCTGAAACTATAAAAATCCTAGAAGAAAACACGGGAAAATCTTCATAACATTGTCTTTAGCAGTGACGAAATGGTTAGGACACCAGAAGCGCAGGCAACAAAAGCAAAACTAGACAAGTGGGACTACATCCAACTATAAAGCTTCTGCACAGCAAAGGAAACAATCAACAAAATGAAGAGACAACCTACACAATGGGAGAAAATATTTGTAAACCATGTGTCTGTTAAGCGGTTAATTTATAATAAAGACCTAACACTCAATAGCAAAATAATGATAATCATAATAATAACAACAATCTGATTAAAAAAATAGGCAAAGGGTTTAAATAGATATTTCTCCAGAGAAAACATGTAAATGACCAATGGGTATATCAGGTATGTGGAAAGATGTTCAACATCTCTAATCAGAGAAGTGTAAATCAAAGCTACAGTGAGAAACCACCTCACACTTGTTAGCATTTCTATTATATGAGAAAAATGATACTAAATCTTGACAGGGATGTGGAGAATTTGGAACCCTTGGACATCACTGGTGGGAATGTAGAATGCAGTAGCTGTCATGGATAGCAGTATGGAGGTTCCTCAAAAAAATTAAAAGTAGAGCTACCCACATGATCCAGCAAGCCCTCTTCTGGGTATATGTCCAAAAGAAATAAAATCAGGATGTTGAAGACTTATCTGCATTCCTGTGTTCATTGCTTCATTATTCACAGTAGCCAAGATTTGGAAACAGTATGTGCATTTACAGATGAATGGATTAAGAAAATGTGGCATACGCATACAGTGGAATATTATTCAGCCTTAAAAAGGAAGGAAACCCTGCCATGTGCAATAGTGTGGATGAACCTGGAGGACATTATGCTACGTGAAATAAGCCAGTAACAGAAGGACAAACATTGCTTAATTCCACTTCTGTGAGGTATTCAAAATACTCAAACTCGTAGGAACAAAGAGTAAAATGGTAGTTGCCTGGGCATACAGGGAGGAGGAGATGGGGAGCTGCTTTTCAACGGGGATAAAATTTAAACTTCCAGTTATGCAAAATGACTAAGTTCTAGAGATCTCCTGTACAACACTGAGCCTAGAACTAACAGTGTCATACCATGCATTTAAAAATTTGTTAAGAGGGTATGTCTCACGTTCAGTGTTCTTACCACAACAAAAAAGAAAAAAAGGAGGGGGGGAAGAAGAAATTTATCTAGTCCCATTCTTCTCTACTTGCCCATGAGTGAATTAGGGGAAAAAAAAATCTCGATTCATCTGTGTTGTAAAAACCCATCCACTCAAGCATCAGCCAGAAAACTCCACCTGGATACCCCAGGCAGGTTTCCTTTCATCTCCATACTTGTCACAGTCTCTCATCCACACAGGAGACGGTGGCTACCAGTCCCACTAGAAGGAGGAGTGTTGCGCTGTCTTAATGCCGTCTCATCCTATAACGTAGTACCTCCTGAGAGGAAGCAAATCAGAATACGTGGCTGTCCGTGAACTGCTTGGGGTTAGCACGGGAGACCTCCCATGAAATGTCGATCTGATAGCTAAAGTCCATTTGTGGTTTCCTAGCAGTCTCTGTGGAAAGTTGCTGAAATCACCAACACGTAGTTTGCTTATGATGTTTCTGTTGGGTCCACACAGTTATCATAGGGAGAGGGCGTGTAACTTTTATTTGCCTGATTAAATTTCAAACCCCCTTCATTCATGCCTGAGAAAACTCAATTTAAAAATGAGACCTGCTGAAAGGTGCCCATTAACCCTGCTAATAAGCAAATATAATTTTTGTCACTTGCAGATGACACTCAATATTTCAGAGGAGACATCCACATGAGGTTCATTCTAGTGGAAAAAAATACTTCCTGACTACTGACCTGGAGCAGCTCTCCAGGATGTGCCTGTTCTGTGGCAGATGGCTGTGTCCATCCTCAGGGGCTATTCGTAAAAGCAGATTTCTTTATCTGAGAGGCTAATCTCTCATGATGTTTGACCATCCCTAGACATGGAAAAGGCATAGACATCTCTGCTTTGTCTGCAACCTCTCCTGCAGAATCCTATGATTTCTCTATCTTATCTTGTGAGTGCTTCTACTAAACAGAGAACGAGGTCTACCAATATTCCCCATGCAGTACTGAACACACCATCAACCTTCACGAAAGCATCTGTGTGATCATGATGTATTGATGATGTCAGAGGAATTCACTAAGAGATCTTAGGGTGTCCATGACTAAATGAAAGCTTCAGGGGAGGTGAAAAATAAAATGGAGTAAGAAAGTATCGTGTGTCATCTAAGCAAGCTCCCTGCCCTCATTCAGATAAGGGCATCTCTCCATATTACTAATGAGACAACTTCCTTCTAAATTAGAACTGAGATGAGTTTTTCAACATCACCCACAAAATGAAGAAATTAACAACTTAACAACTCAAGATTTTCGAGAGAACGGTTTCAACAAACCACTGGGGCAGAAGCCCAATTACAAAGGGCTTGAGAAGAGAAAGGAAGGTAGTTGGATTACATCATTTTTTAAAGAATTTAGAAAAGCAAAGGGGAAAAATGAATTAGATCATCGTAAAAGAAGTAGCAGCATCCAGGGAAGGATTTTCTTTTGTTCATGGAGAGCAGAGACATGATTTTATTACAAGAATGGAAGAAACTCAAAGAAGAGATTGGTTACAAAGGAGGTGGAAGAAACTCTGGATGGAGCAGAGAAGGAACAGTATCAAGATTAATAAGGACCTTTTCCCCAAAAGAGTACATCCTAAGCTAGAAAAGCCCAATCATGGTTTCTCATAGTCATTTAGGAAAAAATAAATATAAAATATTTTTCAGAAATTTTACAGCAAGAAAAGAATCTGATAGAGAAATCCACCACATAAAAAATTTGTTTAACAAGACCTTGGTGTTAGTTAGAAGCCTACAGAACCATGCAGGGTCCATATCCCAGTTTCAAAAGAAGGTACTTCCAGCTAGGATTATTTGATGTTTCAGTCAAACAAACAAACGAACGAAACCTGCAGAAGAGGCATTGCAATTTTATCTCTTAAGCTGATGAAAATCCATTAATGTTTCCTCCCATCCAAAAATGATTTGTAAGTTTAGATCGTGCTTCCTGCTCTATTAGGTGTAATTGGACAGTGAGGTGTCCTTTCTAGGTCTCTCCATTCTTACAAGATACAAAAGATGCCTCAGGCCAAAAGAATAAGACAGCCAGCTGAGAGCACAGCTGGAGGTCTGGACTGTCTGCCCTGGCTGTCAAGGATCAAATATCCTTCCTTTGTACTCTGTCTTTTTTTTTTTTTTTCTTCTTCCAGGCAAGCACCCAACACTTGAAAAATGTTTTGATTGGAACAGTGTTTTGATGGGAATATACCCATCACTATCTTGAAAGAGAAGCCTTCCAACAACCATATACTGGCTTAAACATAGAGTGTAAACACCACAGGAATTGTTAGGGACTTAAGAGTGGTTTGGGGACTTCGCTCGTGGTACAGTGGTTAAGAATCTGCCTGCCAGTGCAGGGGACATCGGTTCGAGCCCTGGTCCGGGAAGATCCTACGTGCCATGGAGCAACTCAGCCCGTGTGCCACAACTACTGAAGCACACGTGCATAGAGCCCGTGCTCTGCAACAAGAGAAGCCACCGCAATGAGAAGCCCGCGCACCGCAACGAACAGTAGCCCCCACTCGCCACAACTAGAGAAAGCCTGCACGCAGCAACGAAGACCCAACACAGCCAAAGATAAATTAATGAATGGATTAATTAATCTTTAAAAAAAGAGTGGTTTGGGAAAATCTAAATAAACCTTCACAATTTGACTTCACTCCTGTCTCTCTTCTCAATGCATTTTCTTGATGCATGGTTCCTGATGGTGAAGCTGGGGATGTACAAAGCCTGGGCTATCCAGAAGGCAAACTGAAATAAAGGAGTTAAAAATCGACTGTCCCAAGACACTAGGGCTCTGGTAAATAATCGAGCATTTGTTTGTTGTTTGCTTTTTAGAGAAGGCTCCTTCTGTCTTCCTTTGAGGAAAAAAGAAAGCATGAAAAAAAATGAAGTTACCAATATGCCATATTTCATTGAATCTAAAATATAATTGATTGGAACACATATACCGGTTTCAGATATGTTAAACTTGGGCGGGGCGGGGGGGAAGAAAATGAGTCTTGGAACCAAAAAATCATGTTGTCTTGAGATGGTGAGATTGAGAGTTGATGTGATTGAACGTCAAATTGTCTTAATATCCTCTAAGAAAGAAGACCGTGTTGCAAGCTGAGAATGAGATGCCCTTAGAACATGATGAGGGTTGAAGAGAGCAAGACCTGTTCAGAACAGCCTTTGATAGAGGTGACAAGGAATAAGAACAAACATTTTCCCAGTGAAACTCCTCTTTCTCCTGACTTTGAGGTACTACCTTCTACTCAGGCACGCAAGCTAGAATTTGAGGTTGTCTCTCATTCTTCCTTCTCTCTCTCCCATACCTTCCTAGTCACCAAGGTCCACTAATACTGTGCCCTAAGTATTTATCAATTCATTCTCTACTTCCTTCCTCCACTGCAATTCCTATTGTTAAAGGCCCTCATCATTTCTGGCTTAAAGTATTGATATAACCTCTTGTGTTAACCAGTCTCCAAGATGATACCTCATGATCCCTGCCTCCTGGGATTCACTCTTGTGGACATGCCCTCCTCATATCAAAGCAAACACTAGAACATGGTGGAAGTGAGAGAACGTCACTTCTTGCCCAAGTCATAAGAAACATTGTTACTTCTGCCTTGTGCTCTCTCTCTCACTTTCTCCTCCCTGCCCCCGCCCTCTCTCTGGGATCACTCACTCTAGGGGAAATCAACTTTCATGTCATAAGGGCACTCTGGCAGCCCTGTGGAAAGATCCATGTGGCAAGGAACTCAGGTCTCTGTGAAGAGCCAGTGAGAAGCTAAGGCCTCTTGTCAGCAGGCATGTGCATGAAATGGGGAGTTGATCCCTCACCCCTAGTTAAGCCTTTAGATAACTGTAGCCCCAGCTACACCTATTTAAACAAAAAACAAAAAACACCTTATTGAATTATGATTGGCATGTAGTATATACATTTAATGTATACAACTTGATGAGTTTGGGGATAAGTATACACTTATGAAACAATCACTACCATCAACGCCATAAATACCTTCATCACCTCCCAAAGTTTCCTCCTGCCCCCTTTATTTTTTTGTTTGTTTGTTTGTTTGGGGTATGGTTGTTTTACAGTGTTGTGTTAGTTTCTACTGTACAGCAAAGTGAAGTAGAGTTCTCTGTGCTATACAGCAGGTTCTCTTTAGTTATCTATTTTATACATATTCGTGTATATATATCAATCCCAATCGCCCAATTCATATCCCACCCACACTTCCCCCCTTGGTGTCCATACGTTTGTTCCCTACGTCTGCATCTCTATTTCTGCCTTGCAAACCGATTCATCTGTACTATTTTTCTAGGTTCCACATATATGCGTTAATATACGGTATTTGTTTTTCTCTTTCTGACTTACTTCACTCTATATGACAGTCTCTAGGTCCATCCACCTCTCTACAAATGACCCAATTTTGTTCCTTTTTATAGCTGAGTAATATTCCATTGTATATACGTACCACATCTTCTTTATCCATTCGTCTGTTGATGGACATTTAAGTCGCTTGCATGATCTAGCTATTTTAAATAGTGCTGCAGTGAACATTGGGGTGCATGTGTCTTTTTGAATTATGGTTTTCTCTGGGTACATGCCAGTAATGGGATTGCTGGGTCATATGGTAGTTCTATTTTTAGTTTTTTAAGGAACCGCCACACTGTTCTCCATAGTGGCTGTATCAATTTACATTCCCACCAGCAGTGCAAGAGGGTTCCCTTTTCTCCACACCCTCTCCAGCATTTATTGTCTGTAGATTTTTTGATGATGGCCATTCTGACTGGTGTGAGGTGACACCTCACTGTAGTTTTGATTTGCATTTCTCTAATGATTAGTGATGTTGAGCATCCTTTCATGTGTTCGTTGGCAATCTGTATATCTTCTTTGGAGAAATGTCTATTTAGGTCTTCTGCCCATTTTTGGATTGGATTGTTTGTTTTTTTGATATTGAGCTGCATGAGCTGCTTGTATATTTTGGAGATTAATCCTTTGTCAGTTGCTTCATTTGCAAATATTTTCTCCCACTCTGAGGGTTGTCTTTTCGTCTTGTTTATGGTTTCCTTTGTTGTGCAAATGCTTTTAAGTTTCATTAGGTCCCATTTGTTTATTTTTGTTTTTATTTCCATTTCTCTAGGAGGTGGGTCCAAAAGGATCTTGCTGTGATTTCTGTCATGGAGCGTTCTGCCTGTGTTTTCCTCTAGAGTTTGATCGTGTCTGGTCTTACATTTAGGTCTTTAATCCATTTTGAGTTTATTTTTGTGTCTGGTGTTAGGGAGTGTTCTAATTTCATTCTTTTACATGTAGCTGTCCAGTTTCCCAGCATCACTTACTGAAGCGGCTGTCTTTTCTCCATTTTATTTTCATGTCTCCTTTGTCACACCTGCCCCCATTTATTTTTCGTGTGTGGTAAGAACCACTTAACATAAAATCTATTCTCTTAGCAAATTTTAAGTACACAACACAGTGTTGTTAGCTACAGACACTGTGCTCTCTAGTAGCTCCAGAACTTATCTATCTTGCATTACTGAAATTTTGTGTACTTTGACCATCAGCTCCCCACTGACCCCTACTCCTAGCTACTGCAACAACCATTCTACTCTCTGCTTCTGTGGGTTTGACTATTTTAGATTCCACATATAAGTGAGATCATACAGTATCTGTCTTTCTGTGTCTGGCTTATTTCACTCATATGATGTTCTCCAGGTCCATCCATGTTGTCACCAACGTCACTTCTTCTTTAAGACTGAATAATATTCTACTGTACGTATACATTTTCTTTTTTATTAGTTTTTTCAGTATTCTTGAGATATAATTGACATACAGCACTGTGTAATTTTAAGGTGTATGGAATACTGACTTACATGTAATGTGAAATGATTGCCACAATAAGTTGTTTAGTTAACATCCATCATCTCACAGAGGTACAAAACAAAAGTGTTTTTTTTCCTTATGAGGAGAACTTCTAGGAGCTACTCTCAGAAGCTTTCAAATATACCATACAGCAGCGTTAACTATAGTCCTCATGCAGTACATCATCTCCTGGTAGTGACTTACCTTAAAACTGGAAGTTTGTACCTTTTGACCACCTTCATCCAGTTACCCCACCCCCACCCACTGCCACTGGTAACCACAAATCTGACCTCTTTTTCCATGAGTTTTGTTTTTAGATTCAACATGTGAGATCTTACAGTATTTGTCTTTCTCTGTCTGATTATTTCTTTTAGCATAATGCCTTCAAGGTCCATCCGTGTTGTCATAAGTGGCAGGATTTCCTTCTTTTTTATGGCTGAATAGTATTTCAATGCACATTTTTACCACAACTTCTTTATCCATTCATCCACTGATGGACATTTTAGGCTGTTTATATGTCTTAGCTATTGTCAATAATGCTGAAGTGAACTAAAGGGTGCAGATACCTCTTTGAGATGGTGTTTTCATGTCCTTCAATAAATACCCAAAGTGGAATTGCTGGATCATATAGCAGTTCTCTTTTTAAATTTTTTTAAGAACCTCCATACCGTTTTCCAGAATAACTGTACCAACTTACAGTCCCGTGAACAGTGCACAGCGGTTCTCTTTTCTACACACCCTTGCCAGCATTTTTTATATCTTGTCTTTTTGATGACAGCCACTCTTATCAGTGTGAGGTGATATCTCATTGTAATCTTGATTTGCATTTCCTTAATGATTAGTGATATTGAGTATCCCTCCGTGTACCTGTTGGCCATTTGTATATATCTTCTTTGGAAAAATGTCTACTCAGGTTCTTTGCCCATTTTTTTGATTATTTGGTTTTTTGCTACTGAGTTGTATGAGTTCTTTATATATTTTGGGTACTAACCCCTTATTAGATCTAGGATTTGCAGATATTTGTCCCATTCCATAGGTAGTCTTTTCATTTTGTTGATGATTTCCTTTGCTGTTTAGAAACCTTGAAGTTTGATGTAGTCCCACTTGTAAAATTTTTGTTTTCTTGCTTGTACTTTAGGTGGTACCAATGATATCTAAAAAAATCATTGCCAAGACCCATGTCAGGGAGGTTTTTTCTATGTTTTCTTCTAGGAGTTTTATTGTGTTCAGTTTTACGTGTAAACCTTCTATGAATTTTGAGTAAGTTTTTATGAGTAGTATAAGTTAGGGGTCTAGTTTCATTCTTTTACATGTGAATATCAATTTTCCCAGCACCATTTATTGAAGAGACTCTATTTTCTCCATTGAGTGCTCTTGGCTCCCTTGTCGTATAAGTTTACCTTATATGCATGGGTTTATTTCTGGGCTCTTGTTTTGGTTCCATTTGTCAGTATGTCTGTTTTTATCCAAGTACCACACTAATTACTACAGATTTATAATATAGCTTGAAATCAGGGAATGGGATACCTCCCACTTTGTTCTTTTTTTTTTTTTTTTTTTTTAGAATTGCTTTGGCTTTTCACAGTCTTTTGTGGTTCCATATAAATTTTATGATTGTTATTTCCACTTCTGTAAAAAATGCCATTGGAATTTTTACCGTGACTGCGTTGAAGCTATAGATGTCTTTGGATACTATAGACATTGTAACAGTATTAATTCCTCCAATCCATGGCACTTGATACCTTTCCATTTATTTGTGTCTTTAATTCCTTTCCCCCATGTCTTATAGCTTTCAGTGTAGAGATCTTTTACCTCCTCAGTTAAATTTATTCCTACGTATTTTATTGTTTCTGATGCGTTTGTAAATGAACTCATTTTCTTTACATGTTTTTCAGATAATTAGTTGTTAGTGTATAGAAGCTACTGATTTTTGTATGATCATTTTGTGTCCTGCAATTTTATTGACTTCATTGGTTAGATCTAACAGCTTTTTGATGGACTCTTTGGGATTTTCCAAATATAAAGTCATATCATCTGAAAATAGAGACTTTTTATTTTTCCCTTTCCAATTCTGCTGCCTTATTTCTCTTTCTTTCCTGATTGTTGTGACTACGACTTCCAGTATTATGTTGAGTAGGAGTGGTGAAAGTGGACACCCTTGTCTTGTTCCTGATTTAGAGGAAAAGTTTTTAGTTTTTCACCACTGAGTGTGATACCTGTGGACTTGTCAAATATGACCTTTATTATATGAGATATGTTCCTTCTGTACTTAATTTGTTAAGAGGTTTTTTTAAATTAATTAATTAATCTATTTTTGGCTGCATTGGGTCTTCATTCCTGCACACGGGCTTTCTCTAGTTGTGGTGAGCAGGGGCTACTCTTTGTTGTGGTGTGCAGGCTTCTCACTGCAGTGGCTTCTCTTGTTGTGGAGCACAGGCTCTAGGCATGCGGGCTTCAGTAGTTGTGGCACGTGGGCTCAGGAGTTGTGGTTCATGGGCTCTAGAGCACAGACTCAGTAATTTTGGCACACGGGCTTAGTTGCTCCGTGGCACGTGGGATCTTCCCGGACCAGGGCTTGAACCCATGTCTCCTGCATTGACAGGCAGATTCTTCACCACTGCCCAACCAGGGAAGCCCTTGTTAAGAGTTTTTATCATGAATGGATGTTGTATTTTGTCAAATGCTTTTTTCTGCATCTATTGAAATGATTATATTTTTTTCTTTCATTCTATTAATGCTATGTATCACATTTACTGATTTGTGTATAATGAACCGTCCTTGCATCCCAGGGATAAATCCTACTTGATCATGGTGAATGATCCATTTAATATGCTACTGAATTCAGTTTGCTGGTATCTTATGAGAATTTTTGTAGGAACATTGGTCTGTAGTTTTCTTTTCTTGCAGTGTCCTTTTCTAGCTTTGCTGTTAGGGTAATGCTGGCATCATAAAATGAGTTGTGGAGTGTTCCCTCCTCTTTGATATTTTGGAAGAGGTTGATAAAAATTGGTACTAATTTTTCTTTAAATATTTGGTGAAATTCACCAGTGAAGCCATCTGGTCCTGAACTTTTCTACGTTTGGAGATTTTTGGTTACTGGTTCAATCTCTGAGTAACTGAACTGTTCATATTTTCTTTCTCTTTCGGATTCATTCTTTGTGGGTTGTAAGTATCTAAGGATTTTTCCATTTATTCCATGTTTTCCAGTTTGTTGACATATAGTTCATAGTAGCTTCTTATGATCCTTTGTATTTCTTGGGTATCAGTATGACAATTCCATTTTTATTTATAATTTTGTAGATTTGGGTTCTCTTTCTTTTTTCATTGGTTAGTCTAGCTAAAGACTTGTCAATTTTGTTTCTGTTTCCAAAGAACCAACTCACAGTTTGGTTAATTATTTCTATTGTTTTCCTTCCCTCTATTTCATTTATTTCCACTCTAAGCATTATTATTTCATTTCTTTTACTAACTTTGGACTTAGTTTGTTCTTCTTTTGCTAGTTCCTTGAAGGATAGAATTAGATTGTTTATTTGAGATCAGTTTATTTTTCTTTTTTAAATTTATTTAATTTTTATTATATATTGGAGTATAGTTGATTTACAATGTTGTGTTAGTTTCAGGTGTACAGCAAGGTGATTCAGTTATACATATATATATATCTATCCTTTCTCAGATTCTTTTCCCATTTAGGTTATTACAGAGTGTTGAGTAGGGTTCCCTGTGCTATACAGTAGGTCTGTGTTGGTTATGTATTTTATATATTGTAGTGTGTATATGTTAATCTGACCTAATTTATCCCTCCCCCAGCTTTCCCCTTTGGTAACCATAAATTTGTTTTCTAAGCCTGTGAGTCTGTTTCTGTTTTGTAAATAAGTTCATTTGTATCATTTTTAGATTTCACATGTAAGTGATATCATATGATATTTGTGTTTCTCTGTCTGACTTACTTCACTTAGTATGATAATAACTAGGTCCATCCATGTTGCTGCAGATGGCATTATTTCATTCTTTTTTATGGTTGAGTAATATTCCAGTGTGTGTGTGTGTGTGTGTGTGTGTGTGTGTGTGTACACACACCACATCTTCTTTATCCATTCCTCTGTCGATGGACATTTAGGCTGCTTCCATGTCTTGGCTATTGTAAATAGTGCTCAGTGAACATTGGTGTACGTGTATCTTTTCAAATTACGGTTTTCTCCAAATATATGCCCAAGAGTGGGATTGCTGGATCATATGGTAGCCCTATTTTTAGTTTTTTAAGGAACCTCCGTACTGTTCTCCATAGTGGTTTTACCAATTTACATTCCCACCAACATTGTAGTTGTGTACATGTATGTTTCTTAATGTAGGCATTTATTGCTGTGAACATCCGTCTTAGAACTTCTTTTTTGGCATCACGTAAGTTTTGGTATATTTTGTTTCCATTTTCATTTCTCAAGATACTTTTTTATTTCCCCTCTAATGTCTTCTTTGATCCAGTGGTTTTTCTGGAGAACATTAATTTCCATGTGTACATCAGTTCTCCAGTTTTTCTTCTGTTATTGATTTCCAGTTTTATACCACTGAGCCAAAGAAGATAATTGGTATGATTTCAATCTTCTTGAATTTGCTAAGACTTGTTTTGTGGCCTAACTTATGGTCTATGCTAGAAAACATTCCTTGTACATGTGAAAAGAATATGTATTATGCTGCTGTCAGAATGTTCTGTATATATCTATTAGGTACTTTGGTCCGTAGTGTTGTTCACATCCCCTGTTTCCTTATTGATTCTCTATCTAAATGACCTTTCCATTGTTGAGAGTGGGGTATTAAAATCCCC
The DNA here is from genome assembly GCF_003676395.1 of Aethalodelphis obliquidens. Lineage (NCBI taxonomy): Eukaryota > Metazoa > Chordata > Mammalia > Artiodactyla > Delphinidae > Aethalodelphis > Aethalodelphis obliquidens. The sequence goes on along the minus strand of NW_020837967.1, from coordinate 20,943,855 downwards.
AACTATTATTGTATTGCTATTTATTTCTCCTTTTGGCTCTGTTTTTACTTTATACATTTGGGTGTTCCAATATTGGGTGCATATATATTTACAACTGTTATATCTTCTTAACAACTTTATCCTTATATAATAACCTTCTTTGTATATTTTTATCATTTTTAGCTTAAAGTATATTTTTTCTAATATAAGTAAGATACCTCTGCTTATTTTTGGTTACCATATGCCTGTACATACATTTTCCATCCCTTTACTCTCAGTCTATGTGTCTTTAAGACTGAAGTGAGTCTCTTGTAGGCAGCATATCATTGGATCTTGGGTTGTTTTCTTTTTTTAAATCCATTCAGCCATTCTATGACTTTTGGTTGGAGTATTTTATCCATTTACATTTAAAGTAATTTTTGTTAGATTAGGACTTATTATTGCCATTTTGTTTAATTGTTTTCTGGCTATTTTGTAGATTCATTTTTCTTTGTTTCTTATATTGCTGTCTTATTTGTGTTTTGTTTTTCCTTTGGTATTAATATTCTTTGACTTATTTATCATGTTCCGTTGTGTACTTTACTGGTTTTTCCCTTGTGGTTAGCATGAAGCTTACAAAAATAGCTTAAAATTATAAAACTGATTTTAAACTAACAACTTAACTTCTGTATCATTCCTAAACTTCTCCCCCTAGGGGATTTAGGTTATTGATGTTACAGTTTACATGTTTTTATATTGTTTACTCAACAACATGTTATTGTAGTTATGGTTATTTTTACTATGTTTGTTATTTAGCTTTTAAACTAGAGTTGCAACTGAATTATGTACCACCATTATAGGTCACAGAATCTAACTTTCACAATATATTTACCATTACCAGTGAGTTTTATGCTATCTTCTTATGTTTTCATGAGGTTAATTAGTGTCCTTTTACTTCCACTCAGGGAACTCTCTTTAGCATTTCTTATAAGGCAGGTCTTGTGGTGATCAAGTCCCTCAGCTTTTGTTTGTTCAGAAAAGTCTTTATCTCTCTTTCATTTCTGAAGAACAACTTCTCTGGGTATAGGATTCTTGGATGATCAGGTTTTTTCTTTCAATATCTTGAATATATCATCTCATCCTCTCCTGGCCTGAAAAGTTTCTGTTGACCAATCTTCCTCAGTCTTGTGGGTGTGTTCCCTTGCATGTAACTTGTCTCTTTTCTCTTGCTGCTTTCAAAATCCGTTCTTTGTCTTTGACTTCTGACAGTTTAATTATAACAAGTCTCAGTAGTAGACTATTCAGGTTCTTTGGGCGTTGTGAATCGGGATGTCCATTTCCCTCCCCAAGTTTGGCAAGTTTTCAGCTGTTGTTGCTTTAAACATACTTTCTGTATCTTTCTTTTTTTCTTTCTTTCTTTCTTTTTTTTTGTGGTACACAGGCCTCTCACTGTTGTGGCCTCTCCCGTTGTGGAGCACAGGCTCCAGATGCGCAGGCTCAGTGGCCATGGCTCACGGGCCCAGCCACTCTGCAGCATGTGGGATCCTCCCGGACAGGGGCACGAACCCATGTCCCCTGCATCAGCAGGCGGACTCTCAACCACTGTGCCACCAGGGAAGCCCTGTATCTTTCTTTTTCTCTTCTCCTGGAAGAAATGGCTTGTGCCTCAAGTTCTTTGGCCAAATGGGGATACCTGCTTTGCTCTGCTGCCAGTCAGTGTTGTTACCTGGGCTTTCATTTCAAGAGCTACGTTCAGGAATTGCTTTGCTGGGCTACACACCTTCCCAGATGCTCAGACCAGGCTTCCTGGTTGGGTGAGGCTGCAATCTACATACTCAGTGACATTTAGGGCTAAGACTCAGCTCAACCTGCCTAGATGGAAATAGGGGTGGGGGAACACCAGGCTCCAGGGCCAGTATGGCTCTTCATTTGAGCTCCAAATCAGACATACCTGTGCCCCATGGGGTTTCCAGATCAGACTGTACCACCATCTCCAAAGAGCAAAGATGCTGGTTGGGACTACCATTTAAGAACTGCCAGTTGGAATTCACTCTGCCAATATCTGAGTGCTGGTTGTTGCAAGTCCCTCCACACTTCTCCATTGCAGTCACATTCCCAGTGGTCAAGATGCCAAAGAACCTTGCCAGCCTTGTAGTTGGTTCTGCCACCTCACCCAAGCAAGGGAGCTAATTCATTGCCTTGTTCACTGCTGTGGATAGCTTTGAGCCCTGCCTGACCAGAAATCCTGTTCAACTGGACAGTGCTGGTATATAGTAAATATTGATCAGGGATTTTTTAAATGTACAAGTCTTTTCTCCCCCCTTTTCCCTTTATCCAATCTGTAATCTACTCTTTAAATTATATTTTAGTTTAACTGTGAAGTATATCATATTTGCAATACAATTGAAAGAATATTAATTTAAAAAATACCTGTCACAAAGCTCAAGGAGTACAGTGTTTCCAATCCTTTGGAAAATTCCATGTGACCATCCCTAATCACAGTATCTTTCTTTTCCCTCAGAGTTAAATGCTATTTTCTGTTAGTAATTTTCTGTTTTCCTTCACGATTTTATTTCCTATGTGTACAACTCTAATCAATCTATTTAATAGTTTTTCTTCTTCCTGAACTCAGATAAATGTATATATTTCTGTGTATTTTTCTGTTTCTTAACATAGGATTCATGCACTTGGATGAAAGTCATACTTCATTTCATTTTTCACTCTTGCATAGCATTTCTGTATTTGGATATTCCACAGTATAGTCCCCCCAAGATTTCTGTCATTAAGCATTGTGGTTTTGTTTTGCTTTGTTTTACCATTACAAACCGTGCTGTTAGGAACTGTGAGGATACAGTTTCTCCATGAATCTCTCCTGTTGCTAAACATCTAAGCACTAGCACCCCATTTGCTCCAGTAATATCATTTTAGCAATATTGGTATAAGCAAACAGCCCTGGATAGATGGAGTTAGTGACTTGTTCTGGAATGAATTCATTTATGTTCCCAGGTAATAATATAGACACGTCCCCTTCCCTGAAGACATTCTGAGGTAAAAGAGGTACAGAGGCCTTGCTCCTCTCCCAGAGAGATTGCTTACGTTTCAGGCTAATAAGATCATGTCACTCACTGGATAGGAGAATAGGCAGGTTTGTGAGCAGCCCTTATATAAGATCACAGTCTCTTTATCTCAGGGTTTCTGAGCATAATGGATTGTCATTGCTTATACAAGAAACACCTAGCCCTCACCACAGCATCCTGTGGGAACTGGATGGGAGATGCCTACAGCATTACTCTGACTGTTACTTTTGCTGTGAACAGTAAACTATCTTTCGTCTCTAACCCTCGTACTTCATGTATTTCTACCAATATCTGTAAAACTGACTGGTTAACTTGTTATTGCAAGCAAGATGAAATCTCGGATGCTTTCACAGTTCCTGACTTGATGGTTTAACATGAACCCTCGTGTACATGTCTCTTAGGGCACTTGTTCAAGAATTTCTTAAGGGGTATACCTAGGAGCAGAATTGCTAGGTTATAACTTTGCTGGGTAATGCCAAGTTGTTTTTTAAAGTGGTTAAACCAGTCGACACTCCACTCAGTGATATTTAAGAGTTTTTGGTTACATATCTTCACCAATGCTTGGAATTCTCATTTTATTAAGTTATTATCAACCCATTAGATGTGAAAAGGCATCTAGTTGTGGTTTTAATATGCAATTTACTGATCTAATGTACCTAAGTAACTTTTCATATAAATATATAGTAGCTATTTTGTTTCCTCTTCTAAGAAAGGCCAGTTCATGGTGTTTTTCAATGTTTCTACTAGGTTGATTGTCTTTATCTGGTTAATTTCTATAAATTCTTTATATTTTTTGGAGACTAGTCACTTATTAGTTACATGGCATGTACATATCTCCCCCCAGTTTTTGCTTTCATTTTCTGTATCATGTCTTTTGATAATCAGAAAATTTTAATAAATATTTTGACTTTTAAAAAAATTTTTATTGGAGTTTAGTTGATTTACAGTGTTGTGTTAGTTTCAGGTGTACAGGAAAGTGAATCACTTGTACATATACATATATCCACTCTTTTTTTAGATTATTTTCCCATATAGGTCATTACAGAGTATTGAGTAGAATTCCCTGTGCTATACAGTAGGTCCTTATTAGTTATCTATTTTATACATAGTAGTGTGTATATGTCAATCTCAATCTTCCAATTATCCCTCCATCCCTTACCCCCTGGTAACTCTAAGTTTGTTTTCTACATCTGTAACTCTATTTCTGTTTTGTAAGTAAGTTCATTTGTACCATTTTTTTAGATTCCATATATAAGTGATATCATACTATATTTGTCCTTCTCTGTCTGACTTAACTTCACCCAGTACGACAATCTCTAGGTCCATCCAGGTTGCTGCAAATGCTGATAATCAGAAAATTTTACCTTTCATGTAGTAAAAAGTGGCAATGCTTTTCTTTATTATTTTTGTTTGGGATCTTATTTAAGAATCATTTCCTGCACTCAAGATTATAAAAATGTATATTGTCTTTTGAAATTTCATGTTTTGTGTTTAACACTTAAATCTTTGAACCATCTAGTATTGATTTCTGTGTATGTAATAGGGGAAGAATCCACTTTAATTTTTCCCATGTGGATAAGAAATCATTGGAGTACAGTTTATTGAATTGTCCATCCTTTCCATGCTGAGCATAATGCCAGTTATGTCATATATCAGATTTTCACATATACATGAGCTTGCTTCTAGGCTGTTGTGTTCCATAGGTGTATTTGTCACTCCCTACCTCAATATTAATTACTGTATATTACTGTAGTTACATAATTCCTGTAACGTTATAATAGCTCTTGTTAGCTGGTATGGCAAATTTGTCTCTAATTCGTCTTCAGATATGTACTTGGTTTTCTAAATATATTTTAGAATCAGCTTGTCAAATTCCACAATAAAAGTGAGCTATTTTAACTAGATTTTGATTAGAAACCTATTTAATCACACACTCATTTGGAGAGAATTGCTGTATTTATAATATTGCCTATTACTAACCATGAACATGCTATAGCTCTCCCTTTATTTAGACTTCGGCAATAACATCTTGCATCTTTTGATAGATTTGCACTGATACTTTATTTTTGATGTTGTTGTTAGTGTTAAAAATAACATCTTCTTCTTAGATTGTATTTTCTAACTTCTTATTGCTGGAATGTAGAAGTTAATTGAACTTTGATATAATGATATTGCTAACCTCTCTTATTAAGTCTAATAATTTTTCAGTTATTATGAATTTTCATGTAAATCTGACCAAGGCTGCATTGCTTTAGTCAGATTTGCTTTTAGATTGGTTGTAGCTACAAACAATTAAAAGAGTCAGGAATGACCATAAGGTTTTTAGACTGATAAACTAGTCAGGTATTCATTTACTGAAATGGTGAAGATTGTTGAGTGAGTAATCTTCCTTTTCTAGAGCAAGCACAGAATAAAGAGTTGAGGCAGTATAAGGTTAAATAACTGATATTTTGATGAAGATTTCAGAACTGGCAAAATATATACATATAAATCCCAAATTAGAGTCATCTATTTCAAGGTAATCACCTTGGGAAATCTTGCATTTGTTCCAGTGATGCTGGCATTTCCAAATCTTTTGGGGACTTCTTTTTTAAAATGGCCATCAAAACCTTTGGAATATTTTTAATGTCCTCTGGAGCAGTAAATCTCTGGTCTGTGCAAGAGAATTTGCTTTTTAGAAAGAGTGAAAAAATTTAGTGCTGAGCCGGTTGAAAATGGTGGTTGGTAAAGGTAGGGAATGATTGTTTGAGATCAGAAGTGTGTATGACCACAGTTTAATGACTGACATTCTATTGTGATGTCTACTGCATGTGCAGATTTCAACTTAGGTGATCTGTATGTATTTATTGATGATGAGACTCTTTACAGCATGACCAGTGACCCTGGCCAGAGTGTCAAAATCATGCACCATAAATCTGAATGAGTAATTGTGGGGAGGTAGAAGGATTCCACGCATTTACTAATATATCTCACCCCTTTGTTTATCCACCGGAGCTCCGGCTAGCTCTATTGAGGATAGTGCTTGTCAGTGGTGCCGACTTTGAATGACAAAGTCTTCACATAACCTTCAAGCAAAGCCTCAGTCCAGACCTATCACAGGTGGTCCAGGGAATCCCTCAGCAGCAATAAATGTCTCATATTCATTTTTCACCAGATAACACTATGGTTCTCAGTCCTGGAAGAAAATCGCACACAGCTCTATTACATTTTAAATGCTCCCAATTCCCTTCCTAACTGGCTTCCCTTTAAGGAAAAAAAGGAGTTCTTTTTGTCATTTATTTTTTCAGTCATTTGTGTCCTTTTTGTTTCCTTTTCAGTTCAAACGTCCTAGGTAATTGTATTGTAAATAATCTTAAGTGATTCTCACCTCCACTTTAACGTGATTTTCACGGACTTCTTTATCTATAACAAATATATCTGTCTTGGCTTTTGTGACATTGTTAATAATTTTGAATCATTTTAGCATTAAATTTGTGATGCTGGCAATTATAATAAAATATTTCTGCTTATCTATTTGTATGATATGTACTTTAAGAGAAAAACTGGATTTTTGCATAACAATAAGTTTCTAATGCAAAGACAGCTAAGGAATACGATGTCAGACTTTCTGGACTGCATAAATCATGCATTTATAGATAGCTGAGTGATTTGTGTTAGACTTAACCAAGTTGTGTTTCTATTTTTTCTATGGAAAGTCATAATGATTCTGAGCTGGATTAAGAAATGTAAAATTAAATATCCCAAAGTAATCATAATTACATTTAGAAAATAATTTCTTAAGATGCTATAGTTTAATAGTTAAAATGTTATTTATATTCAATTATAGTTAATTCTCATATTTCTTTTTTTAAATTGAAGTATAGTTGATTTACAATATTATATTAGTTTTAGTTATACTACATAGTGATTCAATATTTTATAGATTATACTCCATTTAAAGTTATTATAAAATAATGACTATATTTCTCTGTGCTGTACAATATATCCTTATAGCTTACTTATCTTAGACATAGTAGTTTGTATCTCTTAATCTTTACCCCATCTTCCCCTCCCCTTTCCTTCTCCCCACTGATAACCACCAGTTTGTACTCTATAACTGTGTGTCTGTTTCTCTTTTGTTATAGTCATTCATTTGTTTTATTTTTTGGATTCCACATATAAGTGATAATATACGGTATTTGTCTTTCTCTGTCTGAGTTATGTCACTAAGCATAATACCTTCTAGGTCCATAAATGTTGCTGTAAGTGGCAGAATTTCATTCTTTTTTACTACTAATTTTCCATCAAATATATGTACCACATCTTCCTTATTCATTCATCTGTTGATGGGCACTTAGGTTGCTTCCATACCTTGGCAATTGTAAATGATGCTGCTATGAACATTAGGGTGCATGTATCTTTATTTTTATTATTTTTAACATCTTTATTGGAGTATAATTGCTTTACAGTGGTGTGTTACTTTCTGCTGTATAACAAAGTGAATCAGCTATACATAAACATATAACCCCATATCTCCTCCCTCTTGCGTCTCCCTCTCACCCTCCCTATCCCACCCCTCTAGGTGGACACAAAACCCCGAGCTGACCACCCTGTGCTCTGTGGCTGCTTCCCCCTAGCTATCTGTTTTACATTTGGTAGTGTATATATGTCCATGCCACTCTCTCACTTCGTCCCAGCTCACCCTTTCCCCTCCTTGTGCCCTCAAGTCCATTCTCTACATCTGCGTCTTTATTCCTATTCTGCCCCTAGGTTCATCAGAACCTTTTTTTTTTTTTTTTTTTTTTTACATTCCATATATATATGTGTGTCAGCATATGGTATTTGTTTTTCTCTTTCTGACTTTTTTCACTCTGTATGGACCTAGAGACTGTCATGTATCTTTTTGAATTCAAGTTTTCTCTGGATATATGCCCAGGAGTGGGACTGCAGGATCACATGGTAGTTTTATTTTTAGTTTTTTGAGGAACATCCATACTGTTTTCCACAGTGCTTGCATTTACATTCTTACCAACAGTGTACAAGGGTTCTCTTTTCTCCACATTCTTACCAACACTTGTTATTTGTAGACTTTTTGATGATAACCATTCTGACAGGTGTGAGGTGATATCTCATTAAGGTTTTGATTTCTCTTTCTCTGATGATTAGTGACATTAAACATCTTTTCATGTGCCTGTTGGCCATCTGTATATCTTTTTTGGGAAAATGTCTATTCAAGTCTTCTACCCATTTTTTAATCAGTTTTTTTTTTATATTGAGCTGTATAAGCTGTTAATGTATTTTGGATCAATACTTCATCAGTCATATCATTTGCAAATATTTTCTCCCATTTATATAGTAGGTTGTCTTTAGAACAAATAACCCTAAAATTTACATAGAATCACAAAAGACCCCAAAAAGCCAAAGCAATATTGAGAAAAAAAAAAACAAAGCTGGAGGTATCACACTCCCTGACTTCAGACTATGCTACAAAGCTACAGTAATCAAAACAGTATGATACTGGCACAAAAGTAGACACAGATCAATGGAACAGAATAGAGAGCCCAGAAGTAAACTCATGAACCTGTGGTCATTTAATCTACGACAAAGGAGGCAAAAATATGCAATGGAGAGAAGACAGTCTCTTCAATAAATGCTGCTGAGAAAACTGGACAGCTACATATAAAAGAATGAAAGTAGAACATTCTGTCACACCATATTAAAAAATAAGCTCAAAATGGATTAAAGACCTAAATGTAAGACTGGAAATCATAAAACTCCTGAAAGAAAATGGACAGAACACTCTTTGATGTGAATTGTAGCAATATTTTTTTGGATCTTTCTCCTAAAGCAAAGGAAACAGAATCAAAAATAAACATTTGGGACCTAATTAAGCTCAAAAGCTTTTGTACAACAAAGGAAACCATCAACAAAATGAAAAGATTCATAATTCTTTTTTTTAATTTTTGGGATTATTGCTATATGGAATATAAAATGAACACTGAGAATTTAGCAAAATTCATGTTCTAAATTGCACAGAGATTCTGATGCCACACCAACTCCTTGTACACATTTCAGCAACTTGTTTTTTTTTGGTTTTTGTTTTTTTAAATTTATTTTTGGCTGTGTTGGGTCTTTGTTGCTGCATGCAGGCTTTCTCTAGTTGCAGTGAGCGGGGGCTACTCTTTGTTGCAGTGCGGGGGCTTCTCATTGCGGGGGCTTCTCATTACGATGGCTTCTCTTGTTGCGAAGCACAGCCTCTAGGCATGCAGGCTTCAGTAGTTGTGGCTCACAGGCTCTAGAGCACAGGCTTAGTAGTTGGGCCTCCTGGGCTTAGTTGCTCCACGGCATGTGGGATCTTCTCAGACCAGGAATCGAACCTGTGTCCCCTGCATTGGCAGGCAGATTCTTATCCACTGTGCCACCAGGGAAGCCCAGTAACTTGCTTTTTAATTTAATTTTTATTGAAGTAGAGTTGAATTACAATGTCAGTTTAGCTTCAGGTATACAGCACAGTGATTCAGTTATATATATATCTCTGAAAAAGAATATATATATGTATTTTTCAGATTCTTTTCTATTATAGGTTATTATAAAATACTGAGTAGAGTTCCCTGTGCTATACATTAGGTCCTTGTTAGTTATCTATTTTATATATAGTAGTATGTTTATGTTAACCCAACCTCCGAATTTATTCCTCTCCCTCTTTCCCCTTCAGGAACCATCAGTTTGCTTTCTGTGTCTATGGGTCTGTTTTTGTTTTGTATATACGTTCATTTGTATCATCTCTTTTTAGATTCCATATATAAGCAATATCTTATCATATTTGTCTCTCTCTGTCTGGTGTACTTCACTTAGTATGATAATCTTTAGGTCCATCCATGTAGCTGCAAATGGCATCATTTCATTCTTTTTTATGGCTGAGTAATATTCCATTGTATATATACTAGATCTTCTTTATCCACTCATCTGTCAATGGACATTTAGGTTGCTTCCATGTCTTGGCTATTGTAAATAGTGCTGCTATGAGGTATGTGTATCTTTTAGAATCATAGTTTTCTCTGGATATATGACGAGGAGTGGGATTGCAAGATCGTATGGTAACTCCATTCTTAGGTTTTTAAGTAACCTCCATACTGTTCTCCATTGTGGCTGTACCAGTTTGCACTGGTACAGCTTTTTAATTGTAAACACAACTTCTGTGATAAACTGAAAAGACAGAAGAGAGAATCCAGGCACAGATATGGTTATAAGGGCTCATCTTCACAAGAAGGGGTACTGGACTTCTAAATGCTAGTGGCAAGGGGTTATGGGTATCAGATCCAAGGAAGCAAGTCTTCCTCTTGACCCTCAGGAAGGTGAAAAGTAAAGAATGGAAAGTAAGTGAAGGGAGGTGACTTGATTCGATTTCTAATTTCATAAGTAAATTCCTAGTCATGGTCAGTCTGTATGCTCCGAGTGTGTAGAAATACATGACATGGACCATGTCTGCCTCTTCAATACAAGATGAGCTACTCTACTCATCTGCTCTGATATATAGTTGTTTTCAAAATTTTACATGAGAAAATCAAAAAATTGGAAATATATAGGTAATGATGTTTTCTAAGAGATATACTGAAATGTTTATGAATTTCGATACATACTCACATAAGCACACTTCCTTGTGTGCCTTACACCAGATACAAAGGACTATTGATTCACTTCAGTTTAATAAATATCCATTAAGTAGTTAGGAAGGAAAGAAATACAAATAAAAGTGATTTTGATCCATTCTTCAATGACAGACTTTTATAGAATGATGAAAATTAGCTATGAAGAGACATAAAACATAAACATATTAAATACAAAATGTAAAAGTCCTCATAAATTTGAGTGAAAGTATGTGAACTATACATAATTATAGACAAGAACTAGAAGGTCATATTAAAAATAAGAAATTACAGCACAATTACATATGAATTTATTCTTTAATCTAGCAATCCTATTTTAAGAAATCTATCCCAAAGGTACACAGACAAAAATGCAAAAAGGCATATATATGAGGATATTTATTGTGGTCTTATTTAAAATAGCAGAAGAGTAGAAATAACCCTAATGTTCAGAGAAAGAGGACTTCTTTTTTTTTTTTTTTTTTTTTGCGGTACACGGGCCTCTCACTGTTGTGGCCTCTCCCGTTGCGGAGCACAGGCTCTGGACGCGCAGGCTCAGCGGCCATGGCTCACGGGCCCAGCCACTCCGCAGCATGTGGGATCTTCCCGGACCGGGGCACGAAACCATGTCCCCTGCATCGGCAGGCGGACTCTCAACCACTGGTCCACCAGGGAAGCCTAAGAGGACTTCTTGAATAAACTATGGGACATCCACAAATAAGAATATTATGCAGCTGTAAAGAGGAAGGCATGTAATTCTCAATATTGATGTGGGGTAATCTTTAAAATATATTTTTAATGAAAAAGCAAGGTGTAAAATAGTGTTCATAGTTAAGAAACTGGAAAAATATCAATGTATTTATGTATGGTTTTGTTTCACTTATATTTTTTAAAAACCTCACTGGTGAAAACTAATAAAATTGGTGACCTACACTGAGAGAAAGAGAACAGGATGGAGGGCGTACAGAGTGAATTGACACTTCTATGAAAATAATTTATTTTTTTGGCTTTGGAATCATGTCCATGCTTTATGCAAATTAAAAAGCATAAAATCGAAAGGAAAGAAAAATAATTCCTAAATACAAAAAACAAACTGAAATTATTCTGAACATACAAATAAAATATAAAGTTAATGGGATAACCATACTGACAACTGAATTCCTTCAATTGACTTTAAAACACAGTATTTTCATGGAGTTCTAAAGACGTTGCATGGAACTATGCAATCCACCATGGACTCTTCCTATAAATAGTTTTTGTGCACCCACTTTTAGTCTTATAATTATATAAAACACCAATTTCATGAACTTCTAGTAAAATAAAACACTCAAGACATAATAGAATAGTTTGAAGGACAGGAAAAATTGGTGACCATTTGTTAGTATTTCATTCAGAGACTACAGGTTTAAAATAAAAAGTTATTATTTTCAGACAGTAAAGCCAGTGTTTCCCCCGGTAAAAAATAATCCTCACATTTAAGTACATTAAAAATGTTGCCTTATGTTAATTCTTCCTTAAGTAAGAAATAAAATTAAGCACCAAATCAATATTAATAGAGCAGGAATCAGAGCCATAATTCAACTTATGACTGCCCAAATTAGATAGTCATTTGGAGCTTTAGATATAATTTATTGACGAAATCATTTTCAGTGTTTCTCTGGGATCTCATTCCTTTAGAACCACCTTAATTTTTATTTGAAATGTTTTAAAATGGGCCTTCATCATCTGTGCTTTGTTCTACCCAACATTCATGTTCCAACGTGATTTTTTTAAACATGTATAAAATGACAAATCAGTTGGTGGAGGTATACTTTTAAAAAATCATAAACCAAGGCAAAAAAAAATTTTTTTAACATCCAAAAGAGAAAATTAAGAAGGACAAAATAATGTAATAGTAAAAAGTATCAAACTAACCTTTCAAGAAAAAATACAATAAATATTTTGGAGATTGTTAATTTAATTTTTTTTTTTTTTTTTTTTTTTTTTTTGGTCATGGTGTGTATGGCTTGCCGGACCTTAGTTCCCTGACCAGGGATTGAACCCGGGCCCTAGGAGTGAAAGCACTGAGTCCTAACCACTGGATCACCAAGGAATTCTCAATTTTTTTTAAGTCACTAAAACCATTAGTTTAAAAACCTGTGGAAATTTCTGATAAACATGCCTTTAAAATGTCTAAATTTCTTGATTATGGGAGTTAGCACTTTAAAGTACAGAACCCAAGTGTGTCCCTGAACTAACTGCAATTAATTCAAGTTCTAAATAATGTCACAATGTAAACATCTCCTGCTGACTTGGTATCTAGGTCATTACCTTCCAAAGCAAAACAAGCAAGCCTCCAAAGACAAACAAAAATTTTGGCTTCCAATGCACTTAAAAATCTGGGCGTCTGTCTGATGTAAGCAGAAAAGAAATTCCTTAGGAAGGGTAGTAGGTAACCCACAAAATGGCTAGGAGGACAGAAGAGGCATGGGGGCCATGCAGCCAGGAAAACCACTGACAGGTGCGTTGAGGACACTGCTGCTGCACTGCCAGTGCCCCAGCACTGTTCTCTCCTCACTGCCACCAGCACCACTACCAACAGCTGCTCCCATCTCAAAATAAATGGCGGAGGCATTCCTTTGGAGGAACTTAAATCAGGTATTCACAACCTATCTGCAAGGGAGGCTGGGAAAGGAAAGATCTCGTATGTTTAACAGTGGGAGAGAGGCTTTTCCTTTTACCAAGACTTATAACAGAAGGATTTCAGATGTTGGGTTGACCAAAAAAAAAAAAAAAAAAAAAGGCAAATACCCATTCCCAGAGGATTCTGGCAGGGCCCCAGCAAGACACCCAGATGCATAGTTACAATAATCTCTTACCAGGATGTATTATTGCATTATTTATTTACTTGTGTTTCCTCCACTAAATGTAAGCTCCTTGAAGGTGCCAGCTATGTCTCGATCACATGTGTGTCTTTCATGCTTAGTACAGAGTCTGATAGTCTCAAAAGTTTTGTTGAGTAAGTAGAGAAACGAAGGAAGGAAGGAAGGAAGGAATAGGTAGATAGATATGACTAGCATTCTTACTTCACAATGGCCCTATTGGCCAAAGGTGGCCCAATGATACCTAATTAAGTTTCCCAGTAAGTTTACCTGGCATGGTTGTCCAGAGCAAAGGTTGAGCTTTGAAAATCCAAAGACATTTTGGAACACTTAATGGTGATAACTGTCTCTTCTGTGATGGGCCAGAAACTCTGGGACATCAGCCCAGAAATTTAGACATGGAAGAATAAGAATCAATAAGATAAGGGCCTCTTGAAACAGGAGCTACTGGACAGTATACAGATCTTCTTTCATTTCTGATAGAGCCTGCTTCTTATTACCTCTTCCTAAATGATACATTGCAATTTGTGCTAGAGTGGGCTCTTTGGTCAAAATTAATGATTGATGACCAAAAAATGGTTCATTACACATTCACACCAAAAGTTCTGATTAGCATGTGACTAATTGGTCCTCTTCCCTTCAAAAGAAAAACCAGGGCACATAGAACTTTTGGGGGATCAAGGCAAGCAAAATATGTGACTTTGCAAATTCATCTCGGAAAGTTTGCTGAAGATTGTGATTAGATGTTTTCAAATATTTCATCATTCAAGATTAGACAGACTAAAAATAAGTATTCAAGGGTGGCTTAAGGGTCATCGTAAGGGACCTTGAAAAGGGAATCTGTTACTCAAAGGTTTGATAGAGATGATACATAATTCATTTTAAAAAGTAATTTGCAAATCATATTAGGTTGAACCTGTAGAATTTTAGAAATAATGTAAAAGTGTTTTCAATTCAGGAAACTGTATTTACTTAGATATCTAGCTGTAGCTGAAAATTCACATAAAAATGCATGCTGAGTAGAGAATACAACCACCGGCACAGTCTTTGCAACTTAAACAGTGAAAGTATTTAAACTCCCAAAGATAGCCTTGGCAAAATATTTGTTAGTCTTTAATTTTAAAGCACCCCCTACTGAACTACCCATTTAATTCTTATAGTTCTTTGTAGCTAAGAGGCAGTTCAATCCAAAAATCTCAAAAATAAACTAGAGAACAATTTGTACTTTCAGTCCTATCCTATGCTTGCTTAATTTTGTAGGGTAAATAATTGGTTTTTTCCCCAAACTGAATTTGTATGAGTTGATCATTTTCTTCATGACCAAAAGGACACAGAAGCTTGGAGAAATATGGTACATGGGATTTATTGTCTGCTTGAGGAGTCTACTTCTGGTTTTGTCCAGCAGAAAGGTTTAGGTCAGTAACCTTAAAACTCTGACTCAGGCACGGACATAAGGATTCTCTCAATGATAAGAAAGGGGGAAAGGAAGATGTGGGCAGGGGTAAGAGAGGTAGCTGGTTATTTATTAGGACGGATGGAAAGAGACAAGGACGTGGTACAAGTGTGACTTGCAGATGCTTTGTCTATATCTCTACTTTCCCCATCTACTTTCCCTTTTCCTGTAATTGAATCCAAGCCTTGGAGGATTCTTCAACCAATACCCAAAGACATAAGAACAGAGGAAGTGAGGGCAGCAAGGAGATTCAACTCTTCCACGGAGTTTTGCTGCAAAGGGAAACAGAAATGGGTATTTGTAATGAGGCATATGGAAGCACAGGAAGGTTCTCTTTTTTAAAAAGGGAGAACAAGGAGATTCTTGTGGTGATGTCTCTAAGTAGGCAAGAGGGAATGGGATCCAAAAACAAGTGGAGGTGTTGGCTTTAAGTAGGAACATGGACAATTCATCCATGGAAAAAGGAGGTAAGGCAGGATGGGAGCTCATGGTTGCTCTCTTCTGATTATTTCTATTTTGAGAGGGAGATAGGAAGTAAGATCATCTGAAAGAGTGAGGATTGCTAAGGGGTTGCTGAAGGTTTGAGAAGAGATGATTAAGTACAAAATGATCAGGAGATAGAGAGAGAGAGAGAGAGCACACACACAGATGGACAGGACAACACAGCATTTCAAGGCATCATTTGAGGTTGGTGGTCCAGTTAGCATGACTGGGTGTTTTTCTCCAGCAGGTCCAGCAGCACAGGTGTAGACCTTGAATAGGGAAGTCTGAGTTTAACCAGCGTTGAGGTTTTACTCTTAAGGACATTGGGATGGCATGAGGAGAACATGGTAGCTGAGGGTGTAGGCAATGGAGTTATAATGATGGACTATGGCATCCAAGCTGGGTAATAAAGAAGAGAGTTGAGGGACATTGAAGAGTTATTAGGGCCACTGAATTGCAGGACCAGAAGGGTTGAAGGATTGTTGGATATAGGTTAGTGAAGAATGTGAGCTGCAAAATGAAAGGTGGTGGTCAAACAGTGACCCTCGAAACTGAGACTATGGAGGCTGTACAATTATTGGTAATGATAAAGTCTAGGACACGTCTACAGGGCCTGGGGGAGAGGAAGAGCAACGTCATGCAGAGAAAGGAGATCAGGCACTGAGAGGTCAGGGTATTCAGAGGATGTCTATTTATATACAGAAGCACTATGAATTATTACAGGAGTAGTATCAGAAACAGCAGCAAGGATCTGTAAGCTAACTTCCTCAGGAAAGGAGAGGAGGCTCCCAGAATTCTATAAATGGCTAAAGTAAGGAGGGTTTAGTGATATGAACTCAGATGATGGCATGAGTGTGAAGACGATGAGGATGGGTAATTGTGGGGTCTGGAGGGAGAGGAATTTGAGAAGAGCAAGACGCCCAGTGGTATAAGGCAGGGAAGGGAGAAAACAACCACCTTCTGAGGGCCGCGGAGAAAAGAGCGTCCTGCAGAGGAAGCAGATTTCATTTCCGGTGAGGGCGTAAAGGAGACGCACAGAAATGAGCTTGAGGATGCAGAGCATTTGATGATGATAGACTGTGAATTCCAGAGGGCACAGGGGAAGGGTTTTGAATGTTGGGGATGTATAGGGGTAGGGTCAGATTGGAGGATGTACAGAACCATATTGAGGACAAGGGTTCAGATGACAAGGGAAGATGTGAGTACCTTGAGACCCTTGTGGTGATTGAAGTGAACAGATGCGCATAATGGAAATGGTCTTACCATGTGTCCCCTTGTAAATATTTCAGTGCTGCAGGAGTAGAAATGGCCTCTGCAACAGCACAGAGGACCCTGTGGTGTGTCTTACTCCTGCCAACGGCAGTCTAATGGCCTTCGGTCCACCTCATGCTCTCACTGGATATCATCCCGTTGCACTAAATTTATGGCGTCATGCCAGTTACCTCTGGAGAAATGGCAAGCATCCTGAATGTCTACCTATAACACATATGGTTTTGAAAGCCTCAACCTGAGTGAAGTTCCTGAGGAAGTGCCAAGTACTACGCTAAGCTTTGTTTCATTTAATCATTATCACAGTCCTATGAAATAGCATTAATATGTTCATGTTATATAGCTAAGGAGGCTAAGGCTTATAATTCCATTTAGATAATTTATTCAAGATAACAGAGCTGTTCAGTAGTAGAGCCAGGATAAGGACTAGATGGGTGGAACTTAGTAGACACTAAGTTTATTACTTCAGAAGCAGGTTTTGTCAGCTAGCATAGGCTGGGTTCTACAGCGGTAACACGCAGCCCCCAAATTGCACTGCCTTAAAATCACGAAGATTTCTTCTCATATCCATCTTGGATCAGCTGTGGGTCTGTGCTGTGCTGCCTCCATTCCAGACTGCTCCAGGCTAACGGAGCAGTCACTTTGTGGAATATTGCAGTAGAGGGAAAGAAGAAAGTATAGCAAATACCACACTGGGTTAGAGAGCTTCTTCCTAAAAGTGACATCACTGCTTCTGTTCCTATATGATTGGCTAAAGTAAGTCACATGACCAATCCTAACTCTAAGGGGTCAGGGAGGTGCAATCTTACCAAGCTTAGAAGACAGGTAACATGTGGTAATTAGCTTACTTTTAATCATCTTACTTAGCCTGAAGGCTTCTCAGAGATGCTTGGATTCTCATTTCTGGCTCAACACTATTCTGTTCTTAGAAGATGCATTCCGTTTAGCTTGGAACTGGAACACTTTTACGGTCAGAACCTGCTGATCATAATATGATTTTAAAATAGTGAATATATTTCTAAATCCTTATTTAAATGGTTGCATTATATCACTCTTCCATTAATCATTGAACAATTCCCTACAGTTAGGCTCGTCATTTGGTATCAAGCTTTCACTATTTCAACACAGAGCTATTATAAATATTTTCTATCAGGGGCAGTTCATGTTGTTGTGGTCTTTTTATTGGTTTGACTATTTGATATTTAGTTACTAAGAGGCTTCTCCTGTCATAAGTGTTGCAAATAGTTTTCATGATTTTCTCTTTGTCTTTTAAGTGTAATCATGGTACTTTGGGACAGGAAGGATTTCAAGAACTCCGTTGGATCAGCCACATATGAGTAAATGAGCGCTCCATTTCCATCCTATATATCATCTCAATAGTCAGAGCAAATGAAATCTGATTATGAGCTTTGGGGTCCTAACACACATAGCTGTCTTTATCTTCTAGCATTTTTGTTCGCTTGCTTTTCTTTTAATTGACTCCTTGGATGCTCTGATCTTTATCTCTATAAACAGTAAAGAATAATAAATGGAACGCATGAGGACAGAAACCAAGAGTCAGTATTACTAAAGGAAAAAAGAGAAGAACACTAGATTAGAAAGACAGATAGGAAGAATAGATATCCCTAAATGATGTCAGAGGCAGTAAGATACAGATCATATTTCATTTCTCCAGGTCATTTCTCCAGGTCATTTCTCTAGGTTTTGTTTTGTTTTGTTTTCCTCATTTTTTTCAAGTGTACCTGTCTTTCAGCTTCAAAACAGAACTTCAAATGCACGTATTTACTGACATTAGATGACATTCGAGTACAAGTCTAACATTTCATTCCTTGGTGAAAAAGCAACTTCATCGTCCTCTAGTAGTGCAAAAAAGTTTTAGACAAAGACTTCTTTTACTATCAATATGTCCATCAAACGTTGAGACATCATGGGATTTTAAGAGAACTGGGGTTTTTAACTTTTTGTTTGATGTATTTTTGTGCCACTTGTAATCTTTACAAGTGTTTACATTTATTTTTACAAGAAAAATTAGTATGTGGTTAAGGTATATAAATGAACTTATGAATTAATTTTTAATTGAAAGCTTAATATCCTTAACTATTTTGTGTGATGCTAAGAAATTTCTAAAGATAAATACAAATGGCTTTAAAGTATGATGGTGGTTTGAAGCAAGGTGGAGAAGATATCTCTATGTTACTCTAAATGAATATAGTTAAAGGAGTTTCAAGGTTAAATGAAATCTTGATTTGACCATAATTCACATGACTTCTTTGAAATGCATTACTTGGCCTTACCTTGTTCATGATTTTTCCTGTAGAAAAGGCAACACTGAATTGACCCAGAGTATCTATTCAAGAATTGCATTGTAGAATATACTTTAAAAGTAAATTTAATTTAAAAGAAGAACAAATTTTGCAGATGACTTAAGGAATAAGATATAGTTATCTATTTACAAATCACTGACACCGAATTTTACTTAGTATATATATTATCGCCAAAGGAATTTGTTAGAAATTATATTCTGATTTTTAAAAATACCTCTTATTGGAAAAGTGAAAATGAATTATGTTTCCATCACAAGAGATAGAAAAGAAATATTCCATAGATGTCTTAAATGCTGTTCAACAGAAAACTTTCTGCATCATCCTATGACTAAAAGATCTATAAAAAAAACAGGATTTGGGATAAAATCAGTCATCTCCTGAGAACTATTTCATTACTAGATTCAACTTCTCTTGACCTTATGGGGATTATGATACAGTTTTACGAGGAGGTATAAAAGTATAGCGGCTCCCTGAGGTGTGGGGTGGCGGAGCCATTAGAAACTTGACTACTAAAACTACTTTATTTTAAAATAGTAGCACAGAATTATGGCAAAGGTTTCCAAAGGATAAAAATCACAAATATTTTTAGGACCCTGATTGATGGACATTTTTTCATCATTTTGAGGTTTTTCAAAATGGGTAGTATATTTTTCTCTAGGTGAAAGCTATAACTTGAAGTTAAAATGACTGAAGCCTCAGGTCTGAACTGAGGTACAGGAGTATTAGGTTAAGGCACCTGGAGGAACCATTTCCCTAAGAAAAATGTAGTGTACCTTTTCTTTTAAAAGAGACCCACTTATTACATAGCTTGACTTGACTTATCCTACTGAGGCCCCTCGAATCAGAACGGACCGTGTATGATAGCAATACAACAACACCTCAAAGACACAGACATCATTTTTCTAGTCACTTTCAATTATCTAGAAAATGACAAACATCAGGAAGTAATAAAGGTATTTGAATAGCCAAGACAGATAACATACAGACCAAATTTTATCAGCTGTCTTCTCACTGAAGAAATATTTAGGCCTTTACTCTCTGCACCTAGCCCTAACTTTAGACATAATTTTAACTGCTTTGTATATTTGCTTTCCCTGTCTATAGCAAATTAGAAGCAATAAATTAAAAGTTGGAACCATTGAAGGCAACAAACTGACAGCAGGAATAACTGGTACCATATAGCTTGAGCGTAGGGATGAGACAAAAAAATTAGAGCATAGATTCAAAAACCACCACTACCATTCAGTACTCTGTAATGGCCTATACGGGAAAAGAACTTTAAAAAGAGTGGATATATGTATGTGTACCACTGATTCACTTTGCTGTACACCTGAAACTAGCACAACATTGTAAATCAACTGTACCTCAATAAAAGTTTTAAAAAAAGGAACCATCACTACTACCACCACCATCACCAATGACAACGATAATAGTAATGGCACTCTGTTGCCATTTAGTAGGCCATAAATGGCCCTTTTGTCTACGATGGTGTAGGTGAGAGAAAGGCAGAGAAAGTCTGAGGTGTGTGAAGTATTCCTATATGAGAGATGTAGCATCCTCTATGGAGAAAGTATGTCTCCATAAACTCTCACCAGGAAACATTACCGAAGGTTTAAACTCATCTGTGGTCACCAAGGAATTTTCTACTAGCTTCCCAGGAATCTTGACATTGGGAAAAGGGATGATGTCCTTAGGAGATGTACGCACCCAGTCACTGGAACTCCCGCATTACAATTAATAAATTGACTTTCTGATGTACAAGTGTCTTATTTAATGGAAGTCCACTACGTATCAAGTCATTTTTGATTTCACTAATGAAATCCAGTGTAAAGACCTTCAAGTCTGGGCTTCCCTGGTGGGGCAGTGGTTAGGAGTTCGCCTGCCAATGCAGGGGACATAGGTTCGAGCCCTGTTCCAGGAAGATCCCACATGCCACGGAGCAACTAAGCCTGTGCGCCACAACTACTGAAGCCCACGCACCACAACTACCGAAGCCTGCGCGCCTAGAGCCCATGCTCCACTACAAGAGAAACCACTGCAGTGAGAAGCCCACGCGACGCAGTGAAGAGTAGCCCCCCTCACCGCAACTAGAGAAGACGTGCTCACAGCACCGAAGACCCAGCACAGCCAAAAATAAATAAAATACAAAATAATAATAAATTTAAGACCTGCAAGTCTAAAGAAATGAGCCTTAGTTTCTAGTAAAATTTTGAAGCCCTGCCAGTAGCTGAGGTCTCTGAGCACCAACCTCCTCCTGTATCCCCCAATATAATAATTTATCTTCAAGCAAAATTTTAGCAGGAAGATCCTGATTTAAAAGCTTTTTCTATATCTTCTTGAGGAAGTCTTTATTTTCTTAAGGAAATCCTAAGAGTAGCTTCCCATTTGCATGAAGCAAAAACATTCTTTAGTAAGTCACAGGCTATGACATTCTTACAAATGACCCAATTACTGCTCTTTAGGATCTTTAAACATTCATCATTAAAGAATTTCTGGTCACACATACAGACATGTTTTCTAATTACGGAGAAAACTTTTAAAAGCTTCTAGAAGCAAAAATAAGACTTTTGATACACAGAAGAGACGAAGTTTTTTAGGATTTATAAATACTTTTGTGATTTTAAAGCAGCTTTTGGAGAGGTAAAATTCTGAGGTAGCATTGCAGGCACTCTGTCCAGAATAAAACTGTGAGCCTGAAACATTTATCTGTAAACAGAAACCATGAGCGATGGAGTTTCCATCGGTCTCCTAGCATCGTAAATATTAACTACTGTCTTTCTGTGATTTTTCATTGGTGCAGTTCTGGGCACTTTGCAAAGTTATATTAAAGAGTCATGGCTTAGATGCAGAGAACACACTGGTGATTGCCGGAGGCAGGAAGATGGGGGGACTGGGAGAAGTGGGTAAAGAGGGTCAAAAGGTACAAACTTCCAGTTATAAAATATTTAAATAACTCATGAGGATGTAATGTACAACATGGTGAGTATAGTTAATAGTTCTGTACTGCATGTTTGAAAGTTGGTAAGAGTAGATCTTAAAAGCCCTCATCACAGGAAAGAAAAGAATTGCTTTGTTAACTATGTAAGGTGATAATATTAACTAGATTCATTGTGCTAATCGTTTCCTAAGGCATACAGATATTGAATCATTATGTTTTATACCTGAAACTAATACAATGTTATATGTCAATTTGATCTCAACTTTAAAACTTTTTTTAATTCTTTAAAAATAAAATTTAAAAATTGTCATGCTTACTTCTTATCACCTCAGTCAGACTTTACAAGTACAATCATATTTTAAAAGCACACCTAGACAGCGGCTAAGAGTGGATTTGCTTCTCTTGTTTTTCTCTGAGCGTACTTATGAGAGCTGCATTCTTTAGACAGGGTCAGGGCAGTGAAAAGTGGTTTTCTCTTTTTCAATCTATCAGACAAGACTTCATATTGATGTTAAGAGGAAGAAAAGGGGAGGAACTGTTCAGTCAACTGCTTGACGTTTCTTCCTTATATTTGAGTCTGTAAACCATTTAACAAAGATGCTTGCACAGAGCTGCCCGTGAAAAGTGGCAAAGAGTGGGTGTCATTCAACAAATGCAGGTGTATATAATCACACCCACAATGTGAGAAAACATGCCTACCTAGACAACCTCATAAGATGTGGTCCCTGTACTCAAAGTGAAATAAAAACTAATGAGAAAGAAACTCAAGTACTGCCCCTTCCAACAAACCCTCCCCCCGGATATATTTTCACTTATCTGAAGACATGTTTAGAAGATGATCTCATGCACCATCATCTAAAAGCACCTTGTAGACAAAAGTGCTAAACTGCAGATCTAGAAGCTAAAAACCAATGGCAACCCTGCAGAGAGCACAGCAAACAGGACGGAAGCCCAATGTCAGTGTCCCTTTGAGTTCTTATTAGTTCTGCTTCTTTGTCAAGCCTCTGTTAGCAGAAGAAAGTACAATATGCTTTGTTCAGACCATTTTTAGTGATTAGCAAAGCATTACTTGAATCTGGGCTCTGCCCTTCACAGCTGGACACTTAACTTCCCTATGTATCAGTTTCCTCATGTTTAAGTGGGTGTAATAATGCCGACCTTCTGAGACTGCAGTCAGTACTATAGGTGATGGACATAATACACTAAGCATAGTGCCTGCCATAGTAGATTCTCAGTAAATGGAAACTGTCGCTCATAGCATTTTATGAAGACTTCATCTCCTGCCTATTTTTGCTCTCTAAGCATCATATCCTGACTTAACAAACACGTAAAATGTTGCCAACTTTGGCAACAAACACATGAAAGAATGCTCAACGTCATTGATCATTAGAGAAATGCAAATCAAAACTACAACGAGAGGACTTCCCTGGTGGCGCAGTGGTTGAGAGTCCGCCTGCCGATGCAGGGGACACGGGTTCGTGCCCCGGCCCGGGAGGATCCCACGTGCCGCGGAGTGGCTGGGCCAGTGAGCTATGGCCACTGGGCCTGCGCGTCCAGAGCCTGTGCTCTGCAACGGGAGAGGCCACAACAGAGAGAGGCCCGCGTACGACAAAAAAAAAAAAAAAAAAAAAAGAAAAAAAAAGAAAAGTCATTGCCATAAAAACATAAATAAATAAAAAATAGAATAAAATGTTGCCAACTTGCCTTTTTTCATGGTTTATCTACTTATAAAATGAGGCTAGTAGGTCAGAGAGCATATTTAAATCAGAGATAAAAATTACATTTGTAAACTGTTTTTAACCACTTGAGAGAAAGACATTCCAAATTGCACCCTTGGTATTTTAGTAGGAATAAAATGCTGCCTTGGCAGTAAATTTCTCCTCCTTTATATGACATAAAACATTCTTCCGTAAGGCTTAGTGCATCGACAAAGTCTTCCTTGATTACCAGGAAATTGTTAAAATAGCACAATCTGTGGCAGAGAAATAAACCATGAGAGAAATAAACCATGACACTATACATTCATGGCTTTATGTGTAGGTGGAGTCCCCCAAAACAAACCTATGAGAAAGTTTAGAAATCAAAGAGCAAAAGAAAGAAACAGCTCAAAATAGATTTTCTTGGTGTTTTCTTCCTCACTTGCTTCACTTTTTCTCATGCAAGGACACAATGATTAGAAAAATTTAAAAAGAAATGTCTATTATTTTGTCAACTATGTGTTGCCAGGTTGGATATCTGTATAAATATTCTTATGTGAATAAATAGTAAAAACTGATGGTTATAATAAGGAGAAGAAACTCAGTAACAAAATTATTTTATAGTCAGGATTCTCATGATGTCAAATAAATTATCTTCTATTTTTATGATTTTTAAAAGTAGCTGAACCCTTCAAAATACAACCAGTCATTTAGTTTCATAAAAATTATTTTAAACACATTCAGAACTCTTTCTAAAAATTATGTTGAAAATATGAAGAAATAAAATTATATGTTAAAAGATATGGGGACTTGAAGATCAGATGACAAAGTCTGTGTTTCATACCGTTTAAATGAAATGTAGAGACAATTAAAGGGAATTTAAATGAAATGTAGAGACAATTAAAGGGAATTTTCCACCTTATCTAGCCTAAAGAAGAGGACAAAAGGGTAGATAGTCCAGACTACAAACAGTGACCTATAAGATTAAAAAGAAGTCTCTTGCAATTTTATCATTACTTGTAAGTGATAAAGTGCCAAAAGACAGGCTTGCGGCAGTAGCAATACATTTTCTTCGAGGCAGTAAAATCATCAGCAAGGTGTCTGTATATATGTAGCCCTGCTTGAATATGGAAGCAATTTTCCAGAGCCCTGTAACTTAATTCTATTGTTTTCATCAAGAACGAATATTCTAGATCACAGTTTTCAGTGACTGATTGTAATGGACACAGCTTGAAAAATGGATGAGGAAGCTCCCCAAATGACTACTGGACAAGAGTCCAATACCATCAGCAGCAATATTTGCATTTATCTAAAAAGAGATTAAATGCTAACGGCACTGCTGTGCGTTTGTCTGCACAGCATCGTTGCACGCTTTTTCTATTAAAGTGGGGAAAGGGCAAGATTAGAGTAGAACAAAAAAGAGGAAAATCTAAATAAAACAGACCTTAGTAAAAATCTAAGAGGATGTTACACAGTAATACGAAAATTAATATATACATTAGACTAAAACACTGAATTTTTAAAAATATTCCATTCGTAGAAATAAAACAACTCCACTAAGAAAATGTAAGTGCTATTTAATTACATCACTTTCAACAAGTTCATTTTAGGCTAAGTTTTTAAGTCTAAGGCAAATCCAAAGTTGGAAAATATTAACATATCACCTTTAAATATTTAATTCAGTTATGACCAAAGGCAATTTTAATTATTTAGTTTCTCAAAGGTTTTATGGGTAATTTTATGGTCAACAGTTTTGTGAGAATGTTGCTTAGAAAAGAGTAATAACTTTTATGTGTGAAGAAATAAGAAGATGGTCGTGGGTCAAAAATTCGTTGCTCTGTCTGCTCTTTTGTACCACTTAGTATGATTAAGTTCATGCTTTGGAGGTTTTCTTATCCTCGGAAGGGCTTTTTGTTGTTGTTGGTAGTGCCACAGAGGGACATCCATAAATGATGATCTCAAATCAGGGCTTGATGATACTCATTTTACGGCATGCATAAGTGTGTGTACTTAAGAAATTGGCAGGGGTACTTGAATGTTTGTTTTAGAGACACGCAGGGGATAGCAAATGACAGGGAAGTTGAAAAGATTGTAGTACGCAGGGGAAAAGGAATAGCAGAATACTGATGGCCTGACAAGTTAAACTCAAATACTTTGGAAGATAACTGGGGAGAAAATAGTAGCATAGAATTCTCAGAACAGAATATGCTTCAATTAATTGAGTTTCCAGAACTCAAAATAAGAGTTTCTACAAGTCTGAAATAAGAAAGACCTTATTTCAGGGCTTCCCTGGTGGCGCAGTGGTTGAGAGTCCACCTGCCGTTGCAGGGGACACGGGTTCGTGCCCCGGTCCGGGAAGATCCCATATGCCGGCGGAGTGGCTGGGACCGTGAGCCATGGCCGCTGAACCTGCGTGTCCGGAGCCTGTGCTCCGCAACGGGAGAGGCCACAACAGTGAGAGGCCCGCGTACCGAAAAAAAGAAGAAAGAAAGACCTTATTTCAGACCTTAACTTTGAAGATGTTTCTAACATAGGATGATTTGTTTCATTAATTAGCATATAAGTAGTATTGTTCCATTTTTCATTTGCTCTATGATGATTTAAGGTCTTGAGAAGGTCATTCTACACCTCAAATATCACTGTAAAAATTCTATAACTGTAGAGGAAAAAAAGGTGTAGAAGATTGGATTTAATGTGGGTAGACTTAGAACATTCCTCAAGAGTCAATAATGTCATGAACCCCTAATATCATCTTGCTTTTTGGAGATTTCCTTTCTGATTTTTAAAAACAGTATCGTGGAAAGATTCTCATTCATGGGGTTTTCCTATCTTTCAGGTTTCATTTACCTTTAAAACCATGATAGGGAGAAACCAGCAACTTGACTTTGTCAAACACTCACTACACCAACCACACGTTTGAAAAGTCTTGCTTCTATCAGTAACAGACCATAACGGTGAAGCTAAAACAATAGTCATATTTTTTAAGATACTGTCTGAAAAAAAAATCATGGGAGCTCTATTCCTAAAAATCCTCTAAGCCATTAGGTGGTAGCCTGGCTGGAATGGTTTAGTAACAAGTGGTCCCAGAAAGAAAAGTGTGGAGCAGAGGAAACGTCAAGTAATCTCTTACATCTGGCTCTGTGAGTCTATCCTCCATAAAACAGAATTTAAATGCCTCTTTCATTTGGGAAAAAAAATATTTCTAAATTCTCTGTTATTCTGCCTCTCCTTGTACCGATTCTTCAGAACCACTCTAACTCTGACTTTTTCGTGACCCATTTTTGGTTAAGACTCATTCCTCTACATTAAACTATCGTATAAAAGTTAAAAACAAACCTGTTAATCATCTCATCTGTACTCTTCATTTTATAGCAAAAGGATCTGAGACAGGCAAAAATCAGATGATTCTTTCAAGACCACACAAATAATTCCTTGCATAGCCAGAACCAGAACCCCAGTTTTTCTCTGCTTAGTATATGAGTCTTTCACGTTTAACAAGGAAAGTGGTTCTGAGTTAGTCTTTGACCAAATCACATATAATAATGCAGGCAAAATCTACAAAAGTGTCCCTGCATTACATGACATATGCTTCTTTAAATTATGGCTGTCTTACTGCTCTGGCCATGAACCCCCCACCTCATGAATGAGGTCAAGTAGCCCAGATTCCAATATATCAGTAAAGGATTTGTCTTTCTAAAACGGTAACATAGACCACACTCTGGAGGGTGAGCATGTCCCTGAAAGAAATGAATATTATTCCTGGTGCAGAAAATGAGTTAAACCTTTAGACTGGGGTAAGGAAGGATTTATTCCTCTCTGGATTAAATAATCTAACATAAAACTTTTCATTCATTAAAAGCCAAATATTTTAATTGATTATGGTTTGATATATTAGTCCTAAGAGTTTGAGAAATAGTATACTTGAGAAGATAAGGAGGACTTCCCCAGTGGTCCAGTGGTTAAGACTCTGCCTTCCAATGCAGGGGGCACAGGTTTGATCCCCGGTCGGGGAGTAAGATCCCACGTGCTGCACGGTGTGGCCAAAAATTAAAAAAAAAAAAAAAAAAAAAAAAAGATGAGCTGGGTCAGTCGTAAAATCATCCCAACAAATACATGTGATTTTTTTTCATTTACCATTTGGTAGAAAGGATGATTTTCAAAATAGTGATTTTTTTTCATTTACCGTTTGGTAGAAAGGATGATTTTCAAAATATCAGATGTGGCGTGTACAAGCAAACTTTGCAGGAGTCCACAACCTGAGATGAAATATTTCATTTAGTGTTATTAATAAACTGGGATTGTGAGGAGGGGAAGAGTGTCTGTATAACATGCCCTAGGTTTGTATTTAAATGTCTGAGGAGCCACTTGATAAACACTCACTGCTAATCTCTTTATAAGAAAGATGTTTTCAGAGATACACTGTCTCTATTCAAAAGATCAGATTAACCCAATGAAATGGAGCCTTTAACTAAAATAACTCTGGGGGAGAAGCACTTCTGGAATGCCAGGCTGAGGACCTCAGAATATTCACCCCTTCAAAAAACCAATGTGAATACCTGCAAGCATCAAAGTCAACATTTTCAGAATTCTTAAAATTAACCAAAGCCTTACAATGATCTGAGGAGCATTCATTCAAGAAAAACAGCTGAGGCTCGGTGAGAACAGTGAGCTTTGTGGCATTTTAGCTCCATTTTCCCAGATCCCTCTCTCTAGTTCCAAAATCACCTTACAGACTGGCAGCTGTGGAACTAGGCTCACTGAGAATAAATACAAGCAGCCCAGCAGCCCCTGAAGGAGCTCCCACAGAAACCCCATTGCCACATAGCTATCAGGATTTTACCTGTCTGGAAGCTCCCAGGAAAGGGGAGAGCAGTTCACAGGGCTTGTCTCTATTTGACCTCAATCAGAGATCACTTAGTAAGGGAGTCCTATCTTCAAATGTTAGTCCAAAACAAAAGAATTGTTTAATATCACCTGAGGTGATGATACCAGTGGGGGCAGCAAGAGGCTGGCCAAAAACCTTAAAAGGGAGGTCTAGGTGATAAGATGTCCATAGGGGCCAAGTCTCAACATAATCCTTAGGATCTATAGAGGGCTATGAGCATGTGCAGGAAGCATATGGGAAGGCCTACTCTCCCAGCTCTTTTTTTTTTTTTTAATTGAAGTATAGTTAATTTACAATGTTGTGTTAGTTTCAAGTGTACAGCAAGGTGATTCAGTTATACACACACATGTATCTTTTTCAGATTCTTTTCCATTTATAGGTTATTACAAGAATTGAATATAGTTCCCTGTGCTATACAGTAGGTCCCTATTGTTTACCTGTTTTATATATAGTAGTATGTATATGTTAATCCCAAACTCCTAATTTGTCTCTCCTCCCACCCTGCTATCCCCTTTGGTAACCAAAAGTTTGTTTTCTATGTCTGTGAGTCTATTTCTGCTTTGTAAATAAGTTCATTCGTATCACGTTTTTTAGATTACACATGTAAGTGATGTCATATGATATTTGTCCTTCTCTGTCTGACTTACTTCACTTTGTATGATAATCTCTAGGTCTATCCCTGTTGCTGCAAATGGCATTATTTCATACTTTTTTATGGCTGAGTAATATTCCATTGTATATATACACCACATCTTCTTTATCCATTCATCTGTCGATGGACATTTAGATGGCTTCCATATCTTGGCTATTGTAACTAGTGCTTCTGTAAACATTGGGGTGCATGTATCTTTTCAAATTAGAGTTTCCTCCAGATATATGCCCAGAAGTGGGATTGCAGGATCATATGGTAGCTCTGTTTTTTAGTTTTTTAAGGAACCTCCATACTGTTCTCCATAGTGGTTGCACCAATTTACATTCCCACCAACAGTGTATGAGGGTTCCTTTTTCTCCACACCTCCTCCAGCATTTATTATTTGTAGACATTTTAATGATGGTCATTCTGACTGGTGTGAAGTGATACCTCATTGTAGTTTTGATTTGCATTTCTCTAATAATTAGCAATATTGAGCATATTTTATGTGCCTGTTGGCCATCTGTATGTCCTCTTTGGAGAAATGTCTATTTAGTTCTTCTGCCCATTTTTTGATTGGGTTGGGGGTTTTTTTGATATTAAGCTCTATGAGCTGTCTAATCTCTCAGCTCTTGCTGACCGTAAGACTTTGCACAAACATCAGGTGACCACTAAGGTAGAATTATAAAGTGCCTGAGTATTCAAGCCATGCATGAAAAAAGCACAGAACTCCTCAGCAAAGGGGGATTGACTTACTGGTTCAAGAAATTTAAGGAAATCTCCATCTAGTTATTAGCTGACCACTAAGCTAAGAGAGACTACAATGGCTGCACACTTTTCAGAATTAGTCCAGGAAAGTCACTAAAGAAACAAACAATAGCAACCATCACAATCTCTAGAGATGGAGGTGAATCTGATTTTCAGATATCCACATTATGTCCATAATTCACCAAAACTTATGAGACATGCAAAGAAACAGGAAAGTACAAAAGCATACAGAAGGGGAAATTTTAAAAAAAAGCAGTCAGTAGAAACTTTCCATGAAGGAATTCGTATAGTGGGCTTATTAGAAAAAGACATTAAATCAGCGGGAATAAATAGTATCAAAGAACTAAAAGAAACAATATCTAAATAATTTAACTATAAGGACAGTGTCTCGCCAAATAGGGAATATCAATAAAGCAACAGAATTTATTAAAAATAAATAACAACAACCAGTTAGAAATTTTGGAATTGAAAGGTATAATCACCGAAATGAAAAATTTACTAGAGGGCTCACCAGTAGATTTGAGCCAAAAGAAGAAAATATCAGCAAACTTGAAGATAAGCCAGTTGAAATTATCCAGTGTAAGGAACAGAAACAAACAAACAAAAAAAAATGGAAAATAAACACAGCCTCAGAGACCTGTGGGATACTATCAAGTGTACCAACATACCCATAAAGAGAGTCCCAGAAGGAGAGGAGAGAGAGAAATGAGCAATGAAATAAAATTAGAAATCAATAACATTGAAAAATTCACAAATATGTAGAAGTTAAACAATATACTCCTTAATAACTAATGTATCAAAAAAGAAATCACAAATTTAGAAAATACTTTCAAATTAATTAAAATTAAAACACAAACTGCTAAAACTTATAAATGTAGCTAAAGCAATGCTTAGAAAGAAATTGATAGCTATAAACGTCTATATTTTAAAATTTAACATCTAAAATGATAATCTAATCTTACTCTTTTAAAAGCTAGAAAAATAAGAGCAAGCTGAATCCAAAGCAAGTAGAATAAATGAAATTGTAATGATTAGGTCAGAAATAAATAAAAGGAAAGAAAAACAATGGAGAAAATTAAGGAAACCAAAAGTTGGTTCTTTTAGCTGACCTTACAAAAACACAAAAGATTATAAACTAAAAATGACTTTATGTGAATAAATTAGATAATCTAGATGAAAGGGGAAAATTCCTAGGAAGAAACTATTAAAACTTACTCAAGAAGAAATAGAAGATTTGTATAGACCTATAAAAAGTAAAGAGATTGAATTATTAATTTAAAAATTCCTGCAATAAAAAGCTCAGACCCAGGTGGCTTACTGATGAATCCTACAAAATGCATTAAAAAATTAATACTTATTTTCATAAACTCTTCAAAAAACACAAGAATAGAGAACAATTCCCAACTAATTCTCTAATGGCAGTATTACCGTGACACTGAACCCAGACAAAAACAAGACAGGAAAACTACAAACCAATATCCCTTATGAATACAGATGAAAAACTCCTCAACAGAATCAAGCATGACATAATAAGAATTATACACCATGACCAATTGGAGTTTATTCCAGAAATGTAAGGTTGGTTTAAAGTCCAAAATTCAATTAACGTACTGCACCAACAGTGGGAAAATGTACAAAAAATGATCATCTCAGAAGAGGCAGAAATAGGAAAATGCAGTCATTTCATGGAAACAAGGATATCTGCTCTCACCACATTTATTCAACATTGTGATGCAGGTTCTATCTGGGGAAATTAGGCAAGAAAAAGAAATAAAAGATACCCAGATTGGAAATGAAGAAGTAAAATTATCTCTAGTCATAGTTGACATGATTTTACATATAGAAAATCCCAATGAATCCACAAAGCTATTAGAACTAATAAGTGAGTTTAGCAAGTTTGCAGGAAACAAGGTCAATCCAATATACTAGCAATGAACAGTCTGAAAATAAATTAAGGAAATCATTCTGTTTACAGCAATATGCAAAGGAATAAAATACTTGTGAATAAATTTAACAAAAGAAGTGCAAGACTTGCATACTAAGCACTACAAAACTTTGAAAAATTAAAGATTTAAATAAGAAAGAAATCCTATGTTCATGGATAAGAAGACAATATTATTACAATGGCGCTACTCTCCAAACTGATCTACAGATTCAGTGAATTTCCTATCAAAATCCTAGATGCCTCTTTTTAAAAAATTGACAGGGTGATCCCAGAATCCATTTGAAAATGCAAGAGATCTAGGAGTCAAAATGTCCTGGAAAAAAAACAAAGTTGAAGAAATTAAATTTTCTGCTTTCAAAACTTACTATAAATCTACTGTAATTAAGACAATATGGCACTGGCTTGAGGATACACGTATATCCCAGTGGAATAGAATTGGAGTTTGGATGTAAACCCTTACATTCATTGTCAATTGATTTTCAAAAAAATTAATGGGAAAAGAACAGCCTTTTCAACAAATGGTGTGGGGGCAACTAAACATTTACTTACAAAAGAATGAAGTTGGATCTTAATTTATATCATACCCAAAAATTAACTCAAAATCGATAAACCTAAATATAAATCTTCATGGTCTTGGCTTAGGCAATAATTTCTTAGGTATGACACCAAAAGCATAAGGGAAAAAAATATATATATATGTATGTAAGTTAGACTGCATCAAAATTTAAAACTTTTGTGCTTCAAAACACGGTATCAAGAAACTGAAAAGACGACCCACAGAAAGAGAGAAAATATTTGTAAATTCTATATCTGATAAAGAATTTTTTCTCTTATTTTATACACGGATGTTTTTGCTTTTGACCACCTTCACCCATTTTACCCATCCCCCCACCTACCATCTCTGGGAAACACCAATCAATTCTCTGTATCTAGGAGCTCAGTTTTGTTTTGTTTGTTATTGTTTTTAGATTCCACATATAAGTTAGATGAAATGGTATTTACCTTTCTCTCGCTGACTTATTTCACTTAGCATAACGCCCTCAGGATCCATCCATGTTGTTGCAAACGGCAAGATTTCCTTCTTTTTTATGGCTGAATATTCCATTGTATATATATACCACAGTTTCTTTATCCATTCATCCATCATTGGACACCTAGGCTGTTTTCATTTCTTGGCTACTGTAAGTAATGCTGCAATAAACATGGGGGTGTAGATATATCTTTTGAGTTAGTGTTTTTGTTTTCTTTGGGTAAATACCCAGAGGTGGAATTGTTGGATCATGTGGTCGTTTTATTGTTAATTTGTTGAGGAAACTCCATCTTATTTTCCGTAGTGGCTGCACCAGTTTACATTCCCACCAACTGTGCATGAGGGTTCCCTTTCCTCCACACCCTCACCAGCACTTGTCATTTCTTATCTTTTTGATAATAGACATTCTAACAGGTATGAGGTAATATATTATTGTGATTTTCTAAAAAAAATTTTATTGGAGTATAGCTGATTTACAATGTTGTGTTAGTTTCAGGAGTACAGCAAAGTGATTCAGTTATACATATACATCTATCCACTCTTTTTTTTTTTCTTAGATTCTTTTCCCATATAGCCCATTACAGAGTATTGTGTAGAGTTCCCTGTGCTCTACAGCAGGTTCTTATTAGTTATCTATTTTATGTACAGTAGTGTGTATATGTCAGTCCCAATCTCCCAATTTATCTCTCCCCTGCCTTATCCCCTGGTAACCATAAGTTTGTTTTCTACATCTGTGACTCTACTCCTATTTTGTAAATAAGATCATTTGTACCGTGTTTTTAGATTCTACATATAAGTGATGTCATATGATATTTGTCTTTCTCTGTCTGACTTCACTCAGTATGATAATCTCTAGGTCCATCCCTGTTGCTGCAAATGGCATTATTTTGTTCTTTTTTACAGCTGAGTAATATTCCATTGTATATATATACCAGAACTTCTTTATCCAGTCCTCTGTGGATGGACATTTAGATGGCTTCCATATCTTGGCTATTGTAACTAGTGCTTCTGTAAACATTGGGGTGCATGTATCTTTTCAAATTAGAGTTTCCTCCAGATATATGCCCAGGAATGGGATTGCTGGGTCATGTGATAGTTCTATTTTAAGGTTTTTGAGGAACATCCATACTGTTCTCCATAGTGGCTGTATCAATTTACATTCCCACCAACAGTGCAAGAGGGTCCTCTTTTCTCCACAGCCTCTCCTGAATTCGTTGTTTGTAGATTTTTTGATGATGGCCATTCTGACCAGTGTGAGGTGATACCTCATTGTAGTTTTGATTTGCATTTCTCTAATAATTAGTGATGTTGAGCATCTTTTCATGGGCTTTTTGGCCATCTGTATGTCTTCTTTGGAGAAATGTCTATTTAGAATTTCTACCCATTTTTTGATTGGGTTATATCATTGTGATTTTTATGTGCATTTCTCTGATGATTAATGAAGCTGAGAACATTTTCATGTTCCTGTTGGCCACTCGTATGTCTTCTATGGAAAAAAGGTCTCTTTAGTTCCAATTTTATGATTAGATTGTTTGGTCTTTTTTCTATTGAGTTATATGAGTTCTTTATATATTTTGGACATTTACCCCTTATCAGATATATAATTTGCAAATATTTTCTCTCACTTGATAGGTTGCCTTTTCATTTTGTTGATGATTTCCTTTGTTGTGTAGAAGCTTTTAATCTGATGTACTCCCACTTGTTTATTTTTGCTTTTGTTGCCTTTGCTTTTGATGTAAAATCCAAAAAATCATCACCAAGACCAATGTGAAAGAACTTATTACCTTTATTTTCTTCTAGAAGCTTCATGGTTTCAGGTCTATGTTCAAGTCTTTAATCCATTTTGAGTTAATTTTTTCCTATAGTGTGAGATAGTAGTCCAGTTTCATTATTTTGTATGTGCTGTTCAGTTTTCCCAACACCATTTATTGAAGAGACTGTCTTTTCCCCATTGTATATTCTTGACTCCTTTGTCATAAATTAATTGACCATATATGCATGGATTTATTTCTGGGCTCTCTGTTTTGTTCCATTGATCTATATGGCTGCTTTTATGCCAATACCACGTTGTTCTGATTACTATATAGATTTAAAATACAGTTTGAAATCAGAAAATGTGATGCCTTCATCTTTGTTCTTCTTTCTCAAGATTGCTTTGGTTATTCAGAGTCTTTTGTGGCTCCATACAAATTTTAGGTTGTTTCTTCTATTTCTGTGAAAAATGCCATTGGAATTTTCATAGGGATTGCATTGAATCTTTAGGTTGCTTTGGGTAGTGTGGCCATTTTAACAATATTTAGCCTTCCAATCCATGAGCACATAAAATCATTCCATTTGTTGATGTCATCTTCCATTTCTTTCATCAGTGTCTTATAGTTTTCAGTGTACAATTCTTTCACCTCCTTGGCTAAATTTATTCCTAGGTAGTTTATTCTTTTTGATGCAACTGATAAGGCATTGATATTCATAATATGTAAAGAAATGTTAAAACTCAATAATGAAGAGGTGGATAGCCCACTTTAAAAAATGGCAAAGGGGGCTTCCCTGGTGGTGCAGTGGTTGAGAGTCCGCCTGCAGATGCAGGGGACATGGGTTCATGCCCCGGTCTGGGAAGATCCCACATGCCGTGGAGCGGCTGGGCCCGTGAGCCATGGCTGCTGAGCCTGCACGTCCGGAGCCTGTGCTCCGCAATAGGAGAGGCCACAACAGTGAGAGGCCCGCGTACCACAAAAAAAAAAAAAAAAAAGGCAAAGGATTTGAATAGACTTTTCTCCAAAGAAGACATACAAATGGAAAATAATCACACAAAAAGATGTTAAACTTCATTATAATTAGGAAATTCAAATCAAAACCGCCATGAGATACCACTTCACACCCACTAGGATGGTAGTGTTCAAAAACAGAAATAGTGTGTGTTGGCCAGGATGTGTAGATATTGGAATCCTCATACATTGCTTGTTTGACTGTAAAACTGATGCAGCCACTTTGGAAAATAATTTGGTGATTTCTTAAAATGTTAAATATTGAGTTACCATTTGACTTAGGATTTCACTCCTAGGTATATACCCAAGAGAAATAAAAATATAATGCATCCACTCAAAAACTCGTACATCAGTGTTTATAGCGGCATTATTATTAGTAGTAAAATGTGGAACAACCTTAATGTACGTCAACTGATGAATAGATAAATATATGTGGTATAGCCATACAATGGAATATTATTTCCTAATGAAAAGGAGTAAAGCACTAGATTTATTCTACAACATGGAGAAACTTCAAAAACAATAGTGTAACTGCTAGAAGCCCGTCACAAAAGACCATATATTTATGATTCCATTTATATGAAATGTATAGAAAAGGTAAACCCATAGAGCTAGAAAGTAGATTAGTGGGGGCCAAGCATATGGGAGAGGGAAGAAAGGAGAGTGATTGCTAATGGCTAAGGAGTTTCTTGTAGGGGTGATGTAAATAATCTAAAATTAGATAGTGGTGATAATCGTACAACTCTGTGAATAAGCTAAAAGCAGTGAATTGTACACTTTAAATGGTTGTTTTTATGGTATATGAATTGTATTTCAGCAAAGCTGATATTAAGGAAAAAAATGATTCAAAAAAGTTACAGCCCAGACCTAAGGACTAAATGTAAACAAAATAGAAAAATAAATCACAACATGGGAAACTTAAAATGTTAATAAAAGGCATTACCACCAAAAGAGTGATATAGTAAAAAATATAACATACCACAACACAACATAGCATACTATAACATAATATAATTCAATATAAGTAGAATGTAATAGTATGATACATACTAGATTATGAAGTGTTATTACATGACCTGACATGACCCTGGAATAGATGTGCAAAATACAGCTGGGAAGAGATCACACCAGTCACCAGAAATTGACTGTAGAACCAGTGTTTTGGGAACCAGAGATGAGAGAACAGAGCTTCTGTCTGTATTTTGCCCCACTCTGTTTCTCTTCCTTGGTGTTATCATGGGATGAACACATCCAGAACCCCAAATAATTTTTCTGTGAAAGCCAGGTCATAAGAAGCCAAGCACAGTGAGCTAGAAGCACCAGCCTTGGACCACTCTCCAAGGTGGTACAGCCAGTCTGTTACTCATAAAAAAACGGACACGCATGCCTTCAAACTCAGGCAGCCAAGACTTTTTTTTAATGGCATATAACAGTAAAATTAGAGTCTACTTAAAATACCTTTTTGTATTCAATTTTTATACATATATACACAAAATTTAGAACACCCCATATTTAAACTCCATATATATATAATTTTACATACATGCATAAGCATACACATGCTTATTTCTGGTATACATTTTTGGTTTTCTTTTCTGCTTGTCTCCTCCTTCCTTTATGCTTCCTTCTTCATTGATGTCAAATACCCTCCTCCAAATAATCCATGTTTAAAATCTAATACTACGCATATTTTTTTCTGTACTCCTATAATCCTATGTAGTTACGCATAGTCACACAGTGGGGATTATCTTGATTTTTAAAAATGAAGTCATAGTGGTCTGGTTCTCTACATCTTGATTTTCATCTTACAATACCTTGTAGAAATTCTTCCAAGGCATCTGATACGGCTTTTAATTCATTCTTTTAAAGCTACACAGTAGTGCTAACTGTCCACACTGTGGCTGTGTTATAACGTGTTCAGCCATTCCCTCCCTCAGGGAGATTCATTTTGCTTCCACTTTTTGGCTACTATGAAAAATGCTGCAATAAACAACTTCAGTTCTTAGAAATATATGTCCTATGTATGTTTTAGTTTCTAAGGTACAAATTCCCAGGAGTAGCATGAAATATATAATTATAGAGAGAAATATATAATTTATATATATATAAAAAACACAAATGGTTGTTCCCAGAAAGACTGTAATACTTTTTACATCTACCTCAATGTATTTATGTATACTTTCCCCTACTCTCACCTATAATAGCGATTTTCATATTTCAAATTTTCATATTTGCTGTGTATATATTATCTATCCAATTAGTGAGGATTCTGCCCATTCCAGTTTTAAAAAGAGAGCTACCCAGCTGCTCAACCAAAAAGGGAATAGATTTGCTCACCAAGTTATACAATATTATCAAGACTTGGTTTCTCTCTCTTTCTCACTCAGCTTCCTTCCTCCCTGTTGAGCTCATTCTCAGCTTGGCTCTCCCCCTCTGGTCACAGGATGGTGGCCAGCAACTCCTAGAATTGCCTTCCTCCAGTTTGAGATCCAACAGGAAAGAGACAGAGCCTTGTTGTAGCATTCACAGCGACAGTTCAGAAGTTGACCCCTACTAGACCAACTGTACACGTTTTTGAACATAACTCTGTATGGCTGTGAAAATGTGATTCCTTGATTGACTTACGTCTGGGTCACATGCTCTCCCAGGACTAGAGGTAGAGCCTCAACCAGGCTATCTGCGATGGGGCCGGCAGGCAGGGGGAAGAAGTCCCTTTAAAAACAGGAGGACTGTTGCCACAAAAAGACAGAATAGCCAGAGTTGTCCACTACATCTTTCTTAATATGTGAATTACAACTGTGTCTTATTCATATTGCACTTGGTACAGAAGGATGTGTTCATCATCAGTCGATTATGGTTCACCCCTATAAACAGCTGTAAATGTCAAAATTACAATTTTAACCTTTTGTTGAACTTTCTACTGTAGTTTATTGTATCTTCACTGATAATCATATCATCTCCTCTGTTCTTATTACTTGAGGGTAATCACTAGGAGTGTCTGTTGTCAGAATAGGCTATATTCCAAAATAATTAGGATCTATGGGAAATACAGGGTTATTGGCTTTTATTGTTATTTTCTTAATATCTTAGTCTTACTTATGTCTTTTTTGATTTCCTCTTTTTCATAATATTACTGTTCCCATCTCTAGCCTTTTCTATTTCAACTCTCCCGTCCTTGAAACCTGCCACTTATAATATATACAAGTTGCCTGGGAAATAAGAGGTAAGAGTGAGAATTTAAGGTGTCTCTTCATTAGGAAAGTGCACAAGCTTCAGTACAAAAGCCCTGGGTCAGGCTGAGTCAGTCTTGATCACAGTCGTGTATGAGCACCTAGAGGTTGACTCACTTATTTGTTGAATGAATAAAATTATTTAGGGTTTTCAGAGCTCTTGTTTGCTCAATTTCCTTAGTTTTTTCAAAGATAGATGAGGTTGTCAGGTAACTAATTCAGGTTAAGTGAAGTTTTAGTGTCTGTGTGTGTACACAAGCACATATACTGTATTGTATATTATAAATATACAGATATAATAGGAGCGTGGACTCTGGAATCTATGTTCAAAACATGACTTCAGGACTAACTAGCTGTGTGATCTAGAAAATCCGCTAAACCTCTCTGCCTCAGGACTTCTATCTGTAACATAGCAGTAATAATAGTATCTACTTCAAAGGGCTGTTGTATTGAGATTCATCTTTGTGAAGCTCAGGAAGGTGCCTGGTATGTGATATGTTCCATTAGTGATAGTTGGTATCATTTGTTAACTTTTCCCTCCCCACTAGATTGTGTGTGATAATAGTCTGAAAACCTATCACAGTTCCTGGTATGTGATAGGTTACATACAAATATTTAATAAATTAGAAACTACAAGATACTTTGCCTCTGTTCCTAGATATGCACATGTATATTTACACCATCTCAGACAGGAACTATCTTAAATATTGCCAGACTAGAAATCAGCAGGTTTAAAATGAAATGAGACTGTATAGGCCTGGATTTATAACAAAGCCGTCATAATTCCTGAAAATTGTGCTGAGAAATCCCTGAAATGGAATTACATTTTCCTGTTTCCCTTTTAATAAGCTACTCATTTTCCTGATCAAAAATTCTTTCTCCAGCAATGTTTTGCATGGAGAGACCATAATTTTCAAAAAGACGAAGCAATTAAGAGGGAAAAGAGTGCCTAACAGGTTGAGTACAGGAATAGCGGAGTTTTTCTTGTTTTTGGAAGCATTCAGATTCTGACCTGAGAGCTGTTCCACTTTTAAATAACATCGCCTCAAGTTACCTGGGGAATCCTTTCTGAACACGCTGACCCTGGAAGGTCTTCGGGATGTCTCCACTACATTTTCTACTGTAATTTCTTGCCCCATAGCCACACTCCCCCCAGCCCTCAAAAAGCACCAGGCTTTATTTAAAAAATCAAACACAAAGAAAATCACGATTCTACAGAGATGTTAAGAACCAGAGCTCTACCTTCAGCTTTCAATCCTCTTATTAATACCCTTGTCGTGACTCTTGTCGAGGGAGTGGTTTGGTGTCAGTGTGCTCAATCAGTGTTCTCTTAGTCACTTTCATTACGAGCCATGTTTGCTTGACAAAGGATAACAAATGGACACTGTTGGTCCCTAATGTGCTTTTGACTAGAGATCCTGCACCATTTCTCCGTGAAGCAATTGCAATTATTTGTCATTTTAATATGACTTGGCAAGGAGGCCCGAAAAACATGGCTGTTATTCATCAGTATGTATATTTTGTACTTATATTAATATTAGAATATCATTATCACTCGTCTCACATTGTATGAGTGAGACAAAATTACACCATGTAAAAAATGCATTAAATTCTCTTCAGCTGCACTGATACAGCGCGAGTAAAGGTAATTTAAGAGCTTGCACCATTTATGTGCTAAACGCTACCATTTATTATTATTAGTGGAGAAATACTTTTACCTTTGCACTAATGGAAAATATATCAATATGTTCCCGCTGTTAATTGGAAATAATATAGCTAATACTAAAACTCAAACCTTTTAAGATGGATCTATCCATCCTTTTACATCCTGAAATGTTCTAGTGCCTAATTTTTCTATCATGTTGGCATAATGTAAATTTAATTTTTATATTAGAACTTAACTCTTTCATTCTTTCATTCTGCATTCTTTCATAGGCTTTTGCATTTAAGATTAGTTTGAAACCTTTGAAATTCAAGAACTAGCTTTGTAAATAGCTACTAATAATTTATCAGGCCACCTTCTCTCAATGGATATAGTAATATTGTACCATAATTGTGATGAAAGAAGTTAAATCCCTATCCAGTTCTGGGTAGTTTTAAATTATTTCTGTAATTTTATCAGTCCTTTTTTCTAATTCAAAGCTAAAGCTAAGTAAAATTCAGGTGTGGTTCAAATAAGTAATGTTTTTAATTGCTACATGCTAAGCCAATGGAAGGAGAGGGAGAATTTACTAGAGTGTTTCTTTGAATTAAGGACAACACACACACGCACACACATATATGCACATGCACGCGCACACACACACACACACACACACACACACATACACACACACATATTCATACTGTAATAAGAACCACAGAAAGACCAATCAAGTAGATTTTCATGTTTCTAACATGAATAAGACCTGTATCATCACAGCTCAAAGTAAAATTAAACTTTTTTTTATTCATTTAAATTTTTTCATTCATTATTTACTAAGTGCCTTAGAAAAGGCCAGTACATTTTTTAAATCACCTACTGTATACAAGGAGACTGTACTAAGGCCTGATTTCAATTCATAAAACTTAGAAAGTTGGAGAGCCAGAAAATGGCCTCTTAGCTGAGAAAGAAAGCAAAGGGCAGAAATCAAGGCAAAATATCACGCTTGTTTGTGTTGGTGGGTAGGACGGGTAGCATGGAAGAAAGGAAAAGACTAGAAACAATTAAGAGAGCATTGCCAAATTTCCAGTTATAAGATAACTGGAATGAAATAAATTGAGCTAAAGAGAAATACGTACATTTAAGGATACTCATCCCATTACTATTTATAAAATAAGGGATTGGTTAAATGAAATATAGATCATCTATACAATGAATTGTCCAAAATTATTTTTTAAAAACTATAGGTATGAAGACACTTAAAATTATGTCTTAAGAGTATATTTTTAAAAACAGAGATGTAAAAATACATCAAGTAAAAATAGATTTTTTAAAGGAATATACACACATACGTAACACAGATATATACATGTATAAAACAGTATGCTACAAAATATTTACTAAGTGACAAGATTATGGGTGATTTTAATTTTCTTCTTTATACTTTTTGTATTACTCATATTTTCTGCAATGAATGTATTACTTGGTCAGAGAAAAGTCACTCAAAGGGCATACTAAAATATTAATTAGAAGATTATTTTTTAATGTGTAGAATTTAAAACCTTTATTTTTACAACTCAATACTGGACTAAATTATGGGTTTCTGTTGAATTTATTAGGAGGCTTAAATTTGTGCTAAATAAACTTTTGGCCTTTCTTAATGATATTTAAATATTGACGCTTAATATTTTTTAAGTATCCATAGGAAAGGCTAAGCCTTGTAGGATGTATATTAAAAACTTGCTCCCAGGCTAAGGAAATCACAGAAAACCTCTAGGAAATATAAAAACACTATTTTTTAAGATAAACATTAGTAATATCACCCAACTTTTTTCTAAACTTGGGTCACTCACTGACAGTGTTACCCCAGTGTCAAATTTGAAACACAGATGGATTCAAAAACTCATGAAAACTAACCTAAGTTTTTAGTGAACACCTCTTGGGGAGACAGTGAAACATGAATTACATTGTACAACGCATGGCAAAATTTACCCCCAAATGCTCTTTGAGCATCTCTTCTTCACCTCAAATTTCAATCCCTGGCTTTCTCACCCTCCCAGGAGTCTTTACGGTTTTCTGCTTGTCTGCATGATTTCTCTATGCCAAAGTTCCTCCAACTTTCTCCTTCCTCTCGGTCATTCCCTTCCCACCCTCTGCAGAAACCTCCACTCCATTTTGATGGGAAGATCATTTGTAGTCTTGCTTGGATTCTTCCAGTTTTCTTCTCCAACATGCATCCCCGTCAGCACCTTGGTTTACTCACCTATAAAAATGTGTATTTTATTACCAACCTCAGGA
This sequence comes from Aethalodelphis obliquidens, assembly GCF_003676395.1. Classification (NCBI taxonomy): domain Eukaryota; kingdom Metazoa; phylum Chordata; class Mammalia; order Artiodactyla; family Delphinidae; genus Aethalodelphis; species Aethalodelphis obliquidens. The sequence goes on along the minus strand of NW_020837967.1, from coordinate 20,900,979 downwards.
TGGGTGACCAGGGTAGCCTGTCATCTCGTTCACATTCAATAAGTAGCAACTTACTCCGTTAACTGTGATAGCTCTGTTTTAATCTTATCAATCTCTTCTCAACCACTTTTAAAGTAGTCAAAACATGATTGTGCATTAAGAGCCTTTATACCTCATTATCTTCTGTGAAACAAAGTTCAAACAATAGTTAAAACAACAAAGAAGGGACTTCCCTGGTGGCACAGTGGTTAAGAATATGCCTTCCAATGCAGGGGACATGGGTTCGAGCCCTGGTCCGGGAAGATCCCACATGCCTCGGAGCAACTAAGCCCGTGTGCCACAATTACTGAACCTACACTGTAGAGCCCGCGAACCACAGCTACTGAGCCTGCATGCCACAACTACTGAAGCCTGTTCTCTGCAACAAGAAAAGCCACTGCAATGAGAAGCCTGTGCACCGCAACGAAGAGTAGCCCCTGCTCACCGCACGCAAAAACAAAGACCCAATGCAGCCATAAAAAAAAATAAACAATTTATTTTTAAAAACAAAGAAGCTTCCAATTTCAATAGAATAGGAAATAGTCACAACATTGAACAACAATTCTGAAGAGCAGCTACCAGCCAGATACAGTAAAATTTGGAGTGAAGTGAGGGAGATATTAAGTGAAGGCTTAGATCTTTGATATCACATGCATCTCACTTGCCAAATCTCCTGTAGTTGAAACTGCTCTGAAGGGCCTAGAAATGACCTTTCTCTTAGAACAGAAAGATGTTGGGAAAGTTTTAGCAATATCCGTGAACTGTGTTTGACCCTGAAGAATATTAGAAAAGGTAAGGCTGAGAGAAAACCCTCATAGATCTTTCATATGAAAGAAACGTATACAAAATCCTTAAATAAAAACGGAGTGACCTAAGAACTTAATACCAAGCCAAGACGTCATGAACATTTAAAAACAATAGACAGGTGTAAATTCTTATGACCTTGGATCAAGCAGTGGTTTCTTAGATATGTCACCAAAAGCACAAGCAGCCAAAGAAAAGAATAGATGAATAAGAATAAATGATATCGAAGTTTTAAATTAAAATTTAAAACTTCTGTGTGTCAAAGGGTACCATCAAGGAAGCGAAAAGATGACCCATAGATAGAATTGGGCAAAAGTTTTACAAATCATGTATCTGATACGGAATTTGTATCTAGAATGCCTAAGAACTCCGACAACTCAATAATAAACAAAGAACCCAATTAAAAAGTGGGCAGGACTTCCCTGGTGACGCAGTGGTTGGGAGTCCGCCTCCTGATGCAGGGGACGCGGGTTCATGCCCCGGTCCGGGGGGATACCACGTGCCGCAGAGGGGCTGGGCCGCACAGGCATGAGCCTACGCGTCCGGAGCCTCTGCTCCGCAACGGGAGAGGCCACAACAGAGAGAGGCCCGCGTATCGCAAAAAAAAAAAAAAAAAAAAAAAGTGGGCAAAGGATCTGAACAGAGTTTTCTATAAAGAAAATGTGCAAATGGCCAATAAGCCCATGAAAAGATGCTCAACATCATTAGCCATCAGACCCACCATGAAATCCCACTTCATAGTCATGAGGATGGCTGTAATGAAAAAGAGATAATAACAAGTGTTGTGGAGGATGTGGAGAAATCGGAATCCTCATACACTACTGGTCAGAATGCAGAATGGTGCGTTCCCTTTGGAAAACAGTGTTGCATTTTTCCAACAGGTTAGACACAAGAGTTCCCACATGACCCAGCAATTCCACTCCTAGGAATATACCAAGAGAATCGAGAACTTACATTCACACAGAAACTTGTACACAAATGTTCATAGCAGGACTATTCACAGTAGCCAAAAGATTGAAACAACCTGATGTCCATCAGCTGATGAATGGATAAATACAATACGGCAGCGGTTCCCAACCTTTTTGGCACTAGGGACTGGTTTCGTGGAAGACAATTTTTTCATGGATGGCAGGGGTGGGAGGGTTGGTTCAGGTGGTAACGCGAGCGATGGGGGGCCGGCAGATGAAGCTTCACTCGCTTGCCAGCCGCTCACCTCCTGCTGTGTGGCCCAGTTCCTAACAGGCTGCAGACCAGTAGCAGTCCTTGGCCCGGGGGTTGGGGACCTCTGCAATATGGCATGTCCATGCAGTGGAATGTTATCAGGCTGTAGAAAGAAATAAAATACTGATACATGCTACAACATGGCTGAATCTTGAAAACATTGCGCTAAGTGGAAGAATCTAGTCGCAAAGGGTCACATACTGTATGGTTCCATTTATACAAAGTATCCAGAATAAGGAATCTATAGAGACACAAAATAGATTAGTGGTTTCCTAGGGCTGGGATGATGGCGGGATTGGAGGTGGCAGCTTGGAGGTGTGGAGGATCTTTGGGGGTTGATGAAAGTGTTCTAAAACTGACCGTGGTAATGGTCCTGCAACCCTATAGATATACTGAAAGCAGGTTAATTGTACACTTTAAGTGGTGAATTATAAGGCATATGAATTACATCTCAATAAAGCTTTTAAATAAAACACAATAGACAATTTTGATCATTCAAGGTCTCAGGGACTGTGGCAACTACAAGGCAGATAGTCTAAACAGATAGTCTATACACACACACACACACACACACACACGTGTCTCAAGAAACCTTGGATTGTATGAGAAACTGTATTATGAGGTTGGGGAAACAGGACCCAGACCCATTTTAGGAACATTTTTAAGAATTTCAGTGTTGTTTTTTTTTTGAGGATATTGTTTGACCTGTACTGTAGGCAAATTTGGGCAATAATAAACCTCTCAATAAAAGGTTTTACAGTTAACTTAATAGCCCTAATACCATATAAATGAATCTTGAAAATTCAGTGAGATATACCATAGATACCTAATTAAATAATATCTATAATACAGCTTAATAACTTACCTCGAACTTTTTGAACTTCTTAAAAATACTTAATGTCAGAGCATCACATTGGTTAAACTGGAGGATACCAGAATCTCTGATGAGAGTGTAAGCTGTAACACCAATGCCTTAATAGTCCTTAAATCCAGTCATTACTTTTATGTACCTAAAATACTGATATGGAAATATCAGGAAACTATTGGCAACAGAAATTTAAACACAAGTGACAGCTAAAAATTTAGAGCCTAGAATTACTGATTTATAAAGAAAAATGAAGAGAATTAAATATATACAAAATTATTTTTGCTGAATGATAAAGTACTGTGATAATTAGGAGTATTTTTAAATTGTGAAAAAGAAATGGATAGAGGCTTGTTTAGAATAATCCAAACACACGATCAGTAAAATTTAAAAAATGTTAATTTTTGAATGGCACTATAGGAAAACACTAATAAATTGATCACAATGTTTTTGATAATACTCCTGCAGAGCATAACTTGAGTCTTAGGCGTTTTTCTTTTCTTTTCTTTTTTAACATCTTTATTGGAGTATAATTGCTTTACAATGGTGTGTTAATTTCTGCTGTATCACAAAGTGAATCAGCTACACGTATACAACCATCCCCATATCCCCTCCCTTTTGCATCTCCCTCCCACCCTCCCTATCCCACCCCCTAGGTGGTCACAAAACACCGAGTGCTGATCTCCCTGTGCTGTGCGGCTACTTCCCACTAGCTGTTTTACATTTGGTAGTGTATATATTTCCATGCCACTCTCTCACGTCGTCCCAGCTTACCCTTCCACCTCCCAGTGTCCTCAAGTCCATTCTCTACATCTGTGTCTTTATTCCTGTCCTGCCCCTAGGTTCTTCAGAACCTTTTTTTTTTTTTTTTACGATTCCAAGTATATATGTTAGTAAATGGTATTTGTTTTTCTCTTTCTGACTTACCTCACTCTGTTTGACTGACTCTAGGTCCATCCACCACACACAAATAACTCAATTTCGTTTCTTTTATGGCTGACTAATATTCCATTGTATATATGTGCCACATCTTCTTAATCCATTCATCTGTCGATGGACACTTAGGTTGCTTCCATGTCCTGGCTATTGTAAATAGAGCTGCAATGAACATTGTGGTACATGACTCTTTTTGAATTATGGTTTTCTAAGGGTATATTCCCATTAGTGGGATTGCTGGGTCATATGGTAGTTCTAGTTTGAGTTTTCTAAGGAACCTCCATACTGTTCTCCGTAGTGGCTGTATCAATTTACATTCCCACCAACAGTGCAGGAGGGTTCCCTTTTCTCCACACCCTCTCGAACATTTATTGTTTGTAGACTTTTTGATTGTGACCATCCTGACTAGTGTGAGGTGATACCTCACTGTACTTTTGATTTGCATTTCTCTAATGATTAGTGATGTTGAGCATCCTTTCATGTGTTTGTTGGCAATCTGTATATCTTCTTTGGATAAATGTCTATTTAGGTCTTCTGCCCATTTTTGGATTGGGTTGTTTGTTTTTTTGATATTGAGCTGCATGAGCTATTTGTATATTTTGGAGATTAATCCTTTGTCAGTTGTTCCGTTTGCAAATATTTTCTCCCATTCCGAGCATTGTCTTTTTGTCTTCTTTATGGTTTCTTTTGCTGTGAAAAAGCTTTTAAGTTTCATTAGGTCCCATTTGCTTAATTTTGTTTTTATTTCCCTTTCTGTAGGAGGTGGGTCAAAAAGGATCTTGCTGTGATTTATGTCATAGAGTATTCTGCCTATGTTTTCCTCTAAAAGTTTTATAATGTCTGACCTTACATTTAGGTCTGCAATCCATTTTTAGTTTATTTTTGTGTATGGTGTTAGGGAGAATTCTAATTCCATTCTTTTACATGTAGCTGTCCAGTTTTCCCAGCACCAATTATTAAAGAGTATGTCTTTTCTCCATTGTATATTCTTGCCTCCTTTATCAAAGATAAGGTGACCATATGTGTGTGGGTTTATCTCTGGGCTTTCTATCCTGTTCCATTGATCTATATTTCTGGTTTTGTGCCAGTACCATACTATCTTGATTACTGTAACATTGTAGTATAGTCTGAAGTCAGGGAACCTGATTCCTCCAGCTCCATTTTTATTTCTCAAGATTGCTTTTGCTATCCGGGGTCTTTTGTGTTTCCATACAAATTGTGAAATGTCTTGTTCTATTTCTGTGAAAAATGCCATTGGTAGTTTAATAGGGATTGCACTGAATCTGTAGGTTGCTTTGGGTAGTATAGTCATTTTCACAATGTTGATTCTTCCAACCAAGATAATAGTATATCTCTCCATCTGTTAGTATCATCTTTAATTCCTTTCATCAGTGTCTTATAGTTTTCTGCATACAGGTCTCTGATCCCCTGGGTAGGTTTGTTCCTAGGTATTTTATTCTTTTTATTGCAGTGGTAAGTGGGAGTGTTTCCTTAATTTGTCTTTCAGATTTTTCATCATTACTGTATAGGAAAGCAAGAGATTTCTGTGCATTAATTTTGTATCCTGCTACCTTACCAAATTCATTGATTAGCTCTAGTAGTTTTCTGGTAGCATCTTTAGGATTCTGTATGTATAGTACCATGGCATCTGCAAACAGTGACAGCTTTACTTCTTCTTTTCCGATTTGGATTCCCTTTATTTCTTTTTCTTCTTGGATGGCTATGGCTAAAACTTCCAAAACTATGTTGAATAATAGTGGTGAGAGTGGGCAGCCTTGTCTTGATCCTGATCTTAGAGGAAATGGTTTCAGTTTTTCACCATTGAGAACGATGTTGGCTGTGGGGTTGTCATATATGGCCTTTATTATGTTGAGGAAAGTTCCCACTATGCCTACTTTCTGGTGGGTTTTTATCATAAATGGGTGTTGAATTTTGTCAAAAGCTTTCTCTGCATCTGTTGAGATAAGCATATGGTTTTTCTCCTTCAATTTGTTAATATGGTGTACCACATTGATTGATTTGTATATACTGAAGAATCCTTGCATTCCTGGGATAAACCCCACTTGATCATGGTGTATGATCCTTTTAATGTGCTGTTGGATTCTGTTTGCTAGTGTTTTGTTGAGGATTTTTGCATCTGTGTTCATCAGTGATATTGGCCTGTAGTTTTCTTTCTTTGCGACATCCTTGTCTGGTTTTGGTATCAGGGTGATGGTGGCTGCATAGAAGGAATTTGGGAGTGTTCCTCCCTCTGCTATATTTTGGAAGAGTTTGAGAAGGATAGGTGTTAGCTCTTCTCTAAATGTTTGATAGAATTTGCTTGTGTAGCCATCTGCTCCTGAGCTTTTGTTTGTTGGAAGATTTTAAATCACAGTTTCAATTTCAGTGCTTGTGATTGGTCTGTTTATATTTTCTATTTCTTCCTGGTTCAGTCTCGGAAGGTTATGCTTTTCTAAGAATTTGTCCATTTCTTCCAGGTTGTCCATTTTATTGGCATAGAGTTGCTTGTAGTAATCTCTCATGATCCTTTGTATTTCAGCAGTGTCAGTTGTTACTTCTCCTTTTTCATTTCTAATTCTATTGATTTCTGTCTTCTCCCTTTTTTTCCTGATGAGTCTGGCTAATGGTTTATCAATTTTGTTTATCTTCTCAAAGAACCAGCTTTTAGTTTTACTGATCTTTGCTATTGTCTCCTTCATTTCTTTTTCATTTATTTCTGATCTGATCTTTATGATTTCTTTCCTTCTGCTAACTTCGGGGTTTTTTTGGTCTTCTTTCTCTAATTGCTTTAGGTGTATGCTTACATTGTTTTTTTGAGATGTTTCTTGTTTCTTGAGGTAGGATTGTATTGCTATACACTTCCCTCTTCGAACTCCTTTGCTGCATCCCATAGGTTTTGGGTCGTTGTGTTTTCATTGTCATTTGTTTCCAGGTATTTTTTTATTTCCTCTTTGATTTCTTCAGTGATCTCTTGGTTATTTACTTGTGTATTGTTTAGCCTCCATGTGTTTGTATTTTTTCCAGTTTTTTTTCCTGTAATTGTTATTTAGTCTTATAGTGTTGTGGTCGGAAGAGTTATTTGATATGATTTCAATTTTCTTAAATTTACCAAGGCTTGATTTGTGATCCAAGGTATGATCTATCCTGCAGAATGGTCCATGAGCACTTGAGAAGAAAGTGTATTCTGCTGTTTTTGGATGGACTGTCCTATAAATATCAATTAGGTCCATCTTGTTTAATGTGTCATTTAAAGCTTGTTTCCTTATTTATTTTCATTTTGGATGGTCTGTCCATTGGCGAAAGTGAGGTGTCAAAGTCCCCTACTGTGACTGTGTTACTGTCAATTTCCCCTTTTATGGCTGTTAGCATTTGCCTTATGTATTGAGGTGCTCCTCTGTTGGGTGCATGAATATTTACAATTGTTATATCTCTTCTTGGATTGATGCCTTGATCATTATGTAGTGTCCTTCTTTGTCTCTTGTAATAGTCTTTATTTTAAGGTCTATTTTGTCTGATGTGAGAACTGCTATTCCATCTTCCTTTTGATTTCCATTTGTGTGGAGTATCTTTTTCCATCCCCTCACTTTCAATCTGTATGTGTCCCTAGGTCTGAAGTGGGTCTCTTGTAGCAGCATATTTATGGGTCTTGTGTTTTGTATCCATTCAGCCAGTCTGTGTCTTTTGGTTGGAGCATTTAATCCATTTACCTTTAAGGTAATTATCGATATGTATGTTCCTATTACCATTTTCTTAGTTGTTTAGGGTTTGTTATTGTAGGTCTTTTCCTTCTCTTTTGTTTCCTGCCTAGAGAAGTTCCTTTAGCATTTGTTGTAAAGCTGGTTTTATTTATTTATTTTTTATTTATTAATTAATTTATTAATTTATTAATATTTATTTTTTATTATTATTTATTTTACTTATTCAGCTGGTGCTGAATTCTCTTAGCTTTTGCTCGTCTGTAAAGGTTTTAATTTCTCCGTCGAATCTGAATGAGATCCTTGCTGTGTAGAGTATTCTTGGTTGTAGGTTTTATCCCTTTCATCACTTTAAATATGTCCTGCCACACCCTTCTGGCTTGCAGAGTTTCTGCTGAAAGATCAGCTACTAACCTTATGGCTATTCCCTTGTATGTTATTTGTTGCTTTTTCCTTACTGCTTTTAATATTTTTTCTTTGTATTTAATTTTTGATCATTTGATTAATAAGTGTCTTGGCATGTTTGTCCTTGGATTTATCCTGTATGGGACTCTGCACTTCCTGGACTTGATTGACTCTTTCCTCTTCCATATTAGGGAAGTTTTCAACTATAATGTCTTCAAATATTTTCTCAGACCCTTTCTTTTTCTCTTCTTCTTCTGGGACCCCTATAATTCGAATGTTGGTGTGTTTGAGGTTGTCCCAGAGGTCTCTGAGACTGTCCTCAATTCTTTTCATTTTTTTTCTTTATTCTGCTCTGTGGTAGTTACTTCCACTCTTTTATCTTCCATGTCACTTATCCGTTCTTCTGCCTCAGTTATTCTGCTATTGGTTCCTTCTATAGAATTTTTAATTTCATTTATAGTGTTGTTCATCATGGTTTGTTTGCTCTTTAGTTCTTCTAGGTCCTTGTGAAACATGTATTGTATTTTCTCCATTCTATTTCCAAGATTTTGGATCATCTGTACTATCATTACTCTGAATTCTTTTTCAGGTAGACTGCCTATTTCCTCTTCATTTATTTGGTCTGGTGGGTTTTTACCTTGCTCCTTCATCTGCTTCATATTTCTTGTCTTCTCATTTTGCCTAACTTACTGTGTTTGGGATCTCCTTTTCACAGGCTGCCGGTTCGTAGTTCCCGCTGTTTTTGGTGTCTGCCCCCAGTGGGTAAGGTTGGTTCAGTGGGTTGTGTAGGCGTCCTGGTGGGGGTACTGGTGCCTGTGTTCTGATGGATGAGGCTGGATCTTGCCTTTCTGGTGGGCAGGACCACATCCTGTGGTGTGTTTTGGGCTGTCTGTGAACTTACTATGAGTTTAGGCAGCCTGTCTGCTAATGGGTGGGGTTGTGTTCCTGTCTTGCTAGTTGTTTGCAGGGGGTGTTCAGCACTGGAGCTTGCTGGTCATTGAGTGGAGCTGGGTCTTAGCATTGAGATGGAGATCTCTGGGAGAGCTTTCACTGATTGATATTACAAGGTGCTGGGAGGTCTCTGATGGACCAATGTCCTGAACTCATCTCTCCCACCTCAGAGGCTCGGGCCTGACACCTGGCCAGAGCACCAAGACCCCGGGTCATCCCGGAGAAGGTGGACTGAAACCAGGAGAAAGCTAGAGGATGGGAGACCTGTCAGAAGGCTTGTTTGATGAAATCAGGCAAAGGATGGTGACATTCTGTACACAGGCTCTACTCACAAAGGGGAAATGGGTGCCTCAGGACGCTAAGTGTGCACTTCCATGGCCGAGGAGCATGCCTAGGCCTTTTTCTTTTAAGGTAAAGTTCAAGGTAACAAACAAGTAGGGCTTGTAAATAGGTAACCAGTGTTAAAAAGAAAGGCAAATTAAAATATAGTCGACCTCTAATCTCTTAAATGTAATAGACTGCCTTTGTTGAGCACTACACAGCCGTAGTGTTGTATGTGTGTATAATCTCTGTATGGGATGGAGAGTGTTTTAATTTCAAAAGTCAGTTATTTGACAATGAAAAGTGATACACTACTGAATTAGCAACACAGTGAATAACTCTTTGTGGAGCAAAATAAGTGCAGCAGTACAAATGCCGTAACTATCCCACGTGTATGAAATTCAAAAATAGGCAAAACTACTACTCAGCATAGGAATTTTAAGGTTCATTTTGTTGTTGCGTTTATCAGTTGTTCATTCACTTTTATTGCTGAGTGGTGTTTCGTTGGGTGATCATTTCAGTCTGTTTATTCATTCACCTGTTCTTGGGCATTTGGGCTACTTTCAGCTCTTGCCTATGACAAGTAAAGCTGCTGTGGACATTTGTGTATAAGTCTTCATGTAGACATATATTTTTTATTCTCTTGAGTAAAAACCTAACAGCAGAATAGTTGGATTCTATGATAGGTAAATGTATCAATTTTTTAAAAACTGTCCAACTGTTTTCTAAGGTGGTTGTACCATATTGTATTCCCATCAGCAACAAAATAAAGTTCCACCTGTTCTACATTCTTAGCAACACTTGATATGGTTAGTTTTTCATTTTTTAGTCATCCTAATGAGTTTATAATATATCTCATTATGGTTTTAATTTGAATATCCTTGATGCCTAATGATGCTGAGCATGTTTTTAAATTATAGAATATCCAAAGTAATCTAAAGTGACAGAAATCAAATCATTCGTTTCCTGGGGTAACAATGGTGAGATAGAGGAAGGATTGGATTACAGAAGGGACACGAGCAGCTGCTAGGAATGACAGAAATGTTTATAATCTTTATTGTGGTGATGGTTTTACTGGTATAGATACATGTAGAAACTGATCTAATTGTACACTTTAAATGTGTATAGTGTACTTCAATTTTATCTTAATGTTTAAAACATTTTTTTTTAAAGTACAGGCAAAATTAGTCTATGATGATAGGCATCAGAACAATGGTTATCTAGGGGTAACAGGGAAGGAAGCGTAAGTGAGCTTTCTGGGGTGATAGACATGTGTTATTTCTCGATTGGGGTGTTGATTAGTCAGGTGTTTGTATTTGTCAAAACTCACCAAATTGTATGCTTAAGATCTGTGTAGCTCACTATATATAAATTTTCCTTCAATTTTTTTAATACATTGTTTGAAATTTTACTCCACAGTGTCCCTATAATATTTCAACTATTTTTGCAAGGTTGTGATCTTTTTTCTGACCAAACAATTAAGTTTTGTGTTCAATGTTTTATTTCTTACCAAGGGTAAATATTTGTGTTTATATCAAATAAGATCAACAAACTGGCAAATTGGTAGCAGAAGCTGCAGCATACAAAGAACAGTCTGACTGAATGACAGACACTGTTACTGCCTCACCAGAGAACTAATTCATTGACCTTAGAAGTCACTTGGAAAACACAGAAATTTCAGTTTCATAAGCAAGGTCAAGGAGTTACTGAAACATTGCAAAATCATTGCAAAATTGTGACAGTCATCATTTTCTTTCCATTTTTTAAAAAATTTTATCGAAGTGCAGTTGATTTATAATGTGTTCATTTCTGCTGTATAGCAAAGTGACTCAGTTATATATATATATATATATATATATATATATATTCTTTTTCATATTCTTTTCCATTATGACTTATCACAGGATATTGAATATAGTTCCCTGGGCTATACAGAAGGACACTGTTGTTTATCCATCCTATATATACTAATTTGCATCTGCTAATCCCAAACTCCCAGCCCATCCCTCTCCCACCCCCCTCCCCCTTGGCAACCACAGTCTGTTCTCTATGTCTGTGAGTCTGTTTCTGCTTTGTAGATGTGTTCATTTGTGTCATATTTTAGATTCTACATATAAGTGATATATGGTATTTGTCTTTCTCTTGCTGACTTACTTCACTAAGTATGATAATCTCTAGGTCCATCCATGGTGCTGCAAATGGCACTATTTCATTCTTTTTATGGTTGAGTAGTATTTCATTGTCGTTATATACCACATCTTCTTTAGCCATTCATCTGTTGATGGACATTTAGGTTGTTACCATGTCTTGGCTATCGTGAATAGTGCTGCTATCAACATGGGTCGCATGTATCTTTTCGAATTATAGCTTTGTCTGGTTATAGGCCCAGGAGTGGGAAGCAGGAGGCAGTCATCATTTTCTGTGTTCATGTTTGATGCCACTCTACTGAATGCTAGGGCTCTTTTTTTGGAGGGATTCTTCCTTAAGTAACAGCCCAGTATTTGTGGCTACAGACTCAGAGGTTGCCCCCCTCCATGATCTTTGCCTCTTGGTGTTCCCACTTTTGTGTAATCCCTTCCCCTTGAGTGTGGGCAGGATCTAAGACTCTCTTCTCACCAACAGAATATGGCAAAGGGTTGGATATCACTCTCGTGATTATGTTACATTACATAAGATTCCGTCTTTTTAGCAGGCTCATTCTAAAGACCCTCCCTTCCTAGCTGCATGTGAAGAACTTAAGGAGCCATGTTTGAGATTCCACTTGGCAAAGAGTTGTGGGTGGCCTCTGGATGCTGAGGGCAGCTTCCAGCTGACAGCCAATAGAAGCAGGGTCCTCAGTCCTACAACCAAAAGGAAATGAATTCTGCCAGTGACCTGAGTGAACTTGGAAGAGGGCTCTTCCTTGGTCAAGCCTCTGGGTGAGGATGCATCTCCTCCAACATCTTAATTACAACTATATGAGACCTTAGACAGTGGACCTAGCTAAGCCATGCCCAGACATCTGCCCCACAGAAACTCTAAGATGACAAGTGTGAGTTGTTTTAAGCCACTACCTTCGTGGTAATATGCTATAAAGCAATAAAAATCTAATACAGTGTTTTCTCTTGAATGTGCTAATTAAAGCTCTTCCAATACCTTCTGTGTTCCCTTGACTTTCCAATTTATTGCTGGAGCTTCAGTTCAGGTCACAGTCTAGGGGCTGTCTGTGCCTGTGGCAAGTGTGCTGATGTTGGCACAGAATATTCTGCTACAGCTTGAGCATCTAACAAGACCAGACATATCTCTTCAGTTCCTCTGAAGAGGTGAAATGATGGCTCCATCTCAGGCCAGGAAAATAATTTCCCTCCTGTACGTAATAAAGGCCAGGCTTTTATATTTGACTAAATCATGTTAGGAAGTAACCCCAGGCTAAATAAACTTAATAAAATAAATATGTAATATGGGAGAGAAATCAGGGAGTAATTTTGGCAGTTTAAAATTTTGAGTTGTGCATAGTTGCCTTCTTCCTCATTTAGATGACTTTGAAAGCAATTTCTGAAAACGATCTGTTAAAATTATCACCAAAAGAATTTGCATTATCACGTGGCTCACGTTTCAGAACTGCTCGTTTTGAGAGGTCAAAGGAGAAAAGCTACAGAGGAATTTTTATTTTCAATTTTATTTGTTTTACTTAATTTTTTAAAGTTCAATACCATAAAAGAACTTTATTACCTGAATGTCCTTTTCTCCTCTTTAATTTAATGCAAAATAATGTTATCTTAGTTTTACTGAACTGGTTCTACATTCTTGTTGAAGTTCTTCAAATCCTGAATATTTTTCAGCTCATTTTTTAAAGCATTTAATTAAAGACATAACACTTTATTTCTACAGATGTTTGATTTGCCTCTCTACAGCACTTCCAAAATCAGTGTTGAGTCTAGACTTGTTAGTTAATGTATATAATTAAACAATATAACTGCCAGTTTGTTTTACTATATATGCCACTCTAGAGATCACATTAGAATAACCAGAGCCAAAGGTTGAATTCTGCCATCTTTAGGTGTTGGTTTAATAAATCAGTCAGTAGGTATCAAGTTCTTATAAAGTACAACACTATGACACAAATGTATATGTGTGTTTCTAATTATATGGAACAAAGTTTTTAGTCTTAAACCTTATTTAGAGTTGATAAAGCAAATACAGAAGACTACCTGGGATAATGTAAGTGAATAAAAGAAATTCATTGAGTCCACGCTTTGTTTATATATTACATGGAGACCTTGGAATTGAATCAAACTGTGTCATTGACTCAGACAATAATTTTTAAACTAAAGGTGTAGTTAATACGTTTAACGTAAGGTCAAGAGCTAAATGTCTTTCTGCATAAGTGCAGAAAATGATAACCAGGAAGCCTGAATAAATTAAGTGTCTCCAAGTGTCTTCCTTGTAACCAGAGAGTAGTAAGGACTCTGGGGCATTTAAGTACAGAGTACACAGTGAGTATACTGTTTCTTAAAGTAGTGATCTGCAGAACATTGTTCAGGAATAATAGATTCATGGTCAAACAAGTTAGGGGCATGATGCTTGGTGATGTCTCTTGGTGGTTCACAATACATATACCCTGGCATTTTAAAGCTTTTGGGAAGTCCTGTAATAGATGAACCTCTGTAATGTCAACACAGTATTTCCAAAGCATATTGAATATAGAACACTATCGAAGGCACATTTACTAACATGCTTAAGAACAATTTTCTGCAGAACAGTGTCTCATGAGACATGTATGGTCAAAACTAGAGTGTGGATGGAACACTGAACAAAGTTTAGGTCCACAATGATGTAAAGCTAAAACTAGCTTGTCCCTAAATTATTATAACATGAGAAAAAAGAGAAAGAAGAATACAAAAAATGGTGATAAGAATTCAAACAAGGAAAACTAAAACTGAAAATCTAATACCAGGGTCTGCTGGGAATTGGTAATTGTACAGTCAATGGTAACACTATGCTTCATATTTTTTCCACCATTTTCCCAACATTCAGATACTTAGAGACTCTTACAATTTTACCTTTCTACCTTTCTACCTGCAGGTGTTGTATTGCATAGTAGCTTCTGGATTATTTCTCCATACTTACCCTCACTCTCATAGCCTCCCCATCTGCCAACTTTTCCCATCCTTGCAGAAAAATTTCATGATTTAGCAGGAAGTGAAGCTGAATCCGGCCTCTGTACCCCGACACCAAATTAAATCTTGGAGACAGAGTTTGGGGTAAAGTAGAAAAGAATAGCTTTATTGCTTTGCCAGGCAAAGGGGGCCACAGCAGGCTAATGTCCTCAAAACTGTGTCCCAACCTGGAGTGGATAGTAAGGAGTTTTATAGTAATGGTTCAAAGCAGGTGTGATCAGCTCATGGACATTCTTCTGATTGGTTGGTGGGGAGGTAAGTGGGAGTCGGCATCATCAACCTTCTGGTTCCAACCGGTCTGGGGTCTATGTGCTTGTGGGCAGCACACAGTTAACTTCTCTCACCTGGAGGGGGTTTCAGTATCTACCAAACAGCCCAGAGATATTGTTCTGTGTATCCCTTGAGGGGGAACCAGGACCCTGCCCCAAGGCTGCACTGTAGTTTCTTTTGATTGTTCCTCCCTTGTCTCTGCATCCCCTCCCTTCCCTAATTAGCAACTGTTTGAACCTTCTCCTTGGAGCTCATGGCAAGTCAGAGGCTGAATGAAGCTTATTTCCTATAATCAAGCAGTGGGGGCCACAGAAAGGCTTTTGTGCCCAGGAGCCCCACAGGATCCTGTTCCATTTCAGAAGAAAATGTCTTGGTAGTTAAATTCATATTCATATTGTATAGCCAAAGCAACATTCTGAAGGCAACTGAAGGAAGAATTTAGTACAACTGAATACTAGAAGTTAATGTTTCATGTATCCTATCAGAGTCCCTAAGAACCAGGGAGCTGGACAATGCTGGTTCTGTTGAACAGAAGTAAAATCAGGCTGGAAACTAGAGAACTGACCAAAACCTGTACGTCTCAACCTGTTCTACAATCATAGATCTAAGGAGGAATTAAAGTACCAAACATTCGAGCAAAGAACAAGATGAAAGGCAATTCACCCATAAGATCTGTCTAAAAATATTGAGTCCGGAAAGATTCCTTCATTTGAGCATGAGTAGGAGGTGAAGCAACATTGGGGAAAGAGGAAACTGTGAATTATATACTGCGGAACAGGAGGGCAGGAAGAATATCCATGTGCCTTTGAGACTAACCCACTATGTGATCCACAAGAAATTTCTGTATCGAAGTGTAAAACTGTTAGTGAACCCCCATAGAATGCAGGAAGCTATATCCATTAAGAAACAGGAATGGGGTGTCAGAATAGTCTGGGAATAAAACATAATAAGATGGGGGAAAAGGGGGCTAAAATAAAACAAAAAGAAGTGAATACAGGAATACTTAAAGTAGAAGACAAAACGCAGCATGCAGAAAATTAACTGTAATGAAGAGAACAGTTATGATAAGTGCAATGGGGAAAAACAGTGAGTATAATGGGGAAAATGCAGTAGATATGAAAGACAGACTCAAGCAAGCCAATAAACAAGGACAGGAGGGGGTGGAGGAGAAAAAGCTGCTTCCCCTTCCTGCTCTTGTCCCCCATGCAAGAGCACGACTCATAGAATGCTGCTACCTTTTGCTTGTCAATCATCCCTTTTTCTCAAATGGAAGGGACCCAGCTCCCCACAGGAGGCCAATGTTCTGCTGTCTCATCCAAACCATAAGATTTAAAGAGATAGGCTCTCCCCTTGGTGGGAAGTTTGGGGAAGGGGATAGTAAATTCATCTCATGGAGGTATTATAATCCAGCACCATGGGTAGGGAACACTGAGAAATACATAACAATTTGAATGTAGGGAATAAAATCACAATATAGAGAGGCCAAACTGGGCTAGAGAATACAGCTTCATTTTTGGACTTTAGTTAAGGACATGACCTTGGAAGTTTAGGATGATAAAAAATAAAGAGTGCTCCCCACCTAGTATAACAAACTGGCATTATTTTCAGGAAAATGACAAGTTACATGTAAAAATTGAAATTGTATTTTATTAGAATAAAATACACACGGATATCTGTATAATGTGGGAAGATCTTTTTTAAGCATAACACCAAAATAGCAATAGAATATTAATTTATAAATATTAATAAATTTGACCATAGAAAGCTTAAACTGATGTATATGTGAAATTAAAATAAACATATTTTATATATTTGCAATATAGATGACCAAGAGTGTCTTTAGTATACAATGTGCTCTCATGAATCAGTCAGATAAAAAGACATAAATAGAAAAATGGGCAAATATCAATGCATGAATACACAATTTACTGAAATAGAAATGCAAGTGACCACTAAGTATACACTGCTTAGCATCATAAATAATCAGAGAAATTTTAATTAGGAGAAGAGTGGAATTTTTTCCATTTATACTAGCAAGGATAAAAAGAATGATAATACCCACTGTTGGCAAGAGTGTGAAGAAATAACCATTCTCATACATTGTATGAACACAGCATTCAAGGCTTTCACAGTCATTATCGTACTTAATTTGTGTGGAAGAGAATTTTTATCTCACTTTAATTAGTTCAATTACATTACTATAACTAAGTTACAGAGCTAGTTCTGTACCAAATTCTTAACATATCTAAATATTTATAAAAATTTGTTAGAGAAAAGTGCTATTGAAGTTTTAACCAGTTTTCTTTAAATAGCAGTCCTAAGTATCTGGTTAAGGAAGATATTTTCTCTCAAGTACGTATGCTTCCCATCAAACATGAAATAAGTTAACTAACATTTGTCCTGCATGCTATATTTCTTCCAAAATTACGGTGGAATTCAGGATTTCCTTCTGTTTCTATTAGTAAAGTCATTCGCCAGGAAAAAAAGAAGTGTTTGTCATAGCAGGGGCTCAAAAACATTGGAGGCTAGGTGGAAGGATGAATGGGTGAATAGATGGATGGACAGATGGAAGGATGAATGGATGGATGATTGATAGGTAGATAGGAGGATGGATGAGTTGTTAGATGATGAATAGGTGATAGAATGAATAGATGAATAGACGGAAGGACGGATGGATAAACGAATGAATGAACCAAACATGTTTCTTAAAAACCGCTATGTTTATAGCCTCTCTCAAAGTCATGATCTTCTAATCGTGGCATCATAATCATTAAGCCATAGATAATTGGAAAATTCTTATCAAAAAAAAAGCAGTGAGAAAAGGCAGAAGCAAACCATTAGTGTCAATTTTATTATGAAAACAATTTTAACAGTTCTGTTTTCTGAAACTAAATGAAAAATATATTCTGGAAAGAAAAATTAGTAACAGCTATGCTTTGCATTCAACACTAAAAAGTCTTTTGTGATCAAAGTAGTACAAATATTTTTTAAACATAAAGGCTTTAAAATTATTTAAGTAGGGTTCCAAATAGATTTACATAAATCTCTAAATCGATTTACATCTCAATTCATAATGTATGTAAACATACTATGACAGGTTTCAAATATTTTGAGGAATGTTTCATATAATAAAGGAATTTAAAGTTTACATTAGAAGAAATCTTCAATGCTTTCTAAAATAGACCATAAAAGTAACACAGGCATCTTTTTGATCCTTATGAGTATACTTTATTTGTCCTTGGAAAAAATATATCCAATGTACCTTTCAGAATGATTTATTAGGTGTTATTGTTACAGTGTTCATTATTGTTCAATACTGAACTACTATACTGATTACCACTCTCCATTCTGCTTTAGTTCTATCATGTGCTTTTATTTACTTCCTGAGGCAAAAACATTTTAATTGGTTTAGAGGAGTTTGAACTCTCTTTTATCAACAACAGATTTCATCAAAATGGAACTAACCCAAGAGCAGTAGTCCCAGGGCAAAAACAAAAACAAAAACAAAAACATGATCCAGTTTAAGTTTTAAGATGTATAAACCAAAGTTTTAAAAAAAGAAAAATAAAGCCTCTTTGTAATCTAAGAACTTTTTTCATGATATAAATATATATATACACACACACACATAAACACACATACATATTTATATACATACACACATACACAAATATATGTGTATGCATATATACAGACATATATATACATATATACACATATATGTATATATATGTATATCTATAAACACACACATGTATATACATACTTATGTATATATATCTATACACACAGATATGTATAGCACTCAGATATAATTTTACAGAAAAGTGTCAAATATATTATTAGACTGTCTATAGAAGTCTTTAACATGACAAACAGTGGTTTATACTTCTAACTTAGGGAAAGTAGATGAAACGAGTTGGTGCTTCTCCTGTTTTGTTAATAAGCTGCTTGCCGAACTATCCACACGTTAAATTTATGGAACACTGCAGTCAGTTTTGAGATAACTTACAGTTATAGTAAATCCTGTAACTGCCTGAACTTAGGCAAATGCTGCATTATTTTAATAGGTCTATATTTCTTTAAGTATTCATTTTACAGTTCTTCATTATTTATGAACAATAGTACAAGAAATAACTTGCTTGTTGCACAGAAATTGTATTTATTTAATAGACTTTAGTTCCATATAGATGTCACTACTTCAAAACGAGAAGCTAAATTGTGATTTGCACTGAGCAAATCACTAATTCTAATACACATACATAACAAATACTACAAGTACCAACCACAGTGATAGACCCCCGCTGTTGGTTGTCACTTCTTTTAAATTTTATTTTATTGTGATAAGAACACTTAATATGGGATCTACCTTTTTAACAAATTTAAGTGTACAATTTAGTATTATCCAAAAATATATATATACTAAATATAACAAGTACTGGTGAAGATGTGGAGAAATTGGGACCCTTGTACACTGCTGGTGGGAATATAAAATGATGGAAAACAGTATGGAGATTCCTCAAAGAATTAAAAATAGAACTACCAGATGATCAAGCAATCCCACTGCTGGGTATTTATCCAAAAGAAATGAATTCAGGATCTCAAAGAAATATCAGTATTCCTGTGGTCATATGGTCATTACAGCACTGTTCACATTAGCCAAGATGTGGAAAAAATGTGAATGTACACCAGTGGGTGCTTGGCTATCACTTTTGCCAAACAAGATGACAAGAATCATAAACCACTAAACACAGAAGGACCAACAGAAATAAATTCAAATTCTTCCAACATTCCCATTGCAAATAGACACAGCCTATCCTTGCACTGAATTTTAGCAAAGTTGTTCATATATAAATCCACAGGCACTCTGCACATAGAAAAGGTAAAACAGGTTGTTTAAAGTCGATGGTCGCTTCTGTCCTTTCAGTGAATTTTCTGTCTATGCCCAGTGAGAGTCTTCCTTAGAGTTAAACTGTGCACTAATTTTTATTGCTCTGTCCAGTATGGATTTCTTTCTTTTTAATTTCTTTCTATGTCAAGCTGAGCAAAAGCCCTTGAGAGCCACAGACACTGACCTTAGTGTTTCCCCCTGCAAAGTTAAAGGCTTTTCCAGTACAGAAATTTCATTCTAAAGACTGAAGTCGTCTCTTATTACCTAGTCGCGAAATAACAATGACTTCAGTGAGTTGGTGAAAGAAATTACTCTCCTCTAAAATGCAAATTTGTGGAATAGGTAGAAATGTAGGGTCATCTCTGTAATGTAATATAAAGGGTACAGAAAATTGATTTCTTTCACTCACAATAATTCCAGGACATTCACATATTTTTCCAATACACTGAATATGCACATGTGTCTAGATGCTTCATTACTTTGAATCAACAGATATTCTTTGTTAAAAGCAAATGAAAAAACATCTGTGAAAGTACACTTTCAGTAGATAAACCAATCAAGTATTTACGGAGTGCCTGGGGATAATGAAAGATACAGACAAAATGTAAGACACCATTCCTGCTCTTAAGTAGCAGCTAAAAATTTAGTTAGAAAAAAACAAGATGAACCCATGAAACAACATCAAACAAAAAATGTCATATTGCTTGATCCCAACTGGGGGTCAGCAAACTATCTGCAAAAGGGCAGATAGTAAATATGTTAGGCTTAGGGGAGAACATAAGGTCTCTGACAAGATTACTCAACTCTGCTATTGTAACAGGAAAGCAGCCAGAGACAATCCTAAATGATGAATGTGTCTGTGTTTCAATAAAACTTTATTTATAAGCACATGTGGTGGGCTGAAATTGGCACATCAAGCTAGTTTACTGACCCTAGATCTATTCAGTAAATGTGTTTACATTATGCTAATGATGTCTTGGGAAGAACAAGATTTTTTTCTCTTTTAAAATTTTATTTTTTATTGAAATATATTTGACATATAATATTGTGTAGCTTTAAGGTGTACAGTATGTTAATTTGATACTTTATATAATATGATTACCATTGTAGCAATAATTAGCACATCTAGCACATTACATAATTATCCTTTCTTTCAAGCGGTTGGAATCATTATGTTCTAGTCTCTTAACAAGTTTGATGATTATAATATTATATAGTTGTCTATATTCTAGTGCTTATTTACTGCTTATTGCAAGGTTGTACCCTTAAACTACATCTGTCCTATCCTCTGTTCCCCATCCCCTGGTAACCACCATTTTACTTTCTGTTTTTATGAGTTTGGCTTTTTTATGTTAAGGGGTATCATACAGTATTTGTCTTTCTCTGTCTGACTTATATCACTTAGCATAAAACGCTCAAGGTCCATACTTGTTGATGCAAATGGCAGGATGCCCTTATGTCTCATAGCTGAATAATATTCCATTGTATATATATTTTTTTATCCATTCATCCATTGAAGGGCACTTGTTTCCATATCTTGGGTCTTGTGAATAATGGCGCAGTAAACATGGGAGTGCATATATCTCTTTGATATCCTATTTTCACTTCCTTTGGATGGAGATATATATATATATATGGAAAAGGGGAATTGATACATCATATGGTAGTTCTATTTTAATTTTTTGAGGGACCACCATACTGTTTTCCATAATGGTCAAAGCAATTTTCATTCCCACCAACAGTCTACAAGGGTTCCCTTTTCTCCACACCCTCACCAGCACTCATCTTTTGTTTTCTTGATGATACCCATTCTAACATGTGAAGTGATATGTCACTGTGGTGTTGATTTACACTCCCTAATAATTAGTGATGTTGAGCATCTTTTCATGTACCTCTTGGTCATTGGATATCTCCTTTGGAAAAATATCTGTTTAGTTCCTCAGCCCATTTTTAAATTAGATTGGTTGGTTTTTTGTTTTTGTTATTGAGTTGCTTGCATTTTTTATGTATTTTAGATATTAACCCTTTATCTGATATATGGTTTGCAAACTTTTCTCCCATTCTGTAGTTTACCTTTTCATTTTAATTGTTTCTTTTGCTATGTAGAACCTTTTAAGTTTGATGTAATCCCATTTGTTGATTTTTATTCTTGTTGTTTGTGCTTTTGGTGTCATATCCAGAAAATCATTGCCAAGACCAGTGTTGAGGAGCTTCTTCCCTATGTTTTCTTCTAGGAATTTTATGGTATTTCATCTTATGTTTAAGTCCTTGATCCACTTGGAGTTAATTTTTGTGAGCGGTATATATAAGATAAGGGTGAAATATCATTGTTCTGCATGTGTTTATCCTGTTTTTCCAGCACCATTTGTTTTTCCCCATTGTGTGTTCTTGGCTTTCTTGTTGAATATTAGTTGACGATATGCAGAGGTTTAATTCCGGGCTCTCTATTCTGTTCCATTGGTCTATGTGTTTATTTTTATGCTAGTCACATACTGTTTTTATTATTAAAACTTTGTAGTATAACTTGAAATCAGAAAGTGTGATACCTCAGGCTTTGTTCTTTTTCCTCAGGTTTGCTTTGGCTCTCTGGGGTCTTTTGTGATTCCATAAAGATTTTAGAATTTTTTTTATACTTCTGTGAAGAACATCATGGGTATTTTGGTGGAGATTATGTTGAATCTATAGATGGCTTTGAGTAGTATAAACAGTTTATCAATATCCTTTCAATCCATGAACCAGGGTATCTTTCCATTTTTTGTGTGTATTCAGTTCCTTTCCGCAAAGCCTCATAGTTTTATTCTGCAGATATTTCACTTCCTTTGTTAAATGTATTCCTAGGTATTTTATTGATTTTGATGCTATTGTGAATGAGATCATTTTATTTATTTTTTTTTTATTTTTTCAGATGCTTCTTTATTAGTGTATAGAAATGCAACTGATTTCTGTATGTTGATTTTATATACTGGAGCTTTACGGAAATCACTGATTAGTTCCAAAACCTTTTTGGTTGATTCTTTGGGATTTTCTATATACAAAATTATATCGTCTGCAAATAGCAAAAATTTTATTACTTCTTTCCTATTTGGATGCCTTGTATTTCTTTGTGTGCATAATTTCTCTAGTGAGGACTTCCAGTACTATATTGAATAAGAGTGGTGAGAGTGACATCTTTGTCTTTTTCCTAATCTTAGAGGAAATTTTCTCTCTGTTGAATATAATGTTAGCTGAGCGTCTGTCATATATGGCCTTTATTATGTTAAGGTACGTTCCTTCTATACCCAATGTGTTGAAGGCTTTTATCACGAAAGGATGTTGTAATTTTTTGACTTTTTCTATATAAGCAAAGGTTTTTGTTTTTTTTAATGAAGCCCATTTTATCAATTTTTTTAAATTTTAGGGATGTGATTTCTTTATGAAAATTTTTCCTAACCAATGCCACAATGAAGCCATGTTAAAAGGACCCAAATCAGCCTTAAGAGTATTCCACTGGCCAAAACTGTTAACAGTTTTGAGCATTGAAAAGAATAAGATGATATGATTGTTGAATGTTTGATAAAACATTAAATCTGTAAAAATCCATTAATCTGTAATAATACCCCCAAAAAAGGAAAAAAATGGGGGGGAAAAGCTCATTGCTTCCTTTTACATTGGCTCTTAAATCAATTTTTTCTTTGAAAATTAGAAATCAAACAGAAAAATTAAACGCATGTATCTTTGCCTTTTCAATAGGAACTGTATTTTGAAGTAACCATATGACCCTAGTTCATGAGGAAAACCTCTACTTTACCTAAGATGACCAGCAAATAATCCCAGAAGGAAGCATAAAATTAGAAAAGAGTCACCATTTTTCAAAGGCCAATGAAATTATGTATCCAGACAAGGATTACAAATTGATTTTAAAACCATTACACAAATCGTTGATTAAGAAATGGATGTGTATATAGTGCCAAAGTATACTACACAGATTAGTTCCTGGTTGTAAAGGGAATTTTTAATGTGCTGTAAAGGAACAAGGATGTATTCTTCCTAACCTGGTGGCCAATTTTTAGTTTAAAAAATGGTAGGACAACCAGATATTATGTGTTTCCAGATATAATGCATTATGAAATATACGACATCACTTATGATGCATTCTACCTAAAAATGCTTAACTCAATCTAATCAAGACTGAAACTAAATTCTAGGTTTCAGGAAATAGAAGCTATTAAATTATAAAGTTAAATTACAGCATGCAGAAGAAATGAGGTAACGTCCATAGGTAGAATATTCCACAAGACGCAGTTAGGTTCCTGTGTCATGAAATAGTTTTTGATTAAAAGAGACATAAAGTTCAATATGTGGCCCTGGTTTCAATAATGTTCATACAAACCAACTGTGAAGGACATTTGGGGAACAATAGGGGAAATGTAAATATGGATTGACTATTAGATAACACTAAGGAATAATTATTAATTTTATTAAGTATGATAATGTTATTTTGTCTATGTGGTATACTGTCTTTACTTTTCCGAAATGCATATTTATTTTTTACGTGGGAAATATTATAGCATCAGGAAATTGCTTTTAAATGCTTTTGAATAACAAGCATTAAAAAAAGTGTCCCGGGGGCTTCCCTGGTGGCGCAGTGGTTGAGAGTCCGGGGTTCGTGCCCCGGTCCGGGAGGATCCCACATGCCGCGGAGCGGCTGGGCCCGTGAGCCATGGCCGCTGAGCCTGCGCGTCCGGAGCCTGTGCTCCGCAGCGGGAGAGGCCACAACAGTGAGAGGCCCGCGTACCGCAAAAAAAAAAAAAAAAAAGAGTGTCCTTATTCTAACTGCCCCACACCCTCCCAGGCACCCAGTCCTAGGTCACCCTCTGGCAAGTGTTGTGTTATTTTCTCCATGATAGTTGTCATTAGCTGTAAAGTCTTGGTTGTTTCGTTATTTGGTTGATTGGTTGCTCACTCATCTCCTTCCTTCAAAATGCAAGTTCTATGAGATGTGGGATCTTGCCTGTCGTATTTACAATTGTACCCTTCTCCTTTGAAGAATACATGGCACTTAGTGGATGCTCAGTAAACATTGTTACAGGTCAAAAAGGGGAGGACACACTTGTACTAAATCACAATTGTTTGTGAAAATTTTCCTTGGAAGATTTCCTTTGCTTAGTTTGACAAGTGGTCTCCTTTGGAAGTATGTTGACAAAATCGGGAAGGGGATGCTTTTTCATTTAACATATGAGTGAAATTTACGTTGTGTATTGCCAGCTAACAAACAAAGGGCGGAAAAGGATAGAAAGATGTGAGATTTAAATGCAGTGCTCTTTGAAATCACATGTGAACGGTCCGCTGTGCGCTGCTGGAAGACATCCCTATGAAGTTCAAAGAGCTGAGTGTTCTAGCACCTGTTTCTGAGCTATAACCTGTTTACACGTTTCATAATAAGATGAAACTCAGTGTTTTCAGAAAGCCAGTACATGAGAGTTCTAAACATATCCTGTTGGAATTAAATCTTTGGTCCTAAAAATAAAGCTTGCAGTGCTCAGATGAAAGAAAATTAAAACGTTTTATTTAAAAAAACATGACACTGAAAATCATAATCCAAAGGAACTGTACCAGTGTTAATAGGAACATCTTTTCTACCTACAGGAGGCATATACTACAGTCAAGATCAGATTTAAATTTACAGGTTATAGAGACTCTTTGGCTCAAAAAGTATTAGTAACAGATTTTTGTCATATATAAAGAGACTGGATTCCAGAGAAAACTAATAATAAGACCATATGCTCATCATTTTATGACTTGACATTGAATCTGCCTTAAATAACAAAGGCGACCCACAGAAGTCCACGAGGTGACATGTCTAATGGCTCATTCTGTATCTCTTACTCTGATCAAAACATGGAGAATAAGCATCACATTTACTGCCACTGCAACAGAAAAGCACTGTTGCATGACATGTTTTCACCAGGTTACACGTTCTTACAAATCAGAATTCTGCTTCGTTGTCATTGAAAGGGAAAATCATAAGAGGAGGAATGGAAACACTTAGAATAGGATCTAGTCAGTAATGAGATGGGAAACCTATCTTTTCCCCAGACATAGTAACCTCATCTAGTCAACAAATACATAGTGAGCTTTAACCACTTGCCACACACTGTGTTAGAGCTGAGAATACAAAGAATAAAAGGAACATGGTACTTCTCAAAGGCCATATATTGTAGTGGAAATTGACCAGCAAAAGCTACGTAGGTGGGGCAAAATATATCCCAAAGCTACACAGAGATAGATCAAGAAGTCAAGGTTTTAATATTAGTACTTTTCTTTAGAGGTACAGGGTCATCAGTTACATAATCTGTTAATTCTATGGTCTGAATGTTTATGTGCCCCCCTCCAAAATTCATATGTTGAAATCCTAACCCCCAAAGGTGATGGTATCAGGTAGGACTTTTGGGGACGTGATTAGGTCCTTCACTGGACAATATCAGTGACTCGATATCAACCTCTGACTTAAAGGACTATCCTTCATTTTTTATTGAGCATCTACTGTATATCCGGCACACTGCTAAGCTGTGGAGATGCAAAAGTTGATAAGAAACAGTCCCCACCTCTAAGGAGCTCAGATGCGTAAGCCGTGTGGCAAATATGATGATACATAAGAGAGAAAGAATTATAAAAACTCAGCCTAGGATACAAGTGAAAGCTTCCTGCAGGAAGAGGGATTTTTTTTTTTTTTGAACATGGAAGAAATTGAACTCTTTTATGGCCTGGAAGAAAGGAGCAACAATCCTGGAGGAAACGTCAGAGTGCTGAATTAAAAGTAAGAAAGAAATTAAGAGTAAGAAAAAAAATAAGGTGTCATAAGCTAATTACATATCTTTTTTTAAAAAAAAAAGAAATACTTAAGAGATACCTTTTGTTTATTTGGATGATGAAGAGTACTCTGAATTATTAAAATCAGTTCAAGTGCTGCAATGCAGAAGGACTGTATCTCAACCTGAGGATTTATTATCACTCAGCCATCTGCGACCAATAGTCCCTACAGAACTGTTCCAAATTTATTCTCCAAAGTTAAATGTATGATAGAAAACAAAAAACTGGCACCCTTTCAGTAGGTGAACATCTGGATTCATTTTGAACAGGTAAGAACCAGATACCTGATATTTTAAATTTTTAATGACCGTAAGGAACAATGTGGAAATAAATTATTCTATTGTAACAGCAGAAAAAAATTAATTAAATACATTGGAAGAATGCTGAAAGTGGTTGGAATACCAAAAGGTCTACAAAATTGCTGAATACAATTTGGAAGATTTATTTGTAAAACAGCAGGCTGGCGGGGGTGGAAATTGTTCAATTTAGGATTCCCAGTCCCCAATTTTAAACTGAAAGACTAGTAATTTTAAAGTTTCTCATGAAAATACATTTCAAAATTTTCAAATTTATTTATTTATTTATTTGTTTTTGACTGCATTGGGTCTCCATTGCTATGCTCAGGCTTTCTCTAGTTGCGGCGAGCAGGAGCTACTCTTCGTTGCGGTGCGCAGGCTTCTCACTGCAGTGGCTTCTCTTCTTGCGGAGCTCGGGCTCTAGGCGTGCAGGCTTCAGTAGTTGTGGCACGCAGGCTCAGTAGTTGTGGCTTGCAGGCTCTAGAGCACGGGCTCAGTAGTTGTGGCGCATGGGCGTAGTTGCTCTGCAGCATGTGGTATCTTCCTGGACCAGAGCTCGAACCTGTGTCTCCTTCATTGGCAAGTGGATTCTTAACCACTGCATCACCAGGGAAGCCCGCATTTCAAATTTGAATGTCTACAAATTACACAGTATGCATATGATATGGTTGACAAAGGGGTGGAGTGGACCTTATTCTCAGAGAAAAATATAATTATGGAAAAGACTTCAATTACAGCCTCCCTTAGATCAGGGAACTAGGAGTGTAAGAGTTGTCAGAGGCACCAAGTTGAATCTACTGCCATCCGTCCTGAACACTGGGAAAATCTACCCGGGTGTCCACTTTTCCACCAGCCCTTTGTGTTTCCTCCAGTCCACTGTAGGGGTCAGTACAGATGGACATGTAGTTCCTAATCTTGACACCTCCAATCTGTTTCAGTTGTCACCCTGAAAAGGGATGGAGGAAAGCGTCCCTCTGCCCAGGCCACAAGAATAGAAGCAAAGTCGGCCTCTATGCCACTCCCTCCCCAGTGCACTAGAGACTGAATATTGGTGTCCACCCAGAAGTCACATGTTGAAACCTAATCCTCAATGTGATGGCATTTGGAGGCAGGGCATTTGGGAGGTGATTAGGTCATGAAGGTGGAACCCACATGAATAGGATCATGCCCTTTTAAGAAGAGATTCCATAGAGACTTCCCTAGAGGTCCAGTGGTTAAGACTCTGCACTTCCACTGCAGGGGGCGCGAGTTCAGTCCCTGGTCAGGGAACTAAGATCCCACACAAGACACGCCCCCACCCCGTCCCCCAGAAAAGAAGAGTCTCCAGACTTCGTGGATCTCCCTCACCCATTCTACCATGTGAGGACACAGTGAGAAGATGTCATCTACGAAGAAGAGGGCCCTCACCAGACACAGAATCTGCAGGTGCCTTGGCCTCAGCCTTACAGCCTCCAGAACTGTGGAAAATAAGTGTGTCTTGTTTATAGCCACCCAGGAGTGCTATGACCCCCATAATGTCATCCACACAGGAGGGCTGAGGATTAAGATACAAGGGAAGGGGGGCAGGGGGAGTAGATCTCAATGGGAGGCAACAGCAGGGGCCAGAAATGAAGAATCCCATGTGAAAAGGCATACCTTGGGCCCATATTGCCTGTTGACCAAGAGCAGAAGAGGCCAGTAAGGGGGCTCCGAGAGTGACTTCCGGCCCCGTCATCAAGAACCGTGAACACCCCTTCCTTCCTCAAAATGTCATGGGGTTATCTGCACATTGGCCTTTGTATGATTTTCTGTATACCTTCTTAGCAAGAATTTATTAAAGGGCTCTTAATAGGTAAAGTGTAGAATTTTTAAGGTCTGTAATATACAAGTAATATACAAGTAATATACAATATACAAGTATGTATATATACAAGTAATATACAAGTAAATATTGTAATATTTTTAAGGTCTGTAATATACAAGTAATATACAAGTAATATACGAGTAAATATTGTAATATTTTTCAGGTCTGTAATATACAAGTAATATACAATATACAAGTGTATATATATATATATATATATATATATATATATATACAAGTAATATACAAGTAATATACTGTAATAACCAAGATCCTTCCTAGAGAGAGTGTACCAGTTCTCACACCCACCAACAGTCTATAAGTATTGCCAATAGTGAGCAGTATCTTTTTTTTTTCATTGTAGCTAATAGGTGAAGAATTTTATCACATTGTTATTATAAAGTATATTTGTTACTAATGAGATTTAAATTGTTTTCACCTTTCTGTCACTTGTGAGTGTGTGTGTGTGTCTGTGTGTGTGTGTGTGAATCAATTGTTTTAGACTACTATGCTTTTAAATTGGCTGTATCAGTATAATTTCATCTCTCTACATACTAATGTCATTTCACACTGAGTATAATGGAACTTGGTCATAAGATTTTCCAACACATGCCTTTCAACTGTTTAAAGGAGGTTTTAGAAACTATACAGTATTTACATTTTGATAGAGAAAAATTATGAATGTTTGCTCTATCTTTTCTAGGTTAGTAAGTCAGAAAGCTTAAGAAATTGGTAGAGAAATACCCTAGGTTTGGTTTAAGGCAACCAGTCTTATAGATATTTAAGATTAAGTACACAGAATTTATTACTTTAAACAGAGTAGTTCTTATACAACACTTTTTCTGTCCTTTTCAAAGGCAAAGTACAATGAGTAGCATAGGTACTGTCTTTGTATAACTTATTTCTTGATTCAACACAGTGCATCTTTTATAATACACTTTTTTTCCTTGAAAGAAATCCATAATCATTCTGCAAGAGAAGTTTCTTAACCACATAATGTTTCTTAACCACTGAAAGAGTTATTTTAAGACACTTGAATATCTTTCAAATGTTCCCTCCAATTTTCATTTTTAAATCCTTAAGTTTCTAGTTAGCACAGAGTTCTTTCTTACAACTATTTTCTTTTTTGGAATGACTAAAAATTCACTGTCAACACATTAGTGCAATACTGATGTAGATAATTTATTACTGTGTTTAAAAGTAGTAATCCTTTGTATTGTAATAATTTAACCACATATTACATTTTGACCATTTCATTGATTTAACAACCACTATGAGCTGACAAGGCAAAAACTCTGCAATCAAAGTGCTTATGATTCAGGTTTCGAGATACCGTGTAATACAAGTTGAGAGGTGGGAGATCAGAGAAGGATTCATTAAAGAGTTGTTTCTGAATTAGGTCTCAAGCAAACAAGTCAAATTTAGACAAATGATAACCATTTCTGTTCCAGAAAAGGGGGAAAGCCTACATAAATGTGGATGGGAAAGAAAGGGCCAAAAATATTCTGGTAATGTAGTCCATTTTGACTAGCAAAGGAGTTCATACTGGGAGATACGTAAAAAGGAACATAATGTATGTACAAGACCCAAGTTATAAATTATGAAGGATATACCACATTTCACTTCTAGGATATTTATTATAAATTCTAGGGTATAATAGTTCAGTAATATACTATAGGTTGGTGTTGGTATTTCTGCCTGGAAAAAAAGACGACTATTTATAGCAAGAGTTATAGCTCTCTCTACTGGTCAAAACTAGAAAATCCTCAGTTGATTTCAGAAATAAATGTAATGGGTTAGAACAAAGACTGGACATTTCATTATAAACTGCCTGGTAATGATAGCAATATCTTGGAATATATTCTTTTAAGCTAAACATACGTTTTCTTTTTTTCTGTATACCACAATTCAGAAACTTGTTAGTAAGAGAAAAGACTCAAAAAGTCAGGGGAAGCATTTAAAGCCATTAATTGGAAAATGTCAAAGTGGTTAAATGAAGCTCACCAAAGTTCTTTCTTCCACACCACCCTTGCCTTTTCTGCCTAATCCCACTGAAAGTCACAGCAAACACTAAATCTGTTACTAGATTCATTTTCTAACTACCTAGAAGAGAGTTATGTATAAACGACTCACTCTGAGAGCTTATAAAAACCCTGTTTTTATCCCAAATCCACTAAAACACCAGCACTAGAAGAGGGACTTGCCAATGTGCGCTTTTCACAATTGTCCCCGAGGGATTCTTCTCAGACCAGTTTGGGAAACACTTCTCCAGTGCAAATCTTCTTTAATAAACTAAAACTCTTCAGCTACTCACTTGCTGCCAAAGCAAGCGGCTCCCTATTGTCTATTAGATCAACTCTAAAACCTCCCCCCGGCAGGAATTCAGGCTCTCCACCAGCTGGTCTCATCACATTTGCTCACATCCCCATCCAAAGCCCCGATGCCAGCTGGGCTTCTCTTTCATTGGTCCCCACTCTGCCATGCATCTCCCCGCAGAACAATTACCCCTGCAGGAAAATGTTACTTCTCCACTTCTTCTGATGTCTACCTCAAGTCTCAACACCTCCTGTACTGACTTTTATGACTTACCACGGTCTTAACTCTCTGAATCCTGTATGTTCTTCATGTTTCAGTCTTGTTCCCAAATGCCGTAGAGTATTTACTGGTTTCTTATCAATTTATGGGCCAACGTGTATGCGCGCACCCCTGGCAGGCTAACGATTTGGCAGGCTTCTAAATCATACTAGTTAAAAATTAGTTCAACCATTTTGTAAGGGAGAGACTGATGTGTTACAGGGGAAGAATACAGGAGGACCACAGAGCTCAGCCACTGTTCTACTCTTCCCAAAACTGTCCTACCCCACTCCCCAAAACACAAGCCCTGCAGTATGGCATGCCCTCTAGGAATCTCACTCCTGTTCTCACCATCAAGGAGTTGCTCAAAAATATTTATTCCAACCACACACAGTGTATATTCTTAGAAAAGTCTTTGTAATAAGATCTTCTCGGTCTTAGAAATTTTCTTCTGCTGCTCAGCACACCCTACAGATGTAAGAGTGCAGTTGTAGGGCCAGCCTACCTCATGGCCAGTGCTATGTGTATTAGAGGTAGGTCTTGGCTACCCAACTGAAATGTCCAGGTATTTTAGCTTCTGTGTACACCATGGGACCTATCATGATTTAGTGTACTCTAAATCTCTGTGATAAATACTGGAGGAGTTTACCACAGTCACGAGTGATCATCATCTGTTGCCTACTATTTCTAGCCCAAAGATATTAAAGGGACTATAAATTCAGCATTTTGATAATATCATATGAATGTTTTCAGGCTGCTAGGGTACAGTGCACATATATATATATGGCTTCAATAAAAGCATACTTTACTTAACATAAAGTCACTTCTTCACCAATTCCAAACCTAAAGAATTCATTAATACTTTCATTCCTAGCTATACAACTAACCAGTTAACCTGAAAATACCAACATTAAAGCATTATAAGTGCTATGTAAAAATTAGTAAATATCCTTTTGGATGTATCAAAGACAGCATTTTAAAAAATAACCTCCCATGTACCCATCACTTAGTCCAGCAATCATCAGCCTATAGCCAACCCATGGCCTTATCCAAACTGCCATCCACTTCCCTCCAGCCAGTATTATTTGAAAGCAAATCCCTTATATCATCTATATGTATTTACATATGAATTTCTAAAAGGAATGACTTTCTTCTTTTAACAAAACCAAATACAATATTACATCTAAAACATTCCTTAATATTATTAAATATCCAGTATTCGAATTTCCAATTATCTCATAATCGTTATAAATGGAGTTTTTTTGTTTGTTTTTTTAGTATTAGAAACATTTAGGTCTATTTCTTAAAAATAAGAGAAGATATTTTCCAAAAATTTTTAAAAATTTTAAATGTCGGGCGTATTTGACACAGAACCGAACAGAACTTCAGTAATTATAAAACAAATGTACTTGCTACAGCAGAAGCCCCCTGAATATTCAAACGTAAAGGCTATCGTGTTGACTTCTTTGACATCAAATGTTTGTCTGCAGTGATGTCCCTGCTATTGTGAGCTAGAACATCAAGCTGTTCTGACTCTGAATATTATACTCAGAACTGAATTTCAGCCAGAACCCCACCTAGTGCATGAAATGTGGAGTATATTGGATAAGTTTGTTACTTTATTTTAAATGACCAAACTGCCTTGGACTAAGCATTGTTACCTAGTTAACCAGTATAAACTGGATGTGGGTACACCTATTTTCCATTAATTAAATTAATAAACCAAAACAGAGGAGAATATATGTATCTAATTTGTCTGATGAGGTTGCTCACTAGCTCTACTCGTTTTCTGTTGCTGCAAAGCAAATTACTACAAACTTACTGGCTTTCGACAGTACCCATTGTTTATCTCCTGGTTGGGTAGGTCAGAAGTCTGGGACGACGTGACTGGACTGTGTACTTAGGTTCTCACAAGGCTGAAATCCAGGTATCAGCGGGCTGGTCCATTATCTGAAGGATCGAGGAGAATCCACTTCCCCGTTCATTCAGGTTGTTGGCAGAATCCAGTTCCTTTGTGGGTGTAAGACTGAGGTCCCCGTTTCCTGGCTGGCTGTCAGCTGGGAGCCACCATTAGCTCCCCAAGGTCACCAGCATTCCTTGGCATGGGGTCCCCTCCATCTTCAAAACCAATAATGATGCATCCAATGTCCCTCAAACTTGGGATCTCTGACTTCCTTTTCTCCCACCAGTCGGTTGACACTCTGCTTTTAAAGAGCTTGTGAAATTAGATTAGGCCCAACCAGATCATCTCCCTTTTGCCATGTAACATAATCATGATAATATAATCATGGGAGTGGTATCTCATGACATGCAGAGGTGTGACCACATTTAAAGGGGAGGGGAGTACACAAAGGTGAGGATTACTAGGGTCCTTCTTAGAGTCTGCCTACCTCATATGTCAAATTATGCTTTTTTTTTTTAAAGACTGAGAATAAATTTATTAACTCAACAAACATTTATGACACTCCAACTGTGTACTGGGTGCTGTTGATACAAAGATTAGTAAACCATAGCTCCTTCCCTCAGGGAGATTAACTTCTGAATAAGTATTTACTGTGATGAATGCAGTAACAGCGACTCTAAAGGTACAGCAGTGGAATAAAGAAGGGAGACATGGATCTGAATCTTGATGTAGGAGCTGGGTGAGTAGTAGAATGAGGTGATAAGATCTAAGCAACATACCAGACCCCAGGGGGCTTTGCATGTCATGCTTCAGAATTTTTATTCTGTAGCTGAAACAGAGTCATTGGTAGTTACTAAACAAAAGAATGATATGAGATTTTTCCAAACACTTGACACCCAGTTTATGAAATTATCACTAGCAATAAATAGTATAACACCAGCTACACCATATGTGAACTGACTATTATCATTGCTGCATTTGGGAGAAGTGAGTTCTAATAACCTAGGGACCAAAAATGTTAGTGCAGTTTTAAAAGGAGCCTAATTTATAACCAGATCATTGCCCAAGCACTGGGAAAATCTGACTCAGCCTGGCATCTACTCCATCAGTATTCTTTGACAAATTTCTAATTTGCCATAATCTACCATGTGATACTTCCAAAATTCCATGACTTTCCGCCCCACCCTCTGCCAGGCTTTCAACTACCCACCAGAAAATGTTTTCTTTTATAGACTGGAATTAAAGCTTTACACACATTAAAAAAAAAATCTGCACATTTTATACCTGCTGTTGCTTCCTGAGAAAAGGTTACAGGAACCTCAAGTAAATTTTAATGAGTGAGATTCTTAGGTCTTAGAACTGATTTATGTGAGGAAGTGTTTGAGAGTTTGTAGTAAGGGCATGGTTGACGTGAATTATTGTGTAGGTGTACACCATTCCACATACATCGTCCTTTTATTTTAAAGAGTAGCCAAGTTACAGAAACAGAATCATTTTTAAATGTCACCATTGGATCTCTGCTAACTATAAAGAACTAAGTATTTAAAAAATCAAATTCCTGCTTCCTGAAATTGACTCATCATTAAGTTTCTTCTTGTCGGTGAAATATATTGTTCAAAAACATAAAAGTGGGGAAAGAACAACTACTTCCTGATTAAGAGGAGAAGAAAATAAAGTAAGCAACTCCCTCCCCATTATCTTCTGTACTGGCACATCTCTCCTTGTCTCCCTCCTGTTAGCAGACATGTGTATGACTCATGAGATTCTATTTGAAGTTTAAGCTCAACTATTCTTTCCCCAGAATGGAGTTTATCATCAAAATCCATGAGGTAGAGAAATAAAGGAGCCTGAGCATTCAAGCTTCCTGACTTACAAAAAGATAGGTGAACATTTTTAAATAGGAAAGATCAAAAATCAAAGTATTAGTAAAAATTTAAAGAAGCATAATGTCATCTTCCCTGTAG
The DNA here is from genome assembly GCF_003676395.1 of Aethalodelphis obliquidens. Taxonomy (NCBI): domain Eukaryota; kingdom Metazoa; phylum Chordata; class Mammalia; order Artiodactyla; family Delphinidae; genus Aethalodelphis; species Aethalodelphis obliquidens. The sequence continues at coordinate 20,866,014 of NW_020837967.1, read as the reverse complement.
ATATAATTTCAGAAATTCATATTGCTATAAGGTAATGGGAAAATTTAGAGCTTCTAAAAATTACCTTCTGAAATATCTAAATTTCTCAAAAAAAATTTTATTTTATTCAACCAAAAATATTTTCTGAGGACCTACTGTGTGACAGTATTATACTAGGCATGGGAAATACAATAGAGAACAAGCCACCTTGTCAGATTCTGTTTTGGAATAGAGTGTTAGGAGTTCTATTCAACCTTCAGATGCCAGCCCACCATGGGAAGCTTTTTAAAAATATATTTTTTTGCTTTTTCATTTTGTTTCAGCTTTATTGAGACATAGCTGGCATACAGTATTGTGTAAATGTAAAGTGTACAACGTGTTGATGTGACACACTTACATATTGCAAAATGATTACCACCATGGTGTTAGGTAACACCTCCATCACATCACATAATTGTTTTGTTTTATGGTGAGAACATTTAAGATTTATTCTCTTACCAACTTTCACACATATAAAAAATTATTATTAACTATAATCACCATGCTGTACTTTAGACCCCCAGAACTTACTCATCTTATAACTGGAAGTTTGTATTCTTTAACCAACATGTCCCATTTCCCACACCCCCAGCCCCTGGTAACCACCATTCTACTCTCTCTTCCTATGATTTCAGCTTTTTTATTGAAATCATACAATATTTGTCCTGCTCTGTCTGACTTATTTCACTTAGTATAATACCTCCAAGGTCCACCCATGTAGTTGAAAGTATTTCCTTCTTTCTCACGGCTAAATAATTTTCCATTGTGTACATGTTTATACCACATCTTCTTTATCTTCGTCGGTTGAGGTTGTTTCCATATCTTGGCTCTTGTGAATGAAACGATCTTCCCAACCACATACTATATCTTCCTCCTCTGAAGAATCTGATTGATTTTTGCCTTTCTTAGAGCGCTTAGCCCCTTCTTTTTTTATTCAAATTATTTATGTAATTGTCCTTTTAATCACCAACACAGTTCAGGACACCCTTCCCCACTTCAAGAGTAAAATTCAATTCATTTAAGCTACCAACAAGGTCCAAATTCACAAAAGTTTAGTGCAGACTAGAACACCTATCTTTTGGTTGGAGGTCTGCTGTCTGGCAAATAGCTTCTACTCTTGCTACCAAGAGCAATGGAAGATGGTTTATGAGTGATTTTCTTGGTGTTGAGGTACCTAATCTTACATTTTGCATGCCATATAGACATATTGAAAATAATGATATCATGCCTATACTGAGTCGGTTCTACTGTTCTAAGACCCACTCCTTGAAATCAGATAGAAGCCTTGTTCTATCAGCAAATGTTTTAAGAATGTCCTCTTTTAACTGAATTCCCTTAATATTAATCATTATTCATATTTTGGAAGAAACTATGCCAGAACACTCTTAGCCTAAGCCTTTGTTCATCAATGCCCGGCAAGAGAAGGCTTCCAAGAGGTGTCTTCTCTTGGAAAGAAGGGCAGGATGTTTTACAAGGATCTAGGGGGAGAACATCACCAAAGTCGGCTAGTGCTGGGAGTGAAGGAATTGTTCCTGCATGTTAGCAGCCATTGTTCACACAGCTTGATTCTATCAGGAGGAATGGAGAGGAATAGTTACTGGTTAAAGTCAAATAAAACAGAAGGGGGAGGGACAGCTGCCAGGGACAAAGACAGGTGGATGCCCCAGTGGAAAATTCCCAAGTCTCAAATCCATTTTGGGTTGATTTTTGCATATGGTGTAAGATAAGGGTCCAGTTTCATTCCAAGATTTCTCACAATGTTAAAAAGTATATTGAAAGTAAAATCCTAAAACAAAATACAAAACTCAATTTTTAACAACATGTAACAACAGAACTCCACAGTAAGTGGATAGCTTCTAGCTTGGTACATTATATTATTTCTAATAGTGGATTTTGTTAAACTCTTATCCAACTCCAGCTGAGTATAGGGTAATAACTTTTGACAACATTTTGCAAAATGATGGAGTTACTTCTTGGTAGAAATCAATTTTATATAAGGGTTACATTAGGTCTTTTTGTGACTTAAAGCAATATTAGCCCTGGTTACATGATTTCTGTAGGTATTTCTGTTTGACTGCCATGTAAACTATAGGACTAAGTTTTATTTTATGCATTTGTGTATTTACTTGTTCATTTTTAAAATGATTATTTATTAAACCACTCTTATAAGTAAGGAGTTTTGCTAGGTATTTGATTTGAACGCTTTGATCTGCTTGGGATAAAATAGAGATGAAATTAAAATAAGTTAGCAATATTAATGAGAATCATTGGCACAAGATAAGTATCTATATGTTTATTTTCCATACATGGATTTTAATTTATTTTACAACTAATGCATACTTATCATTTTAAGAAAGTAGAAAAACAGATAAGAAAAATAAAATGCATTTTTTAATTATCCATAATTTCACATTCTAGTGATAAACAGTAGTAAGGCTTTATTTTATATCTTTCCATTTTTTCCCCTACATATGTGACAGGGAAAAAATAAAACATCAGTAGTCCTGTGCTGGCTCAGAATGTGTCAGAGGAAGTCCTTGGTGCAGGGTACAGTCGTAGGAGACAGGAGACATGAAGGAAGCAAGATGGTAATATCACTTACCTCTTGTCTCCTTTTATTTCTTGTGCTTTTGGTATCATATTCAAAAAATCATTGCCTTAGACCAATATCACGAAGCTTTTCCCCTATGTTTTTTTCCAGGAGTCTTATAGATTCAGGTCATACATTTAATCTTTAAACCATTTTGAATTGTTTTTGTATATGGTGTAAGGGCCCAGTTTCATTCTTTTGCAAGTGGATGTTCAGTTTCCCCAACATTATTTGTTCAGGAGACTATCCTTTTCCAATTGTATTCTTGGTACCTTGTGGAAAATCAGTTGACAGTATATGCATTCTATTCTATTGGCTGATAAGTCTATTTTTATTCCAGTACCATACTGTTTTAATTACTGTATCTTTCTAATGTATTTTGAAATCAGGAAATGTGATCCCTCCAGGTTTGTTCTTTTTCAAGATTGTTTTGTGTATTCAGTGCCTTTTGTGGTTCCATATAAATTTTAGAGTTTTGCTGGGGGTTTTTTTCTGTTTCTGTAAAAAATGCCATTGAGATTTTGATAGTGATTGTATTGAATCTATAGATCTCTCTGGGTAGTATGGACATTTTAACAATATTAAGTGTTCTAATCCACAACCATGGGATATCTTTCCATTTATTAGCCAGTCACAGAAGGAGAAATATTGCATGATTCCACTTACATGAGGTATCTGAAATAGTCAAACTCAGTAACAAAGAGTAGAATGGTGGTAGCCAGGGGCTGCAGGGAAAAGATAATGAGGTGTTGCCGTTTAATGGGTATAAAATTTCAATACTACATTGTGCACCTAAACATTTGAGGTGTTGAGAGTAGATCTAGTGTCGTGTTCTTACCACAATTTTTTTAAAAAAGAAGCAAGACTGATTTGAATGCTTTACATCAGAAAGGGCATTGAAAAAGAATGAAATAGATCTGGGATATGGAAGGAAGAGAAAAAGAAGATTGTATATAGAGAGAATTTAGATGATCTGGAAAGAGGAAGGATAAAGTTTTTAGTATCAGGTGTGGGGTGTATGTATGGTGGGGGTAACTTTAAGAAACGTGTGCTGAGTATGTCACTATAAACTTTAAAATGTATTTTCAAATTGTTGGAGAACTTTATACTGCCATTTATTTGAATGAAGACCAATAGGTGATTCAGCTTTTTATTAATAATACATCTACATATTTTATGATACCTCCCGTGGGTTTTCTGCCCACCCATAATCATTCCCCTTTTTCAAGTGATGACATCAACTTTCTAAACCTAGTGGGTTCCTGGCAGCCACATTTGTCTGACACAATTTTATTCCTCTGGCCATACTTAATACACTAAGGAATGACATCATATATTCATGTATTCTTAGACCAAAATCTCCCTAGGAATTTGGAGCTGGAATTTACAGAACACCAGGCAGTTTCTAGGTATAGCTGGACTTTAATATATAAAATAGGGAGTTCTAGGATAAACAAATTCATCACATGGATCATGGAGTAAGCACATAGGTATAGAGAAACAGAGATGAGAGATGAAGAATGTTTATAAGTTTTTAATATGTGGTTTAGCCTTTTCCTAAGAAGTTTCTCCTAAAAATTAGCTTTGTTATCTTGGAGATATCTCTTTATTTATGATAAATTCCCTTTCTTTTGCTTTAGCTAGCTCAACTTGGTTTCTTCCCTATGCAGATATATGTACACATACATATGCACACACACATTTAATAACCTACCCTTTATCTTTCAGTAATACCAAGAATATCTTTATATTAATAAATATACTTTTACTTCATCTACATTAGTTACTGTATAGTTTTGTGTTAATAAATGCTCCATAACTTATTCAACCAATTCCTATTTTTGTACAGTTTTTGCCCTCAAAAAATCCTCACATATATATTTTTGCACACTAGATAATTATCAATTATTTTATAATTTCCTTAGGATAATTTATAGTAGCACACATGCTGGATCAAAACGTAGGTACTTCTTGTAAGACTTTTGAGGCATGTTGACAAATTGTCCAAAGAAATGTGTAACAATTCATCAAAATAGCTATAAAGATTTAAAATTATTGCCAGTAGGAAGGAAGACAGTATCTTATTTTATGGTGTAGTCCTTTGATCTCTAGAGCAGTAGAGTATTTGTTCACATGAGGGTCATTTTATTCCTCCCTTAGTTACTAAGTTTTTTAGTGCCTTCCCAAGATCTGTCCCACCTCCTCTCAGGTGTCCAGGCCTATAACAAGGATAAGTCACAATATAACGCAGTCAGGAACGTGCTGGGTCTGATAAAGGAAGAAAAGGCCTGTGCTTTGAATGAGCTGCAAGATACAGCTTGAATCTACTAGACAGAGCCAGGCCTATTTGGAGATGGGGCTTCTTAGGAGGTAGCTGTTCCTGGGACTTCCCTGGTGGTGCAGTGGTTAAAAATCCACCTGCCAATGCAGGAGACACAGGTTTGAGCCCTGAAGATCCCACATGCCGTGGAGTAAATAAGCCCGTGCGCCACAACTACTGAGCCTGCGCTCTAGAGCCCTCAAGCCACAACTACTGAACCCACATGCCACAACTACTGAAGCCTGTGCGCCTAGAGCCCGTGCTCTGCAACAAGAGAAGCCACCGCAATGAGAAGTGCGCGCACCGCAACAAAGAGTAGCCCCCACTCACCGCAACGAGAGAAAGCCCACACGCAGCAACAAAGACCCAACATAGCCAAAAATAAATAAATAAATAAATTTATTAAAGAAAAAGAAGAGCTAGCTGTTCCTGAAATCACTGAAGAGAATCACAAGAAGCCTCAAAGTAATCTCTCTGTCAGTGAGTCCCAACGCCTTATTACCACCTTCTGTGATCATGCTGTGACTTTGACAAGCACCCTTGAGGAGATAACTTTGCCAGTTTACACAGTGAACCAAAGGCAGAACACGGAAAGGGATAAAGCCTTTCATTCTCTTTATGCCAGTGCCTATGGGGTTGACCATTCCATTCCAAGCTGACCCTGCATGACTTGCTGCAACATGAAGGAATCTTCCCAGTGGTGTTATTTCTGGGAACACTTAACTAGAAACAGATCTTTTGACAGAGCTGTGACCAATGTAATATTTAAAAGCATCATTAAAGGGCTTCCCTGGTGGCGTAGTGGTTGAGAATCTGCCTGACGATGCAGGGGACACGGGTTCGAGCCCTGGTCCGGGAAGATCCCACATGCCGCGGAGCAACTGGGCCCGTGAGCCACAACTACTGAGCCTGCGCGTCTGGAGCCTGTGCTCCGCAACAGGAGAGGCCGCGATAGTGAGAGGCCCGCGCACCGCGATGAAGAGTGGCCCCCCTTGCCGCAACTAGAGAGAGCCCTCGCACAGAAACGAAGACCCAACGCATCCAAAAATAAATAAATTAATTAATTAAAAGCATCATTAAAAAAACATACACACACAAATAGGCATTGGGTATTGACTTGCTTTTCTCAGTATAAAAAAAAATGAAGAGTTTTTTGTTACAAATACAAAGGAGTATTTTAAATATTATAAAATTATCTGTGACCTTGTCATATATGGCCTTTTATGTTGAAATATGTTCCTTCTATGCCTAATTTAAGAGTTTTTATCATGAATCGATGTTGAATTTTGTCACATGCTTTTTCTGTGCCTATTGAGATGATCATATGATTCTTTTTTTTTATTTTATTAATGTGATGGATCACATTGATTGATTTGTGTATGTTGAACCATCCTTGCATCCCAGGGATAAATCTCACTTGCTCATGGTGAATGATTCTTTTAATGTGCTTCTGAATTCTGTTGGCTAGTATTTTATTGAGTGTTTTTACATCTATATTCATCAGGGATATTGGCCTGTAGTTTTCTTTATAAAATGAGAACTTGTGATAATCTAAAATTAGAAAGCATTCATTGGTCCTGTAGATATCAGAATGCATAGCTATTATTTTTGGTTATTAATTGCTTTGTAAACAAAATAACACACATATGTCCTGTAATTTCTAGAAGTATAATATATATTAGAAGAATCCAGCCAAGTTTATTCCACAAGATAATTTTAAGAATATAAATTTTTTTTAAAGAAACCATAAAATCAAAGTTCTTAAGGTACAAAAGCAATGACAGAAGCCTCTAGAAAAGGGGAGATACTTATAGGTGCAACTAGTCCAAAAGGGTTTCCCCCGCCCCCCCCACAAAATTCAAACTATAGTACAGTGGCACCACCTGTTGGTGGAATGGCAGAATTGAAATCCTAAAATTACAAACAACGCAATATCAAATATTTATTGGACGTATAAATCAAGTTATAGAACGTACATCACTGATCAGCGATTAGATGACATCTATCAGTGAGAGGGTTAGGTGGCAACTGATTTGCTTACATCAATTGTTCTTTGACTTTCTGGCATTCTGTGATATGGCACAGCATTTCTTCAAGAGCTAATCATTTCTTGATCATAAGAAAATATATAACTACCAAATGTAAAATAGATAGCTAGTGGGAAGCAGCCGCATAGCACAGGGAGATAGCTCGGTGCTTTGTGACCACCTAGAGGGGTGGGATAGAGAGGGTGGGAGGGAGACGCAAGAGGGAGGAGATATGGGGAATGTATGTATATGTATAACTGATTCACTTTGTTATAAAGCAGAAACTAACACACCATTTTAAAGCAATTATACTCCAATAAAGATGTTAAAAATAAATTAATTTAATTTAAAAAAGAAAATATATAATTAAGATCAGTTTTCAATATTTTTAAACTGAAGTATAGTTGATTCACAATGTTGTGTTAAGTTCTGTTTTATAGCAAAGTAATTCAGTTATACATACACATATATATATTCTTTTTAATATATTATTTTCCATTATGGTTTATCATGGGATATTGAATATAGTTCTCTATGCCATACAGTAGGACCTTGTTGTTTATCCATCCTATATATACAAGTTTACATCTGCTCACCCCAACCTCCCACTCCATCCTTCCCCCAACCCCCTCCCCCTTGGCAACCACCAGTCTGTTATTATGGTTTTGTTTCATAGGTAGGTTCATTGTGTCATATCTAAGTGATATCATATGATATTTGTCTTTCTCCTCTGACTTACTTCACTTAGTATGATAATCTCTAGTTGCATCCATGTTGCTGCAAATGGCTGTATTTCATATTTTATGGCTGAGTAGTATTCCATTGTATATATGTACCACATCTTCTTTATCCATTCATCTGGTGATGGACATTCAGGTTGTTTCCATGTCTTGGCTATTGTGAATAGTGCTGCTATGAACATAGGGGTGCATGTATCTTTTTGAGTCATAGTTTTGTCTGGATATATGTCCAGGAGTAGGGTTGCTGGATCATATGGTAATTCTAGTTTAGTTTTCAGAGGAACCTCCATACTGTTTCTCAGAATGTAAGTTGTTACACCAACTTACATTCCCACCAACAGTGTAGGAGGGTTCCCTTTTTGCCACACCCTCTCCAGAGTTTGTTATTTGTAGACTTTTTAATGATAGCCCTTCTGACCAGTATGAGGTGGTACCACGCTGTAACTTTAATTTGCATTTCTCTTATATTTAGTGATGTTGAGCATCGTTTCATGTGTCTGTTGGCCATGTGTATTTCTTCTTTGGAGAAATGTCTATTTAGGTCTTCTGCCCGTTTTTTGATTGGGTTGTTTATTTTTTTGTTGTTGAGTTGTATGAGCTGTTCATCTATTTTGGAAATTAAGCCCTTGTCAGTTGCATCATTTGCAAATATTTTTTCCCATTCTGTAGGTTGGCTTTTTGTTTTGTTTATGGTTTCCTTTGCTGTGCAAAAGCTTATAAGTTTGATTGGGTCTCATTTGTTTATTTTTGTTTTTATTTGTATTGCCTTGGGAAACTGACCTAAGAAAACATTGGTACTATTTATGTCAGAGAATGTTTTGCCTATGATCTCTTCTAGGAGTTTTATGGTTTCATGTCTTATGTTTAGGTCTTTAAGCCATATTGAGTTTATTTTTGAGTATGGTGAGAGGGTGTGTTCTAACTTCATTGATTTACATACAGCTGTCCAACTTTCCCAACACCACTTGCTGAAGGGACTGCCTATTTCCCATGGTATATTCTCTTGCCTCCTGTGTTGAAGATTAATTGGCCATAGGTGTGTGTGTGTATTTATGGGCTCTCATTCTGTTCCATTGATTTGTATGTCTGTTTTTGTGCCAGCACAATGCTGTTTTGATTACTGTAGCTTTGCAGTATTGTCTGAAGTCTGGTAGGGTTATGCCTCCTGACTTGTTCTTTTTCTTCAGGATTACTTTGGCAATTCTCAGTCTTTTATGGTTCCACATGAATTTTAGGATTATTTGTTCTAGTTCTGTGAAAAATGTCTTAGGTAATTTGATAAGGATTGCGTTAAATCTGTAGATGACTTTGGGTAGTATGGCCATTTTAACAGTATTAATTCTTACAATGCAAGAGCATGGAATATCTTTCCATTTCTTTGAATCATCTTCCAATTCCTTTATTAATGTTTTATAATTCTCAGTGTATAAGTTTTTCACCTCCTTGGTCAGGTTTATTCCTAAGTATTTTATTTTTGGGGGTGCGATTTTAAAAGGTATTGTTTTTTTACATTCCGTTTCTGATATTTCATTTTTGGTGTAAAAAAATGCAACCAATTTCTGTATGCTAATCTTGTATCCTGCTAACTTGCTGAAATCATTTATCAGTTCTAGTAGTTTTTGTGTGGAGTCTTTAGGGCTTTCTATATATAGTATCATATCATTTGCATATAATGAAAATTTTACTTCTTCCTTTCCAATTTGGATACCATTTATTTCTTTTTCTTGTCTGATTGCTGTGGCTAGGACTTCCAATACTATTTTGAATAGAAGAGGTGAGAGTGGGCATCCTTATCTTGTTGCAGATTTTAGTGGGAAGGCCTTCAGCTTTTCACCATTGAGTATTATATTAGATGTGGGTTTGTCATAAATAGCTTTTATTATATTGAGATATGTTCCTTCTACACCCACTTTGGTAAGAATTTTTAATCATGAATGGGTGTTCAATTTTGTCAGATGCTTTTTCTGCATTCATTGAAATGATCATGTGGTTTTTATCTTTTCTTTTGTTTATGTGGTGCATCACATTGATTCATGTGCATATGTTGAAGCAACCTTGTGAACCTGGGATGAATCCTACTTTGTTATGATGCAAGATTAGTTTTCTATTCTTTTTTATAGATCTTTATTGGAGTATAATTGCTTCACAATACTGTGTTAGTTTCTGTTGTACAACAAAGTAAATCAGCCATATGCATACATCTATTCCCATATCCCCTCCCTCTTGCATCTCCCTCCCACCCTCCCTACCCCACCCCTCTAGGTTGTCACAAAACATCGAATTGATTTCCCTGTGCTATGCTGCTGCTTCACACTAGCTAACTGTTTTACATTTGGTAGTGTCTATTTGTCGCTTCTACTCTCACTTCGCCCCAGCTTCCACCTCCCCCACCCCACGTCCTCAATCCATTCTCTATGTCTACGTCTTTATTCCTGCCCTGCCAGTAGGTTCATCAGTACCATTTTTTTTTTTAGATTCCATATATATGTGTTAGCATATGGTATTTGTTTTTTTCTTTCTGACTTCACTCTGTATGACAGAGTCTAGGTCCATCAACGTCACTACAAATAACTCAAGATTAGTTTCCTTACATAAATTTTAAAGCAAATTTTAGAAGAAAAATACTGTAAGATTGATTTTTTATATAACACATAGTGACATTGGATTGAACATTCGGAATCTGCAGAATGTTTAAAAATAACTTTATAAAGCATACTCTCAGCAGCATACTAGTACTTGCAAGAAAATAAGAGATAACCCCATGGACCAAACCTAAAGAAGAGCTCCGAAAAAAGACCAATAATCCAATGAGTTGGATATTCCCCAGCTGTCCTGGAAGAAGACATGTGTGTGTTAGGGGTTGGGGTGTGCTTTCGAAATTCTTGGGTTTTCATAATTCAGAAAGGGTCATGTACCACAATGTTCATTGCCGCACTATTTACAATAGCCAGGTCATGGAAGCAACCTAAGTGTCATTGACAGATGTGGCACATATATACAATGGAATATTACTCGGCCATAAAAGGAACAAAACTGAATTATTTGTAATGAGGTGGATGGACCTAGAGTCTGTCATACAGAGTGAAGTAAGTCAGAAAGAGAAAAACAAATACAGTATGCTAACACACATATATGGAATCTTAAAAAACGGTACTGATGAACCTGGTGGCAGGGCAGGAATAAAGACACAGACATAGAGAACGAACTTGGAAACACGGTGGGAAGGGGAAGCAGGGACGAAGTGAAAGAGTAGCGTGGACATATATACACTACCAAATGTAAAATGGATGGCTAGTGGGAAGCTGCTGCATAGCACAGAGAGATCAGCTCGGTGCTTTGTGACGACCTAGTGGGGTGGGATAGGGAGGGTGGGAGGGAGGCTCAAGAGCGAGGGGATACAGGGGATACAGTATACATATAGCTGATTTGCTTTGTTGTACAGCAGAAACTAACACAGCATTGTAAAGTAATTATACTCCAATAAAGATATAAAAACAAAATTCTTGGGTTTTTAAGGCATCAAATCAAAAGATGATAACTTGGACTTGTGTGATGTGACTAATTGAAACTGAGACTTTCAAATGGCTGCACCTTTAGTGAAAGCATAGAATAAAAAGAAAATATGCCCAACACTCGAAAAACAAATAAGTAAGCTTGTCTGTCTTGACACAGAATCTAGATGGATCAATAAAAAGTCAGATTTGAGAATTTGTGATAAGAGGTTTTCCTCACATAGGATGAAGTTCTTATTTCCACTATCTATGTTGTCCAGGAATATTTCAGCTCAGAAAGTAACTTAAAATTGGTCTATGGCTGCACAATACTCCAAATTCAAAATCTCTTTGGGGGACAAATACTCGATCTAGATAATACAGCCATACAAGGTTCCCACAAATAAAACTTAATTGAAAATAAGCTTGGGAGTTCCCTGGTGGCCTAGTGGTTAGGATTCTGGGCTTTCACTGCTGTGGCCTGGGGTCAATACCTGGTCAAGGACCTGAGATACCATAAGCCACACAGCGTGGCCAAAAAAAAAAAAGTCCTCATAATCCAAATCATAAAACTAACAAGAAAACATTTCCTCATAAGTGAGTCAGAAAATACTATTATAAAAGTTCTGGAAAATCTGGAAAACAATCAAAGGTTTCGATTTGTATAAATAAAAATAAAATAATTGATTTAAAATTCAATTAAGCTGGCTAAAAGCAGGAAAGACAGAGGTAAGCAGAAATTAATAAATAGAAGACTTTATTTCACAAAATTATATATAATTTTGTAGAGAAAAATAAACAGAAAATACAGAAGACAAGTTGAGGCATAGAAGATGGAATGACTAAACCCAACGTATGTCTCTTCAGATTTCCAGAGAGGGACAATAATGACTGAGAGAGGGACTTGCCTGGTGGCGCAGTGGTTAAGAATCCGCCTGCCAATGCAGGGGACACGGGTTCAATCCCCGGTCCGGGAAGATCCCACATGCCACGGAGCAACTAAGCCTGTGCGCCACAACTACTGAGCCCACGTGCCCCAACTACTGAAGCTCACATGCCTACAGCCCTTGCTCTGCAACAAGCCACTGCAATAGGAAGCCCACGCACCACAACGAAGAGTAGTCCCCGCTCGCCACTACTAGAGAAAGCCCGTGCGCAGCAACAAAGACCCAACACAGCCAAAAATAAATAAATTTTTAAAATAAATAAAGAAATAATGACTGAGAGAAAATATTAAAAATTAAATGGCTGGAACCTTTCCCAAATTGATGAAAGACCTGAATTTCCCATTTGAAAATGTACAACACCAAGCAGGATAAATAGAAGTGAACCATACTGAGATAACACAATAGAAAACCAAAGATAAAGACATGTTCTCAAATGCAAACAGAGAGACAAGACAGATTTCCTAAAAATAAATGACCATTAGATAAACTAAAGACTTCTCAAAAGTAACAATAAACTACAGACAACTGTAGAATGTTATCTTTAAGGAGTAAGAGAAAACAACTCCCACCTTATTCACTCTTTAGGACCTTACAAATGTTAACCCATTTAACGGACATAATTTAAGCCTCATAAGGCCATAATGTAGGTACAATTTTAAACTTTCATTTCACTGATAAAAAAATTGAGGAACATCGAAGTAAAGTAGTATTCTCAAAGTCATATAGCAAGGAAGAACCTGAACTTGTATTTTGTACCTAACGAAATTATCACTGAAAAAGAAGACATTTTTACAAACAAATATATAGTGACCACAAAAAGCTTCTCATTAGCAGAATTCAGAAAAGGTATGCTTTAGGAAGTAAGAAGTTAAATCCTAAAGGAAGGGATGGTAAACAAAAATAAACCTTAAGTATAAAAAAGAGAAACATAATTTATAGATGACTTAAACAAGGGAAAACTAAGTATTGGACACCACCACTACTTATTCAGTTCATTACTTACAGATAAAAGGATAATTTTCCGGATAGACATAACAATTCCAAATGTGTAAACACCTAATATATAATATAGGAATATATATAAAGCAATGCTTGGTATAAGAAAAAATACTGACAAATCTATATTAACCATGGGAGAGCTAACATTCTCCTCCCCAGATGACTAATGAACTAGATTTTTTTAAAGTTTTAAGGCTGTGGATGTATAAAACAATGAACTGACATTTTAATTTACTAGTAATACACAGAAGCTTGTACCAAAAAATCAGAGAGCAGATATTCTTCTCAATCATGCACAAAACTTTTATAAAAATTCACCATGAACTAAGCCTGAAAGCAAGTCTCACCAAATACCAGAGTATCAGGATCACAGAAATGTGTGTCTGCTGAACAGAATATAATGAAACTAGAAATTAATAATAAATAGATTCCTCTAAGAAATATTTGAAGATTTAAAAGTTACTTGGAAATAACGAGTTAAGAAAGAAAAATCATGGGAATCATTAAATATTTGAACTGAATGATAATTATGAACATGCTATATATCAAAACCTGTATAATTCTTAGATAGTAATTTTGTAGCACTAAATGCTACATTAAAAAGATTGAAAAATAATGAACTAACCATTCAGCTCAAGAAGTTAGGAAAAAGAACAACAAAAAAACAGAACATGATCATTTTGCAACTCCTGATGAATTAATTGACTCACGCAAGGATTTCAGTGGACGCTTAACCATTAGATAAAAGGTTGACAGAAAATTGAATGGACACAGAGCTAAAGTAGAGCCTACAGATTACCCACTGGTGACACCTTACTCGAGTGATCAATTTTAACAACAATAATTAGACACCCAGCCCTTTGATGTGATACAATGAGAAATACATAGCTTTATTCTTAAAGTATTCTTACAAAGAAGTGTTTTGCCATCGAATTAATTTATTCAAATTAATCAAATAAAATTTTTACCCCTAAACTTTCAATTTACAGGAAGTACCAAAATGTATAGTAAGGTACAAGTCAAATAATCCCCACAAGGAAACAATCATACACATTTAAAAAAAATCAGATATTCTAAAGTAAAATTGATCCAGTCTCTTCAAAACATTAATGTAATGGAAAAAGGAGAGAGAAGAGGAATATTCTATATTAACATATTCTTTAGAGAAATGACATATATTGTCATTGATTGAACCATGGTCTGAAGCAACTAGCTTTAAAGAGCATTGTATGAACTAATGGAGACATGTGAGTAATGTGAAATAATATTATTTTAGGGAACTATTATTAATTTTGTTAGGAGTGATGATGCTGTTATGATTATGTAGAAAAGTATCTTAAATTTAGAGATGCATACTGAAATAATTACAGGTATGTTGTTACGATGTCTGTAATTTATATTCAAAAATTTACCAAAAATAGATGAAACAAATGACTTCATTGTTAAATCTAGGAGAGAGATATTTATAATCCTCTTCTTTTTTTTTTTTTGTATGTTTAAAATTTTTTTTATAGTAACAAGTTTCACAAGTGAAAACCAAAGAAAATAGAAGCAGCCTTGGGGCTCTACTGTTGTTTGCTTTAGAAGGGGTTAATGTGAACCAGACCTCTGTCTGTCTAGACTCCAGTTTCACCTATGGCTGCCTCCCAATGTTGCAGAACGTGTAGCACCAAAAGATTCAGGAGAAGACGTCGTTCATCCTTCAGCGAGTGTGGCATTCTGCCTGAGCAGAAGCCCTGCTCGTCATCCTGACACTAAATGAACCAGAGAGTTGATGATCATACACCTTTTCCTCCTCTGGTTTTGTACACAGCATTCCAATGTCAACTCTGAGTCAAGCAGACTTGGACAGATCCCACTGAAGATATCCAGAAAAACTGCAGAGACAGTCCAGGATAAAATTAAAAGCAGCTTCAACTTAGGGAACCAATTTTCCTATCCAGTTTTACCACTGCTGACTTCATTTAAAACCAGTAGCATGTTCTTTTCTGGCTGTCCCATTCCATCCAGTTTCTGAGCTTTACCCCACAGAAATTGCCATTCTTCTTCCAGAATATAGATGAAGAATTAGATATTAGACTGGCAAAAATTAAGCAGCTCAATTCCATATTCATTTACTACAGTCTCAACCTGCCCAAAGGGGATTCAATAAATGCTGTGAGGAACTCAGACAAGCCCTAGAAGAAATCACTAGTAACAGCAAGAAAGAAAGGTCTTGAGCATTAAAGGCAAACTGTGCTATAGAACTCCAGAAAAAAGCGCTATCTGTAGAATAAAACATGAGGCAGGCTATGAATAACGATAGTTTTGTTTCCACTTTATCAATCCTTTCATTTCTTTTTCTTGCCTTGCTGACTAGGACCTCCTTTTTGCGTTGAACGAAAGTGATGATAGTAGGCATCTGTAATTTATTGCCAGTCTAAAAGGGGAAATGTTCTAGTTCCTCCACTAAGTATGATGTTGCCAAAGGCTTTTTTGTTTTTGGTACCTGTAACGGATGCTATTAGACCCTACCTAGGTTCCTTTCATTGAACCGGTCAGTGTAGTCATTCCCCAGCTACTGGAAATTATTGTCAGTTAAAGTTGACAGTTGCCCCTTTCTACAAAGAATTACCCTTGACCCAACTGGAACCCCTGGGGCAACCAGTGTCGAATGACTGACACACACGGGATTGCAAAGACTGAACACTTTGTAAATACCAATGAGACACTGAAGAACATGTAGGCTCATGTCCATTAATCAGCAATCTAAGACAAAGTATGCGACTCAAAAATTCTCCTAGGCAGCATTTTAAAAAAAAACCCAAAAACTCATTTTCTGCAATGAGGGAACAAACAAACCTGAAGGCCAGATATACAATTTATTTGTGAGAGTAGCTGAACTTCAGAGAAGGCCAAATTCTCCTTGCCCAAGTCAGGGCCCTGATCATAAAGAAGTGGGATTCAGAGATTTGGGAAGGACGTATCTAGCCTCAGTTCCTCAATATGTGTGCCTGTTCACAGACAGCCTGAGTATCCTCACATCATGGCAGTTGGCTTCCCACAAAGTGGAATGTCTAAGAGATCAGGCAGAACTGCAGTACCTTTCATGACTGAGTTTTAGAAATCACGTATCATTACTTCCACAATACTGCGTGGGTCACACAGTTCAGCCCCATTCAGTGTAGGATGGGACTACTCAGGGGCAGGGATCACTGGTTGCCATCTTGGAGGTCCCACAGACCACCCTTTGTCCTCTAATAATAAGTCTCTCCTACATGTAACATCTATTTATTCCCTGCCTAAAGGCCCTAAGAGTCTCATACCATTATAGCATCAGCTTGAACTCCATGAACCTTATCTAAATTAGGTGGGTATGAGCTTCCTCGCCTGTAGTTTCTGAAGACTTGGGAGCTGAGACAAGTTGCCTGGTCCATACACACGTCACAATGGTGGGGCAGGATAGGATAATCACAATAATCTCTTCCATCCAAAACTGGTAAAAAAGGAGGTATTCAGGAGTTATGGGTCCCTAACATTTCTGAAATATAGAAGGACACAATGGGACATCTGTTGATAGTTCCTTGATTTAGGACTTAAGTCCTGGGGATGGTTCGCTGTAGTTTTGGGTCTGCTCTCTGAGCTCTTGGTTTTTTTTGTCACCCTTCCTTTTACCATGAAAGGTATCTCATGTTTACAGCTAGGTAGTTTTCTTAGCCTTCTTCCTATATAAATTTAAGGGTTCAAAGTCCAACTTTTATTTTTATTGTCTCTATTCCTTCCTGTCTAAACTGGTGCTGTTTCTATAAGTATGATTATCTTTTAAACTTTGTGGGTCTCCTGTGAATCTTATCAGAGTTTAATCTATTGGAAAATAGTCAGCCTAGCCAGACTATGGCTCTCTTGGAGATAAGCCTTTTTCTAATTGGATTCCCAGTGAGGCAGCTGAAGCATAACATACTTAAGACTCTTAGAAGCCCTTCTGTTTAAAGTAGAAGATCCATGAGACACACACCCTTAAAATCTTCAGAGGGTCTTTTGCTTGCTTGGTTTTTCTAAGGTTTTTACAGTCACATTCTTCTTTTCGTCTTTAGATCATGTGTTTTTACATTTCCCTGTATTTAAT
Source organism: Aethalodelphis obliquidens (assembly GCF_003676395.1). Taxonomy (NCBI): domain Eukaryota; kingdom Metazoa; phylum Chordata; class Mammalia; order Artiodactyla; family Delphinidae; genus Aethalodelphis; species Aethalodelphis obliquidens. Next base: position 20,848,777 of record NW_020837967.1, on the reverse strand, counting down.
CTTCACCTGGAAGCCGTTTCTTAACTTTTACATTATTTGTCATGTGGAAAGTCTAGGGATTCTCCAAATCAGCAAGGCCTAGCTCTTTTATGCTTAACCGTTATTTCCGGACCGTATTGCTCTCCTCTTGCATTTTACTACAGGTGACAAGAAGAAGCCAACTGGCACATTCAACACGGTGCCTGGAAATCTTCTAAGCTAGATCACCTGGTTCACTAAGGAAATTTTCTACTTTCCGCATGACTGCAGGAGATAGCATGTTACACAGGGATCCCTTTCTCTGTAGTTTCCAATATTTTTCTCACTTTCCTCACTGTTGGTCTCCTTGGAACCACCAGGCTTCCACTAACAGTCTCTTTGCTACCATTTAGGCTTTCACTAACATTCCTTTTAAAGGCCTTCTATGTGGCACATATATACAATGGAATATTACTCAGCCATAAAAAGAAATGAAATTGAGTTATTTGTAGTGAGATGGATGGACCTAGAATCTGTCATACAGAGTGAAGTAAGTCAGAAAGAGAAAAACAAATACTGTATGCTAATGCATGTATATGGAATTTTAAAAAGCGGTACTGATGAACCTAGTGGCAAGGCAGGAAATAAGACGCAGACATAGAGAACGGCATTGAGGGCATGGGGGGAAGCTGGGATGAAGTGAGAGTAGCATTGACGTGTACACACTACCAAATGTAAAATGGATGGCTAGCGGGAAGCAGCAGCATAGCACAGGGAGATCATCTTGGTGCTTTGTGACCACCTAGAGGGGTGGGATAGGGAGGGTGGGAGGGAGACGCAAGCGGGAGGAGATATGTGGTTATATGGGGATATGTATATGTATACGTAGAGCTGATACACACTGTTGTACGGCAGAAACTAACACGACGTTGCAAAGCATTTATACTCCAATAAAGATGTGAAAAAAAAAATTAAAAAGGCCTTCTGGGGCTTCCCTGGTGGCGCAGTGGTTGAGTCCGCCTGCCGATGCAGGGGACACGGGTTCGTGTCCTGGTCCAGGAAGATCCCACATGCCGTGGAGCGGCTGGGCCCGTGAACCATGGCCGCTGTGCTTTTCCCCACTGCCTAGACTCAAAGCAATTCCTATATTTTTTAGAGTAGCACCATACTCCCAGTATCAAAACTTGTACTAATTATCTATTGCCACATAACCAATTACCTTCAGATTTCATGATTTAGAATAAAAATAAACATGTATCATGTCCTAGCTTCTTTAGGCAGGCATTTGGGTGCAGCTTGCCTGGACAATTCTGGCTGAGCGGTTCTCATGAGGTTCAGTCAGATGTCAGCTGAGGCTGCAGTGATCTCAGGACAGGCGTGGGACTGGGGCATCCACGTCAAGGTGACTCACTCACACGGCTGCCGAGGTGTTTGGCTGCTGGGGGAACATTTTAGTTCTTCTCTATGTGAGCCTTTCCACTGGACTATCCTCATACTCATGACACAGCAGCTGGCTTCTCCCTGAGGTGGGGGGAACCTAAAGAACAAACGCGGAAACTGCAGTCCCCTTTATGACTTAGCTGCAGAAATCACACAGTGTCACTTGTGCAATATCTTATTGGTCAATTCTTGGAAGGGACTACATAGGACATGAACAGCAAGAGGTAAGGGTCACTGGGAGCCCTCTTGGAGGCTGGCCGCCCCAGACATACTTGACATTCATCAGACTTTTCATATTTGGGTTTCTAGTCACAGAATAAGAGTAGGAAAGGTCAAGTGGAAGCCCCTGAGACTTCTCCAGCTGAGACAGAACATCAAGTACAATATGGCATCCTAGGGGAATGTCAAAGATGAGTGCCACACTAGAAGACTTAAAGGATGCTGGGATAATGGTGACCAGCATGTTCTCCATTTCATTCACCAGTCTGGCCCCTCCTGAAACTGGATGGATAAAGGTGGATGTCAGCAGATTACTACAAACTTAGCTAAAGGGTGGCCCTGATTGCAGCTGCTGCACAGGCTGTGGTATCTTTACCACAGTTGATTTAAACGACTTTGGGTACATGGAAAATGGCTATTGACGTGATGAATGTGTCTTGTCATTACCTATCTGGAAGGAGGATCGGAGAGAGTTCACATTCACACAGGACGGACAACAGTACATATGCACTGTCTGGCCCCAAATTTGTATTTATTTTGCTGCTCTCTGTTACTGTATACCCCAAGAGATTGGGACTATCTAGAAATTGCACAGAACAGCACATGGATACAGTATATCGATGGTGCATTATCTACTGCTGCGTAACAAAGGATCCCGAAGCTTAGTGACTTAAAATGACAATAAATATTTATTATCTCAGGTAGTTTCTGTTGGTCAGGAATTTGGGAGCACCTTAGCTCAGAGGTTGTGGCGCAGGGTCTCTGATGAGTTTACATTCAAGGTGTTGGTCAGGACGGCAGTCATCTGATGTCTTGCCTGGTGGTAGAGGTCCCACTTTCACCTAGGCTCACACACATGACTGGTGAGTGGGTGCTAGCTATAGACAGAAAACCTCAGTTCCTCATCACATGGATCTCTCCTAAGGACTACTTGAGTGTCTTTGTGACATAGCAGCTCGCATCCCCTAAGAAAGTAAGGAAGAAACTTTCATGACCTTGACTTGGGAATGATAGCTCTATTCATTGTGAAGAGGGAATACACACATGCAGGAGTAGCGGAAAGAGAGAACCACTGGGGACATCCTTGGAGGCTAGCTACTGCACAGGACATCCTGTTAACTGGACCTGTTAACTAAGAAGTGGCAAGTACTCTGGATGCCTGAAGAGGTTAAGAGATCAACTCTACAAAGATTCAAGGGCCTACCAAATCGGTGAAATCTTAATGGGTTCCACTGTCTGGGCATTTCAAGACATCCCTCCAAAATAAAGGACAAGTTATTGTACCTTGCACCTCCTGCCACTGAGGAAGAACAATGCTGAGTAGCTTGCTTTATGCTTCAGAAGCAATACATTCCATACTTGAGTATAATTTCGGTCTCATTCATCATGTGAAACAGAAGTTTTGAGTGGAGCCTAGAGCAAGAAGATACCTTGCTGCAAGGTCAGGCTACAGTTAAAGCAACTCTGCCCCTTCCTCCATGTAATCTTACAGCCCTTGTGGTTCCCAAGATAACGTATCTGTGGGGAAGAAAAAAGCTGGGTGGACCCGCAATGCACCCCAGTAGGAAATTTGCAGCACAGAACAAAGGTCAGTTCCTCACTTGTCCTCCACGTCAGGATTCTCCTCGCAGCTTTGCCAACTGCCCTGGCAAACTCTCAATTTTTCTTTGCACCTGCTATTTCCTCTGCCTGAAATACTCCTTCCTCACACATCTTGGCTCACGCTTACACGTCTGCTTACACACCGCTTTATTGTGAGTCAGGAATGGGCTCTATTTAATATTGCAGTCCTCTACTCCTCACCCAACACTCTATTCTTCTTTCTCTGCTTTATTTTTTCCTAGAGAATTTAACGTAACACACTATATACTTCATTTATCTGTTTTTCTCCATGTCATTCCCATTAGAGCGTAAATTCAATGAGGGCAAGTATATTTTTCCATTTTTTTAAACTGCTTGATCCTATATGTGTATGTATATATATATATATATATATATATATATATATAGTTATAGTTATTGGGTGAATGACCCCAGATTTTAATTGCCTAATGAATATCTTCATCTCATTGCTTCCAAGACACTGATCAGTCATTATCTCCCATGCCCTGCGATAGGCAGAGGCGTGCACCCCTCCAAAGATGCTCATGTCCTAATCCCTGCAATTTGGGCATATAACCTATGTAATTGGGGAATCAGGCTTCAGATAAAAATTAAGATTGCTGATTAGCTGACCTTAAAATAAGGAGATTATCCCAGGGTAGCTGGACGGGCTCAATGTAATCATGAGTCCTTAAAGGTGGAAGACGAACAAGAGGAGGAGCTCAGAGTGACGTGATGGGATAGCAGAAGGACTCCACAACTGGGTTTCCGGCAGCTTTCAAGATGGAGGAAGGGGTGACAAGGCTTGGAATGCAGGCAGCCCCTACAAGCTGGACGAGGCAAGGAGATGAACCCTTCCCCAAACCTACAGAAAGGAGAACAACCCTGCTAATGCTTTGACTTTAGACTGCTGAGACCCATTTCAGACTTCTGACCTGCAGAACTAAGGTAATACATTTGTGTTGTTTAAGCTACTAAATTTTGTGGTAGGTTGTTAGACTGCACAGAAAACTGACACACTTCCTCCCCATTCTCCTCAGATCTGCCTGTTCTCCTCTACCCTCTTTATTACCAGGGACACACTTTTAGTCAGAGGTCGTAGCTTCCTTTAATGGGCAAGGTGTTCCCTCCCTCAACTCCAGTTTTCATGTACTGGCTTCAGTCAACTTCAGCCTTCAGAAGTCAACTTCCTGCTCATCTAGTCCTATTCCCACACTTGGAACCTCCAGCTTTAATCCCCATTCATGTTTCTATTATGTTTCTGGTCAACAGAAATGCTAATTTTGTATTGACACCTAGTTGTGTTTTATTAACTTTTTAATAGCACCGTCTTTTCTTAGTCAATCACCAGGTTTTATCTGTTGTGCTTCTAAAATGTCCACGGAATTTGCCCCTCCTTGAAATCTCCATGGACTGCTCTAGTTCAAGTGCTAAGCATCTCTTCATGATTGCATTTATTCCAATAACTTCCTTCCTAACTGGTTTAGATGTTTCCAGGCTTTCTCATCTCACTGCCTTCTTCCAGGTATCATTATAAAATTGAAAGATGATGTTATCACTCCCCTATTAAAAAATCTTAACTAGCTCCTGTTATATTTAGAATAAAGTTTGTTTATCAAGAACCGAGGCCATAGACCCTGGAATCAAATCGCCTGTGTTCTGAACCTTGTTTCAGCACAGATTCTAGGTCAGAGAAACCTAGGTTTGCCTCCTGGTTTTTCCATTTACTGCATGATTCAGGGCAAAGTCCTTATGCTTCTAGGAGATCATTGTAGTACTTCACTGCGTTTTGAGGGGTGTGTACTGTAATACATGTAAGGAGCTTACTACAGGAACTGGAAGTTTGTGCTCAGTCAATACTTGCTTCTATAATTGTGTAAGATAGTATTCAACATTCTTAAGATTCTGGCTCTCGATATTATTCTATTCAGACTGCCCTAACAAAATGCCAGAAATTGAGTGGTCTAAACAATAGATATTAATGTTCTCGCAGTTCTGGAAGCTGCAAGTACAAGACCAAGGTGCTGTCAGCATTGATTAATGGTAAAGCCTCTCTTCCTGGCTTAGAGAATGCTGCCTTTTTACTGTGCCCTCACATGGCCTTTTCTCTGTGTACATATGGAGACACAGAGAGAGAGAGAGACAGAAAAGTAGAGAGAGGGAGAGACCTGGTGTTTCTTCCTCTTATTAGGACACCAGTTCTATCGGATTAGGGCCCTATTTTTATGACCTCATTTAACCTTAATTACCTCTTTAAAGGCGCGATCTCCAAATTCAGTCACATTGAGGTGAGGACTTCAACATGAATTCAGAAGAGACACAATTCAGTCTACGGCACCCTCCTCAACCTGATATTCTTAACTCATCTCTCTCTAGTGACACAAATACCAGGCTCCTGCCACAATGGGTTATTTAATGCCTAAATGTACATCCTCCCTTTCTTCTCTAGTCAAAATTCTATCCAGTTCAAACTTCTCTGACGCCTTCTCCAGCTCAAATGCAGGAATAATTCATCTTCCACCTTTCCTCCGATGCTTCCTTGTTCAAACCATTAATATAGCTAATATAAGAATAGGATTTTTCATCGTGCCTATATCTTTTACGTACTCTGTTAAATCCCATAATCACTGTACAATGTAATTCTTATTAATAAGCTTATTTTATATATGTGGCAACTGAGGCTCAAAGAAGTTATTTATTGGTACCATTAAAAAATGTGCTTTTGCTGCATCGCACGGGGAGATCAGCTCGGCGCTTTGTGACCACCTAGAGGGGTGGGATAGGGAGGGTGGGAGGGAGTCGCAAGAGGGAGGGGATATGGAGATATATGTATGTGTATAGCTGATTCACTTTGTTATATAGCAGAAACTAACACACCACTGTAAAACAATTATACTCCAATAAAGATGTTTTTTAAAATGTGCTTTTTTATGGATAATGGCACCATTCACTGATTATGAAACATTGAAAGGGGAGCAGGTTTTATGCGGAAAGATGTTTGATTTGGCACATACTGAGTTTGAAGCACCTATGACACATCCAAGTGTGAATATATTATGTACTCATCTAATATAGCTGGTTCTGGATTAATTCGCAAGTTTGGATTGGATCTTAAGTTAAAATGTTAGCACAAGTAAGTGATCAGTGGCGAATTAACTTCTTTTATTCTATGTGTTAGTGAAGAATAATGTTAAATTATTTGTTTACTCTTTATGCTTGCTCAACATTCTTTTCCTTCTCACTCCTTCCATATATTTAAACTTCTAAACAGCCAATTTTTTAAATCATAGAAGTTGAGCAGTAGCTAAAGTAAATGGGATATTGAGGTGATCAGTTAGTCCTCTCTATAGATGAAGAAAGCACAGTATGGCGAGTTAAGTGACCCATCCAAGGTCACAGTACCCAAATAAAAACTAACATTCAGTTTTCTAATTCCTATCAAAAGTCTATTCCATTATATCAGTGATTCCCAAACAGTATTCTGCAGAACATAAACTATGAGAAGCTCAGTGAACAAAATGATTCAAATGTGTCCTTTTTTTTTTAATTGGAGTATAATTGCTTTACAATGGTTAGTTTCTGCTTTATAACAAAGTGAATCAGTTATACATATACATATGTTCCCATATCTCTTCCCTCTTGTGTCTCCCTCCCTCCCACCCTCCCTATCCCACCCCTCTAGGTGGTCACAAAGCACCCAGCTGATCTCCCTGTGCTATGCGGCTGCTTCCCACTAGCTATCTGCCTTACGTTTGGTAGTGTATATATGTCCATGCCTCTCTCTCACTTTGTCACAGCTTACCCTTCCCCCTCCCCATAGCCTCAAGTCCATTCTCTAGTAGGTCTGTGTCTTTATTCCTGTCTTACCCCTAGGTTCTTCATGACATTTTTTTTTCTTAAATTCCATATATATGTGTTAGCATACGGTATTTGTCTTTCTCTTTCTGACTTACTTCACTCTGTAGGACAGACTCTAGGTCTATCCACCTCATTACAAATAGCTCAATTTCGTTTCTTTTTATGGCTGAGTAATATTCCATTGTATATATGTGCCACATCTTCTTTATCCATTCATCTGATAATGGACACTTAGGTGTCTTTTAACCCTGAATATAATCCCATCTCTTGTTTAACTTTATTTAAGACCGCATTTAATGATAGAACCCCTTTTCCACCAGGTATTAATGTTCGTAGGCAATGCTTTGGGAAATGACACACTGTGTTATACTTGAGTATGAAAATGGTGGGTTTAAAAGGAACTTGGTATGCTTGATAGGAAAATTATCCTGCTGAGATGAGGTTAGGGTCATGCAAAGGAAAGAGTTTCATTTGCTTGATAGATTTACACTGTTATTGGAAGACATAGGGCATATAAATTAAATAGTTTTATTAATAAATGAGTAGGGGATTGTCTTAGCAACCTGCCTAGAACTTATTAATCTTATTGAAGGGCAGGTTTTTTGAAAGATTGATTTCTCCTAAATAAGTGGTAGTGCAAATACACTAAATTAGGAGTCAAGGGCTTCTAGTTAGAGAATTGTTCTTTTCATGATACTTGCTAAGAACCTGGTAATGAAGCTGTTTTGCTTTTAGTTGACAGGCAAATTTGGGGAAAGACAAAAAGATAATTAAGCACAGAGTTAGTGTTTGATAATGAGTAATTAATACTGCTTCTGTGAAGTAGTAACATGGCTAAAGAGAATTAATTATTATGGAAATCTAAGCCCAGTTTTATGGAAGTGCCCTGACTTGAATTTGAAAGAAAGAGAAATACCACAAATAAAACTTAATGTGTGAACAGGAAACTCTGTTTTAGGATTAAAGATCTTTTATGCAACCTATGTGCATCTTAATGAGACACATCAATTTAATCAAAACCATAGATGGTCCTAAGGAAAAAAAATAATAGTATGCTAAAGTATGGAGTAAGATAAATACTCCGAAGGAAATTTACATAATTTTCAAGTCATTATAAAAAAAGAAGAAGGCTTTATTGTCCTGTACCAGAAATATATGCAACAAACTTGACTGTTTGCAATTTTTATTTTTCTAGGTAATTACTGAATAAGAACATTTTAAAAGACGATTAATTTGCATTTTTACTCTAATTTAAGCAAGTTCACGATTTAAATGCAGTAAGTAATGAATAATTAAGGAACATAAATAATTTAACATTAATCAAATATTCCTACTTAAAAATATGTCCTGCTAATTAAAAAATGCAGAACACTGCAAATAAAGACTACAATCTAAAGGTGGAAAGAACATACATATCAATGTCTACCCAAGATTTTGCCAGCTTGCCCATAGCCCGAAACTAAGAAAAATCACAGATCAAGAAATAATTCATTTTCAAAAATATTTTGAAAGTATAGCTTTTTCTTTCTATCTATGGACAGTCAAATCTATAACTACTATCTGTATATTAATGGAAGGAAACCAAATGTGGCAAACACCTCAACTTAAGAGTTCTGCCACTTACAGGATCTATCAACATTGACCCTTCTCTGTCTTTCAGGAAGTGAAATAGTTATGCAAATTGTAAATCACCCATGCAAATATTAAATATTTAATTGGACCAGTCAATGGTACTTCCCCTGGTTCCCTCCCTTACTGAAAGATAGTGAATTCTTAAGTTCCAATAAAGACAAGTTTCATTCTGTCATCTAACAGGTACTGAGACCCAGGTATATTCAAGGCTCTGTATTAGGTGCCATGAATAAGACAGCTCCTTGGCTTCCATAAACATATACCGCACGAGAAGAGTAAATAATTCTTTGCAAATATAAGCAAGTTATAGATAAGGTAGAATGAAATTTCAGAAGCTACAATTTTTCCTTTAGGTTTTAATAACTGGAGAAAGCTTTACTACAAAGTGACAACTTATACTACGTCCTGAAGAATGGGTAAGATTTGGTTTGAAAAAATAGTAAGATAAAGGATATTCCGAAGGGAATAACAATTAGGAGGAAGGCTATGGGTATGGTTCAGGCACTTTGAACAGTTCCTTTTAACTACAGCAAGGGTTGCCTAAGTCGGAAATAAAGTATAAATTAGCACACCCTCTTACTTGCTACCTGAAAGAAACCCATCAGAGTTTGCCTTTTCGTTGTAAATTCAAAGCTCAGCCAGAATAAATTCCCTTCTTTTGAAGCAGCACAGATAGAAGTTTTCACCCAAACTAAATTTAACTGAATGCTTGTCAATGATTTATAACCTGGTCTTTAGCCCACACACCCTACAGTCTAGAAAGATGTAGATGAAATTGCACTACCATTTACAGACAGGCCGCTTTGAATCTGTTTTCCTCTAAGTAGCTTTGTAATTCTGCGTTAGACACCTGGGAGAGGCATTTCCAGTGCCCATTACGCGACATTTTTCGGTTCTGTTAATAGTTGGTTTGACTTTATATGACTGAGCAAGAGGCTGACAGCCTTCAATTTATCGGCGGCTCCTCGACACAGACACAGATGTTTCCTCCCGGAGATTCAACCATCGTCTCAAAGCTCTGGTTTGGCAGAATTAATATTACACATTTTAAGGTATAGGCCATGTTTCTGGGCCCTAGGGCTTGGGCCTCAGACACCCCAGCTAAGGCCAAAGCAGCGCGGACAGGAAGGGGGTACTCCAGGTGTAGGAATGTGCCAGCGCCCACGGGACGCGACGCTTCTCCCAACACAAAAGACGCCATTGCACCACCGGGCCCTGGGACTGAGCTCAGAAATTGCCAGGTGCTCGCCAACCCGCCCTCGGCTCTTCCCAACACCGCCCCCCCCACTTCCGCTTCCGGGGAGGCGCCGCCTGGCCCTCCGGCCTTGGGGGCGGTAGTGAAAGAGAAGCCGGAAGTGGCCCCAGTACTTCCGGTGCGGGAAACTCCTCGCTGCGGCTCCGAGGGGGCTTGACAGGCTCGGTCCCTGCAAGTAGGTCTCTCTCCTGTTGCCTTCCTTGCGTCTAACCTTCCAGCTCGTTTGCCGCTGCCGTCCCGCCACGCCGGTCTCCGAAGCCGCCCCTTCCCCATGTGCCGGGGCAGGAGTCCGGAAAGCCAAGACCCGCTCGCCGGTACCCCATCATGTCCGAACTGACTAAAGAGCTGATGGAGCTGGTGTGGGGCGCCAAGAGCAGCCCCGGTCTCTCTGACACCATCTTCTGCCGCTGGACGCAAGGTACCCTGGCTGGACTCTGGCTTCCGGCCGCCGCTCGCTTTAGCCCCGCGAGAGTCGAGCCGTGACGCCTCTCGCGGCACCCCGCTCGCGTGCCCCGCACTCCGTCCCGGTTCCCCTGCTCAGCCCAGAAACGGGACTTCTAGAAAAGCCCTCCCTGCCTTGAGGGTTAGAGGCTAAGTAGGGGAACGGTGCCAGCGGGCCGCCAAAGACCCGAGACGCCCCTGCCACTCCCTGGGCTGCCTTTGGGTTGGAGAGGAGGAGGGGGCGGCTGCCGGGCAGCAGCGGGTGACACTGAAGGTGTGCCCTGTGCCCCGGCGTCCGATCCTCCAGCAGGGCTCCGGCCGCCTGGATCTTTACCCGCTAACGAGTCTGGTCGTTTGGTCTCATTTTGGAGAGAGGGAAGTCCACGTGAAAGTCGCAGTGGTTAATTCCAGAAAGCGATTGTGTTGCTTGTATTTCAGTTAGGCGGGGTTAGGCGTGGTACTCGGTGCAGAAATGTAATGTTGCGGCTGCAGAGTGTTTGTTCCCTTGACCCGAAGTGTCCCCGGTTTTGAGGTGGTGTGGGATCTGTTCCAGTTCAAAGGAATATGGTCCATAGGACTTCCTGGGCCGATCTAATTACCCAGACAGGCTTTTGAGTTATATAAGAAGTTTTGTTAATACTGCGAGTAATTGTGAAATGAAAAAACACCATCTATTTATATTTATTAGTGATCATCCCTAACTCGTAAGTTTCAGTATTAAAACACAACGAGCATATTACTTCAGGTGACTCAAAAGGGACAATGGTGAGGTTGAGGTTAAGAGCATAGTGTTTGGAGTCAGGAGGATGAGTAATGGACGTATGTAAAACATCCCAAGCACACAAATAATAGCTAGTTAGTACTATTACTAAAACATTTTGTTATTAAAATATTTATTTAGAAAATACCGATTCTCAGAGGGTTTGGGGGAAGTTTAGCATAGTAAATCTAAGTCCTTACTTCGTAATGTGTATTTAGTAACAAAAGTTCAGGGTTTAAGTAATCCCTTCCTTCCTCCCAGATACTGGTAAAAGCTGGTAAAATTAGAATCGTAATATATTACAGCCAGGTAGGTTATTTAGTTCATTACTCTTGTTCTGAAGATGAGAAAAATGAGTTGTGAAGGGTTAAATGACCAGGCCAAAGATGCACACATTGATAGAACCGGGAACGAATTCCAACTCTCCCATTTCCTAATTCAGCTGCCTTTGTTGTTTTCCTTTGTGTGGCTCAACCAGGCATGTAATTAGTTTGGCTTTTTTTTTTATACAGATTTAATTATGTCGCTTAACTAATATTTTCTGAAATGTTGGACATCCACATTTGCAGATTTTAAAATTTATTTTCCAGTTTGTCTTACTTATCCTAATAGTGAACAGCCCTAAAGTACGCAAGACTGTGAAGGATTGAGAAAAGTTTTCCTTCCTGTTAACTAATTAGTAATACAACACGGAATAAGGTGATATTCAGCCTCATTTATTTTAGTGCTGTGATGCAGAGGCAAGGAGAATTCAGAGAGGCAGTTCTAATAATGGTTAAGAACAGGCTTTGGAATAGGCATACTTCGGTTCTAGGTTCAAGGTTTTTAGCTTACTTAAGCCTCAGTTTCCTTCTCTGTAGAGTGCAGATAATAGTAGTGCCAATCTTACAGGGTTGTTGTGAGGATTAAAGGCAGGTGAATTCGTTGAGGCACTTAGCACAATATCTGACATGGAGTAAATGCTCAGAAAAGGGTAGCTTGATTTAAAAAGTGTTTAATTGTAAACCAAGCCGAAGATCGCGCTCTGGCCGTGCCCTGACAGTTGCAGGAAGTTATTGTTAATTTGATGGATAATCACTAAAAGAGAACTTCGTAATGACATATGAGAATGCTCTGCCACCTTGTAGTCATACAGAAGTTCCTTTACAAGATTTGTTCAATCAATACCATTTCAAAATAAAGGATTATTGCTCTACAGAGAGTGCGGTTATATTGTGGCTGTGTAATTCTTCAAGGTCTTAAAGTGATCATGATTTTTACGGCAACCAAATATGTACTTTTAAGTTGTCACCTCTGACTCAGAGGGATGTTGTCATCGATCTTGCTGTGTTAACTTTGTATTCATTTATCCATTCTTAGAGGAGGCAGAGACCATTGCTGACGATTGCTGTGGCCGTGACTTGGGATTGTGGGAACGGGCACAGGACACTGCTTTGGTGCGCTTGCCTTACTGCGTTCGTACTGTGACATCAGCTTTGTCTTTATTTCATCATCTATCTGTGCTTTGAATTGACAGCTGTAATCTCATTAGTCTTTTGGAAGCAAGTTATAGATGTGAGGTGTTTGGGGTAAAGAGACATAGAACTATGTCCAGGGATATTCCATTTATTGATTGGTCATGTTAAATGGTCATGTTAATTGGTCGTGTTAAATTCCTTTGATATGTTAAACAGCTGCAGCAGTTGGGATTTTTGTTTGTTTTTCTCTCTCTTTTAATGCTACGGCAGTTTTAGATAATAGGTTAAAGCAGTAAGTGCAAGAGTGGCACATAATATTTTTTTGTTTGTTTAAAATTCATTTGACAGTTTTAGATAATTCTCTTCTGCAAATACTTTTTCTTAAGAGAAGAAAAAAATAGGGTTTTGGTTTTGGTTTTTTTTTTTTTTACAGTTTTTAGTTTAAAGGCAATAAGTCACATTATTTAAAGCTTTGAAGTTGTTTTGTTTTTTAACTTGGAAATTTACTCCCTACTCCTGCCTGCTTCCCTCCTGCTCAATTGCCTATAATACTTTTTAAAGAAAAGCGTATATTTTCTACCTCCTTATTTGTAAGCACATTTATCCTTCTTTCCCTTCTCCCACAAACTGACCAGTGTTCCAGACCTAGACTTGATAGGGTGGGAGGGAAGACAAATGATAAACATAATATAGCATAAGTTAAGCATATATACTAGAAGGGAGAGAAATAAGGAATTACAGGGTGAAGTAGCCTGGACGGGCCTCATTTTAAGGTGAGATTTGAGCAGACTATTGAAGTAACTGAGTTAGTCATGCAGGTATCTGAAGAGTGTTCCAGGCAGTGAGGATGGCCATCATAAAAGACTTAATGACTTATGCAGAATACGTCTGGCTTTTTGTTCAAGGAACAGGAAGGAGGTTAGTTTGGCTGGAGAGGGAATGAGGGAACAGGACAGTGATAAAGATGGTGTAAGAAATAATATGGCCCAAATCATTAAGATTTTATAGGCCATTGTAAGAACTTTGGTTTTCCTTCTAAATGAGGTGAGAGGTCATTGGAAGGTTTGGAGCAGAGGAGAGACACGACAGGACAGGTTTGTTTTTTTTTTTTTTTGCGGTACGCGGGCCTCTCACTGCCGTGGCCTCTCCCGTTGCAGAGCACAGGCTCCGGACGCGCAGGCTCAGCGGCCATGGCTCACGGGCCCAGCTGCTCCGCGGCATGTGGGATCTTCCCGGACCGGGGCACGAACCCGTGTCCCCTGCATCGGCAGGCGGACTCTCAACCACTGCGCCACCAGGGAAGCCCCAGGACAGGTTTTTAAAGGGCTGATCTGACTGCTAAGTTTGAGGATAGACAGTAGTGTATTGAGTGAGACAGCAAGACCAAATGAGAGACAGTTGCAGTAATGCAAGGGTAAAAGACCGTGGCTTAGACCAGGATAGTAGGAAATGGTCACATTGACCTCATCCCAGCAGAGCAAAATAAGAGTCATCTAGATCTAACAAAAGTAAGTGTTAATCTTATTACAAAGGCAAACATTTTGACTTATTGAGAATTTGTTTTCTTTTCAGTACTGTTGTCTAGCCAGTGTTTGGCAAATGTTTTCTTTAAAGGGCCAGTGCCTCTATTGTCTCTGTCTCATCTCTGCCATTGCAGCAAAAGCAGCCCTGGATAATAAGGGCATGGCTGTGTTCCAGAACTGCATTTAAAAAACAGGCCAACCCTGGTCTAAATTATAAACTCTGAGAACCCATTTTTTCCTTTTCTTGGCCCCCTTCCTTCAAGTTTTAAGTTACTTCGTTGTTTCACCTAAAGATTAGCTAGAAGAGAAGCCCAATTTGTCAGTTTATAGCAGTTCAGTGGTGTTTTGGGGTGGAGATGGGGAGGGAGCTGTAGTGGATTGAAATTAGAGTTTTGGACTTTCCGGTATAGGACAATTTTTGTTATGTAATATGAAAATAAAAGATTCTAAGTAACTTTGGAAAAGTGAGGGATTAGTTAAAATATAAGCATAAATTGTATGCAGGAGTTAAAGCATTTGGATTAAAGTCCAAAAGTATGATGTCTATTATAATGTGATTTAACATTTTACCAAAGTACTAAAATGATACGCCAGTATTGTTAATTTGTCTTCCAAAGTGAAGGTAAATTAATATTGTGGGTCATATCATTTCAGAGATTTTGTTGTTGATGGAATCCTTTTATTTCAAATATAGGTTTTACTTTCTCCCACCTACCTACGTCATATGTCACCTAAAAACCAATTTTTTTAAACTCACAATTTGGAAGCTTATGTGACAAAGTTAATTTCTTGGTACTTTTGAGTACATAATGTGTTTTTCAGCTCAACGCATCTATCATAATACCTTACGTCTGTATTAGGCTTTACAGGTTTTGAAAATCTCACAGCAACCCCAAGAGGTAGCAAAAGATAAATGTATCAATAGTTATCCTCCTTTTGTAGATGAGGAAACTAAGGCTCAGTTCAGATTCCACTCAACCAGTATTATCTGACATATAGTGACAAATGAAGTCTTTCTGTGGCCTTTTGTTAACATGGAAGGCTAGAACTATAGAGGCAGTAGTTGTCAAACTGGTTTGAATAATTTAAGTCAGTCATATGAAAATAAAAGACTGGGAAATTGCAAAGAGGTTCATGACTCAGGTTTAAATTAGTTATGAGCTGTAGAACTGAGAAAGACTTCTATGTCTGTAGTGCTGTGGAATGTGATACAAAATCGTATATTTAAGATCAGATGCTTTAGATGGCCTATTTCAGATCTAATTAGGAAGACAGCCATTTTGTGATAAGTTAATTCCTCTTAAAACTAGGAAATGAGATGAATATGAGAACACTTGACAAGAAAAATAACTGTATCCTAAAAAATTCAAACTCAAGTGAAACCTTATTATAAAAGAGGGTGCCTACTTAGCATTATCCTGTTTTAGGATAGAATAATTTCCATTTGTCTAACTTTATTTCATTTTTAAGCTCTAAGAGCCTTTGTTCATTATCAAATAACACACTCAAGCATATATACTGTAATTAAACGGAATTTGGCATGAAGCAGATCTGCCTAGAATTCTCTCCCTGGGGGTTTTATCTCTAAAGTACAAAAGCGACTTATCAGAATGCATTTCCATCTAAAAGCCCCACCCATGGATCTTGAAAATTGAGTTACATTATTAGTCATTTTAAGGAAGGCAAGAATCCATTACTGAGACCTGTTTATCACATACGCTGGACGTTTGAAAGAGCCTAGTTTCACCTCTGCACTTAGGCCCAACACCAATGACCCTTTCTTCCCAGTAGAAGAGGTAGACGAAGAGCAGAGGCCCCTTGGCTTCACCTCTTGTTTCTAGATTGGCTGTCAGATTTGGTTGTCTTGATGTGATAACCAGCACCCTCAGTTCTCATTTGTCCTTACTACATTTGCCCCATCCACCATACCTATTTCTTATCCTGCATTTTTCTTATCCTCTATTCTGTTTCTCCCAAGGTGGTGGTGTGTGTTGCTGGGGGAAATTGTGGTCAGCATCAATACACATGTAGGAATTAAACCTTAGCTGAGCCCTCAGTATTTCTCTTAGTTCTTTATCCTGTCTGCTTTTCTTATGTGTTTTGGAATTAACATTCTCCTCAATTTTCTATGCCCTCATGGCCCCCACTCGCAATCAGCAGCATCTCCTCCCTTCCTCTTTGCCTGTATGTCTAACTTGGAAGCCTGCTAAGATTTCCTTTTTCTCAAGTTTGTTAAACTCCGGGCCCTGTTACATTCTTAAAAACGATTACAGGCTTCAATATGAAAAATAAAAAAAAAATAATGAGGCCTGTGGCATTATTTTACATTTTAAAAAATCTCTTCAGTGTCTAGTTCATAGGAAGACAGGTGGATTCTCCCACTTGCTTCTCCGTTCTGTCTTAACAATATGTTACAATATGTTGTTTCAATATGTTACAATATGTTGTTTCGGTTGAAGTATCTGCGGAAAATCCAGCTTCACACAGATATGCAGTTGGTAATGTAGGAGTCTTGTAATAGTGTTTTCAGATAATTGTGGATATTCTTCTTTGACACTACACCAAAACTCAACAAGTGGTAGTTTCTTAGCGGTTACTTGAAATACAGAATCTGAAGCCACATCAGTGAACTTTTCGTCCTCTGTTAAATTGAAATTCATTGGTTTGTCTTGTACTTTGACTGGATCTTTTACCCATGCGTTAATTTGTAACAGCGTGCATTGGTCATTTGGAAGTTATCGGTCTGCTGGTTTATGCAGATCTTCTAAATGTTAACACATATAGTTATACCATATCAAAAGTCACATTATTTCTGATCTTGTCAGAAAAATCTCTGAGTATTGAGAAGCTGTCAAGCTACAGTGCTGGACTTGAGTTTTCCAGAAGTTTAGTTGTTACGTGAAAGCTTGAGATTTTATCACTGGCAGAAATACTGTCAAGTTATTTTCCTTGAAGTATCAGGCTCACTTCATTCACTTCTGAGAAAAAGTCTAAATAATCATAATTTGTTAGTAGCTCTTCAAAGTAAAAACAGCATTCCACAGAAAAGCTGTTAGCTCAGCTCACAGTTCAAAAAATTACACATGTGCTTTGAGAATCTGTCAACCATCGCTCAAGGTATGTAGCAGAGGTGCTTTATGGGTAGTTCCCATTTTGTCACACAGACCATTTTTTTAAAGTACATTGTATTCAAAGTCAAGATTTAATAAGATTAGCATTAGTAAGGGCTTTTTAAAGTTAAATTGGCTTTTTTGTGTGTTTGAGAGCATATTGTGGTGTTTCCTAGTACAGTGACTGCTGGTACAGCTTAATGTCACCTAATGTGTGCTAAGGCACCAGTAATGTAACCTGCTGTTCATTTTGTACCATCGCTGTGAATATTAACACAGTGAAAAGGGCAAATATGTTAGTATTATAATAAAAATGATTTTCACCTCTAGCAGGTCCCCTAAAGGGTCTCTGGAACTTCCCGGGGTCTGTAGGCCACACCTTGAGAACCTATCTTTATTCAGTCCACGACCACCACCACCACACCACACTGTCTCAGTTCTTTCAGGACTTGGAGTCCTTAAATTCTCTCTTTCCCATTTAATCACTCTTTTCCTTCTTTTAAACTCATGCCCTTCCCTCTGTAAAATAATAATTCTTTATCCAACTACCCTTCAAGCCATCATCCTTTTCCCCTTCACTTGTTTAACAAATAGTTTGCCTTTTCTCTTTCTCCTTGTATTCTGAATCATGGCTCAGCCCTTTAAAATTTGGCTGCTCTTCCCAGCATTCTAAATTTCTTTTTTTAGTATTCCCAGTGACATGCTTAATCCAGTATTTTCATTTAATGTTTTTATTCCACTCGGCATTTGTAACAGGTGACTGCTGATTTTTTCTTTCTAGGACCTCAGTGTGTTTTTTCTCTTACCTTTCAAGTCTTTGTCAATCTCCTTTGCTGCTTCAGCGTCTGCTCACTTTTTTTTTTTTTTTTTAAATGTTAACCGGCTTCATTATCTGTGTTCTACATGTTCTCATTCACTTTAACTGCCATGTTTAAGGTGATTCAACTTGCTATCTCTAATCCTAAACCCTGCCCTGGGCTCCAGACCCATGTTTCCCCAACCAAATTGTTGTTTCACATTTTAGAGACTGAATTTAGAAACAAACATCCCCATTATCTTCACTCCCAAAACTTCAGCAAGCATTTATTATTAACTATATAACATACTAGGAAAACAGTTAATAGAGCAGGCAAGATACTTGTAAGGCAAGACAAACAAGTGAACAATCATATAATTGCAGATGATGATAAGTACTGGTTGTGCTGAGGGATGGTGGGAAAGATCTACTTAGATAGGCCTATCAGGGAATATCTCTCTGAGGAGTTAATACCTAAACTGGGTCTTTAAGGATGAGAAGGATTCAGCTATATGACAAGAGAAGGAAAAAGAGCATTTCGTGCAGAGGGAACAGCAAGCATCAAGACCCCAGGTAAAGACCTTGGGATGTTCTGAGGGCCTAAGATCACTGTAGATGATGAAGGTAAGAGTGAACTGAGGGAAGGTGGGGTTGATAAATCGTACAGTGTCTCTTAGGCCATGAAAAGAAGTTTTATTGCAATTGCAATGAGAAGCCATTGCAGGCTGTGACAAAACCTGATGTCTGTTTCTAAAATACTTCTCTGGTAACTATGGTGAATAGATAAGGGGTGGGGTGGGAGTGGGAATGTGGGCAGAATGGGGGGACCTGGTTGGAAACTCTTAACAGTGTTCTAAGTGAAAGATGATGGTGGTTTGAACCTGAAGGTGGACTAGAAATGGGGTAGAGATATGTTTTGGGTCCTTGAACCAAGAGGACCTTACCTTAAGGTGAAGCCTTAAAGATAAGTCCGATTTTTTCAGAGAAAGTGTTAGCAAGTGTTTCATGCGGAGGGAACAACATGTTCAAAGTGTAAGAAACCAGAGAGAAAATGGATATTTGAGGGCCTGGAAGAAGTTCAGCATGCCTAGAGCCTAAAGAAGGAGAGTGGCAAAGGATGAGGGAGGAGATATAGGCAGAAGCCGGACCATGCAAAACCATGTTGAGGAATTTGGATTCTGTCTGTGTCTGGAGTTCTCATCTGAGCTCTATTGGGATTATCACCCATAATGGAAACCTTGTGAGTAGATGAGTTACACAGGGAGAATGCAAAGAAAAAAGATTCTAAAGCCAAGACCTGAGGAACATTAGCATTTAGAAGGAATTGATCACCGCTCATACTGAGAAGAATCAGAAAAGGAAAATTTGGAACAAGATGTACCACTAGAGCCAAGGGCCAAAAGATTTTCAGAAGTCAGTGGTCAGCATTTCAGATGATTCTCTGGGAGATTCATCTGAAATAAGAAAGACTTGAGAAATCGCCTGTCTGGTCATTGATGAATTTGGTGAGAATGAGTTTGGTGCAGTCACAGGTTGAAAACCAAATTATTGTGGGTTGGGTAAATTAGGAGGTAAGGAAATTGAGACAGTGCATGTAGACAGTTAGGTGGGCTTTGAGAGAGTGGTGTTTGGAGTTTTGGGTGGAAGGTGGTGGTGGTTGTTTCTATGGTCAAATGATTTTTTAAATTAAGACTTTACTTTTTAGAACAATCTTAGGTTCACAGCAAAACTGTGGGCAAGATACAGAGATTTCCCACATACCTCCTGCTCCCTCAACATGCACAGCCCCCCACCCCACTGTCAGTGTCCCCCACCAGAGTAGTACGTTGGTTGTTACAGTGTTGAACCTGCGTGGACTCATCGTTATCACCCAAAGTCCACAGTTTTCATTCTTGGTGTGGCACATCCTGTGGGTCGAGACAAATGTGTAATGGAATGTATCCATCATCATAAGATCAGAGTATTTTCACTGCCCTAAAAATCCTCTGTGCCTTGTCTGTTCAACCCTTCACCCATTCCCCTCCTCTTGGCAGCCACCGATCTTCTTACTGTCTGCATAGTTTTGCCTTTTTCAGACTGTCATATGGTTAGAATCATATGGTATGTAGCCTTTTCAGATTGGTTTCTTTCACTTAGTAATATGTAATTAAGGTTCCTCCATGTCTTTTCACAACTTGCAAGCTAATATTTTTTAAATGCTGAATAATATGTACTATTTATCCATTCACCTACTGAAGGACATCTTGGCTGCTTGCAAGTTTTGGCAATTAGGAATAAAGGTGCAGTAAACAATGTGTGCAGGTTTTTGTGTGTGGACGTAAGTTTTCAACTCCTTTGGGTAAATACCAAGGACCTTTTGGTAGAATCTTGAAGAGAATTTTTTTTTGTTTTTAAATATGTGAGATACATTTAAATACTGTTTGAAAGAGAGATTGAAGGGTAAAGAGAGAGGAGGTGGGATGGAATGGGAAGCTTCATACTGTTTCTTATCTGTCCTGCTATCTAGTGTGTCAAGCTAGAAACGTCAGTCAGTTCTAAGTTCTTATGTCCCAAGCCTTTCCCCACTTGCACATATTCATCAAATATTAATTTTTACCTTAGAAATACTGTTTGGATATAGTGTCTTCCCTCCACACTTAAGTTTCTTTTATTAGTTTGGCACTGTATAGGTGTGTTGAAACGGCCTCTTCCCCATTCTGGTCCTTTAAAAAAGAAAAAAATACCAGTATGATTGTATTACTCCTTTAATTAGTACTTGTCATGGTGTGGCCCTTCCCAGTATTAACATCCTGTCAGCTCTCCCTCCTCCCCTTTCCCATCTCTCCCATGTGCCTCCATACTGCCCTTTGGCTGCATTAACGTTCCCTCTGATCCATAAACTTGTCCTGCTCTTACGAAACCTCTTTCCTTTAATAAAGGTATTTTCTTTACCTGAAAGTCATTCTGCCACCCTTGCCTCTCTGATAAATTTCTGTTCAAGGTCAGCCTTAAAGTTAGCTGGTATGACTTGACTCAGATCAAGTCACTACTTTGTGTATCCTCAACACTTCATACTTCTGTTATAACATTCGTTTATCCCTTCATCTTAGTAATTATTTGTTCAGATGTCTGTCTTCACCTGGACTGTTGGCTTCTCCAGACTAGGGACTTTGTCGTTCACGTCATTTATATATCGTAGATGCTTGGTATAGTATCTCAGGGTCATTAAATGTTTGTTAAATAAATGTAAGAATTATGACCATTAGTGAAATTTCACACATTCCTAGCGTGTTGGAATTGGAAGTGATCATTTTAAAGCTAAGTATGAGGCCTAGGGAGGTGAAATGATTTCCTGAAGCTTATACAGATAGTAACTCACTTCTCCTGACTTCCGGCCCCAAGCTCTCTGCAGTGTGCCGGTGCTCTCTGCAGGAACTTGTACTAGATACTCAGTCAGTGCTAGTTGGGTAGTGTTTAAATTAAGATAGAACCAATATGGCCACATGCACTGTGTATGATGTTCTTTAATTTTTAGCTTAGAGAATGTGACTCAAAGATTGAAACTAAAAAAGGTACTTTCTGAAAAGGGTCCTAAAATATCTGTTTAAATTCAGTATGTAGACTGTCAAGTCTTCCTTTCAGTAAATTATTTAAAAATCAGATTTAGTGTCCTTTTACTGAAGGCCACACTTTATCTCTCTGGTCCACTCAGTGGGGTCCCTGGATGCAAAATTGTGTGTGTGTGTGTGTGTGTTTATGTGCATTTGGCAGGGAGCCTAGGTTCCATATCTTTTTTCAAAGAGCTCCTTTATCCTCCAAAAGGTTAAGAACCACTGCACTTGACTGACTTGAGGATATTTTGCTGTTGTGATAAGTGATCTTTCTCAAAGCAAAGTACATTAAAAATTCTTTTAGCTACTACTTGAATTACATTTTTAATCTTTGCTACTTGCTTTCATTTTTAGGGTTTGTGTTTAGTGAATCAGAGGGATCTGCATTAGAACAGTTTGAAGGTGGCCCCTGTGCTGTTATTGCACCCGTTCAGGTAACATAGACTGCTACTTTACCAACTCCTTTGAGGGACGTGTTCCAACG
This sequence comes from Aethalodelphis obliquidens, assembly GCF_003676395.1. NCBI lineage: Eukaryota > Metazoa > Chordata > Mammalia > Artiodactyla > Delphinidae > Aethalodelphis > Aethalodelphis obliquidens. The sequence goes on along the minus strand of NW_020837967.1, from coordinate 20,826,652 downwards.
TTTCATGCTTTACTTTCTGTTTTCTAATACCTGTACTCTGTAATCATGAGGCATGATCAGTTACCTCTTAACTTTTGTTCTTGTCAATTGCTTTAAATATCCAAAATAAAAATGATTTCAGAACATGAGTAGGTTACACAGCAATAGCCATTTGGCTCTCTTTATTTTCAAGAAAACATAGTAGGTGTTCTCTGACTTTCAGAAAATTTGGAGTTAATGATCATGGCATCTCTCTTATACAGTGATCTGTTGAGTAATAACATTTTATGCCAAAGATAGTGACACCGTAGCAGTGGTACTATTTACATTTGTTCTGTCTTTAAAAACGGTTTTTCTAAAAAGTTGAAGATGCATTAATATTTTCATGGCCTAAAACTTTATCAAATTTTAAAATAAGTTGACAGTATATACTGTTTTAGGCTCTAGCTTTGGTCTTTAAAGTAAAATTAGTAGCAACCAATTTCAAACAGAATCCCCAAAATAAAAAAAAGGTTTTTTCTTTGGGCAAAAGGTAGAGTGAATCTCAATGTATGTATTTGATTTTGAATCTTTTTGTGTTGCATTGTTTGAAATTCAGAGGCTGATTTGCTATAAACCATTACGTTATTAAAATGGAGAATTGAATTTTCAGTTTGCTATAATATTTACAATGTCTGAACAGGAGTGTAACTTTACAACTGTTATAAAAGAAGCTTGAATTTATTGTTTGTTTTAATCAGCACATTTTGAAAATACATATTTAATGTGGTATTTATTATTCATTGGGCATAAAGAATGCATTCCTGAACTGTTAGCTGCAAAGTAAATTTGTCTCTCAAACCTTATACTCCATACACTTACATTATTAAATTTAAAATGTATTTTCTGAAGGAGAAAAGAAGTTTTCCTTTATGGTTCATTCTAAAATATATCCTTTGTAGGTCGTTGTTTTATTTCTTTGAAGAGTAAAGTTGATACATTTTTTTTCATTAGTAGATTTACAAAAAAAATTTAAGAAAAACTTGAATGTTTGAGCTTTGCCTGGGGATTACAGAGTATAAAGAATAAAATTTAACTATAAATTAGTTATGAGGCTGTTATTTTGAGTAATTGAGACAGATTTTGGTTGCTAGTAGGAATCTTACCTGAATTTGAAGATTACTTGTCCTGTTCATATGCATGTTAGATTATATTAACATAGACCCTCTTGGACCATAATAATAATACCCTTAGGGTCTTTATTTCAAGTCTTTGAATACAGTTAAATCAAAGTAAACCACAGCAGTTTCATGTTTATAAAATTTAGTATATTCCAAAATGGTAGTTATTTTTACAAGTGGGGTTGCTATGTAACAAGGGTTAATTGTAATGTTCAAAACTGTGATGTATCTTTGAGGTAGTAATTTAGCTTCATAGTCATATAAATGTTTTCATTCATAGAAGAATTTTGTTTATATTAATATTTCAATGTAAAAGTCAAAACTAAATTACTAAGAGTGATGAAGGGAAATGTGCGAGTCCAGATATTAAAACTTTTTTAAACTATATAAACTAGAACATGACACTTTTGCTAGAAGAATAGGCATATTGTGGAACCCGATAGATAATACAGTAGTAGACCACATTACATATAATAATTTACCAAGAATTAATCACATACCATCATAAGAAGGAATATAAATCAGTGGTGAAATAAAATGTTTACTAAGTGTCACTGATAGGACTGGTTGATAATTTGAGGGGAAAAACTGAATTTAGGTTATTTGTAGCATATACCAAGTTTATTCTTGATATAATAAGCACAGAAAGCTGAAAATAATGCATTACCAACTAAGATAAAAGATGAGTTCCAGGCTCAGAAAAAAATGTGAGGTAATATTAGCAATAAATCAGTGTCTTTCTTATACAGAGAACTACAAATTGGTTAGAAAAACACTAAAACCTCAGAGGTGAAACGGGCAAGTGTATGCAGTCATGACAGGTGGTATGATGCTGGACAACCAAGGAATCGAGATGTCCAACCTCGCTAGGAATCCAAGAAAGTACAAATAAAACTTTAACTAGATTCTATGCTTACTCTTTCTAATCTTTAGATATGAAATAATTGGCAGTGCATATAAGGGTAGGGTGATGCTGGCATACTCAGATACCTCTATGTAGTACAAATTGGTACTTTGACCTAGAGAAGGAATTTTACGTTATAATTGGAACCATGATAATGCAGATTCTTTGATGAGAATAATTGTACTTCTGTGGATCTTTCCTAAAGAAATAATCCTTAATATGGAAAAGGTTGTATTCAAGAAGAAGCTTTTTTAGAGCAAGTCCAGATATATTTTATATATATTTATATATATATAAAACATATATTTATATATATATTATATATTTTATAGTATAAAAAAATTGCAAACAACGTAATGCACAGTAATGTAGTTTAAACATGGACTAATGTTTAAATAAATTTTAATAGCTTGAATAGACATGTAGAGATTAAGAGTTAAAGTTATGAATTGTGTGGGAAAACAGAAAAGTGGAAAACAATCACGTACCCATTATGCTTCTCACTTAAAATAAAATTTAAAACAGGTATGAAAGGAAGACTGGAAGGAAGTATATCAAAATGCTAATGGTGGTTCTATTAGTGTTGAAATAATGGTTGTCCCATTCACCATTCCAAAGTTTTCAAGTGTAGTTATATTAGTTTTATGGCTTTTGTTATTGGGTGGGGGGGGGGAATCAGAAGCACTTGGTTGTAGTATTTGTAGATTTTATTTCAACGTGAATATTACAGAACGTTACTTATTTTTTTTTAAAATACTTTGAATTGATTGCTTATTAGGTACCAGGTACTGTGCTAAGTGTATTAATAGTTTATCTCATATAATCCTCACTACAACCTTTTAAAGTTTGTGCTATTATTATTTTTAATTAGTAAAGTAATGAAACCAGGATTCAAATCTAGGTCTGTCTGACTATAAGCAGTCCTCTTATCTGAATACTACTGTTTTCAAACACCTGTGAGTAAGAATCACCATAGTAACCTCTTTTTTCTTGAATCTGCCCCCTAGAGATAAAATAGGTGGAGTGTCAGAATCTGTCTTTTAAATAAACAAGTCAGGTGACTAGGATGCAAATAGTCCTTGAGCTACACTTTGAGAAGGAAACACTGTTACACACTGAACTGTTATCTATCAAATCACCAATGTAACATAGTTGGCTCACTTAAGGAAAGGTTAGAAATGAGTTTGTTTTTTCTTTGGAATCTTAAAGCTTTATGAGTTAAACCAGGAAGTTAGGACTCCTTGTAACAAAGTGATGACCCACACCTTGGTCATCTTGTGTCATAAATCAGAGCTAGGAGAGCAGAACCACTTTTGTATTTAGATTTCTTTTCCTCTAAGGAATCAAAGAGAAATACAGATTTTTTCCTGGTCTAAAGGGCCTTCACTTTGTGAATGGAGCAGTAAATTTCTTTAATTTTCCAGTTATGTGGTTATTATTTTGAGTCAGTTTTTCTCTTTGACAGAAAATATGTATTATAAAGGAGGAAGAATTGTATGGATGTAGAATCAAGCTTATAGTAGTATATTCTGAGTAAGTAATTATGCTCAGTTACTGTTGAACGTGAAGGGAAGCCATTTGAAATTTTTATAGCACTATTCAAAAGATCAGAAAGGAGGTGCAAATTAGTTTTATTTTCCATTTTAAAATAAAAGAATGATGTAAGGTATGTTTATAATACATTCTAATAATTATTGCTTTAATTTATAAAGGCATTTCTTTTGAAGAAGCTCCTGTTTTCTTCTGAGAAGTCTTCTTGGAGGGATTGCCAAGGTATGATAGCTGTCTTTTATCAACTTTTACTCCATCTTCTATTTTATAGATGATCCATGCAGTATTCATTGGCAGTAATTTAGTTGAAATTATCTGTCTTAAAAAGTAAACTATGAGTGGGTTACTTTTTCCTGAGATTTACTTTTTAAATGTCTCAGAAAGTTTCATGGATGACTCCAAATTTTAAAATGTATATTTCCAAATTTGTCTTTCCTAAGAGGTATAAGACAGGATATTACCCTAAGGGAAAAATCCTTTGGGGCATTTCCCTGAACTGTTAAATGATAGCATACTATAAGGATAGTCATTTATGTTTGTTTTGTCTTATTTAGCTTTGAGCAAAAAGTCAGAATTATCTTTGTATTCCTGCATCTTTTAGTATAACGCCTTACACAATTCAGATAATACCTCAAGTAATTCTGAATTAAATTGCAAATGAAGCTTTCATGGCTTCTGCAATATGATTAAGTCAGAGAACTGTATGTGCTACCTGATAAGAACAGACATTTGCATCCTGCTTGACAGTTTACAAAGATATTTCCTTCACTTGCACAGTTTTATGTGAACTCACAGTAACCGCTGAAAGAAGGTGGGATATGTTATAATTGCGGTTTTGTATATAAGGGCAAAACAGCTTCCATTCCAAACCATGCAGGTAGACTCTACTAGTGGTTGTGAACTTGAGTTAAAAGTGTCACTGTCATGTATTTTTAATTAATTAATAGCCAAAATGCAAAATAAATTTGAGAAGAAACTATTCAAAAAATACTATTATTTACATGAAGATTTTATTAATAAAATTTATAATATTCCTTGCACAGAAATATATTCATATGGATAAAAAAATTTATGTAGCATTGTCATAAATGTCGTAAACGCTCTGGTGGCTAGAGGGTGAATGGCACAGTTCCTGTTTTTAAAGAACTTTTAATTAGGAGAGAGAGAAAGCTTGTTCCGGCATAAAATTTTACATAGGATGTGTATACATCTTATCCCCTTTGTTTGAAAGTTTCAGAAAATGGTACTACTTCTGGAGATTAATACTGCTTGAAAGGGGGAGGGTGGCTAAGGTTCAGGAAGAAATTGTGCATTTGTGCTATTTTCTGTAAATGTCTAATGCTCAAATCACTGCAATACAGTATCGGTGGTTTCTGTATTATGCAGCATAACCGCTGTGGCCTCTGCTAATGTAACGGATGGTGGTATTGTGTGTGCTGACGGTGTGTTATCTTATTATCCTTACCCCTGTGGAACTGGGAGATTAAAGACGTTAGACTAATTCAGAAATGGGGAAAAACAGAGGTCTCAGCAGGCCCATACGCTGGCCTGGTTCTACAATAAAGGAATCCTCATGGCTGAAAGGCTCCATTTGCAGCCTAAGAAAGGGGCGATCAGTATCAGGTTATTCCACGTAGCATATTCTTTCTTCTTATGTTTAATTCTGCATTTTCCAGGATTCTTTTTCTCATTAATGGAAATATTTAACAGAGGTGACATTTTAACCCTCAAGCACATTTTTCTGAACTGTAGTTTAAGATCGGTGGTTTATGGATTTTTCCTCCACTAAAAATGCTTGATTTTCACCATTAAATTAATGCATTCTTAATATTGTTATTTATGACAGGATTTTTTTCCCTACAGACAACCGTTATAACTTACCCTTTGGTTATTTTTAGAGGGAGAGCGGAAGGAACTCCTTTGTCACACCTTATGTGCTATTTTAGAAACTGCTTGTTGTAGCGACTCTGGCCCGTACTGCTTGGCTTCATGGTTAAGAGGAAAGACGGCTGAGGAGACTGCTGGTCTTCCTGGGAGTCCTGCACAGTCTAGTTGCCAAATGGACCATTCTTGTAAGATACACTTTGATTTCCTGAAGTAATTTCTTGTATGTTTGTTTAAATAAAACTATTGAAAATTTTAAAGGAAAAAAGCTTTAAACATTTTATAAGGTCTCTTTTTTAGCCTAAGCTTAATTCATGAGCTTTGTTAGTATTTTTCATTTCCCTTTTGATTATTTTAAATTAACTAGAGGATGTTACATTGTTTATTTTTTCTTTCATTTTTGAAAAAACAGGAAATGCATCTCTAAAAATAAACTTAGGTAAAATTTCTAGTTGACTTCTGCTTGATGACAATCTCTTTTGAGCTTTGGAACTCTCGTTTAGAAAGCTTAAATAACATGTTTCTATATTCTTTCATTTCAAATACCTTAATGTTTTCTCTGGTATTGGGGAAAAATGAGATTTTTTTTTTTTTTAACATTGGAAAATGTCTTAAATATCTTTAGTTGTTTCCTAAAGTAAAGAAGGGGACGTTTTTCTTCACTACGTGTTGTTTCTTTTCCTCCTGAACTTCTTGGACATGGTTACTATGGATGAATTACTTTAAGATAGTTTTAATTATGAGTTTTAATTTTGCATTCATTTAAGTTTTTCATACTTTGAAGATTTCTCTTTAAGATAAATTAAATAACAGCTGTTCTCATTCACAAGAATTCTATGGTCTTTAGTATTTGAAAATTCTTACATAGTTGACCTAAAAACTGCCAAAATGAGCTAGTAAAATGGAGACTTCTGATGGTACAGAAACTAGATAAAAAGAGTTGCTGTTCTGGTTTTCTTTGCAGGAATTAACTTGCCAGTAGGTTGCTTTTGATAATTGGTAGTTCCAGGTGCTTATATTGAATAAGTGACTTAATCTACCTGTGGTGCAATCCATTAACTATCATCTCTGCGGAACTTGTTTTTAGAGAAACTAGACACCCAGTTTCTAGAAAGTAGATTTCAGTTGCTTGAGACGCACACCTGGCTTTCCTGGTGGGATTGTGAGGCACATTGCCTCCTTGAGCTGAACCATCTCTGTGATGTCAGCGCCTTCTCTCTCTCACCTTTGCAGTTACAGTGGCAGATTCTACTAATAGTGCATTTGCAAGGAAGAATTTTTAAAATTTAAACAGTTGAATGACATTTCCTTTTCAGGCCTTTCAAACATAGCCTTTCAAAGAGAATTTAATATATTTTTAGAGTTGATAATGACAATTGAAGAAAACAAGTATTCACAAGGTTGATAGTCAAAAAATGTGTCATTGACACTGGTTTTAAAACACTTTCCAGGTTTTACTGGCTTGCATGTAAGCGTGGTTAAAAGTGTTGTTTAAGATACTAAAATTTTAATAGGAATAATTGAACTAGTTAGAAGTGGTTTTAAAGAATATGCGCTTAAAACTGGTCTGCGTATTAATTTGTAAGAAAATAGTGAGATCTTTTCTTGTAACATTTTTCATTAGTATCCTAGTATACTGTGTGCTCCCTGGGATGTGCTGTACATTTCTGTGTTGATAGGTTAAAAAGCTTTAGGTTAAATGGCCTCATGATTCATTAACTTTGGCACTTCAGTGATTCATTTAGGTGGGCATATTATATTGAATTCCCCTCCAAAAAACATAGTTTAGTAATTTTCCAGTTTACTTTGTCTCATTTTAAAAATGGACATGAAATGAAGCTATATTTGATATTCGTTTTTAATGTGGTATAAATTTGAAAAGTTTTGGTAACTGAAAATTTGAAAATTCACCTTAGATGTTGACAATGAAATGAACTTATATTAAAATTTTTATTCCATATAACAATCTGTTTTACCTGTTCCTTCCTTTATTCCCAGCTATGTTCTTTTTCTTGTGTTATATTTTTCCACCATCCTGCCTGCTAAGCTTTTTATTTTGCTTGCCTCTTTTCTCTAAATTACTATCTTGATGTCAACTTTCATAGTATATACCCAGTAAAATGATTCAGATAATCAGGCACTGCAGAACAATTACAGTTTGGAAAAGATTAGGTAGAATTTTTATTTTATCCTGAAATTTTAAACATGAACTGTTTTCCTCCTTGTCAGTATTACATTCTGTACAAACGTTAATTTCATTGGCTTGTGTGGTGTGTAGTTTTGGCTTTTGGTAATGCACACTTGTTTGCAGTAGTGAATATTCAGGTTCAATTTCAGTTTGTTTCCCACACACAAATCAAAAGATTATTTAAATTAATCCTTTTGGACTTTTAAAGATTTAAAAAAGTAATTTGAAACATTTGAAAATTAAAACTGGACTTTGGAAGGCTAGAATAATGTGACATTTTACATTGTAAATCAAAATTTTAATTTTGATTTCATAACGAATCAATTCAGTTGTCTAGTGAGAATTAATATTTGAAAGTACTAAGATTTACTGTATAAAATATGTATGAAATTGTTCATTGTGATAAATGAGAGTAGGCATTTTGATCCGTGTAGGATATCTTTAAAGACTTCATCTTTGGGCAGCTGAGACTATCTGGGTTCGGATCTCAGCTCTGCTGTTTATTGCTTTGGGCTCTTGGGAGGATTCTTCTCTGGGCTTCAGGTTCCTCCTCTGTAAAATGGGGTAATAGGGTTGTTTGAGGATTAAATGAGGTTAAGGCCCGTAGAGCATTTAGAAAGGGGCCTGGCACTTAGAAAAGTGTTAAGTAAACTTTACCTTTGATTTCTTAAAAACTTATAATTGTACTGTATTAATAAACGTAATCTAAATAAGTTACTGAAAACTTCCCAACAGTTATACAAATAAATGCGGAAACAAACTTATAGCTGTCGTTGAACCTGTGTGCTTTCAAAGTGCTCTGCCTTTTTATATACATCTGTTTAATAATTAAACATCAAGCCTAAAGATTTTATATTATGTAGGAGGAAGGTTAGCTATGAGGATTTTACTTGGCGCTATGAATTGAAAGATTATTTAAAGCGCAGGACACATTACAACTATGTGTGAAGCACTATGATTGTCAATAATTTCTCATATTTTAACGATTTCAGCACAACTGAATTAAAAAAGAAATGTTTATTATTTAATCACCCTTCTCCATCCTCAGTATTAAATCCATTTTAGTTATAATCATGGTAACTAAGATGTTGAAATATAAATTTATGTTACAGTAAAGTTGAAAATAAACTGAGAACTTTAAGGGAGTAAGGAAAGAGGGAAACTTTTAATTGCTTGAAAGTATTTACAGCCTGCTGTGTGTATCTTGTGTCATTTATTTGCCATGTGTAGTGCTGAAAAGTGTCTTTTATGTATAGCTGCCTTGGCTGTCGAAGAGCTTGGCTTTGAGCGATTTCATGCATTAATTCAGTAAGTAACGTTGGAACATTTAAAATACTTACCTTCTGGACACATTGCCATTTTAAGTCTGTTCGTACTGTGGAAAGGTAGTTAGATTTGTATGCTTGAGGATTAATTTGTTTTCCGATTTCAAAAAAAAAATAATTTGTAAATGTGTACTTAAAATATTCTGATTCCCAAATTAACTATGGAAATATACCCTTTCATAACATTAAAAGCTTTTTCATCATTATAATGAAAAAATCATTTTAGCTTAATGTTTGTCTGACTGAATATAAAGATTTCTAGTGTGACAAATATTTGCATTATTATTTATTGTTTGCCAAAATATGCTTTCTATAATTTTCATTAAAAGCACCATATTTTCATCAGAGTATTTAAATTTTTTGTTATAAAATAAAAGGTAAGGGATAGCTATGTTGATAGAATTACGGGTGGCATTTGATTTGAAATATAACATGTTAAAAGAAGCCACAAATGTACACCTTATCTTTGGTGTTCAGATATTTGTTAAATAATTTTCAGGCTTTAAAAAGTCAAGTTTTCTTTGTTCTTAACCATATCCTAGAAGACGGCCACCTCATTCCTTAAATAACTGTATGATCATTGAAGAAGTTGTTGCCAGACAGTTCGCCTGAGAGATGAAGAGGTCCCTACTACGTAGGCATTCTATTTTAATGGTATCTATTATAGATAGTGACAGTTGTCAGCAGTAGCTTTTGCCTTTAATGGCTAAATTTGTATTTGAAAATTTGATACACTTACAAAAATCTCCTATTTGTATGTATGCATTTTAATGTAGAAGACAATTAAAAATTTTTCCTATTTATGAATGTAGTCAGTCTCATCATGTTGTTAATACTTAATTCTTTTCCCCCTCCCCAGAAAAAGATCATTCAGAAGTTTATCAGAATTAAAAGATGCTGTCTTGGACCAGTATTCAGTGTGGGGAAACAAATTTGGAGTATTGCTTTTTCTGTATTCTGTGTTACTGACAAAGGTTTGTTGAAGAAGATACTTCTTCTGTTTTTTATTAGTTTGAGTTTAGTATTTTTCCTGAGGTGAAGAGAAATTTTATTCTTCATGTTGTTTCTAAATCTCAGAATTAAAATCTCTTATGCTGATAATGAAGAATTGACTTCTCTTTCTTCACTCATCTGTTACTTAACCACTTTCCAGCTTTCACCCATGATCTTCTGGACTGCGGAGATTATCAGTAATGTTCTAGTTATGAAGAACAGTCAGTTCTTTGGAATTTTATTTTCTTTGATATTGGCAGTTTCTTGCACTTGACCCCTTAACTCCTTCTGGAAGCTCTTTCTAAACCCCACTCCCTTCTTAACTTACCTGATACATCACTAGTTCTCTTTCTGTAATGCCTCATAATTACATTTTTGCTTATAGCTTCATTTCCATCTTTTCCTGTTGTTTACCTCTTTTATTCTCTCAGCTTACCTTTATGTGGTTAATTCCAACATGTACACTTCCAGTCCTACCCTTTTCCCCAAATGCCAACCTCACATCTCTAGCAGCCTGTTAAGTCTCAGTTATCCTGCTAGATTTGCTGTATCTGAAATCAGACTTCATTCATTTGACAGATGTTTATTGGGCATTGACTCTGTGCTAGGAACTAAACTTATAATATGGGATACAGTTTTTTTAAATCATTCCTCTTCAGTGTTGTAAACAAACAAAAAAAAGTGGACACGTTAATAGTTACTTCCATCATGGCAGTGTGTTTTGGTGTTTATTTGTTTGTTGCATGCACAAAGCATGGTGGGAAATAGGTGAAGGGATGCCAAAGTTCATTTGGTGAGGTCAAGGGCAGACCTTGTATTGTAGGGATCATTTGATGGATGAGGAGAAGTTTTCTGGACGGAATAGCTGTGGGAAGATATTCCAAGCTGTGGGAACTGCAAGTATAAAGGCATACGATTATGCCTTTATAATTGGGGATATAACACACATTTGGGAAACTCTAAGTAGTTCAGTATTAGTGTAGCATAATATACCAGAAAGGCAATTGTGGAAGATGAGACTGGGCATTTACGTAGGAAAGACTCAGAATATGAAGATCCTTGTATACTGTGCAGAAATACTTAAGATTTCCTTTCATGTGGCCAAACTTAGAACAAAACAAAAATTGTGAACAATGGGGTAACGAGATCTTTTTGTTGATAAAAGATTCTTTAAATTGGTATCAGAGTTGTACTGGAGGGGGTTGGTGTGTGGAGTACAAGACTAGAGTCAGGAAAAAATGGAAAAGTAGTTACTGAAATAGGTGAACCTAAGCCAGAGCAGTGACCATGGAAAAGAAAAGGAGCATGTTTTAAACTTAGATATTTTAACACATTTAGGAGAATATTTAAGAGAAAGAACTTAAAGTACTTGGTAGTTCATTAGCAGTTGGGGAATGGCAGTCATGGAGGTATCTAAGATGACTGGTTTCTTATGAGTTCATCGTGACCGTTCAGTATTCTCCCAATTTTTTATGCTCAAAAATTTTGATGCCTCCTCTGTCCCTTGTCCTTTACAGCCAATAAAACCATCATGTCTAGTTGTTCTCCTTGAGCTGGTCTTTAAAATGATGAGCCCTTTCTCCCCAGTGATTATGTCATTCGTTCATATTATTCATCATGGCTGTATCATAGTCTGTTTTGTGTAGTTGTTTACAAAGAAGGCCAGTGCAAGATCTCACACTTGTTTGTATCCTTCTGTAATATTTACACAATCATTACTATTTTGATTACTGATCATCATCTCTTTAATTCTTAGAAATGGCCTGTTATCAGATAGAACCAAAGGTTGAAGTTAGGTGAATAGCACAATGAATGGCAGTTTATCTTTGTCATTTTGGAATTGATGGAGTTAAAATGCCTAGCTCTTCTTGTACTTATCCAGTATCTAGACTTCAGAGATTTGGATGCTCTTTTGGGGGGTTAAAAATATCTGAAAATTGGCTTTCAGGAAAAATAGGAAGCTTCCTGCCCCCCTAGTCTACATTTTATTTTGTCAGTGCACGTTTGAATTACCAATATGTAAGAACACACAATCAGAAGCAAACCTTCCATTTTCTTATGTACCAGATACACCTTTTGTGTATTTAAATTCATATCTTTATTAGCATTCATGTGTGTATGTATTTAGTGCCAATAAGTTTTTTTAATGATCTAAGAAAATACATCAGATGCCTTAGCAGGTATATTAGGTTTGAATACAGTTTCACCTGAAGTTAAGTGAGTGTTAACTTTGGGATACAATAATTTTCTCCTCCCTCCTCTTGAAGCTTAAACATTCTTTTTCTCTCTCTACTCCTTTAACCCACATACCAACATTGGATCTGTTACCTGTGTTCTTATGTGGAGCCCATGGAAGAAAATAAAAGATTCTTAGACTGACTACTACTCACCATTATCATCTCAAATGCACCCCCCATTTCAAATCTGGGTAATTCTTTGGGAGAAAAGTTAATTAAGTAATTGTGTTTTATTAATTTATGGTATAAATTGATCAGTTTTTAAACTACCATAATTTTCATTTTTAGTTTTTAAAATAAGCCAATGAATTCTTGGTTTCTTTAGGGCATTGAAAACATAAAAAATGAAATTGAAGATTCAAGTGAACCTTTGATAGATCCTGTGTATGGACATGGCAGGTAATTAACTAAAATCTATTATTTCCTCATAGGGACTTCGGTTTTTAGGGACTTGACCTAAGATGAAACACTACTGGGTCGGATAGTTTTGTCTGTCAGTGCTAGCAGCATAAGGTCTAGGAACTTGAGCAGTCTTATGCTTTATGCAGTGTTTGCTTTAGGTATGAAGCGTTAATTTCCACTTTAGGTTTATGTGTGCATTGGATTTATTATAGGAAATATTTTGTTTTAAGATGACACTGGGGATATTTTAACAAATTCTGCTTAATATTCTGTTCATGAAATTTTCTAATAGATGAAATTTACTCATTTCGACTTAGAAATAAGTATACCCTTATTTGTAAATGCTTTCCTGCTTGGGTGAAAAAAAATTTTTATTTATTTTTCTCTGAGAATACCCTCCCTCTCAAGCTCTTTATAGCTATTTCTAGTAAAATTGATAACACAGTGATCGATTGTTAACTCACTCTAAAACATAAGTCCTTTTCTTGAGATCTTTCTGCCTCAGAGGTTAAAATTCACGTATCTTCCATCAAACACAAATTTTACAATTACATCTGTATTTTTTAAGGCGATTATAAATATTAAGTAAAGTGTTAGTCTAAGTATCATTTTTTTTCATCCATTTAAATACAATGTCTTGGATAAAGTTGTTAAGTTTATATGCACATGTAGAACAATAGATACGATTGCGGTGATACAGCAAGTGACACATTTAGCAAGGTGGTTGTTCAGCAAAGTACATAAAATGAGAACTATAAGGTTTCTCTCTAACTTGGTTTTCTAAACAATGTAATTTAATGTAAAAAGTCATTATTTTATGCCTTACCTTAGGAATCATTTGTTTTGAAAATTAGTGTATTCATATTTTAATTACTTTTTAATTTTTATTAATAGCCAAAGTTTAATTAACCTCCTTCTAACGGGACACGCAGTTTCTAACGTATGGGACGGTGATAGAGAATGCTCAGGAATGAGTAAGTATGTTCTTCATTGTGTTTATCTCGTTTATGATTAATATTTCACTAGAATACAGTTGATGGTTAATTAATCTGTTTAGTGGCTCTGCGTTACTTAGAGGTTAAGATAAATGCTTTGTTATAGGAGAATCCCTTACAGTTTTCAAGGTGCTGTAACGTGAAGAGCATAGACTTTGGAGGCAGACAAACTTGGGTTCAAATCCCAAGTGTATGACTTGAGTCAAGTTACTTCTCAAGCCTTTAGTTTTCTCTAGTATAAAACTAGGATTGTAGGACTTCTTTAGAAAAAGTAATGAATAGTCCTCTTAGTATACGTAAAGTTAGTACATATTTATCCAGTGGTATCTGTGAGTCTGGAACACTATTGCATTTTGCTTGAAATTGAGAATTACAAGTATTGTGATTTGAAATATTTGCTTTAAGAGACTAGTGGGTTTTTTCCTGTATTACTTTTAATGTTCGTAATTTCCTTTAAAATGTGGGGCACATTTAAGGTTATCCGAGCATTTTAAACCACCATCGCCTCCATTTCTGGCCTTCATCATTTCTTGCCTGTAGCTTCATGTTGTTGCCAGGGATGTTGGCATGAAACCCCTTTGGCCAGGCCGTCCAGTAGGCAGGTCTGACACACAGCCCCGAAGAGATTCCCTTTGGTTTGTTCTTACTCAGTCAGCCTGCTTTCATTCCTACTGAATAACTGTCGTGTACCTCCTCTTGAAGTATGTGGTACAGAACAGAAAGCATCATGGCTCCTGTGGTTCACAGGGAAGTTTATTTTTTCTTCTATAGTTAGATAAAACTGTCACCAAATGACAGAAGCAAAGATTATGATTGAGAAAATAATAGTTACTGCTTTTTGCTCCCATTTAAATGAGTGAATCTTGATCTTAAATTTGAAGTTCTCTCAAATTTTAGAAAGACACATAGTTAACAGAAACATGAAAGAATACAATATTAAGGGAAAAAAATCAGTAAAAATTAATGAATTTCAAAATTAAAAAGCACCTTAACACAATCCAGCCCTTCATTTTACTGTTTAAGAAATTTAAGAGCTACCCTTCTTTCCTACGTTAGATAATATATGCAAAATTATCTGAGTGATGAGGTTAGAATGAGAACCTAATTTAGGTGATTTCTGGTAAAATTCACTGACAGAAAAAGTAGCCAGGTTATCTTGCTCTATTTTTTTTTTTTTTTTTTTTTGGTAATTGAGCCCATCGCCCATCCTATTCTTGAGCCCTCACTCTGATTGATAGCTGAAAGTATTTAATCCTGCTGGTTAAAGGCATGTCAGTCTCTCAAGTCTCCCATAGGCTCTTCTTCATGCTGTGTACTTCCTTTACAGGATATTGGTCAATTATTCCAGTTTAGGTTCTTGATGTGTACTAATTCATCCTTTTCTGTTTCTTGAAATATTAGCTTTCAAAGCTGTTGTCTTGCTGTGGATTTTTTTAAAAGTATAGTTTAAATATCAAAACTAAGCAATAACTTTGAAATAATTATCTTGGAAAAGAAAATAGGCAGGGTGTATTTCTTGCATTTTCCCTTAATCGTTAGGAATGTTGACTTAAGGTTGAATCTGATTTCAGTCACCAAACTTAAAAATCCATACATTCATTCAGCATTTATTAGATATTTTTCTGTCTGACAACATGGGAGGAGGTTGTGATATATGTAATATACAAAGAAAAATTATAATTAAAGAGTTACTAGTTTTATAAATCTTTAGGCGAGCTGCTTTACTTCTCTTGGCTAATAGGGAGGTAATATCTTCCTCAAAGGGTTGTTAGATTGTAAAGACTAAGATTAAATTTCTAAAATGCCTCAGCTGGCCCATGGGAAGAACTTGGCTTTCCCTCAAAAGAGGAAAACAGGAACATGCACACAAATAACTATAATGCGAGGTAAAACGAAGCATGTTGAAATAAAGTGTTATACAATTCAGGGGAAGGAGAAAACCTGTGGGATAGGTGGAGAGCCATAAAGTAAGAGTTACCCTTTTAATGGGGCCACGTGGAATGAGAGAGAGGGAAAAATATAGGTTGTGTCTTTAGGAACAGGGAGACAGATGAGTCTGATTAGAGCAGTGTATCTTAATCCCGACCCTGTGTTATCACTTAGGGTGCCTAAGAGTAAGTCAGTGCTCAGGCCCCAGCTGAGAATAAATAAACAAATTAGAATTTCTAGGTAGTGGGGTCTGGACATGGATCATTTTAAAATTACCCCTAGATGAGTTTAATGGGCAGCCAGGTTTGAGGAGACAAGAGAATTGGCTTCTGTGAAGGAGACAGTGGGAGGGAAGATCGCAAACGTAGGGCTGGGTAAGAACCCAGAGGATCTTGATTTGAAGAAGTTTAAACATTAGCTGGCAGACGTTACGAAGAGAGTCATTGAAGATATTTAAACAGAGCAATAACGTAAGACACAAGATAAGAACACTAATCTGTCAGCTTGTAGAATGCATTGGAATGGGATGGGATGACAAGTCGAAAGCTATAGCACATAGTCAAGACAGCTGGGAGGTAACGAGATGAAATAGGCATGGCAGAGGAAGAGAAACAGAGCCACTAGGATTTAGGTACTTTGTGCTAAGCAGTATGTTTTGAATATGTATCTTCTCAACCTCAATATATACAGGTAAGAAAACTGAGGCTCAGATAATTTAGTAATCCGCCCAGTGTCCAACGGCAGGCATACACAGCTTTTGACCATAGCCAAGGCCAGCACTCAGTCCCCCGTAGTACATTCTCCTCCTGGACCACTCTTCCTCTGTGAAAGAGCCTACAGGAAAGTAGAATTTGTAGAATTCAGCTATGAATTAGACAGATGAGGGTAAGGTACAAATAACCAGTAGGTTTTCAAATAAAGTTTATGAATAAATGAACACGAGAAAGAAACATCATGGGAAGTCAGCTTTAAGTCACTGTGTATGTTTTGGTGACAGAAAACAATCCTTTTCCTCAAGTATTTCATTTTCTTTAAAGAGCAGTTACAACTGTTGACGATTGTTAAGAACGCCCATTATGCAGCAGTGACACGTATTATCTTAACAACGCCAAGCTCTGTTCTTAGTATTTAATGACTGTCTCTTTTTTTTCCATTTTCTCACTTCGTTCTTATAACTACTCTATGAAGGTCATAGAATAAAGGAAAGTAAGGCACCGAATTAAGTACCTTGCTTCATCCATACAGTTTAGTAAACAGCAGACAACCACAGTAGTCTGGTTCCCTGCAACCAGCATACGTAATCATCATGATATACAGCCTCTTAAACTATACTTAACAGAGTCTTCAGTGTGAAAATAAATATGTAGGATGATGTGGAAGAAGTTTATTTTATTAAGTTTCACAGTAGCCCTGAGAGGTAGTTATTTGCCTCATTTATGGAGGGAAGCTGAGATTGAGAATTTAATCCAAAGATTTTTGTCCATGACACAGAGTTAGTGAATGAGCTGTGCTGTATCCCTCAATCAAGGCGAATGAGGGCTAGGGGGAGGCTATGAATTTAGCAATTAAAAGAGCAATTGAGATAGAAGCCATATCATAGGGAGTAAATATTTTAGCAGTGTAAGCAAGGAAATTTTGCTGGTGAAAGGATGGAAACAGGAGTTCACTGCCTGGTCAAAATAAGGCCAAGAGATGGTATACACAGGTATAGTTTTAAGGGATAGAAGTCACCTAAATTGTTTGTTAGAAAGGGAACTGCTTTTAATAGGAGAGATAGTAAATGGAGTCAAGAGTAACAGTGACCTTGGAAAGATGCACAGTTCTTCTAAAACAGGAAGAAAGAATGTGTTGAGAAAAGAAAAAGGCATTTTGAAATATGCAAGATTTGAATTGGGAGAACTCTTGAGAGTTTGAAGTTGCTGAGAATGAGTGGACAGAAAGTTAGAGGCATATAAAGGAGAGAAAGAGTTTGAATCAACTGCTGTAAGAAGGAATATAAAGATGGATTATGAAAGAAGTTTTTAAATGTGCAATCAGAATTAAGAGCTGAGATGAGGTTACATAGAATTATTTAGAGTGAATCTAACCAGTAAAGCTTATAATTAGGCTTTTTCCTAGCAATAATCATCAATCTGGCAGTGGGAAAGAAAATGGACATTACGTGTTTATCCAGGAAAGGCCAAGAAGTTTCAATGAAAGATAAATGGGCAGTTTTCTCACCTTTATTTATACAGGATATCAATGCTTGATCTGTCATATATGTAGTAAACATTTTTCCCCCAGTTTGTCTTTTGCCCCTAGTTTATTTTTTATGAACGTTTAGATGGTACTACCATTTTTGGCTGTTACAAACAATTCTGCAGAGAACATTTTTGTATATATCTCTCTGTTCAAATTCAAGTATTCCTGTAGGATAGAATCCTAAAAGCAGAACATATGTTAACAAAATTTAGGCTTCTGGGTTTTTTTTTTTTTTTTTTTTAACTAAGTGGATTTATTGAGATGTAATTCACATACCTTACACATCTCCCATTTAAAATGTACAAGTCACTGGTTTTAGTTATGTTCTTAAGAGTTGTGCAGCCATCACCACGTCAATTTTAGAATGTTTGTTTCATCTCAGCAATACCCCTTGAACCCATTAGCAGTCACTTCCGCAAAACCCTTAGCAGCCATTAATCTGCTTCCTGTCTCTGTAGGTTTGCCTGTTCTGGACATTTCTGGTAACAGAATCATGTCTTTAATATCTGGTCTTCCGTACCAGCTTATTTCACTTAGCATAATGTTTTCAAGGTTCATCCATGTTTTAGCATGTACCAGCACTTCACTCCATTTTATTGAACAATATTTCATTGTATGCTTTATACCACGTTTTCTTTTTTCGTTCATCAGTTGATGGACATTTGGCTTGTTTCCACTTGGTTGTGATGAGTAATGTGGTTAGGAACATTTATGTACAAATGTTTGTGAGAATATGTTTTTATTTTTCTTTAGCATCTTCCCAGGAGTGAAAATCCTGGGTCATATGATAATTCTGTGTTTATTTAACCTTTTAAGGAACACCTGTTAAACTTCGATAGATAATGCCAAATTACCTTCTAAAATTTGCTTTACCAACTAGAGAAGTATAAACTTATGCTTCCAGCATGTAGGAGAGTTCCTGTTTTTCTGCATACTGGCCAACACTCAGAGCTCTCCATCTTTAATATTTTGTCCATCAGTTTATTGACACCTGGTAGCTTGTTTTGATTCATGTTTCTCTGATTCCTAGTGAGGCTGCAGTTGACCATCTTTTTATAATGTTTCTCAACTTTCAGTGTTTCTTCTGGGAATTGTCTCTTTCTATTTTTTGGCATTTTTTGGGGAGAGGTTATTTATTTTCTTTTATTTACAATTTCTAGGGATGCTTTATAAATTCTTCGTTCTTTGTGTGTTAAATCTGTGTTGCAAATATTTTCTCTCAGCCTTTTCTGTCTCCTTTAACTTTGCCACTGGTATCTTTTATATACCAAAGCTTTTCATTTTTATGAGATTAAATCATTTGATCTCTTCTGTTATGGCGTTTGTTTTTAAATTTTTTCCTTGTATCTGTTTTATGTTTCTCCTACCCAAGATTAAAACTAATACTCTCTAGTATTTTCTTCAAATGCTTTTGTAGATGTTATTTTTCTTTTAATGTTCAGCTCGTTAATCCATCTGGTTATTTATTTATGAGTGGTATGAAGTAGGGATCTACCTTTTTACTTTTTCCCAAAGAATTTCCTAATTCCAGTCAGTTCTCCACAGATATGAAACACCTGCTTTATCAAATAACAGATTTTCCCATAGGTATGAGTCATTTTTTGGAGTCTTCTATTCCACTAATCTATTTGTGAGTTCTTATGCCAAAACTACACTGTTACATAGTTATATAATACACTTTGGTATTTATTAGCACGTTCCCTAATATTTTACTTTTTTAAATTTATCATGGTCTTTTCCATACTATCTATTCCAATTAAATGCTTTTCCAGCTTTTTAATTTCTAGTTTTAAGAAACCTCTAAACATTTTGCTTGAGCTTACAGTAAATTTGTGTATTATTTTAGAGAAGTGACATCTTTACAATATTAGGTCTTCCCATCTAGTTTTTTATATCTTTAAATGAAAGTATATATTTTTGATCATATAGTTCTTGAATTCATGTACGTTATTCTACCTCAGTTATTAAAACTAGCTTTTGCTTCTGCCATAGAGTACAAATAAAACTGCAATAGAACTAATCACTGAATTCATTCTTGCCCACGCCTCAGTCCTTCGCAGTAACTAGCCTGGTATTTTAAACAGTAAATCAGATCATGATATTCTCTCACTTAAAACCATTCAATAGCTGGCTTCCCCATGCACTTAAAATAAAATCCAAACTTCTTAGCAGGGTCTTAAAATCCTTTTGTGGTCTGGCCCCTATTAACCTGCCAGATATCTTCATTTTTACTGTTGCCTGGATTTTGAGCTGAGGTTTTCTTTGATTTTATTTTCCCATAGATCAGTCTTCCCATGGCCTCCTTTCTTTCATAAACGAATCCCATAGCGTTTGCGTACCCTCTCTTTTTGTATGTATTGTACATTTATTGCTTTCGTATGTTTATTTGATGATTATTTTTATTTTAATGTTTTCTTCATTTTATGGGATTGAAAGAGAGTCAGGTCTTATAAATCAGAAACCCACATTCTTCGTTTCTTTTTTCTTTTGATATAAATCACTATGGCAGTCCTTCCAGGCATAGTTAATTGAAAGCTGATAGACTCAAGATACATAGACAGTACGAGAATCTAAACTCTGAAGATTAAGATCATTTTGAAATTTTCATATTTTTAAGTAGTTAATGTGAATTGCAGTTAGTGGCCAGGTGCTATACAAATTTGAAATGTATTTGGTTTATCAGAATTTATGTGAGGAAAGGTCAGAAGTGCTCCTTTTCTCCAAATTCTATTAGTTGTAAAAATATATTAAGTTAGCTGGAACTAAGTTGCCAGACAAAATGCAGGACTCCCATTTAAATTTGAATTTCAAGTAAACAATCATTTTTAGTGTAAGTATGTCCCGTTCAGTATTTGGAATATACTTATACTGAAAAATTATATTTTGTATCTGAAATTTATATTTAACTGGGCATCTTTGTTTTTATTTGCTAGATCTGGCAACCCTGGCTAGACACCAATTCTCTAGCGACCTGACTTCTCAGCAATTCGACAGACAGCTAATAAGGGGGTTTTAAAAAGCTCCTCACTTCAAAAATAGATTTCACAAAGTTTATGGCTCAGATGGCATGTACCTTTACCTATAAGTGAGACAACCAAGCCTTTTTCTGTATTGTATTGCTTTTTGTTTTAGGTATTCTAACATCCTTCAAGTCCTTTTTTTCTTTTTTCCTCCATATTTTTAACTATAGATTCTTTACCTTACTTACTCAAGGACCCTACATAATCTCACCCCAGCTTAAGTTTTCAGCCATCATGAACCTGTGCTTGAACAGAATCATGCTACTTGCTTTCATTTCTTTGTTCATGCCGCTCCCTGTGCCTGAAGACCTGTATCCCTCGCGTCTGTGCCTGTCCAGTCCTTCAGCTCGCACTTCGTGTGCCCTCCCTTCCCCGGGGCACTCCCTGACTCCCACAGCTGCAGGTCATCCATCCTGCCTCTGAGCACTTTGCCCTCATGGCACTTACCACATTCTACTTTGGATTTTTTGGAGGGGGCGGAGGGGTTGAATTTTTTTAACTGTAGTAAGAACATTTAACGTGAGATCTATCCTGTAACGAATTTTTAAGTTTGGTATTAACTGTAGGTACAAGATTGTGTAGCAGATCTTTGCGACTTATTCGTCTTACATCACGGAAAGTCTCTGTCTGTGGAACAGCAGTTCCCCACCCCATCTCCTCCTCCCAGCTCCTGGCAAAACCACCCTTGTACTCTCGGCTTCTAGGAGTTTGACTATTTTAGAAACCTCGTTTAAGTGGAATCATGCAGTATTTCTCCTTCTGTGACTGGCATATGTCGCTTAGCATAAGGTCCTCGAGGTTCATACATGTGCACATATAATAAGAGTCCCTTCTTTTGTAAGCCTGAGTAATAGTCCATTGTATGGATATTGCACAGTTTCTGTATCCATTCATTTGTTGCTAGACACTTAGGTTGTTTCAGTTTCTCAGCTATTGTGAACAGCGCTGCAGTGAGCATGGGAATGCAGATATCTCTTTGAGATCCTGATTTCATTCTTTTGGACTAAATACACCGAAGTGGAACTGTTGGATCATATGGTGGTTCTATTTTTAATTTTTTTGAGGAACCTCCATCCTGTTTTCCATTTTAGATCCCCACCAACAGTGTACAAGGATTCAGATTCTACACACCCTCGCCGGCATTTATCTTTTGTGTTCTTGAGAATGGTTAGCCTAACATTGTGGTTTCAGTTTGCACCCCTCTGATGATCAGTGATGTTCAGCATCTTTCCATATACCATTGGCCATTTTATGTATTCTTTAGAGAAATGTCTAAGTTCTTTGCCCAGATTTTTTTGTTTTGGCGTCTTGTTTTGCTTTCTGGGTTATTTGGTCTTTTGCAGCTGAGTTGTAGGAGTTCCTTATATATTGTGGATATTAACCCCTCATCAGATACATGGTTTGCAGAGAGGCTCTTTGCTTCCTCGTCTTCATATTCCCATTGGTACCTTTGTATTCCTGCACTGTGCTTAGCATTGTTCTTTTTCATACTCGGCACCCAGAGCATGTTTGTTAAATAAATGTAGTGCAGTTATCTGCTTTCCAAGTCAGCGTCAAGTTTGAAAGGCCCAAGAAGGACTTCTGTAGACACCCTGACAGTAGCGAGAAGTGATAGTTGGGAGTGGAGGAGAAGGCTATAGAAAAGCAAACTCAGGAATACAAAACTCTGCATTTAGGTACAGTGCCACTGACTGAATGGAAAGGTTGGTAGACAATCACCATGATTAGTCTTAAATGCTAGGCTAAGAAAACGAAGTTAGACAGAAAATTCTGAAATGTAATGACTTAATTATTAGAATTTTCTGCAAATGTAAGCAGACTTCTTTGAGACTTATGAAGTCTCTTATAACTAAATTCTTTAAGTTTTAATATGAGGGTAGTGTATCCTCACTATAATTACAACTTTGTACAATAAATATTCTTAATGATGCACTTTAGCTATCAAAAGAAGATAAAAATTATAAGTACATGTCCTGTTTAAGGAAATAGGAGTTAACACATTTTTAAAAAGCTACCATCCAAACAACATACCTAAACATGTGATTACTGACCTAATCTGAACAATTCATTATTCAAGAATTATGAACAGCTAATTTGCTATATTTAGTAGCATGATATTATAAATGTACTATTCTAGACATTTGTTTACAATTCTAAGGAAATAGATGATGTAGTATCAAGTTGTAACACTAGGTGGTGGTAACTGATTTTAGAAATTAAAGTGTGAAAATGTTTCTTAACGTGTATTCTTTGAACTTGAAAACATTTAGTGCTGCTTACATTTTGGAAGGAAGAGGAGGAAAAAATTCGAAAGGCTGTGGAGGACCATCGCTGCCTGTTCGGGCTGCTCTTTTTCCTTTGAAGGCTATAATTCAACAATTCTCAGATTTTTTGGTCTCATGACCTTTACACTATTAAATATAGTGAGGATCCCAAAAAGCTCTCGCTTGTTTGGTTTATAAGAAAATAATAATCACTGGGTTTTTTGTTAAAAATTAAGACTGAGAAATTTTAAAAGATGCATTCATTTTAAAATTACTTTAAATATAAATATTTTTAATTAAACTATCTTCCCAAATAAGAAAAAAATTTCGTAAGAAGAGTGACATTGCTTTAAAATTTTGCAAGTCCCTTTAATGTCTAGTTTATTAGCAGACAGCTGGATTCTCATATCTGTTTATAGATTCAATCTGTTGGGAAATAACGTATCAGTTAGCCTCTGGAAAACCCCACTATACACTCATGAGAGAGTAAGAGTGAAAAAGACAATTAACGTCTTTTCATGTAAATCATTTCGGTTTCATGTAGTCTCTAAAAGGGACTTAGGCATCTCTAAGGATCATAACCAAAATTTGGGAACTATCACTATGTCTTCTCTGCCTGTAAGAAGTTTGTGAAAAAATACAAACTCTATGTATACGTGCCTTCTATTAATTTTGAATTTACCAAGCTTAAAGCTTAAGCAACAAGTTCCTGGTTAATACCATCTGGATGTTGTACTTCAGGACACACAGTAAACTATTTACAACAAAAGCAAATACGTTGATATTATTACATTAATTGATAAGAAAAACATAATATCCTAATAGGAAAATGGATGATATATAACCAGATGGTAAAAAGGATGTAGAGTTATATATACATTGTGTTTACAGTGGACATAATTTTTAACCGGGAAAAAACATGCTTTTTAGAAATATGTGTGGACCCAAATTACTATTATAGTGGTACTTGATGTACTTCAGCTGAAAGCTGTAGTCTGAAAAGACTTTATTACCATCACAGTTACATCTCTGATGTGGAATAATCTGTCTTTTCATTTTCTATGCTTTTTCTATTCTTTCTTAGCCATTTCCATGATGTCAACTCTCATCTCTATGCAGGTGATTCCCCAAACTTTACATCCAACCCTAATTTCTCTTCCGTGTTCCTGAGCCTTACTTCTAGTTGTGTATCCATCTCTAGCTAGAAGTCCTAATGGCGCCTCAATCCTAGCTTGTCTAAAACCAAACTCATATTCTCTCTTCACGCCACTTTAGAACCTACTTCTTCTTAATTCTTTCCCTTAGTTAATCACCATTTATCAAGTTCCCCAGGCTAGAAACCTTTAAGGAAGCTTTGACAAATTCTTCACCCCTTAGATACATTGATTTATCATAGTTCTTTGCCATTTCCTCTGCTTTGAATTTTCTTCTTATCCTCTTCTTGGCCTGGAAAATTCCTACATATGCTACAAGATTCAACTCAGATGTTACCACTTGTGTACGCCTTCCCTAACACAGTAAGCAGATGCTTTAATACAACTATAAGATGTGTGTGTTCATATAAACAGAGAGCACAAGTTTTTTCATCTGCCTCCTTTGATAAGCTCTTAGCCTTTGTAAAGCAGTTACTGTGTTCTATTCATCCTTATTTCCCCAGTCTTAAGCATGCTGCTTGTGTTTGTTTATGGGAGAGAGCATTGGTATCAAATGTCCATCAAAAGTTAACATTGAATATAAAGTTTTATAAATACATTTAATGTACATCTGAAGGATCACATTACCCACTACCTAATTTAATGGTATTTTATAATGAGTAGCACTGTCACGATGACTTGATGTGAACTCCTAGCAATCAACTCCTAACAATAAATATATGCTGAGCTTTAAAGTATAGTTTTGGGTAAAAGTAAAAGTTTTGATGTAGAGTATATATATATATTTACATTGAAGTGCTTTTCAGATTTATATGCTAATGCAGTGCTAACTTTTTTGCTGCAGAACTTCTTGGTATACATGAACAAGCAGCTGTAGGATTCTTAACACTGATGGAAGCATTAAGATACTGTAAGGTAAGTTGCTTTTTAAGATACTTTGAATGGTTTTTATTCACATGTCCACTGTTGCAGAGAGCATTTTTCTCGTGGGACAACATATTTTAGCTTACTACAGACAGTGTGTACTCTCAGTTCTTTTCTGGCCACCCTTCCTGAACTGACAGGCTTATCAAGGATGGAGTTAAGCTGGCTGATCATGCTGAGTCTCCTTATTTTTTGAGGCTTGTTCCTTTTTGAGGGTCGGGGGCAGAAGCCAGCATGAAATAATTTATAAAAACAGATATCCGTTATCAAATATAAATATAGTTTTGGGGAAACTGAGGGGGAAGAATGCCCTGTTTGTGCCTCACTAACAGTATGCTTCGCTGAAAAAACTGATAGTACTTTATCAGGCAAAGAAAAAGAATCTGCTAAATGCCTGAAATTCTAACTTGTCTTTTTCATCTGAAAACTGATTTCACACTAAAAAACAAAATCCAAGCACTTCACAGCATTAAACTCTTTAACACATGTGCTGGAATTAGGAACTGCCATGAAACTCTCATTTTTTGATATATATTTCATAGCTTTCCTGCACATTCTGAAATAACTATTGGATATTCCAAATAGTTTTAAATGGAGTTTAAATCGTTAATGATTTGCGCTTAATAAGATGTTCTGATTTGGGGGAAAGAAGGAAGTAGCTCTCATATTCTTTTCCATTTTAGAATGGTGGTTCCATAGCAGTGGTTGATTATTTTTAGTAACAATAACAGTGCCTTTCTTTCTTTTTTCCTTCCTTCCTTCCTTCCCTTCCTCCCCTCCCTTTCTTTTTTACCAGACAGCATTCCTCTTTCATGACAACACTTGGACAGGGGTGACAAGGATATGATAATCAAATAGGTGTCATCCTGCCCTTATTCATTAGTAGTAATTGTACTGTCAAACAGTAGCAACTCTTATATTTTCAGTGACTTTAATTACACAAGGCAAAGCTATTCTGAGGCAGCCTAGCGACTGGAGAATCAAACTGCGTCTCCTCCCCAGCACACCCGCAGACGCTCATATTCCTAAAAGTGTGTGTGCACGTAAAAAATGGTGACCACACAGAAGCGGTGGATATGTTACTTAGCTTGATTGTGGTGATCTTTTTACGGTGTGTACATATATCCAGGTATCAAGTTGTACACCTTAAATACATACAATTTTTGTATGTCAAAGATATGTCAGTGAAGCTGTTTTCTAAAAACTGTGTGGTGTGTGTTTTGCAGACAGATAGGGTGTGATGATGATATATTTTGAAATCTTCACCCTGTGGCCTTAAGGCCCTGATGGCCTGGATTCTGTCTGTCCTTCCAGAGTTGCGTTGCACTCTCTCCATTGCTGTGCTCCAGCCACGTTGGTCTCCTGTCAGTTTTTCATACACGCCAGGCCCTTTCCTACCTGGTGAGCCTTCGTACTTCCTTCATTTCTGCGTGGAATACTCCAGCTCTTAAATGGATGGCTCACTCTCTCCTTCAGACTCTACTTCAGACTGTGCCTCAGAGACCCTTTCCTGGACCATTCCCTCAGTGACTCTTTCACATTATTTCATAGGAATAATCACTTTGCAGTGATCTTTTTTATTGATTTAGTTATCTTTTTTTTAATCTTGAATTTGTTTTTCTGTTGTCCCTAATGGAATATGAACTCTTTGAAGGCAGGCACATTGTCTTTCTGGGTACATATTAGATGCTCAGTCAATATTTGTTGAATGAATGAGCAGACAATTTCACCAGAATTGTAATTTTCTAAATATGTGCATTTGCTTTTCTTTAACTGTTAGATAGAACAGAGGAATGTCTGTTTTATCCCCAAGATCTTAGTGGGAAGTCATTAGCTGCTGTATATTCTCCTGTTACTCCAGTATTATTGCTCTAGTGCCAACCTAGTGTTACTGCTCTAGTGTTCTAGCGGTAACTATGGTGTTTTCTAGGTTTAAAGATATTTTTAATGGTGGGATACAGCACACTGATACTCAGATAGATGAAAGGCAGAACTCTGTGACCTACAGCTCCAAACAAGAGAATGCTACCAGGCAGGGCCAAGAAGAGAATTATACCTGGGGACAAGGCAACAGCAGGCTGCAGCCCTAGGGAGCAGCTTACGTGTGGAAATTGGGATGGAGTTAGCTGGGTTGCCTGGGCTCCCTGTGACCTGGCTGGTTTGAATAGTTTGGGTGAGCTCTGGGCTTGGGAGTTGTCCCTTGTTGTCTGGGGCCTGACTCCAGAGCGATTAGGGCCATGCAGAGTGGCCTGGGGTGAGGAGACATGTCAGGTGTCTGGGGTTTGGACTTAATGAGCTGTCTTTTTTAAGGGAATTGACCAGCCCCCAGTCAGGGCCTCAAAGCTGAGTTAAGACAGCATTAAAGAAACAAAACAAAAACAAAAAAACACTCTCTCTTACACTCTGGTGCTCATCTGTATATAACTGTAGATATCCTTCTGAAAATATATATACATTCACTTATTTAGAGAAATGGCCTTAAGGGAATAATTGTGTTTGTATTAGTTTTGTGAATCTGAACATCTCCCTGTTCTTTGATAGTGCAGCAAATTGCCCTTTAGAATTGAAATTAACATTTTCATATCATTCTGCTCATATGTGTTCATTAAGACAAATGAAACAGTCTCTCTCACGGGCTCTCTAGGTGTCTCTCTCTCTCTTTCCCTCTCCTGCCCCTGTATGCGTGCGCACGCGCGCGAGATAAAAGGTGACTCAGTGCTTTTGGCTGTGCACCTTTTAAAAAACTCATACATAACTCATGCATAAAATTCACCATTTTAAAGTGTGCTATTGAGTGGTTTTTCGTATATTCATAGGGCTGTGCCATTATGACCACTATCTTATTCCAGTATGCTTTCCTCTCTCCAAAAAGATCCTCTAAACCAGGGGTCCCCAAACCCCAGGCCTCACAGCAGGAAGCAAGCGGCAGGCGAGCGAGCAACCGAGCGAAGCTTCATCTGCCACTCCCCACTGCTCCCCATTGCTCGCATTACCGCCTGAGCCATCCGCCCCCGCCCCCATTCCCCCCACTCCCCTGCAACCCCAGTCCATGGAAAAATTGTCTTCCACGTAACCGGCCAAAAAGGTTGGGGACTCCTGCTCTAAACCCTTCAGCTGTCACCTCGTTCCTCCCCAGCCCCTGGCAACTTTCTGTCTCTGCAGTTTTGCCTGTTTTGGACATTTCATTTAAATGGAATCCTACAGTATGTGGCCTTTAGTGTCTGGCTTCTTTCACTTAGCATAATGTTCTCAGTGTTCATTCATGTTTTAACACGTATTAGTACTTCATTCCTTTGTATGACCAAATAATATTCTATTGTATGATATATCAGTTTCATTTTTCTATTTATCAGTTGATGGACATTTGGCTTGTTTCTGATTTTTGACTATTACGCATAATACTGCTATGAACATTAATATATAAGTCTTTAGTGAGCATGTTTTTATTTGTCTTGAGTGTATACCCAGGAGTGAAATTACTTGGTCATATGGTAGTTATATACGTAGCTTTTGGAGGAACTGTCAAACTGTTTTCCAAAGTGGTTGCTCCATTTATGCCTTCTTTTATTTATTTTTCTTATTACAGACACTTCGTGAGCTCAGCACTCATTTACCCTTTGATCCCACTGTTTGTAATTTTATCCTCATGTTTTACTTCTACCTTAAACGCACACACATATATACACACACACACTTTTTCTAAAGGAGAAGTTAAACAGCACCTGAACTTTTCACTGCAAGAGGCAGCGTGATGTAATAGAAAGCTGCCACATGAGGAATTATAAAACCTGAGCTTTGACCCCAGCTCTGTACTAGTTAGCTGTCTGAATTCCGGCCAAGCACGGGTCCTGTGGAGTTTGCAGCTTCCTTATGTAAAGTGGAAGGCCTTGCACTGAACACCTCTAAAATCCCTTCACTCTGAACTGTGACCAGAGCTTTTCCTGTTTCTTTGTCCTCGTGCTGTTAACACTTTTCTCTTGTCCTCAAACCATCCTTCCTCCTCTGCTGGTTCACCACTGCTGTTAGCACATCCGCTCATCCCTCCCCGTCCTCGTAGGTCAAAGATACTAGCTTTACGATCCCCGAATACAAAAGAGTACCCGCCTCGTTCCCATTTCCCGCCTAATGATAGCAGTCAGTTCCAAAGGGTGGTTGAAAGCCGGGCACCAGAGCAGGGCTTTTGGCTGCTTAGGGGCGAATGGTTGGCCCTGACTGCTGCGAGCAGCCACTTGGAATTTTCCAGTTCTAGGGAGTCTGTGTGAGAAAAGAAAATTCAGCACGTGTGATTGGTAAGGTTAGTTGTCAGAGTCTTTGTCCATCTACGAGTGTGGGTGATTCATGTGAACGTGATCCGAGTTCACAAGTCTTGAATTTTAAGCTTTTTTTTCCTCGGTCACGCACAAAAAAATGATACTCTCAAATTTGGGGTACTGTCGTTTTTATATTAAATATATAACCTCGAAGGCAGGCTATAAAGTATAACTTCTTACATATTTTAAAGAGACTTAATACTGTAAAACTTTGAATTTACTTTCTACCATGAAGAATCAAATCAAAGACAGGATTCTTTTATATTCTTAAATGTTTGGGAGTGTGTGTTTTGCTTTAGAGAGACTACTGTGTTGCCCCAGGTTCTTTGAAGACAGAATATTCTTAAGGTTTTTCCCCTTATTTATTCATATATCTACTCACTTGTTAATTTATAATTATTTTCCTGATAATTGTTGTCAAGGTTATAGTTTTAGGGTTTGAGGTACTAAGCTGAAATTCTAGAAGTGGTCATTTTATCTAGGATCTTTAGTGAAACCTGAGAATGATTCTTAGAGCTAAACTAATTATTTTTAGCTGTGTTAAATCTGTATTATTCTTCTAGTGGAAAGGTGTAGTAAAAACTTAGCCCTGACAGTCTTTATAACATTCCTTTTTTACACTTAGCATTTGACCATTATGGGTAAGGCATTCTGGCACAATCCATTATTCCCTTTCGATATGAATTAGACACGTCAGTCATGCTTCATATATTTGTTGGCAGATATTTAACAGGCAGTATAAAATTTTCATTTGTTTATTTATTTTGCTACATTTGTTCTAGGTTGGTTCTTACTTGAAATCTCCAAAATTCCCTATTTGGATTGTTGGCAGTGAAACTCACCTCACCGTATTTTTTGCCAAGGTATGCTTATTGCAGGATTTTTTTTTTTTTTTTTGTAAGTATGACATCAGGCAAACAAGTAATATAAGTCCATGTTTAGTTTGGATCTTTGTACAGACTTCAGTGTATTCCCACTGTGAAGTGGATTGTTTCAAAATCTAAAAAGTTAATACTAAAGGACGTACTGTTGTGCTGCTTTGGTTTTGGAATCATTTCAGTAAAATCAGTCATGATTTACTTATAATTTCTTTATCTTTTCCAACTTTAGAACTTTGGCTCTTGATTTTTTTCAGAAATCACCTTGTGTCATGGTGAAAATAATTGAAATTAAATGTTTTGGTTTACTCTTTTGCAGAGAGGATAAGAATCTAACGTGATATAAAATAGTTTTAGTTATAACATCTAGGAAAAAGCATTTTAAAATCTATTAATAGTTCAGTGGTATACAAGTCAGTTGCTCTTTCAGGATGGAATATTTCCTACAGTTTTAGTAGATACAATATTACAATATTGAAATAGATTAAATACATTTGAATATGTTTGTTATAAAATTCTTGCAACAAAACTGTTGCTAAATCCCAGCCTTTATAATATTTGTTTTTCCACAATTGAGTGGTTAAGAGCCTTGAAGTCAGACAGCCTTCGTTAGAATCCCAACCATGCCACTTCCTAACATGGCTCAGCCTCTTCTCCCATGTCTTTAAAATAGGGTTTAATAATAGTGCCTTGCTCTTAGGATTGTTGTCAGGCTTAAATATTAAACAATTAGCAGTACCTAGTACAAGTTAAATGCCCAGTATATCTTAGCTGTTGTCATCATCATCATTGCCGTTTTCATTATTGTACATTTATTAAACATTTCTGGTACGCCTACATAGAGTTGCTAGATGTTGGACTAAAGGAAGAAAATATATAATTATATTTTTGATGTTTCTTAATTCTGTTGCACTTTCCTGATTACTCAGTGTGCTTTTTCAGCTTGTACTTGTTAAAGTACTTTATTTGTTTCTGTAAGAAGTATGAATTGTATAAATTGTACCAAAGACTGAACTGACAGTGCTAAGTTTTGTGGATCTATTTCATTATTTATTACTGTATTCACTTTTATTGTGCTGGCAAACATCCAGCTAGTGGATTTAGTGAAAGAAACATACTTACCTTTCCTTAAACAGGGAAAGCTATAAAATACAACCGTAAGAGTACAGACCATACTGATTTGTTACATTTCGTCTGACAGCTTTTGCTATATATTTTCCTCCTGAAGTAGAGAGGAAGAAGTTAAAAGCAAATGTAAACTACAGAACCTAAACAACTAATTCCTGCCTGTGAGGATTTCATCATTTGACTCATTTTAGTGTCAAGTGTTATAAATTTCCAGAAAAGGAAATCAATTCCAATTCACATACAGCAATGTATTTTCAAGCCAATTATTATTTTTATCACCAACCCTATTCTTTAACATTAGGAAAACTAATAAATTCTATCAAACTATATGTGTCAAATATAAAAGATAGTAAGATAAAAATATTTTAAACCTTAAATTTTATGATTGATATTTAAGAAATGATTTTGTTGTCAAAACAGCAGAAGAGGTTTCACGGGAGGTTAATAGAAGGAACAGTGTCACTTGCACTATGTAAATATGCAGACATTTTGTTTTCAAACATCGAAATGTTAGGTATGTTGAGAGAGTCATGGGAGTGAATGATACCCACCTTTCTATGGAGTAGACACTCCTTACCTACCTGTCCTGGTATTCTTTGTTGTTCCCATAGCAGTGGGTCCATTGTGCTGTTGCATTTATCACATGATGCACCGTTGCTACTACCCGCGCCTTTCTTTGCATGGCCCGTGGTCAGCAGTGGGGCACGGACTCTCTCATTCATCTTCTTATCCGTAGGCCCCAGCCACTGCATTGAAAAGTGGAATTGAGCCATGAAGTACATAGAAAAACTTTAAAAACCCTGCCACACCAGTTGTGGACCTGACAAAACACACTCAGCGTACACCGTGGATGTCAGTCAGGGTTTTTAAATCTGTCTTCGTGTATTTGCATCCTTGAAGCTGCTAATAATCCTGATAGGAAAGTGCACACACGCATAAAGTAATTCTAGAAAAGCTTACGTTAAGATTTCAGGTTCTTCTACTGTTATAAATCATAAAGACCAGGTATTCCAAATACCTTATCTCTCTTTTAGAACTCTTAAATTTTGTACTGATTGTTTTGATACTTACCTTTGTGTTTTCCCCATCTGGTATATAGACTGGCACATACTGTAGAGAAATTCATTAGTTTAATGAATAAAGCCTTTGCACGAATTTCCTACAGTTGGGTTCCAGTGACGTTTATATCTTCTAAAAACATGTCCTCATGACTCACTCTGAAGCTTCTTAAAAGCACGGGTGCTTCCTTTTCCGTGAATTTTAGCACAATTGAATTTGGATGCTTGAACGTGTTATCTTTATAGAGTTACAGGTAAAAAAAGTTTCCCTTTGAAATAAAGTATTCTAAAGCTGGAAGAACATGTAAATGGTAAATAACATTGATGATACTTGGTAGCATTTACTAGGTCCAATTTTAAGTTTTTTTAAATGAAGCAGTATTTATATAGTCTTTAGCATATAGAAAATACTGTCAATTTTGCTTTTCTTTATGTTACAACAAGATCCATTATTTGGTCATTCTTTCTTGGATATTTATGTATTTGCATAAGTAATTTTAGCTATGGCTTTGTTTTTGTTATTCTGTTTGATTTTTGGTTTCTTTGTTTCTGGTAGGTAGGTTCACTTTATGTTCTTGGCCTGAAATGAACAACAGAGTTT
This sequence comes from Aethalodelphis obliquidens, assembly GCF_003676395.1. Classification (NCBI taxonomy): domain Eukaryota; kingdom Metazoa; phylum Chordata; class Mammalia; order Artiodactyla; family Delphinidae; genus Aethalodelphis; species Aethalodelphis obliquidens. The sequence goes on along the minus strand of NW_020837967.1, from coordinate 20,793,527 downwards.
TGTTCCCGGCCCCCCACCTGCCCCAGACCTTAATGTGAATGTTTATATCTTTTTCTGTAAAACTGGTGTGTGTGTTTGTCTGGAAATGTATTTTGTGTGCTGATTTCTTTGTCCTGATTACGATGAAGTAAAAAAGCATGTTTTAAGGTCACAGTTTTCAAGGCAGTCTGTAATTTGGCATTGTAAAATGCCTTTGAAAAGCAGTCACCTTCTTCATGTGACTTACACACTGGAGGTGGTAATAGTTGCAGTTCTCTGCCTTCACGTATATACCCATTTGTCAGATATTTACAGGGCGTATAATATGTGCCTGGTATTATGCAGGGTGCTGTGAATACATGGTAAGGGAAAGGATTAGGCACCTGTTTTTATGGAAGTGTGCATTTTAACGGGGGAGGCATTAATCAAAGAGTCACACTTATAAAATTACAGCTGTGATGGATGCTAACAAAACACAGGTCTGTAAAGCTTTAAGGAAGATTAGGAACCTCTCCTTGAGGAATTGATGTTGAAAGTGAGCCCTGAGGCATCAGTAAGACGAAACTACAGGGAGAGGGAAAAAAGAGCATTCCCTACTTAAAGAAACAGTTGGAGCAAGCAAACAGCCATAGAAGAAAGGACTGTGGTGTGAACAACGGAGAGGAGAGCAGGAGCGCTGAGAACTGGGGGCGGGACCGGGGGCGGGAGGAGGCTGCAAAGGTAGGCAGCCCATGCGACTCTCTTCTAAGAGTAAGGACCGCCACTAGACTTTAAAAATCGGTGGGAGTAGTTTGGGGGGGAGATATGAAGGAAGGGAGCAGGACTAAAAAATGCACTTTGTAAAGATCACTCTGGCCAGTTGTGGAAGACAGACACTGAAGGATATCCTAGGAGTAGGTGAACAAGACTCCCGTAGTCTTCCTGGTGAGCAAAGTGTAGTTTGGTCCAGGGGAATGATGATAGAGATGGATAGAAGTACAACTTGAACAACACCGGGTTTGAACTGAGCGGGTCCACTTACACACGGATTATTTTTCCATAGTAAATCCTACACACTTCCCAGTTGGTTGGATCCCCAGGTGGTTGAATCCGTGGATGCGGAACCACGGATACAGAGGAACCATGGATACATAGGACCGATTATAAGTTAAATGTGAGTTTTCGATGGTGCTGAGTGAGGGTCAGCACCCCCAACCCCTGCATTGTTCAAGGATCAACTGTATATAAATTTGAGAGATTTATACCCGAGTTAAGCTGACAGGACTTGGTGATAGAGTGGCTCGGATAGATGAGGGGTGAGAAGCCTCATGAGATGTGTGTTTTTAATGATTAGATCTCAGCAGCTTTTCACTTGTTGAATGTACCCACTCATGATTAAAGCAATTTCTTTTTCTTTGGCCAAATTGACCAGGTCAAGATACTGCAATGAAACGGCCCAACCAAATAATCTCACAGTGAGGTTTCCAAGTCCTGCCCACACAGACAGTGCTTTTTAGTTTTTCCACATATTAGCAGACCACCAAGGATCATCAGATATTTGAGGAATGCTAACGTGAAAAACAGAAATCAAGGACTTCCCTGGCATTCCAGTGGTTAGAACTCCACGCTCTCACTGCAGGGGGCACGGGTTCAGTCCCTGATTGGGGAACTAAGATACTGCAAGCCAAGTGGCTTGGCCAAAAAAAAAGAAAAACAGAAATAAGAGCAAATAAGGAAAAAGGAACCGAAAAGATCAGAGACAGTAAAGGCATGAAAGAAAAACTTCAAAAAACCAAAAACCGTAAGAGAAGTTATTATATCCATGAAACTATGGAGGCGATAAGGACAGAACATTTGAAGGACGAAAGAGAAACTGAAAACTTACTGAAAGAATTGAAAGACAAATTGGAGAATTCTCTTTCCTCCATCATTGCTCTAGCTTCCTAACTGATGACTAGACCATGCTGTTGCCCTTCATGGGTCTGTAGTAGCTTCTCAATTCAGGACTAAAAGGAGCCCATTAAAATGTAAGTCACTTCACGTCATTGGCTCCCTTTTCACTGAGAGTAAAAGCCAAAGTCCTTAGAATGACCCCCTAGGCCCTTCCTTTGCTAATCAGATTCCCTGTTGCCCTCTAATCTCATTTCCTACTACTCTCCCCTCCTGTCTTGCTTGGCCACGGTGGCCTTCCCTCTGCCTCAAAAGTGAGGCAAGCCCTCTGCCCCTGCTCTTCCCTTTAGGATCTTGCATCAGATGTCTGTATAAAGGATTCCTTCCTACCTTCAGGTCAGCATTCAAGTGTCACCTCCTTAGTGAGGCCTTCTCTAGCCACCTTTTCTAAAAGCTCAACCCCATCCTTTCCCCCTTTTCATTAAGATTCTCTCTCCCGCTCATTCTCGAAAATAGATTTATTTTTGGCGGGGGCCGTGCCGCACCACGCAGCTTGCGGGATTTTGGTTCCCTGTCCAGGGATTGAGCCCACACCATTGGCAGTGAAAGTGAGGAGTCCCGACCACTGTACCACCAGGGAATTCCCTCAAAAATAGATTTTTTTAAAAAATATTATTTATTTATTTTGGCCACACTGGGTGTTGGTTGCAGCCTGCGGGCTCTTAGTTGCAGCATGTAGACTTCTTACTTGCAGCATGTGGACTCTTAGTTGCAGCTAAGTGGTCTTTGTGGTTTGATTTACATTTTCCTCATGACTGATGATGTTGATCATCTTTTTATGTGCTTTTTGGCCATTTGTATATCTTCTTTGGAGAATTGTCTATTCAGGTCCCTTGTCTATTTTTGAATTAGGTTGCTTGTCTTTTTATTGAAATGAAAGGTTTTAATAAATCCTGGTTACTAGGCACATACTATATATCTTACTTATTTGTTTTATGTATTACCTGCCTCACTAGTAAGCTTTATGACAGCAGGATTTTGGTCTGTTTTGTTTCTGTTTCCTAACACCAAGAACGGTGTCAGGCACAGTGTTCATGCTCTATAGATTGCTGTTAAAGAAATAAATTAGCAGAAAACACCGAAGATTTATTTCACATTGTGATATAAGCATGTTAGTACTTGATAAAGGGGGAAAAGGGGACGTAAGTGTGCCAAGTTGTCTTTGATTACAAGAATTCAGTAGATCCCGGTGGTCTGACACGGGCCCTACCCTAGAGGCTGCTGTGGGAGGATGGTCCCCCCCTGGCGCCTGGGTGCCCCTGAAGGCCCCTGCAGTCCGTGGAGCTGATCCCTGCCATGTGGCTGACAGGCTCTTCATGCTCCGGCCGGGTGTCAGGCCTGTGGCTCTGAGGTGGGAGAGCCGAGTTCAGGACATTGGTCCACCAGTGACCTCCCAGCTCCACGTAATATCAAACGGCAAAAGCTCTCCCAGAGATCTCCATCTCAACACTAAGACCCAGCTCCATTCAACGACCAGCAAGCTGTAGTGCTGGGCACCCTATGCCAAACAACTGCAAGACAGGAACACAACCCCACCCATTAGCAGAGAGGCTGCCTAAAATCATAATAAGGACATAGACACCTCAAAACACACCACTGGATGCAGTCCTGCCCACCAGAAAGACAAGATCCATCCTCATCTACCAGAACACGGGCACCAGTCCCCTCCACCAGGAAGCCTACACAACCCATTGAACCAACCTTACCCACTGGGGGCAGACACCAAAAACAATGGGAACTACGAACCTGCAAAAAGGAGACCCTAAACACAGTAAGTTAAGCAAAATGAGAAGGCAGAGAAACACACAGCAGATGAAGGAACAAGGTAAAAACCCACCAGACCAAACAAATGAAGAGGAAATAGTCTACCTGAAAAAGAATTCAGAGTAATGATAGTAAAGATGATCCAAAATCTTGGAAATAGAATGGAGAAAATATGAGAAACGTTTAACAAGGACCTAGAAGACCTAAAGAGCAAACAAACAATGATAAACAACATAATAAATGAAATTAAAAATTCTCTAAAAGAAATCAATAGCAGAATAACTGAGGCAGAAGAACAGATAAGTGACCTGGAAGATAAAATAGTGGAAATAATACCACAGAGAAGAATAAAGAAAAAGAATGAAAAGAATCGAGGACAGTCTCAGAGACCTCTGGGAAAACATTAAATGCACCAACATTCAAATTATAGGGATCCCAGAAAAAGAAGAGAAAAATAAAGGGACTGAGAAAATATTTGAAGAGATTATTGAAAACTTCCCTAATATGGGAAAGGAAATAGTCAATCAAGGCTAGGAAGCGCAGAGAGTCCCACACAGGATAAATCCAAGGAGAAATATGCCAAGACACATATTAATCACAAAAATTAAATACAAAGAAAAAATATTAAAAGCAGCAAGGGAAAAACAACAAATAACATACAGGGGAATCCATATAAGGTTAACAGCTAATCTTTCAGCAGAAACTCTGCAAGCCAGAAGGGAGTGGCAGGACATATTTAAAGTGATGAAAGGGAAAAACCTACAACCAAGATTACTGTACGTAGCAAGGATCTCATTCAGATTCGAAGGAGAAATTAAAACCTTTACAGCGAGGCAAAAGCTAAGAGAATTCAGCACCAGCAAACCAGCTTTACAAAACATGCTAAAGGAACTTCTTTAGGCAGGAAACCACAAGAGAAGGAAAAGACCTACAATAACAAACCCAGAACAATTAAGAAAAGGGTAATAGGAACATATATATCAATAACTACCTTAAATGTAAGTGGATTAAATGCTCCAACCAAAAGACATAGACTGGCTGAATGGACACAAAAATAAGACCCATATATCTGCTGTCTACAAGAGACCCACTTCAGACCCAGGGACACGTACAGACTGAAAGTGAGGGGATGGAAAAAGATATTCCATGCAAATGGAAATCAAAAGAAAGCTGGAGTAGCAATTCTCCTATCAGACAAAATAGATTTTAAAATAAAGACTATTAGAAGAGACAAAGAAGGACACTACATAATGATCAAGGGATCAATCCAAGAAGAAGATATAACAATTGTAAATAAATATTTATGCACCCAACATAGGAGCACCTCAATACATAAGGCAAATACTAACAGCCATAAAAGGGGAAATCGACAGTAACACAGTCATAGTAGGGGACTTTAACACTGCACTTTCACCAATGGACAGATCATCCAAAATGAAAATAAGGAAACGCAAGCTTTAAATGATACATTAAACAAGATGGACTTAATTGATATTTATAGGACATTCCATCCGAAAACAGCAGAATACACTTTCTTCTCAAGTGCTCATGGAACATTCTCCAGGATAGATCATATTTGGGTCACAAATCAAGCCTTGGTAAATTTAAGAATATTGAAATCATATTAAGTATCTTTTGAGACCACAGTGCTGTGAGACTAGGTATCAATTACAAGAAAAAAACTGTAAAAACTACAAACACATGGTGGCTAAACAATATGCTACTAAATAACCAAGAGATCACTGAGGAAATCAAAGAGGAAATCAAAAAATACCTAGAGACAAATGACAACGAAAACACAACCACCCAAAACTTATGGGATGCAGCAAAAGCAGTTCTAAGAGGAAGTCTATAGCAATACAGTCCTATGTCAAGAAACAAGAAAATCTCAAATAAACAACCTAACCATTCACCTAAAGCATTAAGAGAAAGAAAGAAAAAAACAAAACCCAAAATTAGCAGAAGGAAAGAAATCATAAAGGTCAGATCAGAAATAAATGAAAAATAAATGAAGGAAACAATAGCAAAGATCAATAAAACTAACAGCTGTTTCATTGAGAAGATAAACAAAATTGATAAACCATTAGCCAGACTCATCAGGAAAAAAAGGAAGACTCAAATCAACAGAATTAGAAATGAAAAAGGAGAAGTAACAACTGACAATGCAGAAATACAAAGGATCATGAAAGATTACTACAGGCAACTATATGCCAATAAAATGGACGACCTGGAAGAAATGGACAATTTCTTAGGAAAGCACAATCTTCCAAGACTGAACCAGGAAGAGATAGAAAATATAAACAGACCAATCACAAGCACTGAAATTGAGACTGTAATTAAAAAGCTTCCAACAAACAAAAGCTAAGGACCAGAGGGCTTCACAGGCAAATTCTATCAAACATTTAAAGAAGAGCTAACACCTATCCTTCTCAAACTCTTCCAAAATATAACAGAGGGAGGAACACTCCCAAACTCACTCTACGAGGCCACCGTCACCCTGTTACCGAAACCAAAGATGTCACAAAGAAAGAAAACTACAGGCCAATATCAGTGATGAATATACATGCAAAAATCTCCCACAAAATACTAGCAAACAGAATCCAACAGCACATTAATCCAAACAATCATACACCATGATCAAGTGGGGCTTATCCCAGGAATGCAAGGATTCTTCAGTATACACAAATCAATCAATGTGATACACCATATTAACAAATTGAAGGAGAAAAACCATATGATCATCTCAATAAATGCAGAAAAAGCTTTCGACAAAATTCAGCAGCCATTTTGATTAAAAAAACTCTCCAGAAAGTAGGCATACAGGGAACCTACCTCGACATAATAAAGGCCATATGTGACAAACCCACAGCCAACATCGTTCTCAGTGGTGAAAAACTGAAACCATTTCCTCTAAGATCAGGAACAAGACAAGGTTGTCAGCCCTCACCACTATTATTCACCAAAGTTTTGGAAATTTTAGCCATGGCAATAAGAGAAGATAAAGGAATCCAAATCGGAAAAGAAGAAGTAAAACTGTCACTGTTTGCAGATGAGATGATACTACACATAGAGAATCCTAAAGATGCTACCAGAAAACTACTAGAGCTAATCAATGAATTTGGTAAAGTAGCAGGATACAAAATTAATGCACAGAACTCTCTTGCATTCCTATACACTAATGATGAAAAATCTGAAATAGAAATTAAGGAAACACTCCCATTTACCACTGCAACAAAAAGAATAAAATACCTAGGAATAAACCTACCTAAGGAGACAAAAGGTCTGTATGCAGAAAACTATAAGACACTGATGAAAGAAATTAAAGATGATACTAACAGATGGAGAGATATACTGTTACCTTGGTTGGAAGAATCAACATTGTGAAAATGACTCTACTACCCAAAGCAATCTACAGATTCAGTCCAATCCCTATCAAACTACCAATGGCATTTTTCACAGAACTAGAACAATAAGTTTCACAATTTGTATGGAAACACAAAAGATCCCAACTAGCCAAAGCAATCTTGAGAAAGAAAAATGGAGCTGGAGGAATCAGGCTCCCAGACTTCAGACTGTACTACAGAGCTACAGTAATCAAGACAGTATGGTACTGGCACAAAAACAGAAATATATGTCAGTGGATAGAAAGCCCAGAGATAAACCCATGCACCTATAGTCACCTTATTTTTGATAAAGGAGGGAAGAATATACAGTGGAGAAAAGACAGCCTCTTCAATCTGTGGTGCTGGGAAAACTGGACAGCTACATGTAAAAGAATGAAATTAGGACACTCCCTAACACCAGACACAAAAATAAACTCAAAAGAGATTAAAGAGCTAAATGTAAGGCCAGACACTATAAAACTCTTAGAGAAAAACATAGGCAGAACACCTATGACAGAAATCACAGCAAGATCCTTTTTGACCCACCTCTTAGAGAAATGGAGATAAAAACAAAAATAAACAAATGGGACCTAATGAAACTTAAAAGCTTTCGCACAGCAAAGGAAACCATAAACAAGACGAAAAGACAACCCTCAGAATGGGAGAAAATATTTGCAAATGAAGCAACTGACAAAGGATTAATCTCCAAAATATACAAGCAGCTCATGCAGCTCAATATCAAAAAAAACAAACGACCCAATCCAAAAATGGGCAGAAGACCTAAATAGACATTTCTCCAAAGAAGATAAACAGATTGCCAACAAACACATGAAAGGATGCTCCACATCACTAATCATTAGAGAAATGCAGATCAAAACTACAATGAGGTATCACCTCACACCAGTCAGAATGGCCGTCATCAAAAAATTTACAAACAATAAATGCTGGAGAGGGTGTGGAGAAAAGGGAACCCTTTGCACTGTTGGTGGGAATGTAAAGTGATACAGCCACTGTGGAGAACAGTATGGAGGTTCCTTAGAAAACTGCAAATAGAACTACCATATGACCTAGCAATCCCACTACTGGGCATACACCCTGAGAAAACCATAATTCAAAAAGAGTCATGTACCACAATGTTCATTGCAGCTCTATTTACAATAGCCAGGACATGGAAGCAACCTAAGTATCCATCGACAGATGAATGGATAAATAAGATGTGGCACATATATACCATGGAATATTACTCAGCCTTAAAAAGAAACGCAATTGAGTTATTTGTAGAGACGTGGATGGACCTAGAGTCTGTCATACAGAGTGAAGTAAGTCAGAAGGAGAAAAACAAATACCATATGCTAACACATATATATGGAATCGAAAAAAAAAAATGGTTCTGATGAACGTAGGGCCAGGACAGGAATAAAGACGCAGACATAGAGAATGGACTTGAGGACACAGGGAGGGGGAAGGGTAAGTTGTGACAAAGTGAGAGAGTGGCATGGACATAGCTACACTACCAAACGTAAAATAGATTCCTAGTGGGAAGCAGCCATGTGCTTTGTGACCACCCTGAGTGATGGGATAGGGAGGGTGGGAGGGAGACGCAAGAGGGAGGAGATATGGGGATATATGTATATGTATAGCTGATTCATTTTGTTATAAAGCAGAAGTTAACATACCATTGTAAAGCAATTATATATACTCCCATGAGGTTGTTAAAAAAATTATTCAGTAGATCTTAAGCTTATAAATCAAGAAATAACCGTTAATGCACGCAGTATCCTACATGGAGACGGAAACAGAATGACTTGCTTTTATTCTTCTGCCTGATCAACTTAAATACACATAACATACACAGGTTCTTTCTCCAGATTAGTGAATAAAAACAATTTTGATGAGTATTTGTAAGTAAACATTGTCACATTATATACGCTATCATATTTAAAATTTGCCTTCATGGTTGAGGATGGGTAAGAAAATTGTTTCTATTCAGTGAAATAACTGTTTTGGTTTTTCTTTTCGAGATGAACAGCTTATCTTTAGGAGTCTAAGTAATTACAATTTTTTAAAAAGAGTTATAAGTTTGTCATTTTAAATTTCAGTGCCATCTGTTTACTTAATAAAATCACTTGATACTTGAGATGTCCAGTGGCCCAGAACTTACTTTTAATATCATTGGAACTGTCTTCTTGACCCGTAGAGAATCACTGAACACATTTTGTAGGACTGGGAGAGATTTTTCACAATTGAGTTTTATTTGAACGTCAATGTTGAAAATAAATTTTAATAACCTTTATGAACAGGTTGTAAAACTTCAGATAATTTATGACCATCTTCTCTATGTAATCTTTAAATTTTTAAATTGAACTCTGCCATGTTTTATAAGTCATCTTTTCTATCCAGTGTAGACATGGTCATCTTTTTAATCTTAGCATCTGTGTGAAGCAACAAACATGATATTGTACTCTGACGTATTCTAGAGAACGTGGTTGGAAAAAATGTAGCTTGCTATCCTATGTAAATAGGACTTTTCTAGTTAATATTGAGGGGGAAAAGCACAGAATCTAACTGCAGGGACCTTTTAGGAGCTCAGAGTCATCAAGCAGCAGGGGTTTCACAGAACCCGCCAATAGAAGGTTTCTTGGTGAAGAGAGGACAGTCCGATGACACAGTTGAGACGTTCTGCATCTCCAGATTTCTGGGGAGGACTTTTTTTGACACCAGCTCTGTAGGCTGGCAAGCGTCTTCTCCTTCAGTTTGCTCCTTTCTCTCCTGCACTTCCGAGAAACACCAGAGAAAAACTCTGCAGGGCGTGTTTTCCACTGTGAAGCAGACCCTCTGCCTTTAGGGGTCCCCTAGGCTTGCGCCTGGACTTGGACTAGACTCCTTGGAAAGTGGGCACCTGAAGAGCTGTCAGGGATGCAGCATGCACCCTTGTGGGCACAGGTTCACAAGACAGGTTTGAAATGAACCTGGGATGCAGATGGAGAAGGGAGGTCCTGTGAGCCATGGCCCAGAAGGGGACTGTACTTGAGTGTTGCTGTGACGATGCATGTGCCTGCAGAGACGGGAAGAGGAAGTACCCAAAGCACGGCCAGCAGTCTCCTCCTGCCCACTGAGCCGGGCAGGTTCAAAGCTCTGCCCTTGCCTTGGGCACGGCAGCAGTGCCTCTGTCCCTGGGACGTACCTGAGGGAGGGCCTCTAGAAAGGCTGCTGGTTTAGATGAAACCAGGAGGCTAAGTAAGGCTCAGGCTGTCCGCTGGAGACAGTGGCTGGGGGCTCCTGTCTCAGCCCCGCCAGCCCCACCTCAGCCCCCTGTATCCAGCCGGGCCAGTGGGAGAACTGGGAAGGGGCCTGCCCCCTCTTCACTGTGGCTAATGTTTGCTAGGCCAGTTATGGTGCACCAGTGACGCAGTGTTTTCCCTCTTCTGTTTCCCTCCCAGTGTCCCCTTTTCAGGGTTTTCTGGAGGATTTTGTTGTTGTTGTTGTTTTTCTTCCTCTCTCATTTGCGTTTGAGGATCGTGGTCAGTGGAGCCCCACCATCCCCTGGAGGGACCCTGTGGTTTCTGTGTGAAGAGGCACCTGCTCCCACTTTGATGAGGGTGAAGGGCAGCGGGTTGCCGTTTGTTATATTCATGCCCCTCCACCACCACGGGCGATGCTTTAAAGGTTCAGCTCCTGTACAGAGAAGGATTTGCTATGTTTGCAGTTGGGTGTCAGCATCAGGACCCATGGGTGTCTTCCCCACCCACGCGTCCCACCGGGCACCTTGACTCTTCGATCCAAAGTTCCTTAAAGGGGCACAGCCTGGCCTGGTCCGCAGCCTCAGGGGTCTGGGATCCCTGTGGCGCTTCCTGAAGTCCAGGTTGGCAAGAGACCATGGGGTCTGAGGCCAGCCGGAAGGGGGGCTCCTCCAGCAACCCAGGTGGCAGCCGGTCCCTACCTGGGACCTTTCCCTCCCACCCAGCCGGGGGGCTGGGTTCCAAAGCGGTGAGCGAGCTCGTGGACTGGCACGGGGCTGGAGTCTCCCGGCCCCGCCGGGCAGTGCGTCCAGGGCCATTCAGATGCCAAGCATCAGGAAATCATTTTGTGCAACCACCTGAAGCAGAGATATTTTTAAAAAAGCATAAATTATTCTCAGTGGTGCTGTGATGATCCTGCCTTTTTCTTTTCCCCGTGACTTCGCATCAGTGATTCTTTCACATCAGGTAAATCTTGATAAAGCCTTGGTGCCCCTCCCTCCTGGGCCCCACTCAGTACCCATGCGTGTGCACCCCCAGCCTTTCTCAGTAGTTAAGACGTTCTAGGCAATGCCATAGGCACAGCTGACTGTGTGTCTCTCTCTCAGTGCAAGAAACTCAAGCCATCTTAAAAAAATACCAAAAAAAAATTTACAAGAAAAGAAACACAAAAAAATCTTTTTAGGCCAGAGTTTTCTACAGGTACTAATGAATGTTTTTCTTAATCCTTGGAAGTTTTATGTGTTTAATATTTCTTAGTACCGTAGCATTAATTTATACTTTTGTAGCAACACAGTATTTTTATAAACAGCCAGTGCGTTGGCTCAAGTCTCCACAAGGGGCTTATGCAGGGTTTCCTTGGGACCTGTGTACAATGTACTGTATTAAAAAAACAAGTTACCCAGTGTCACCCTTGCTGTGTTAATTAACAAAAGACGTTGTTTCCGGTCTCCTGTGTCACTGGTGTGGACCCAGCCGTTCTCCAAGGGGTCACGTTGCCCGGGGGTTGAGTTGACGGTTCTTGTGATGTGTAAACCCCCAAGACCAAACTTGAGGGTTTATTTAGGCTTTTTTTCTGTTTGTCCTTTGGATTTTTGGTTTCATTTCGTTTTGGTACCGTTTGCCATTTACACCCAAATCAGTTTTGTGGTGTTTAAAACTTTTACTGATGTCAAATGGAGGAAAGGAACAGAAAAAGAAAAAAAAAAAAAAAAAAGATTTTTACAAGGTAATAAAATTTAAAACTGAGCTGTTTAAATGTTGCTCTTTTTACCTGTCTGTTCTTGTCCAAAAGTGGGACATTCCTAGGGAGAAGAGGAAAGTTCCACTTGGTTCCTTAAATCGCCAAAAGCCCCTGCCGGAAATTCAGCACCCCCTACACCCTGAATTCTTGCAACATTATTTCCCAGTTGGTTGATGCCAAGGCAAAAAGACATCATTTTAATGGTTAGGGAGGATCAGTTGCTTAAATGATTTCATCTCAGTGTTGTACTTATGGTTTGACAATAAAACGACCTTGTGGATGTGGTCGAAGTGAATTGTAGTACAGTGTACGTACATGGACCTCGTCAAAGAAGGAGACAGTTTCTGTTAAGTAAGGTAGAGAATGCTCCAAGAAGGCCTTCTGAACCATGGCAGAGTAAAACCTTCGATCTGTACCTTGGGAGGGAGCGAGCCCTGTGTGCATGGGCAGGGTGTTCACATATACCATGGTACTCTTCATGAGTTAGTTGAAAACCTGCAGATCTCCTGAACAGGTAGAAGAAATGATTTTGAACAGTAGATGCTTAAGGAATTTAGAACTTTATTGTTAAAACAAGGTGGCGTAGCATTTGTTTTATAATATATTAAATCTTTTCTTCTTTTAGAAGCCAGGCCTTTTCGTACTGAGACATGTTAATATACTTTGAATGCCCAAGTATTACCTGATAGAACATTTGGACATTTGTCCTGTTATGTTTTTCATCTCTCTAATCATCATTTTTCCCTTTGCCTCGTTGACTTCCTTTTTTTATATTTGGGGCCTAAGATTAAATTACTTGGGTCACTTTCATATTTTCCCCTTGAATTGGAACTAATTATGGACTTAATTTTCAATGCAAATTCAAGACGAGGGCTTTAAATTTGAAAATATGATACTTTAATATTATTAGAATTATATGTATATAAAGTGTTAGACAAATAAATTTGCCGTTTTTGGTTTTGTGCATTTGAATCTCTGGGATGACAGCTGCTGGTACAACATAAAAGTAGTTGGAACCTACCTGTAACATCTAATTTCATCTTCAGAAGATCAGTGACTAATTTCCTTGGTAATCCATTTCAGACTTTCTTTTGAAGTTGGGAAGATGAGTTTTACATTCCTTTTTGTTCTCTCTTATGGTTATAAAAGGACTCTTTGTATGTGTATACAGAGTGTCACCTTTGACCTTTCCTATGATAAAGCAGTTTTCCTTTTAGATAAGAACACACTTCTGTTTAAAGGCACAGTATATAGAGAAACTGAATTTAATGCAAAGGAGAAACAAAACATTTAACTGTTCCTGCATGAGCAGACTGTTCTTACAGTGGTATCTGTTCCTGGGAATCTAGATAGAATTCTTTCTACAGAGCAAGCTCCTTTGTGTATCACTCTTCAGTGTAACATTAACAAGACTACTGCAGTTACATGATAGAGCCCTTTTTGAGGGTGTTCAAAAGTTGGACAGTTCTACTTTACCATTAATACATTCCTCTACATGTATCCACAGTTTTAAGGAAATGAAGTAAAATGATGCTTTGTAGATCTTATTATAAAGAATATTCACTTCTGTGTATCTTTAATTACTGGGTAAAAGTCTTGGGAGTTGGCATATAATTAGATTCACAGTTGGGCATTTTGTAAAATAATAGGGTTTTCCTATGTATTAACGCGGTTTAGTCATCCCATCCGTTTATCCTAAGTATATTTTAGAGTTTGTACATTTGTTTAAATTTCATGCCTTATCTGCTACAGAAAGGAAATGGATTTAAGAGCTAAAGTATTGGGCTTCCCTGGTGGCGCAGTGGTTGAGAGTCCGCCTGCCGATGCAGGGGACACAAGTTCGTGCCCCAGTCCGGGAAGATCCCACATGCCGCGAAACGGCTGGGCCTGTGAGCCATGGCCGCTGAGCCTGCGCTTCCGGAGCGTGTGGTCCGCAATGAGAGAGGCCACAACAGTGAGAGGCCCGCGTACCGCAAAAAAAAAAAAAAAAAGAGCTAAAGTATTAATTTTTATAGTTTAAATCATAACTTGTCATGTTTCTGTATTGGTTTTTATGAATTTTTTTTCTCTTAGTTAATCATGTCAGTGATGTTACCCAGCTTACTGAAATTAGTTCCTCTTTCCATTTGAATTTGTTTCTTACAACTTTTTGTTACAGTAGAACCCAAACAGTTGTCCAAGCAAGATAAAGTATCGCTGATATAAAGGCCTAAAGGCGTTCTGTTATGAGTGAAGTCCGTGAGTTTCCATTAGAATCAGCATTGATGAGTCCACATCTCTACCTGTCCGTCTAGAATTGATGAAAATAATTGTAGCAAATGGAGTGGGTAGCAGAGAAGGCCTTATAGCATATACTTAATGTATGATAGTAAGTATTAACAAGTTTATGATTTTGTTTATTTTCCTGTGCTTTTGTTTATGTTATCATCTGCCCAGGTTGTGATCACAGTCCTGCTCAGCATTCATGGTCCAGCCTCGCTTGACATCTCTCGTGATGTGATTGCTGATTCTCTCACTCCCTTATGCTCCTGGAATTTCTTTAAACTTCCTGCCTCCTCATGCTCAGGGTACTACCTGATGTATCTGCTTTCCCCCAGTACCTAGTAGAGCAAACACTGGGCATGGTGCTAAGTACTGTTGAAATGCAAGGATCCATAATAACATTGTAGGGACGTCCCTGGCAGTCCAGTGGTTAAGACTCCACGCTTCCACTGCAGCGGGTGCGGGTTCAGGCCCTGGTCGGGGAACTAAGATCCCGAATGCCACGCCGTGAGGCCAAAAATAGTAATAATAATACATTATAATAGTTTACTAGGTAATTCTACTGAGTGCTTGCTCCGTATCAGGCACTGTGATAAGCATCTTACATGCATTTGTCATTCAATCCTCAATGCAACCCTGTAAAATACGTTCCGTTTTCATCTACATTTTATACTCTGGGGCCAGAGAAAACTAACACCTACTGGCTAAAGCAAGGATTCTGTCTCCCGAGCTTTTAGCTACTAATGTCCCTTAGGAAAACAAGCAAATTTTTATTGTAGTGTGAAACAGAGATTGAAAGAGGGGTGGGGGGTGCAGAGGGATGATACTTGAATTAAAGGACATGATGTGTATTAGACTTAGATGAAATGAAGAATGTATTCTAGCCTTGGGAAAAGCGTAAGCAAAAAGGCAAGAGATGTGGGATGGGAAACGTCGGGCTATATTTGGAGAATAGTAATTGGTTCAGTATGGCTGAACCATACTCGTTATGCTAGGAGATTAAGATGGAAGCAAAAATTGGGATCAGGTACAGTACCAGCTGAAATAATCATTTCTCCCCAGACCATCTATACTATGTTTTGTTTTGTTTTGTTTTGTTTTGTTTTGTTTTTGTTTTTGCGGTACGCGGGCCTCTCGCTGTTGTGGCCTCTCCCGTTGCGGAGCACAGGCTCCGGACGCGCAGGCGCAGCGGCCATGGCTCACGGGCCCAGCTGCTCCGCGGCACGTGGGATCTTCCCGAACCGGGACACGAACCCGTGTCCCCTGCATCGGCAGGCGGACTCTCAATGACTGCACCACCAGGGAAGCCCCCCATCTATACTACGTTTGCATGCTTATCTTGATATGAAAGGCTAAACATGAACATTCAAGTCATGAATGTAAAGCCTATTCATGGAAGTAGAACAGTTACTTAATGAACAGTAAGAACTTCTCTGTGAAGCTTGATAAAACTTAAGAGTATTAAAAATTGAGTATTTTCACTATTTTTCACGGTCAAACCCTGTTTAAAATAATAGAAAAGGAGGTAGGATTTGGGGGAATGTAGGGTCAGGGACGTCCCTCACTTTGCATTTATACTAATCCAAGCCTACCAAGCTTAAATGACCAGTGTTGTGTGGACTACTATGTCAGTCATTTTTCTAGGCATCCATTTTCATAGGAAACACAGGAAGTGTGTATATGTGGAGATTCTCCATATGCAGCTTGTATTGTTAAAATCAGTGTCAGTGGGTAGCATGGAGGAATAGAAGGGAAAAAATAGGTCAAGTTTGAATGGGACGAGCAGATATTATACATGTGACATAAGCGAGCTGAAACCCCAGCCAGAATATTAGGGTTTAATTCTTTTTGCCAGCTTCCTGAAGTCACAAACAATCCTAAAATTTGAGTGATTTACGCAGTAGTAGTCAAGAAGTGGGGAGGGAGGGGAGGCAATGAGAGCAGTCCACCCCAGGTAGGTGGGATGTTTGACCACTGAAATTGTCTAGAACTGCCTGCATGGGATGATGATAAAGAGGAATTTGACAAAGTGAATTTTATTATGTTTGAACTGCAAACAGTGCACCGTCTTTTTGCCTGTGCTGGGGCACACTGTTCCCACCATAGCCCTCTCCCCCCCCCACACACACCGAAGCTTCTTTCTCTTAATTTGTATGCTGGCTGCACGTGTCCTCCAGGTGCCTCTCCCCTGCGGTGATCTGGACCGAGGAGTAGCCTCTGTCAGGAAGGGGCAGTTCTCCTGGCAGAGGGAGAAGAGGAAGATGCCTGGCCCAGCCACTGATGACACTTAAAGCTTCTTCCAGGAGCTGGCAGAATGTCACTTCGCTTGTATTTCTCTGGCCAAAAAAGGCACCTGGCTAATCCCTGATGTCAGTGCGGCTAGGAAGTAGACACCCACAAAGAGGTACTACGTGTCCCATAGCAAAAAGCAGCGATTGTACTCTTACAGGGAAGCGCAAGGAATTGAGAACAACAGTACCAAATCTACCACCATGGGTAACTGTGGGTCCACGTGATTTAACAGAGTTTAATTTAAAGGATATAAAGAGTCTGCCTAGAAATAAGGAGGAATTTTTGACTGTCAGATTGATTTTTGCCCAGGTGACTATATAGTATTAATTTCTACCATTTAAAAAAGTCAGATAATCATTTTTCTTGAATTTTGTAGGTGTCCATGCGCCTAGAGAGTAATGGCTGTGTTAGCTGTTTCTTTAATGACATACAGTAGTTAAATGGCAAAGAGCTTCTCTCAGTCCGGTTCTTCATAGTAAACGAGAGAACACAGAAAGTGATTCTAGATGCATAAGAGAGTGGACGCCTTGGGCCTGAGGGATGAATTCTCTGGCAGAAACCACTGGAGAAAGGCTAGAGGGGTCCCTACTGTGAGTTGTACAGTCGTGGCAATAGGGAGAAAAAGAAGGCCAGTGGTTAATATTATAATAATTGTAATGATCATGGCAGAGCATATCTGTCGGAGACTTTCCTCCTACTACCTTATTTCACTTACACATTTAGAGTGTATGTTCCTGTGTAGAAAGAATCCCAAAGGGCTTTGCTTTATGTTTCCTACCCTGACTTCTCTGCTGACACAACACAAGTCAGCAGTGGGCTGTTTTGGAGTAGCTGGGCCTTTTGCGCATTGTTTGGGAAATCATGGAAGAGTAAGAAAAAAGACCACTGTCCTACCTACTTTCAATTAATGGCATTAACTGAATTCTGTTTCTGACACTGGCACTGAAGAACATTATACTCTTGAGAGCATTTGACAACTGATTTACAATATGTTTCACACTGGTTCCCAAATTATTTTCCTAGGTAGGTAGTGAAGAGTCAATATGGAACATACAATAAAGTGATTTTTTTTTTTTTTTTTTTTTTTTTTTTTTGCGGTACACGGGCCTCGTGGCACACGGGCCTCTCACTGTTGTGGCCTCTCCCGTTGCGGAGCACAGGCGCCGGACGCGCAGGCTCAGCGGCCATGGCTCACGGGCCCAGCCGCTCCGCGGCATGTGGGATCTCCCTGGACCGGGGCACGAACCCGCGTCCCCTGCATCGGCAGGCGGACTCTCAACCACTGCGCCACCAGGGAAGCCCAATAAAGTGATTTTTAAAGCAAAATTTTACTTAAAGCCTAAAGGGAAATTATATACCAGTTAACTTTATTATTTTTTTGGAAGGACTCTTAGTAGCACTATCAGATGTTGTCTGCAAGCTAGAATGTCATCTATGTGTGCATGACCATTCCTGAAGACAAGTTCTCAGAGGCTCCTTGATTACTCCTGACAGCAGATTGCTCCTGATAATGATGAAAGGTATAATAAATAAGCTTTAAAGACCTTTCCAGTAATGAGCTACATACTTACACCTAGCTAACGAGCTGAACACGGGCCTTCCTTATATTTCTGTAGGTGTTTAGAAGGGTAGCTAATTTTACAACATTTTAAAAGGTTTATGGTTAACAGACAGTGCTACATGAAAAAGATATTTGTTTCATGACTCTAGGATATTAGATAGTCCCGTTACACCTTGGTGGTTTTTTGGTTTGTTTGTTGGCTTTTGGGGGTTTTTTCCCCCCTCTTCTCTTCTGTAGCACTTTGCCAGTTAAGGGAAGTTGGGTGAGGCTAGATAATTTTAAACGCTATATTGTTTAGCAATCCCTGTTGACCAGTAAATTGGCTGAGAAGGGGTTGTTTGCCCTAACAGTCCTGTGATGAAAGCATCTGACTATATTTGACTAATGTAGAGAACTACTTTTAAAGTTAACAATAATGTTGATGATAAATCAGAGTTTAAAAGCATAGTGAATTAAAATATTATTTAAATATTAGACTCATGTTTAGAATCTCTTGCTAGTGGGAGTACCTTAAAGAGTTTCAGGTGCAGTACACAGTGAAGTCTTCTCCTAAGTGCTACAACTGGGGATGAAAAAAAAGAAAATGCTTACAAGTATCCTTGCTGACTTAGATAATTTGGAATTACATCATTGGAATCTCTACTTATTTATAACTCAACAGTTTTTTGAGGGTGGGGGATTAATGTATGTTTGAATGTTATTTGAGAAGGTAATTTTAAGATAATATTAATAATATTTGTGGAAACATAGGAACATATTTTTCTCTCTTCCATTAGATTGTGACATTAAATGTATAGACTAGGTCTTTATGTCATCTAATAGGCTTGACAGTATCAAAACATTATGGCCGTGTGGATAGTTATATGGGAAAAATAAATATGTAATCTGAAAGCTATTGCCATATTAAGTTTTGGAAATGGAAAATCTGAGGGTAGAATCCTCTTCTTTGTATTATTATTCACACCTACACAGTCTTTACGTAAGAGTTCTATTTTACTTTATCCTTTCTAGTTAAATCATTTCATGTGCAATGAGAAAAATTTGGCAGTTATATCTCACACAAGTTGTATATCTTAAGGTTGTAAAGGACTCTTTCTCAATTAATGGAATTCTATACTTGCTGTTCAAACTTGCTATGCAAATACGAAATATATGTAATATTAATATATTACCAAAATTACTACATGGATCATTCTGCTCCAGGTCTTAAACCGGAAGGCTTGTTCAGAAGTGTTTAAGTTAAATAAATTGGTAAAAGTGAGTGTTGGAATTTGTTATTTTAAATCGAATTAGAAAGGTAAAAGGAGTTCAGGATGAAGCACTTTAATGGGAAGAGAAGGTGGTTTCGTAACTTGTCCTGATTTCATCTATAAACGTTTAAACATTATATAAATTTAAACAAGCTTTAACTAAGAGATCTTTTTCTATAATAATCTAAAAAGCATTGTAAACATTCAGAATAAGCAAGCAATAATCAATTTGGAAGATTGTACTGGTTTTGATTTGTGGATGAAAACTTTTGGAATGTTTTCATTAGAATTTACTGTAATCTTTTTTGTTTTGGCCTTTGTTTTTTTTCACCCCTCTTGTATAAACACATCTTAAAATAAGTGATATGATTAAGGATGGTTAATTCCTAAGGAGTTTAGCGTATTAGCTATTAGTATATCACTGAGACCAAAGGAGCAAGCAAGATTTTTGTTTCTTAATCGTTCAAGACACAATTTGCTTTATTAGTCATGACAGTTAGAGTTGATGGTTTTATTATGTGGAACCTGACCACTACCACTGGGTTGTATTTTGAGAGGAAAAAAGGAATTTCTGTTTTGGTAGTTTACATCTGGAGGTTTTTTGTTGTTTCCTCACAGCGTTTTGAGATACTTACTTTGAAATACTTGTTTCACACTTTTAAGCTTCAAGCAAGAACTTCTCTAAATTCCTTTTTGGAAATACTCTATTCTGACGTCTTTGAAGTAATCTGTGTTCACCTGTTTCCGTGTCTTACCTGGCAGGCTCTCCAGCCTTGACCTCCTCTAGGGCCCATGGCCTCTTTCTCCTGGCGCATGAGAAGCCTACGATGGGCAGCCCTGGGTGATCGTAGTGTGCCGAGCATTAAGACAGCCACGTGCGTCACCTGCAAACCCTGCACGTTCAGAGTCAGTTCGTTCTCCCATCGACACTGATTTCCCTGCCTAACTACTCCTTGCCTCTCACGGTTCTCAGTCCTCTTCAGCTCTGTCAGTTCCCCTTGTGCTACACTAATTCACATCTTTCTGCCTCTCATGATTCTGTTCCTGCCAGCTAGAACTTCCTACCCTCTTTTCTCTCTCAGATGAGACCCAAAATATCATCTTGGTAAAACCTAGTAAGGTGATTAAGATATCATTATATCTGCAGATGAGTCAAAAGAAGGCATGTTTACTCAGTGTTAGAGCATTTGGGGAAAAAATATAATATATTCTCTAAATCATGGGTCAGCAAACTATGGCCCACAGGCCAAATCAAGCCCTACCACCTATTTTGTAATTTATTGGAACATAGCCATGTGCATTTGTTTATATATCGTACCATCTTGCTGCCTATGCATTGTATTATCATGCTACCTTATGGCCTGCAAAGCCAAAAATATTTACTTTTTGGCCCATTACAGAAAACATGTGGCAGCCCTTACTCTAAATGAACACTTGTTAAACCAGAGTATGCCTGGAGTTTTCCCTAGCCTTCAACTGATCTTTCTATATCAGGCCAGGCCTATTCGAACAAGAGCTAAGAACACATTTTCTGAAGCCTAATTTTTTTTATATGTTCATAACCAGAGGCAGATGATAAGCAGTGAACATTTTATTAAGTTTAATTTTTTTCTACATAAGCATAGTATATTTTTTATTTGTAGCACTTGGAACTTAGAGATGAGGCATCAGGTAGTTCACGTTAAATTTTTTTTTTTTTTTTTGCACTCCTGCATTTTCTGAAATCTTTAATGCCAGAGAATTTGATGCAGACCTTTTTCTCTGGCTAAAAATGGAATCTTCCTTGTTCCCCCAACTTTATAAATGATAGTAATTTCCCAAAACTTCACTTTGTAGGAAGATTAAAATGATGCTTCATTTATATTCTCTGCCACCTCTTCCCCCAAAAGAGTGTTTGTTTTATTTTGACCAAGAAAAACAATATTCCCTTTCCTACTATTTAGATCATACTTTTAATTAATATTTAGAAATTTTGAAGTAATGTTTTAAAACTCATTTCAAACTTTGGCTCATCACTTACTAGTAATAAAGGTTGAAATGCAACAGATTGTGAATAGGAAGAATGACTATATCTTCATCTTGTGTCTCCAAATGTTCCCCCTCGCGTAAAATCTCATCTCCAGCTGTATACCTTCTCCTCCATGAGGATTTCAGTGACAGCACTCATCCACAAATTCCAACAGCCATTCTAAAGGGAAGAATTGAAAAAAGGAAGGAGAGTTGGAAATAGTTCAGGGGGCTAAAGCTTATTCTGGAATCCATGTAGAAATGTTTGCAATTAAGGTTTGGGAGTGGTAAAAGAAGCTAAGGAGTAATAATAACGATAGCCCTGTGCTAGTAATTGCTCCCTAAATCTGAGAGCTGACGCTGCAATCCTAGCCTTGATATAAAGGTAATTATAGAGCTAAGACTGTCCTGGTGATGTATTGGACACAGAAAAGCACTTTAAGAAATATTGTTAAAAATAGGTTAAATGAACAAAGTTAACCCAAGAACCTGGCAGTATTCTACCAGAATTTTAAATGCCTTCTTTCTTTGGCCCAGCAATCCTACTCTGGAACTCTGTCCTACAGATACAACTGTTCATGTATGAAATTACATGTTCAAGTTTATTTGGTGCAGCATTGGTTATGGCAAAAGATTAGACACAATCCAAGTGTCCAGCAGTAAAGGACTGGATCATAAAATCAGAAAGGCATTGAAGGTTGAACCAGATGAAAGCATGTCCTTTGACATGTGTATTATCTACAAAATAACATTGAAAATGCACGAAAAGGAGACCCTAAAAGTTGCTAACACAGGATGGTAAAAGGGAAATAATTGTACATTACCAAATTTTACTATGTTATAAAATAACAGATTTTAAAAAGTACTTTATCATTTATTTTAACACATTAAAACTGTAGGAGCTTGTATATATTCCATTGTTTTGATTCCCGTACCCATTTGATTTCTACTCCTATATGAACCAAACATACTATTGAGGAGGTGTTCAGGCATGGCCCACTAAGAACTACTCTAGGGGTTTCCCTGGTGGCACAGTGGTTAAGAATCTGCCTGCCAATGCAGGGGACACGGGTTCAAGCCCTGGTCCAGGAAGATCCCACATGCTGCAGAGCAACTAAGCCCGTGCGCCACAACTACTGCGCCTGCGCTCTAGAGCCCGCGAGCCACAGCTACCGAGCCCAAGTACCACAGCTACCGAGCCCACATGCCACAACTACTGAAGCCCACGCACCTAGAGCTCGTGCTCTGCAACAAGAGAAGCCACGAACAAGAGAAGCTCGCGCACCACAGGGAAGAGTAACCCCTGCTCACCACAACTAGAGAAAGCCCGCATGCAGCAACGAAGACCCAATGTAGCCAAAAATTAATTAATTAAGTTTTTAAAAATAACTACTCTAATTGACTCTTAGAGTTTATTCATCTTTGAGGTAAGGGCAGGATGATTAGGACAAAAGTTAATTAGTGCATTTCTTACAAAAATGTATTTCCACAGAGAAACAGCAATTTAAATTCTTTTTGACTTTTAGACCCCACAACTTTTTTTTTTTTTTATTTATTGAAGTATAGTTGATTTACAATGTTGAGTTAGTTTCTGGTGTACAGCAAAGCGATTCAGTTATACAAATATATATACTCTTTTTCATATTCTTTTCCATTATGGTTTATTACAGGATATTGAATATAGTTCTCCATGCTGTACAGAAGACCATGTTGTTTATCTATTTTATATATAGTTGTTTGTATCAGCTAATCCGAAACTCCGAATTTATCCCTCCCACACCCCTTTCCCCTTTGGTAACCATAAGTTTGTTTTCTGTGTCTGTGAGTCTGTTTCTGTTTTGTAACTAAGTTCATTTGTATCATATTTTAGATTGCACATATAAGTGATGTCATACAGTATTTGACTTTCTGGCTTAATTTAGTATGATAATCTCTAGGTGCATCCAGGTTACTGCAAACGGCATTATTTCATTCCTTTTTATGGCTAAGTAGTATTCCATTTTGTGTGTGTGTGTGTGTGTGTGTGTGTGTGTGTGTGTGTGTGTATACAGCACATCTTTTTATCCATTCATCTGTGAATGGGCATTTAGGTTTCTTCCATGTCTTGGCTCCTGTAAACAGTGCTGCTATGAACGTGGGGGTGCATGTATCCTTTCAAACCATGGGTTTCCCCGGATATATGCCCAGGAGTGGGATTGCTGGGTCATATGGTACTTCTATTTTTAGTTTTTTAAGGAACCTCCACACTGTTCTCCATAGTGGCTGCACCAATTTACATTCCCACCAACAGTGCAAGAGGGTTCCGTTTTCTCCACACCCTCTCCAGCATTTATTATTTGTAGACATTTTAATGATGTGGCCGTCCTGACTTGTGCAAGGTTGTACCTCATTGTAGTTCTGAATCCGTTTCTCTGATAATTAGCGATGAGCATGTTTCCATGTGCCTATTGGCCATCTGTATATCTTCTTTGGAGAAATGTCTATTTAGGTCTTCTGCCCATATTTTTTGTGTGTATGTGTGTGGTACGCGGGCCTCTCACTGTTGTGGCCTCTCCCGTTGCGGAGCACAGGCTCCGGACGCGCAGGCTCAGCGGCCATGGCTCACGGGCCTAGCCACTCCGCGGCATGTGGGATCTTCCCAGACCGGGGCACAAACCCATGTCCCCTGCATCTGCAGGCGGACTCTCAACCACTGCACCACCAGGGAAGCCCCTTCTGCCCATTTTTTGAGTGGGTTGTTTTTTTGTTATTGAGTTGTATGAGCTGTTTGTATATTTTGGAAATTGAGCTCTTGTCAGTTGCATCATTTGCAAATATTTTCTCCCATTCTGTAGGTTGTCTTTTTTTTTCTTTATGGTTTCCTTTGCTGTGCAAAAGCTTATAAGTTTGATTAGGTCCCATTTGTTTATTTTTGCTTTTATTTCTATTGCCTTGGGAGACTGACCTAAGAAAACATTGCTGTGGTTTATGTCAGTGTTTTGCCTGTGTTCTCTTCTAGGAGTTTTATAGTGTCATGTCTTATATTAAAGTCTTTAAGCCATTTTGAGTTTATTTTTGTGTATGGTGTTGAGGGAGTGTTCTTAAGTTCATTAATTTATATGCGGGAAGGCTTTTAGCTTTTCACCCTTGAGTATTATGTTGGCTGTGGATTTGTCATAAATAGCTTTTATCATGTTGAGATATGTTCCCTTTATACCCACTTCTTAAAAAGGATTCAAGATGGTAAAAAGGGATGCTTGGAAACTTGTTCTCTGATGAGGTGTGTCTGAGTGAACACAATTACAGGCAGATGCTTGGACCAGATTTACGAATAGAGGAAAACAATTAGAACCTAGATTCTAGTTTCATGTCAGTCAAGTGTAGAGTTTCATAATGGTTGATATATGTGGAGTAAAGGTTTGTGAAGAGTCCAAGATAACAGTGAATTCTGTGCTTATTTTTGGTAAATTGTAATATTGCTTACTTTGTAAAGAAACTAGTCATGATAGAGAGTTAGTTTTATGGGAAAAAGAAATCCGCCTTTTCGATATTTCCTTTAATAAAAGTTAAAATTCTGAACATGCAGAACTTGATTATTGATCTGTGCCTAGGTATTGATGTAACATACTTCCTAAAGTAGTAAATTTCAATTGCATTCCTATGTAATTGTTTGCTGTCGTATCTCTGGATTTAATTTTTAAATATTTGAAAACTAGAGTATGCTTCCAGTTAGATTTTTTACTTGGACAATAATATAAAGCAAAACTATCAGTCATTATTTTCAATGCCATTATATTGTAGCTCGTTGATAGCATGCTTTTTTATGTTTTCAGGATATGGCTTTAGTTGCCCCTGAGGCTCCTTCAGAACAAGCCAGAAGAGTTTTTCAAACTTACGATCCAGAAGGTAAAAGATTTTATTTTTTATTAACATTGCCTCTGTTTTATATTTTCATATGTTTGAAATATATTGATACTTTCCTGAGTTTTATTTTTAAAGAGTTATGGGATTATTGAAAGAAATGTAGGCTTGCATGTCTTGAAATTTTTAAATAGGAAATGGTGAAAATGGGAACCAAAAAAAATAGGAAACTTCAGTGATCATCATATTCTCACATGGTGTAAGGGTTTTGTGTTTCTTGTGGTACTAAAGTTATGGTTACTTGAATCTTGATCTCTGATGGTGTTAAATAGGGAAAAATACCACCTCTTGAATAACTTTTCAAAGAGCTTAAGTCATTTATTTATTTATTCAGATGAATAAATGTTTCAGAATATTTCTTTTTTTAATAATTGAGATATAATTGACATATAACATTCTGTAAGTTTAAGGTATACAACATGTTGCTTTGATATATTTATATATTGCAAAATGATTACTATTTTAGCATTAGGTATAACACCTCTATCACATCACATAATTACTTCTTTTTTGTGGTGAAAACAGTTAAGATCTGATCTGTTAACAATTTTGAAGTTTATAATACAGTATTGTTGACTGTAATCACCATTGCTGTTCATTAGTTCTCCAGAACTTATTTATCTACTAGTTGCAAGTTTCTACCTTTAAACAACATCTCCCCAATTAACCTACCTCAAGCCCCTGGTAACCACCACTCTACTCTGTTTTTACAAATTCAGCTTTTCTAGATTCCACATATAAGTGATATCATACAGTATTTGTCTTTCTACGTCTGATTTACTTCACTTAGCATAATGTCCTCAAGGTTTATCCATGTTGTCACAAAAGGTAGGATTTCCCTCTTTGTCATGGCTAAATAATATCCCATTGTGTGTGTGTACACACGCATAAACACTGTAATCTTTATCCACTGACAAACACTTAGGCTGTTTCCATAGCTTGGCTGTTGTAAATAATATTGCAGTGATTGTGCAGATGTCTCTTTGAACTGCTGATTGCACTACCTTCAGATATATACCCAGGAGTGGAATTGCTGAATCATATGGTAGTTCTGTTTTTAATTGTTTGAAGAATCTCTGTACTGTTTTCTTTAATAGAGATACCATTTTATATTTTCACCAACAGTGCATAAGGTTTCCCCTTTCTTCACAAATTCACCAACATTTAATCTCGTCTTTTTTTTTTTTTTTTTGGCCGTGCCATGTGGCGTGTGGATCTTCCCTGACCGGGGATCAAACCCGTGCCCCCTGCATTGGGAGCGCGTAGTCCTAACCACTGGACCACCAGGGAAATCCAGTCTCCTGTCTTTTTGATAAAGTTCATCCTAACAGGTGTGAGGTGATACCTCATTATGATTTTGATTTGCATTTTCCTGATGATTAGTGATATTGAACAGTTTTTCATATACCTGTTGGCCATTTGTATGTCTTCTTTAGAAAAATGTCTATTCAGGTCCATTGCTAACTTTTTAATTGAATTATTTGTGTTTTTGCTCTTGAGGTCTTTATATATTTTGCTTTATATATTTTGTGTATTAACCTATTATCAGATACATGGCTTGCAAGTATTTTCTTCCACTCTATAGGTTGCAGTTTTATTATTTCCTTTGCTGTGCAGAACCTCTTTAGTTTAATGCTGTCCCACTTGTTTATTTTAGTTTTGCTGGCTGTTCTTTTGCTGTCTTATCCAAGAAATCACTGCCAAGACCAATGGCAAGGACCTTTTTCCCTACATTTTCTTTTAGTAGCTTTACAGTTTGAAGTCTTACACTTAGGTGTTTGATCCATTTCAAATTGTTTTTTGTGAATACTGTAAGATAGGGGTCCAGTTTCATTCTTTTGCATGTGGATATCCATTTTTCCCAACACCATTTATTGAAGAGACTATCCTTTCCCAATTGTATGTTCGTGGCACTCTGATCAAAAATTAGCTGACCATATATTCATGAATTTATGTCAGGGCTTACTATTCTGTTACACTGGGCTGTGTGCTTGTTTTTATGCCAGTAGCATATTCTTTTGATTATTAGAGCTTTGCAGTATAGCTTGAAATCAGGTAACATGATGCCTCTGGCTTTGTTCTTCTTTCTCAAGATGGCTTTGATGGTGCAGTATCTTTTGCGGTTCCAAATAAATTTTAGAATAGTTTTTTCTATTTCTGTGAAAAAATGTCACTGGAATATTGGTAAGGATTGCATTGACTGTGTAGATCACTTTGGGTAGTATGGACATTTTAACACTATTAATTCTTGATATAATCCATGAGCACAGTGTATCCTTCCATTTGTGTTTTCTTCAATCTCTTTCATCGGTGTCTTACAGTTTTCAGTGTCTTATACCTCTTTGGTTAAACGTGTGCCTGAGCGTTTCATTGTTTTTGATGCTATTGTAAATGCAATTGCTTTTTAAATTTCACTTTCAGATAGTTCTTGTTGGTGTATAGAAATGCAACTGATAACAGTATGTTGATTTTGTATCTTCCAAATTTACTGAAATCATTTTTCTAACAGTTTTTTAGTGGAGTCTTTAGGGTTTATAATAAGACCAAGTTATCCACAAACAGAGATCATTTTACTTTTACCTTTCCAATATGAATGCCTTTTATTTCCTTTTTGTTCCGAATTGCTATGGCTAGGACTTCCAGTAATATGCTGAATAGAAATGGCAAAAGTGAGCAATCCTGTCTTTTTCCTGTTCTCATAGGAAAGGATTTTCACTTTTCACCACTGAGTTTGATATTAGCTGTAGGTTTGTTGTTTATGACCTTTATTACACTGAGGAACATTCCTTCTGTACCATATTTTTTAGTGTTTTTATTATGAAAGGATTTTGTATTATATCAAGTGCCTTTTCTGCATACTGACATGATCATACAATTTTTTTCTTTTATAAATGTATATCAGATCTGTTGATTTGCATATGTTGAACCATCCTTGCATCCCTGGAATAAATCCCACTTGATCATAGTGTATGGTCCTTTTAATCTGCTGTTGAATTCAGTTTGCTAATGTTTTGTATCTGTATTCATCAGGGATGAATTCATATGTTTTCTTGTAGTGTCCGTATTTGGCTTTGGTATCAGAGTAATGCTGGTCTCGAAGTGAATTTGGAAGTATCCCCTCATCTTTACTTTTTTGGATGATTTGTAGAAGGATTGGCATTAATTCTTCTTTAGTTGTTTCATAGATTCACCAGTGAAACCATCTGTTCCTGGACTTTTCTTTGTTGGAAGGTTTTGGATTACATTGTCAGTCTCCTTTTTGTTACTGCTCTATTAAGATTTTCTTTGTCCTCATGAGTCAGTTTTAGTAGGTTTTATGTTTCTAGGAATTAATCAGTTTCTTCTCATTTGTCCAATTTGTTGGTGTGTTATTGTTCATAGCAGTCTCTTCTGACTGTGTTTCTGTGGTAACAGTTACAATGTCTCTTCTTTAATTCTGTTTTGTTTATCTTGTCAGAAAATCAGCTGTTAGTTTTATTGCTTTTTTCTATATTTCTGTTCTCTATTTCATATATCTCCGTTGTAGTTTTTCTTCTTTTTTTAGTTTCTTAAGGTGTAACGTGAGGTTGTTTATTTGAGGTCTTTTTGTTTCTTAATGTAGGCATTTATCAGTATAAACTTCCTTCTTAAAACTGCTTTTGCAGCATCCCTAAGTTTTGATACATTGTGCTTCTGTTTTCATTTGTTTCAAGATATTTCTTGATTTCCCTTTTGATTTCTTCTTTGACCCATTGGTTGTTCAGGAGCATGTTGTTTAATCTACATATATTTTGCATTTTCTTCCTGTGGTTTTTTTTCTAGTTTCCTGTCATTGTGGTAGGAAAAAATACTTGGTGTGATTTCAATACTTTTAAATTTGGTAAGACATGTTTTATGCCCTGTCATGTGATCTATCCTGGAGAATCCTTTTCGTACACTTGAGAAGAAATGCATATTCTGCTGCTGGTATATGGAGTGTTCTGTATATGTCTGTTAGGTATATGCTGTCTAAAGTGTAATTCACATCCATTATTTCCTTACTGATTTTCTGTCTGCATGATCAAACTGTTGTTGAATGTGGGGTATTGAAGTCCCCTACTTTATTTCATTGCTCTCTGTTCTCCCTTCAGATTTGTTAATAATTATTTAGTACATTTAGGAGCTACAATATATGGTACATACATGTTTATAGTTGTTATAGCCTCCTGATATAGTCACCCCTTTATCATTACATAATGACCTTCTTTGTCTCTTGTTACAGTTTCTGATTAGAAGGTATTTCATCTGACATAAGGATGACTACCCCGGTTCTCTTTTGTTTTCCATTTGTATGCAATATCTTTTTCGTCTCATCACTTTCAGCCTATCCATGTCCTTGAAGCATAAGTGAGTCTTATAGACTCACATAGAGTTGGGTTTTGTTCTTTTATCCATTCAGCCACTCTGTGTCTTTTGATTGGAGAAATAAAACCATTTACATTTACAGTAAATGTTGATAGGTAAGGAATTACTATTGCCACTTTGTTAATTAATTGTTTTGTAGTTCTGTAGTTTCTTTCTTCTTCTGTTGGTTTCTTTGTGACTTGATTTTTTTTATAGTAGTATGCTTTGATTCTCTTCTTTATGGTTTGTCTATTGCTCTTTGGTTATCATGAGGCTTTTGTAACACATCTTAGTCTTATAACTGTTTTAAGCTAACAACAGCTTAACTTCAATTACATAAGAAAGTTCAATGCATTTACGTGACCTCCATAATTTATTTTGATGTCCCAGTATACACCTCTTTATATTGTGTATCCATTAACATAATATTGTAGATGTAGTTATTTTTAACCCTTGTCTCTTAGCCTGTATGATAGAGTTCAAAGTGATTTACACACCACCACCACAGGATTTTTATTTTTTAAGGTGTAACTGATGTTTAATATTATATTACTTTCATGTGCACAACATAATGATTTTATATTTTTATGTATTGCAAAATGATCACCTCAGTAGGCCTATTAACACTGATCACTATACATAATTACAAATTTTTTATGTGTGTGATGAGAACTTTTAAGATTTGTTCTTTTAGAGACTTTCAAATAAGCAGTACAGTATTATAAACTATAGTCACCATGCTGTACCTTACATCCCCATGACTCACTTATTTTATAACTGAAAGCTTGTACCTCTGAAACCTTTCACTCATTTCACCTACTCCCCCACTTTTGGTGTTAAATCCAAAAAATCATTGCCAAGAGTGATGTCATGGAGCTTACCACCTGTGTTTGCTACATAATAAGAATTTTAATGTTTCTGGTCTTACATTCAAGTCTTAACTCAAAATAGATCAAATTTTGTGTGTGGTGTAAGATAGTGGTCCAGTTTGCCCAGTACCACTTATCGAAGAGACTGGCCTTTCTCCATTGTATATCATGGCTCCTGTGTTGTAAATTAATTGACCATTTAAGTGTACGTTTATCTCTGGGCTCTCTGTTTTGTTCCTTTGATCTGTGTGACTGTTTTTAGGTCAATACCATACCGTTTTGATTACTATAGTTTGGTAATATAGTTTGAAATCAGGAGGTGTGCTACCTCCAGCTTTGTTCTTTTTTTCTCAAGATCATTTTGGCTATTCATTCGGGGTAACAGAGCCAGGGTCCTAGGATCCGGTGCGTACAGAACTACCACAGTAGTCCTGAGGTACAGGTGCACTTGCTGCAGGTATGGCACTGATGTCTGCGGTATACATACGTACAGCTCTTCCGTGGACCTGGGACCTGAGTTTCAGGGGCTCCTCACAGTGGCTTATGGGTGTGGGGGTGTGTGACAGTGGCACAGGCCCTGGGATGACAAGCTGTGGTGGCGGCTTGGGCCCAGGCTGCAGTAGCAGCATAGACTGGGGATGGTGGGTCGGAGTCTCACTTCTGGCCCCACGCGGCAGTCACAAGGCAGTAGCAGCAGCACAACTGCAGTGCTGATCTGTTAAAGCTGAGCTTCAGCAGCCGAGCTCAGGGCAGTGCTGCCCAGTCTCAGCACTGATGTGTCAGAGCCTCAACCTGGGGGCGGGGGGGGGGGGGCAGGGCTCAGTGATGGTAGCATCCTTGAGGATGATGGGTCAGAGCTATAACCTGGTATCCAGTAGGCGGGGCCCAGGGCAGCAGACACTGTGCTGGTAACTGTGGGACAAAGCCACTACCCTGAAACCAAGGCTGAGGCCCAGAGCTCATCCTGTACATGGTGAGGTGCTGAGGCGCGCCTCATTCCAGAGAGAGACTGGGGTCCCTGAGGGCAGGTCTCCTGAGCGACAGCTCTAGCCTCTGGGAGTAGCTGCAGGGGCTGGGAAGCACTGTGGTCAGCTCCGTCAGCTGGGAGCAATGTTGGTAGGAGACACTGCAGCAGAGGCTGCACACGTCTCCAGCGGAGAGGCCTGCAGGGTTCTCCTTTTCCCCGCGTGGTGAACTTCCTCTGAGGCCATCCCTCCTGGTGCCAGGCTGCTCTTGACAGGGTGATGGCTTGACTCGGGTAGTACACTTCCTGTACTGTCCTGTGCAGCTATCCTTGATTTATTTTGGAGCTCTGCAGGGCTTTTTGCTGCTTCCTTGTAGCCCAGTACTTTCCCTGGGGGGTTTTCTTCAGTTTGTGCTGTTTATTGTTTTTGTTGGCTTCTTGTGTGGGAGGCATGAGTTGGGGTCTCCTAGCCCTCCATCTTGCTGACGTCACTCCCCAGAATATTTCTGTGTAATTGATTGTGCCAGAAGAAAATACAGAAGAAGGATAAGAAAAATCATCTTTAGGATTCTCTTTTGAGCCTGAGCTTAGCTTCTCTACCACACTAACAAAGGTTGTCTTAAAAGTTCACATATATGTCACTGCAGTGTCAACTCTGTCATTGTTAGCTAGGTTATTTTAATCATCTTTGCATTTATGTACTTCGATAATGGTTATGACTAAAGTATGACAGCTGACTCACTGACTTTTCCAGTATAACTTGAAAACCGAGCCATGCCTTATGTTCCATTGTAAATTACCAGGAAGGAACCTACGTTGTTGGGTTAATCCTTATCAACTCCTGAATGGACTCAGTTATCTTTATAAATACACTTTCTTCTGTCTTGAAATTTTTAACTCTTGGAGATATACTCTTTCCATCTCTAAAAATTTCAGTCATAGAAATTCTAGGAATCTTAGTAACCATATAACTTTAGTTACTTTTCAGTCTATAAATCTGTTTTCTTATATATCAGATGATAATAACCACCTGTTTCTTGAGAATCCTTATGAAGATTAAATGAATAGCATTGTAGAAATCACCTGCCCAGTCCTTAACACATAGTAGGTACTTCATAAATGTGAGTTCCTCTCTCTCTACACCTCAAGTTAATTGGTGCTGGTATTGGTGAGTTGACCTTCAGTTAGCTTCTTCCACTATGCCTTTTCCCTAACTTAGAAAAATAAATGTTGCTTTCTTCTTGGAATTAATAATCTTTTAAACTTCCAATAACATTTCATTCCAATAACATTTCATTCTAAGTCTTTAGAAGTAAAAGTAATTTACTTCTTTATATCTTCCCACCACTGAATGAAATTCGTCTTATAGTAAGTTAACAACTTCAGCTGGAATCATTGAGATATGTAGCACATTGAACTGTGTCATGGAGGGTGACAAATACAGTCATTCTCTTACCAATATGAATCCTCTGATGGAAAAGATAGAAAATAAATCATTTCTATTCCTAAATGCTTTTAATATATTTTGAGTTAGGATCAAACTTAATCAAGTACAGTTTTTGGAAACTGTAGCAAGTTAAAATGAAAATAAGATTGATATAAATAATATAAGATTAAAAGAAATGTGATCAAAGTGAACTGAGATTAGCTAGAGAGCTATCATGGAGACCTGAGGAGGTACGATCACGTTGGCAAATGGAAGCACAAAGAAGAGAAAATGATACCTATGAACACGAGGTAGGAGGTAGAAATTTATATACCAGGAATAGCCAGCAGGTGTTTGACTTGAATGGAAAGACAGGACACAAGAAAAATAATTATGTAGCATGTACTAAAGAGAAGTGATGGTTATTGGAATAATCAAGGAAATTAACGGTCAAGGCTTGGATTTATATTTTAAAGAAATATATTTCAGAGAATGAGTCAAGCGATTTCCTGTGGCATACCCTCCTCTTAAGGATTTATTTAAAGTATTAGGTTTTTTTCCCCCTGCCTTCTCTCACCCCGCTTCTAGATGTTTGCCTTTTCTATACCTCACATCCCAGGGGAGAGTGGTCGTGAAGTGGTATACACATACATATGTAAATGCCTGCTCTGTTTCAAGATACGTTAGGTGACATGTTTCTACCCATATTGATAGTAATTACTGTATGAGAGGAGGATTCCTTCTAGAGTGGAATACATTATATAGGATGAAGTATGTAAGGTGGCATGGATAAACGGGGTGTCTTTCCGGAGTTTCCAGTCAGGTCTTTATAGGGCTGCTTAATTTTGACTTGAAATGATTGTCCAGATATCAAGCATACTCTTACCCCAGTGTAACCACTACAGACCCTTGTCAAATCAAACGTGTGGCTTTTCTGTAACCTGGCGTTTTGGATCCCTCTGCGTTAGTTCCTTTAGTGAGAATTTTAGAACTGAAATTGAAATTGGAAGTGAATGAGTTTCTTGAGAAAGGAAATGTACAAGGAGAGTATCAGAATGTCTTAGGAGATAATAACTGTGAAGGAACAAAGGCATAGAGAAACGCCTTCAGAGCAAGAAGGAGTGTTCACAGCCGTAGGAGACGTGGATTTGAAGAGCCTGATGTTATCTAGAAGGCCAGTTTGAAACAACTCTGTCAGGAATAAAGATACTAAAACTAAACTTTAGTGTCTTATAGTCACAAGTAGTAGATTTGTTTGCTTTTTGCAATTTCAGTTTTTTAAAATCATTAATGAGGTAGCAGGCTCCATTTTGTCTACTAAATTACAAAGAAAATTATCTTATTGGCAATATTAAAACAATTTATGATCAGTGGCAGTTTTTCAGAATTGAGTCCTGAGAAATACATATGAAAATAAATTTGCTGTGTTTTTACTAGAGAGAGAAAATTATTGATTAAATAAATTAGTTTTCATCTATATAGTTTTATGTGTGACAACTTAGCAGGACTATAATCTGAATTGTTAAGAAGCAAACAAAACTTGTTCGGTCATCTTAGAAAAGCTATCTCTTTCTGTCTATGACTTACATAGAAAATAAACTCCACTTTCTCATTTGAATATCCCTGTTTATGGTTTAGCTATTGACAGTCCACTCTAGGAAGCTGAAAGATTAAAAATAGAAAATTCTTCATTTTTAGTCACAAACTAATCAGCTAATTTACTGATTTGATCCCCCCTTCCCCCAACATAGCACAGTTATATTTCAGGATCTGAACAGATCTGGCTTTCTCAGAACACTTACTATATTAACAGTACTGACAAGTTTCTGGGTAGTTCCAGTTTCCGTTTAGCAGAGGCTGGTGTGGTGACAGTTGCCGTTTGTCACCCTCTTTAGAATATTTGTAGAAAAACTGACCTAGAAGGAAGCTAAAGAGAAGAGAATCCAAGTTCTGGTACCCGTGAGTACTCTGGTGTCTGTCTCACCCTCCCCACCTCAGCCTCGCTCCTACCCCGGGTGTCTGCACGTGCCTGTCAGGTAGGTAGACCTGTAATCAGCACTGTTAGCTCCTGCTTTAGGCATCTTATGAATTAAATGCAGTTGCAGGCTAATCACCATTTACAGCATTGCCTCCGTGAGACTGTATGTTCAGTGTTCTAAACAGGTGACTTATAAATCAGGTTTAGGTTTCAAAAGACCATCAGTAACTGAGGACCTGTCTAAAAATAGTAATAATCATGATGGCTGGCCTTTGCATGAAACATCACAGCTTATAAAGCAGTTTACCTGCGTGGTCTCATTAAAACCTTACCATAAATCTAGGAGATAAGCAGGGATGACCAGTACCATTTTGTTCTTAAGAAAAACCAACCTTGTGAGGAGGGTTTAGTTCACTTCTTCAGAGCTGCATGCCTAGTTGTGAGAACTGAGACCAGATTCGAGGTGTTCTTCCAGAAGGTCAAGCAATCTTTCCCCCTCTCTCCACTACCAGTACCTTTTTAAAAGGCTGAGGTCATAAAGAGCTGTGTTTTAACCTCTTTGTCTACTTTTAACTATTTTTAATTTATTGGAATAAGGATATGATATTGACTGTCATTCCCACTGAGCAGTTAGTCTCTACTTCAGAGTCTTTAGGATCTAAGGAGCTCAATCATTATTTTGACGCCAAGCGTACATATAAAATAAGTTCAAAAATGTATTTTTAGCTGTTAGTTTCTCCTTTGTAATACTTCCAGAATTTTAATTTCAAGCAGGACCTTGACATACCATCTCTAATTACATGGTCCCTTTAATGAAGAATCCCAAATTCAGAAATGGAAATGAACACTAGTGTGTGTGCTCAGATCCTAAAGAGAATCAGGTACTGGTCCTATATAAAGTGTTACATATGGGCTTTAGAGAAAGTCCATAGTTTTGTTTCCTGGGGATTTGGGGTGGGGGGTGGCGTTTTTACGTTTTGTTTCGTTTCATTTTGGTTTTTACACCTCTTTTGTGGGGGAAAGTTTGGATATTTGGTTTGTATTCAGATACACATTTTATAGTAATTTTTAAAAACAAAAGAGTAGGGACAGAGGTAAATTGATCAATGTGATCAAAGATACTGGACAAGAGAGGAATTTTGGAATGCCTCCAGGTATCAGAAAATGGCTTTCTAAAATGCTAAAAGCATTCCAGTGGGTATCAGACAACCTGGATTTAAATCCCACCTCTGTAAACTCGGCTGTGTGGTGTTGGGCAAGTTCCTTAACCTCAGTTTCCTCAGCTGTAAGATGGCCTTTGTATCTACTTTACATCATTATTCAGGTACTCAATAAGTTGACCATACTGTTGTTTAAAAAAGAAAAAAAATCCAAAACTGTGTAGCATAGAGCTTATTCAGTAATCTCCAAAGAACTGAATTCTACGCAGATGGTATTTGAAATTTTTAGCATCACCCGTAATGGGGTTTGTTTTGTTTTCTTCTCTCTCTCTCCCTCTTATTCTTTCTTCACCCCGCCCCGTTGTAGACTTCATCAACCCTGTTTGGACAAGGGATATATATGTTAATTTTAAAGAGCCCTTGTATTCTTTGTAGGTTGCTAAAATATATTGATAGCATCTTTTGTCTGAATGATTTCAGTGTGGTACATTTTTTTCATCTTTAAGAATAATTTTACTTGTTGTAGATAGTTTAGTATTCACCCATCCTTAGACATTATCTAGAAGTTGCCTTTTGTTTAATTCTGTCTTTTCTCTTCCTTTTAAATCACGTTGTCTTCTCTCTACCTTTGCATCCCTTCCGTCACTTCCATTCACCTTGCTGTACCATTCTCATCACTGTTTCCTGCTGCCCCAGCCATAGTTTTTTCTTTATCCTGTGCACCTTGTTTAGTTTGGTTTGCAACTTTCCCATCACATAATTGAAGTGGTTCTGCAGGACAGGCCGTAAAGCAGCTACTCATTTCTTGGTAAACTTCCTAGGTACAATTCACAGAGCTGTTTTTGGTTGAACCATGGTGCCTGAACAGAGCAGTTTGTTTAAATCTGAAGTTAGGATTAGCTTGAATAATTGAATGTAACAAATGTTATTGAGCAGCTACTTGTGTTAAGCACCGCGCTCGGCCCCCTGGTCATGGCATCCCTGCTGTCCATGGCCTCTGTTTACAGGGCCAGAGGCGCGAAGCAGCAGGGAGACACAAGCCAGGAGACCAGGGCTAGCGCGACTACGAAAATGCCCTAACCTTGCCTCTGGGCAAAAGCCACATACTTTTTTTCACTAAGAGTTCTATTAAATTGTAGGGATATGTTATTAAAGCGTCAATAATAATAGCTAGGTAAAGTATGATACAACATTGAGTAAAAATAAAATAATTTGTTAATTTTTTACTAAAAACAACAGCACTTAAATTCTCAACTTGATCTTGATTGTCTCCTCTGTTCCTAAGAAACTGTACTCTTTCTCACCTACAGGGGTTTGAAAACATTAACGGTCCCCAGTGCTGGGTCCCCATCTCCTCTCACGCTGTTTCTCGTCCCGCTGTGGCTTCCTGACACCTGCTCTCTCCTGCAGCTCTCCCTTCAGCTGGTGCCTCTGCTAGGAGGCCTGCCAAGCTCCCCACCGTCTTTCCAAATGGGAATCAGGATGGGTCCTTCCTTCTCCTTCGAGGCCAGCTCGACTTCTTCACCATTCTGAACTGGTCCTCCTACCCAGCAAATTGCTAACTCACTTCACTGTTGTGCCCCTACCCAGCGCTGCTCTGCGCAGAGTTCCTCTTCCCGAGCTCTAGGAGCTGGGCGCTTCTTGCCGTCTGTTTACTGGGTTTTAAAGAAACAAAAAAACCCCTCTTTTTTAAATTTATAAACGAACAGCTTTTTTCCTCCTTTTCAAATGTCTTAAACACAATTTAACTGTATGTGAATGTTGGCACTGTAGCTGCGTACCGTCACAACCGCGGGCACTGCCCCCTTGCCCTCCCCGCCCATCCTCCCCGTTCTTCTGAGCTTGAAAGCCTGTACAAGGCCATTTTATATTCATGTGGTTAAATTACCGATGCATTTAAGTTCTGCTTTTTCCTTTGGTGCTTCTTAGGTCGGCTTGAGCAATCAACCAATTGTACGCTCAGATTTCCTCTGCTGTTGGTATTGAGGGCTTATCATTGTGTCTCTGTTTCCATATTCTCTGAGGAACCAGCTGACTAAATACTAGATGGAGTGAGTTTCGATCTGCTTAGACTTAAGGCTGCTTTTTCTAAAGAATTTGTCTTGACAGGTATGATTATTAAAGTAATTTCAAAATTAGTGTTTTAAAAAGTAATTCCAAATCTCCTCTTCTAATCTTGGGTGTATTAAACGTCTTTGAGGTATTGAAAAAAATGGTTCTGCAGTCTCCAGTTATAAAATACTGTATGTACAAAAACTAGCGTCACTGGC
This sequence comes from Aethalodelphis obliquidens, assembly GCF_003676395.1. Lineage (NCBI taxonomy): Eukaryota > Metazoa > Chordata > Mammalia > Artiodactyla > Delphinidae > Aethalodelphis > Aethalodelphis obliquidens. The sequence continues at coordinate 20,755,191 of NW_020837967.1, read as the reverse complement.
TTGGTGTAGTCACTGCTGTACTCCAGAATGGCCGAGTTTACACGTTGTAAATCTCTTAGGCCCCTTAAAAATGTGTTGGAATGTTTAAGCTTGAGGTTAATCACGTTTGAGTTAAGGAGGTCATTGTGTTGTTTTCCTAGTTGTTTGTGTCCGTATACAGCCCATTAGCCCTTTCTGGGGATGGGAGCTGAGTCTCGGGTTACAGTAAGAAGAGATAAGGCTGCCTGCCATTCAATGCTTCAGAAGAATATTGTAATACACACTGCTTCTGTCAAGTGGATATACATGACAGCCCATAAACATGGAAACCTATCCGGATAACTGTTGCTGGCCGCCAGTAGCCACATAAAGCCTGTTTTACATTCGGAAATGCTAAGCTTTTAGCTGTGACCTAACTAAGCAAAAGGAGTAATTTTCTGCCTTTCAGACTCATCAGCTGAGGCTTAAAAGCTTGAATGCTTTTCACAGGTGCCTTCAAACAAGTTTTTTATTCTCTATACCTTCAGTTATTGGTAACCTGACAAACTGGAATTATTCTAAATGTTCACTTTCTAAAATTATATTTAGGATAATTTTTAATTATCCTAAATGATTCTTAGCCTTTTAGTCAAAGCCAATCTGTCTTCACATGGGCAAGCATGTGCTTATGAGGTTTAAGAAAAGACTTAAAAAAATCTTAACTTCTTTATTTCCTTGCTGATAGAGTACCACTATGTGCAGAAAGAGTAACTCCACTGTATTCTATAGTTTAATTATAGAAGCAGGGCTTTTGGGCATCTTGTCCTCCAGGACAAGGTTGTTTTTGTTTTTTTTCCTTAATTATCCTAATCCCTGAAAAGGTTATTGTGTTGGAAGCTGATTTAAAGCTGAGACAGTCTTCAGGAAAGAATAAATGGGTAGGGGAATTGTACATTTAAGGGAATTGTACATTTAAGGGAATCAAGTTGCTTGTTTATAAGTACTGTGGTTTCAAACTGCCCTACAAGCTTTTTGTGTGTATCACGTCCTATTGCATCATCTGAGTTTGGGCCATTTACCAATGCTATTTCCTCATCGAGCCCAAGAAAAGGAACATTTTCCATAAACTACTCTGCATCAACATTTGATTCTACTCTGCGTTCCAACTTTGAATTTTTTTCGCTATTAAATCTATGGCTTTTATTTAAATCAGGTCTGTTGATTTAAGTCAAGAGATATCTTTTCTTGATCGTATATTGTCAGAGATCTTTGATTTAAGTCAAGAGATATCTTTTCTTGATCGTATATTGTCAGAGATCTAAATAACAGTGGTTCATGAGCATTCTTGCAAGAAGCTAAAATAACATGGCGACAAAAAGAATTTACTGGTAAAGATTTATTTTAATTGGATAACTGCTAAAAACTTAAGTAGGAAAAAACTTGTCTCATTTAACTTTGTAAGCCTGTTTAAGAAGTAATTTGGCTTTCAGGTTTCCTTGGAGTTCTCAGGGAGAAGTCATGTGGTTCATTTTTGTATTAGAAAACTAACCTTGAAAATAAATCTTTACCTATGTGCCCAAGAAAACTAAGAGAGTACCTAATAATAATATTGTGCCCCAAATAAACTTAATATGCTGTTTCTTGATTCTTTGTATCCCTCTTATGTGATTCTTCACTGGCATCTGGCTGAGCAGCAATAATAGCATTTCTTGAAGTAAACTTGATCCAAATTGCTTCTGTAATTCTTTTCCAGATAATGGATTCATACCTGATTCACTCCTAGAAGATGTGATGAAAGCATTGGACCTTGTTTCAGATCCTGAATAGTAAGCTACATACGAAGTATTACTTAACCAACTCTTGGTTCTGTTAAATGTAAAACATTATACACACATTATTGCCTTTTTTAAAAAAATCTAAGCGTTTATGCATATATGAAGCATAGCACTTGATATTAAGCAACGATTTAGGAAGCAGTCAGACCAATCAGTATTATAGCAGAGACTTGACTTACTTAAAGTGAGCTTCCTTTTCCACTCTGCACTTATGGTCTAGTTTTTTCAAAAGGGTCCTAAAAATGTAAATGCCTTTTTCCTTATTTTTCTCACTGTGAAACTTCTTCCATATTTTGAAATTTTGTGCATGTCTTTAGCACCTTCAGCAAAAGTAGTGACAGGTATGTAGAATGTCTGTATTGCTAGTCGTCCCGCTTAAATAACCAGCAGGCCTTTGACATTCAGTCTTAAAGACCCTGAACATTCTAAATGATCTGAAACCTTTGCAAGTGGCCCCAGTATGTTACAGAATATAATTTTCAGTATTGCCTAACATTAATATCAGTCGTTGTCTTCGTTAATAATGTACATTATTACATCTATAACTTCTTCCATAAATTTGGGATCTTTATTATCCATGGGAAAAGCTCTCTCTGGTAAAGTGGATAGATCTTTTGATCAAATATGGTAATCAAATATATATTAATCAAATATAGGTGATTTAAAAATCACATTTGATCTACACTATGTTTTCCTTTTTCTGCACAGTTGTCTTTTGTTTTTTCCCCCTTCTGAAAATGTATCTGACAGTGAACAAACTTTAGCTTACAAACATTTAAGGAAAGGATTCAGCAAAAGCAGCATAAAACATATTGGTACACAGTTTTTAGAACTTGATCCTGTTCTGTTTTTAAATAGTTAGGGTGTATTTTCTTCAAAAGTATGAAATACATATAAACATTTGCAGACTAATCACATCTGAATTAATATGTCTCAATGTCAGTACCTAGCGCTGTGATGTTACCCTTACTTAGTAAGGGTAACTTAGACATAATTGTTGATTCCAACTTAAAGAGGAGAAATTCAGAGACAGTTGAACTAGTCCAATAAATGAGATAATAGTAACTACCGTACTTCTTAACTGATTTCCAAGTGGAAACCTTGTTTACATTGCTCTAATATGCAAAAGGGAATTGAACGGAGGTAATTTTGGTTACTAACAATTCTTAAGATGGGAAGGAGGAAAAAGGCAAAATTGGTTTTTTGTTTCAGATTCTTACGTAGATGCCTATACGTCAGCTACTTAATTTTCCTTGTTTCATCAGAATACATAACATACCCTGAATTTTAAAGTTAGCACAGTAGAGTCAAATTGTTTTTCTAGAAGTAGCTGAAAGATTGCACTGAGTTATTTATTCGGTCCTTTGGTCTAGTCACGTTTATAATATGTGATGGCCCATTAACAGGGCCTTATTATCAAGGACTAGTAAATTATATTAAATATAATATGACCTTGCCTTTCTCTGTTTCATGTCATAACCTCCTGGCATTACTCAGACCCATTAAAGTGTCATATCCTTTGCATGTTGTACAGTTGACCCTTGAACAACACAGGGGTTAGGGGCACTGACCCCCGCACAGATGAAAATCCGTGTGTAACTTTTGACTCCCCCAAAACTTAACTACTAATAGCCTACTGTTAACTGGAAACCTTACCAGTAACATAAACAGTCTATTAACACATATTTTGTATGTTATATATATTATATTACTGTATTCTTAAAGTAAGCTAAAGAAAAGAAAATGTTACTAGGAAAATCATAAGGAAGAGAATTTATTTATGGTACATGTATGTATTTATTGAAAAACAAATCCACATATACGTGGACCTGTGCAGTTTAAACCCATGTTATTCAAGGGTCAACTGTATAATAAGTTGTATTTAACCTGACATTTATAGTTTGAAAGATAACATGGAGAATGAAAATTTTCTGCAAAGACCATTTTCATTTTTAAAACTCTCTTCAAACTGCAGTCCACTTTGCTCCGCCTTCTTTCTAGTCACACATAATACCTGTCAGCAGCCTCGGCTACACCTGATCGTTACACCTATACTTCAGCTCTTTGAGAATTATCTTACCTTTTTTAACCTTCAGTTTACACTGTAAGAATTTTAAGCCTCCACCTCATTTGGTTCTTGAAAGTAAGCTTTTTCAGAGATGTTTCTGTTTATCTGATGTACCACTGCTTTTGATGCTGTTTCTTTTTCTCTTTGGGCTTAAAAAGAAAAAAAAGTTTATTTTAAGTTAAATGCCTCTTTTGATAGTTAAATTCAGGCATAGCCATGAAGCAAAGAGACTGTGCCTCTGGGAGGTTAAAAGCCTGTTTTCACAAGCCTGGGTTTTTAAGTTACTTTACCTAATAAGGAACAATATTCCAAAGTCATCATCATAATTTAAATTCTAAATAGTAACAGATTACTCTGGTTTAAAAATAACCAAGTTTTGGCAAATTAGATGTCATCCTGTGTATTTGTCATTAAGGGTTTAAAAAGAACAGCTGTCAGGATTTTTGGCAGTCAGATGTGTTATAGTAATTTAATCATGGAAGAAGAAAAATAAGCTTTTTTCCCATTGGTATCCACTGTTTTTCTTTTTTCTCTCCCCATAGTATAAATCTCATGAAGAATAAATTAGATCCAGAAGGATTAGGAATCATATTATTGGGTCCATTTCTTCAAGAATTTTTTCCTGATCAGGTAACATAGCTGAAGAAATATATTTATTGTTTTGTTCTGTTGGGAGGATCATATTATGATTGTTTCAGCATTTTTTTCTACTAGTTAAAAATGTTCTCACATGCAGATATTAGACTAATAAAGCACTATTATCATGTAAATACTTTCCCAACAGAGAGGTTAGACGAGTTGTGTGTTCCAATACAGCAACACAAAACTTTGGGGGACAGGGTTGGTGGAAGAGAGTATATACACCAATATAGACACATTGATATTGTTTTTCTAAAGGAAGATTCAAATTCAGAAGTTTGTGGAGTAAAAAGAGAAAGATTCTCTTAACCCACTCCCACCCCTGTTTTCCTTCTCTCGGGTGACTGTTGTTAATTGATTGGTATGTATCTTTTTAGAACTTTCTAAATACTAGCAAAGAAGGTAAAGGAGCCTGCATGTAGTGCGAACTGCTACCAGTGCTCTAAGTTCGAGGAGAATTTTAGTTGAGTAAAAGGAAAGCCTTTTACTGGAGTGGAGCTGTGCTGCTTCACGCTGGGACATGCCTTCCCCTGGCTGTGAAGGAGCTGAGTTAGAAGGATCTATCTATACCCGTCTCAGTATGCTCAGGTTATGTCTGTGTCATTGGCTAATTCTACAGCCTACACCTGGCTTGTCTTCCTATCTGAGTGCAGGGTTTTACCACCCACCCAAATTATTTAGCCAGGTGTATTGTGATCATTTCATCAGATACCAGCATGGTTTACGGGAAGACTAGCAGGCGCAGCTACCATTTATTGAGCATGTACTATGCACCCAGGCACCGTGTGCCCTACAAATTAGGTATTATTTTCCCCCCCATTTTTGTCAATGAGGAAACAGAGGATTAGAGAACTTAAGAAAATGGTTTAACGTCATACTGCTAGCATGAGGCCAATTCAGGATCCAGTGTAGGTTATCCAGGCAAAGAGCCAAAGTACTTTAACCACTGTTTTACACTACCTTTCGTTGCTATTTATTTTATATCAGTTGTTAGTTACTAGAACTGGAGATATGTAAATTGTATTCAATTGTAGTAAAATATTTATTTTGTAGGTTAAAGTATATTAACTAACTCTGAAAATCAACAGCCAAATTATCTAAGCAACTAACTGCACTGACTCATGTATACAATTAAGATGATTGAATAAATTCTAGAGTTTTCTGTTTTGTAAAGCATTTGAAGGGGATACAAAAAATTATGAGAGCTTAGATTTTAGACATGAAAAGTTGAAAACAGTTAAAAATGTAAACAGTCTTTCAAAATAACAGCTGAAGAGATAATGCAAAGTAGTATATGATTCATAAATTGAGACGATTGTTAGAAAGATCCCAAAGTAATAGGGAACCCAAATAGTGTATTCAAGGCAAACTTTACAAAGTAAGATTTGAACCAGATCTTGAAAAATGAGAAAAGACTTGCAAAGAGCCAACAACCAAAGGTCTCTTCATGGGAAGATGAAGAATATGCTTGTCTCAAACAGAATTCAGGAAGGTGAGTGGTTGGAGATAAGACTGGAAGGGTCGGTTAGGTCCTGTAGTTTAGGCTTCTTGGTTGCAAATCCCAGCCTGAACTGCCTGACGTGGGCCAGAAAGATAGGAATTGGGAGGAGTAGCTCAGAGCAACGGGAGGACAGAGGAAGCAGCGCCTGGAAGGTGGTGCCGGGAGCCTCTGGGGCTGGAAGGAGTCTCATCCCCACCTCATCCCTCCTCGTTGGAAAGGAGCTCCTTCTCTTGCTTCCAACTGGAAAAAATTCCAAGGAGGGACACTGGACCAACTTTTGTCACAATCAGATATGACCAGGAAGATCCTTAAGGGGCATGGGCACGGGGCACTCAGCCGTAGGCACTAAAGGGAATCACTGGGAGTCAGGCACCTGCAGGGGCCCGACCGTTAACGGCCTTCAAGGCTACGTTTAGGGAGGTGAACTTGAGCTTTAGCGAACTGAGAACCAAAGAACAGTGGGAATGACATGATCACTTTCTCTGGAAGTTAGTATAATGATTTATTCAGTTTCCTTTCTCTATTGAATGTTGTTTAAATCTCTCAGCACTATGTTTCCTTTTCACAGTTAAGGTTCACAATATTCAGAAGATATCTGTGGGGATGGAAACCCCCAATTTGGTACTATGGACCGAATTGGAAGTATTGGTGCATATGTTTGGAATCTGAGCGAAAGTGGTATCACTGCCTTTCTGTATTTATTGAGAGGAACAAATTATAAGCAGAAAAAAAGCAGAGATACATTTTAGGAAATTTTTTTGCATTTTAAAACTGTGTCCTTTTTTAAAAAAAATTACAGTACCACAAAAAAAAAAAAAAAAATTACAGTAATACATGCATTTATTTAAAAATATAAACTGTAGAAGAGCTTATAATAAAAATCAGCACTCCCCCAATTTCCAGTCTCTTCCCCAGAAGCAAATTTCAGCGTTTAGATTTTATGGTAGTTAACTGCATAAGTCTAAGTGTCTTGCTTTGTCAGATGATTCCATAATCAAAGGATGTGGAATTAAGAAACTTCCATTTTAATTTCAATTGCTAATTAGAAATTGCCTGATATAGAGATTTAAAGTTTTAATTGTTCTTTGTTTATAACAGGGTTCCAGTGGTCCAGAGTCTTTTACTGTCTACCACTACAATGGACTGAAGCAATCAAATTACAATGAAAAGGTAAGATAACTCACGTTGTAATTTGTCTTCACCTGGCTTGATAAAATATAGGCGTATATAACAGTGTTTGATTCCCATAAACTTGCCACCTCAGGAAGGAGATTATTCTAGGAGTCTCTTCACTATCAGAGCATATTTTAGACCTGGACTCAGTGAGATCTTCATTGGAATGTTGGAGCAGTAGTGTCACTGGGACAAGGTAACTCCATCTACATACGTGTTGTTACCCCTGGGTGTTGTAGATATTTTACTAAATCAAGTTTAGTGTGCTGAAAGTTACTGATCTGTTTAAATGGAGAAGGAAGGGGTGAGAGTGAGATTTTTGATTTCGAAAAATATTTTAAAGGATTTCAATTAACATCCATAACACCTAGCATTTATTGAGCATTTACCTGGAATTGGCTTAAGCACTTCGTTTTATCTGAAGTTTAACACCATCCCATGAAGTAAGTATTGCCTGTATATCCCCCTTTTACAGTGGAGGAAACTGCCGCATGGGAGAGGTAAGCAGCTTGCCGCCGTCAGGCAGCCGGGAAACGGCGGAGCTGCGACGGGAGCCGAGGGCGTCCCCCTTAGAGCCCGCGGCTCACCCGCTGTGCTTTGCTCCACGGGCAAAGGCACATCAGTGCTTCACGTCCAGATATACGCACCGGCTTTAAATCAAAACTTTGGTCTCGCCCATTCACCCTCTTTGATTAATGAGCTTTGCCTACACCTAAGATGTAGCTCCTATGTTTGCATTTATGCCAGTAACGGTCACAGTAGCTATAGCTAATATTAGAAGGTGTAAAGCCTAACGTGCCTTTTTTGTGTGTGTGTGGGAATACAGAAGTTATTCCTTTATTTTACTATAACTTTTAAATCTCAGAAAGCAGAAACCAAACCAAAAAACCAAGTATTTATACAAATAAAATAATAAACTATAAAACTGTACTAAGGGAGTAAAGGAAGACTTGAACAAATGATGACAGAAAGGGTGATAATTGAGCACGCTGTGTTTCAGAGAGCAGGGCGATTCCCGGCAGCGTCAACAGACTCACCCCTCACAGTGGGGAGCTCCCACTGGCTTTTGAGTTGGAAGGTGCCATAGAGACAGTTGGTGCTGAACCGCTGTTTACTGCCCTCATGAATGCCCTCACGAATGGCCTCCGGTGTCTTGAAATACTGTGGCAGGGGGTGTCTTCTTCCAGTGCCAGCAACTGGCCCCATTGTCCTGAAGCAAGTGGTTCCGTTTTTAATACCTTAAACGATTACCCTCTGTACTAGAGTATAGTTGCTCTACAATGGTGTGTCAGTTTCTGCTGTATAACAAAGTGATCAGCTATACACATACACATACATATATCCCCATATCTCCTCCCTCTTGTGTCTCCCTCCCACCCTCGCTATCCCACCCCTCTAGGTGGTCACAAAGCACCGAGCTGATCTCCCTGTGCGGCTGCTTCCCACTAGCTATTTTACATTTGGTGGCTAACATGCCTTTTTAATTTGAAATACGCATGCTGGTTTCAGATGTATCTAAATGAGGATGGCTAGAGAAAATAGATCATAATGTATATTAGATGCATAATTTCAGTTAGAGCAAATCTAAACCTGTGACTAAAATTTATTTTCATAACAATATAAATTAGAACTTTTATTACATTAGGTTTGAAGATCTTTTTCATAGTAAAATGATTTACTGATATCTATAGAAAAATATAAATTGTCAGTAAGCCAACGTGTATGCTCTGTTCTAATACGTGTGAATGAGTGCTTCCTCTAGAGTTTGAAGTTTTATGTAGCCTTGTCATAGAAGGTACTTTACAGTCACTACTTAGTTCCTTGCCTATACAATCCCTGCAAGGTAGGTCAGTCACATATTATCCATATTTTACAGATGAGGCCTCTGAGACAGGGAGATTAAGTGACTCAGCCAGGGTCACACAGCAAGTCATTGGCAGAGCAGGGATTGGAACTGAGTTCCTGATTCCCAATCGTGTCCTTGGTCTGCTTGACCACGCTACCTGTATATAGTAAGTTTTCAAGTTGTGCTCATGACAAGCGTCTGACATACTAACAAAGAGGTCAGAAATCAAAGATGAACTATTAACATGACAGTAGTATGTAAGCACTCTTAACGCAAAGCATGTATGCCATTAAGTTGCAGAGGTATACCATAAAGTTACTCAGGAGCTAGAAATCTGGTAGACCTCAGAGTAAGGTACTACTAAAAATAGCTGAGGAAACAGACAACAGAAGGCTGGCCAAGCAGAAGGGAATGTGGCCCACCAGGGGGCACAGGCCAGGGAGGCCACACAGGTAGGTCGGGGTACTCCACCCAAGCAGGTCTGCTCTAACACCATGAGCAAGGGATTTTCAGAGAAAAGTTTTGCTTTGGAGAGCTGAAAAGCATGACTTCACAGTTCTAATAGTAAATTTATTCCATCAAAACTAGAAAGTACTACAGCAACCAAAGTACAGATGCAAAAAAGTAAAAGTATTTGTTTCACATTAAAGTATGTCTTTAGAGCCTCCTAAAAAGAGATTTATGAAACCAAATTATCTGGCCTAGTAATAGAAAATATTCCCATATTTAATGTATTTTAAGGAGACTCCAACTTAAGGCTAATCAGGTTGTTGTTTCTCTTGGCTCCTTGGTCAAATAGTTTATAGCTTTTATCTTGGAAGAACGTAATTACAATCATGTGTATCAGCCACTGAGTGTAAAAATCATTACACATACTTTGGAAGAGGGTAGTCGTCTGTATCTGTTCCTTTTAAATTATGCAGTTAGAATTTCTCTTGGTACAAAGCGAAATTCATGACTGAATGCTTTAATGTATACGGTGGGCGCTTAAAATGAGGTAGGGCTTTAGCTAGTATGTTACTTCACAAATGACTTCTAAAAGTTGTTTAAAGAAATCAGAATTAAACTTTTCTGGTATCTATCCACCTGCCAGTGTATCTTTTTAATAGTCATTGCCATTACATATAGAGATTTTTGTTTCTGACCTGACGTCCTTTAATTTTTTTTCTCCATGATTTTTCATGCAGAACAAAGTATATTCATGAATAGTATTTCAGAAGTATTTAGTACAATAATAGAAAATTTCATTGACAAACATCCAGTTTGCTTGCAGCTCTGGAAATTCAACATTTAGATTGACAGAAGAAAATAAGTCCTTCTCAGAATATATAGCTGAGTGCCTCCATATTAAAGCAATAGGAACTAAGTAAATGTTATATAAAGAAAATCTATTACTGGAAGCATGATTTTTCTTTTATCAGAAATAGTATGTTCTTGGGATTTGCATACACTTCTTATAAATCATGATCTTACAATCTAAATTCAGCTAGTAGTTAAAATTGTTTCACCATCTCATTTCCAGATTTATTTTCACATTAATCAGGAAGCAGATATTCTAGCTTATAATTTCTATCAGAATAAAACTAGATATAAAGTTCCATATGAAACAGTACACAGTGCCCTGTTTGCCAGCCTATGAAAAGCTCTGGATCCCTCACAAGACTTCGCTAAGGATATTGATTGATTGACCTTGTGGCTTTATTTTGTTCAACAGGTAATGTATGTGGAAGGAACCGCAGTTGTTATGGGTTTTGAAGATCCCATGCTACAGACAGATGACACTCCTATTAAACGCTGTCTCCAAACCAAATGGCCATACATTGAATTACTCTGGACCACAGATCGGTCTCCTTCACTAAACTGATTTGCCGAAGTATTTATAAGGAAGATTGTAATAGCAGATGTTGAAAGAGGGATGAAAGACTGGCGATTGGCTCAATTAAGCTATACACTGGTATCATTGATTAACTGTAAATAACAATTGAAAACACATTTTCAGTGTTTAAGATATGTTTAAATTATTTGTTTTAAAGCTTTAAGTTAAAGGTCACCCTGTTTAAACTCTTTATGTGACATTTACTAGCAAAGCTAAGCTGTAATCAGAGTTTGTCACTGTTGCAGCCAGGTAACATTTATCAAGCCTCATAGTATAACATTTTTATATTGAGCATCAAAGGTACTATTTATAAACTTCTACTTTGGGGTTTTATTTCATTCAGGCACAGTTTATTGTTTAAATGATTCTGGCATGCAATATATCAGCCTCCACACTGAAATGCAAAAGAGTTTATCTTTGTTATTTTCTAAAATCTGGTTTCCATTAGAAACATTGATTGATAAATAACAAATTGTCAACCTGGACCTTTGACAATTGGCTTAGCTCTGGCATGTTTATAAAAAGTAGAAGCTATAAGGGAACATTACCATTTATTCACAGACATATAGAGGAAAGAGAATCTGATAGTCTTAAGACTGTCAGCTTTCACTGTATTGCCAAATACACTTCTCCAAATTTGTCCTAACAGCCCCATAAGCCAGCTTTCTTGTATATTTTAAATGTGATAAATGCATGAGAACATCTGTTATTACATTAGTATATTGCATTATTTATTATGATCCTAGTGGATGGCCTAAATAAACACTTTTTTTTCTTCAACTATATCCTTGATTTTTCACATTCATGGCTCAAAATAAATACTTTTAAATGATTCTGCCCAGTAACCCTGAGAGCACAGCATAGAACAGACACCTGCCGGATGCACACGACCCCTCGACAGGGACACCAAACCTTATGCTTACCTAGGACTTCTGTAACTCAGAGGACAAAGTTGCAGAAGCCCCATCCTGTTCACTGAGAGAGATTTACTCTATGTTGACAGGTTTGTTGCCCAGCAATTTGAGATGTGAATAGCCAGAAAATACTTTCTTTCCTTCACTTGAGAAGCCAACAAGATATCCTCTTAGGAATTTTAGAACTGAACTTTTACCTTCAACGGTATAGTTGAATATGTATTTCCTCTCTAAGTCTCTTGGGGGTTTTATTTATATTTTTATAGACATTAACAATTACAATGATTAGATTTTAGCATAGGAAAAAAGTAGCACAAAATTTTATATATAACAACTTTTGGTAGCACTGTGTTCAGGAGTGTGATACTAGCTACTACAGTTACAGCTGTAAAGTGTATTTTTGGTACATCTTGCCTATTACCAAATGGCTGTAAAACACATTATACTAGAATTAGTCTCTAACTCTGGTCCTAAATTCCATAAGGATTATGAAAAAGCATAGATTCTTCTCAAACATTGAGCCTACAGTGTAGTCATTTCTCCTTACAGTTGCTTCATAACAAACCATCCCAGAATTCCACAACATAATCATTTTACAAAGCCTGTGGCTCAGGAGTTTGAACAGAATACAGTGGGCATGGCTTATCTGCCTCTCAATCTGGAGGCCCAGCTGGGAAACTGTAGGTTTCTTAACTCATATGACTGGCATGACTGGGACCTTAGCTTGATCTGACTGACAGCTGTCAAACACGACATCAAACAAACTGCAGATACATTTTCTTTTCACGTCCAAGTGGGACACTTACCAAAACAGACTATATGCTGGACCATAAAACAAACTTAGAAAATCCCCAAAAGTCTGGAAGTTAAGCAGCACACTTCTGAATAACCCAAGGGTCAAAGTGGAATTGCACTGGGAATTAGAACATATTTTTTACTGAATGATAATGAAAATAGTACATAGTAAAAATTGTGGAATGTAAATAAAGCAGTGCTTAGAGGGAAATGTATAACTTTAAGTAAATATGGTAGAAAAATAGAAAGTTTGGAAATTAGAAAAATAAGCTTTCATCTCAAAAAAAAACTGAAAGTAAAGTAAATAATGAGATAAAAAGAGATACTGACATGCAAAACAAATTTGGACTTTACACACCATCTGTAAAAGTTAACTTAAAATGATCAGAGATCTAATTGTAAGAGCTAAAACTATAAAAGAAAAAACAATCCTCATCATCAAATCCATCTAATGGGTTAGACGGTGGTTTCTTAGAGTACCAAAAACAACAGCAGCAGCAAAGATAAATTGAACTTCATCAAAATTAAAACCTTTGTGTATCAAAGGACACCATCAAGAAGGTGAGATGACAGCCCACAGAATGGGAGAAAATACTTGAAAACCATACCTCATAAGGAATTTGTATCCAGAATATATAAAGAAATCTTATAAAATTAAAAATATTTTTAAATGGGCAAATGATTTGAAGAGAGATATCTCCAAAGATGATACACAAATGGCCAGTAAACACACGAAAACATGCTTAACAAAATTAGTCATTAGGGAAATTAAACTAAAAACCATGAGATACCACTTCACCTACCCTAGGATGTCTAAAATCAGAAAGCTAGATAATAACGAGTGTTGGCAAAGATGTGGAGGAAATGGAAATCTTAAATTGTTGGTGGGGATATAAAATAGTGAAGTCACTTTAGAAAAACAGTAGTGCAGTTCTTCAGAAAGTTAAATCAAGGGTGAGCATATGACCCAGCATTTCCACTCCTAGGTATACACCCAAGAGAAGCAAAACATATATACACACAACATTTTTTCTTTAAAACATATACACACATTTTTTCTTTTTCTTAAACATTTAAACACACAACTACAAGCCATATATACACACAACATTTTTTCTTTATAGTGGTGTTATTCGTCCTAGCCAAAAATGGAAATGACCTAAATGTCCATTAACCAATGGGTGGATAAATAAATGTACTATATACATACAATGAAAAATTATTTGAAAATTAAGAATTACTGATATGTGCAACCACACGGATGAACTTGGAACACAGGCTAAGAGAAAGAAGCCTGTTGCAAAAGACCACACATTATGATTCCATTTATGTGAAATGTCCAGAATAGGCAAACCATAGAGAGAGAAAAGGGATTAGCAGTCACAAGAGCCTAGGATGGGGACAGAGTGGAGGCACAGAATTGGGAAATGATTGCCAGTGTATAGGGGTTTCTTTTGGGGTGATAAGAATGTTCTAGAATAGATGTGATGGTTACACAACAGAATATACTAAAAAACACTGAATTGTAAGAATAAAAGATAAAACACGAAACCCATGAAATAGCAGATATGTAATACGAAAAACGTCAGTAACACCAGAAGTTAGTTCTCTGGGGGGAGGGGGGAGACTAATAAAAAAGGATAAAAACACCTAACAAAATTGATCAAGAACGAAATGAGAAATAAATTATTAACACCAAAAAAGAAAAGGGAAACATTGCTTTAAATTCTCCAGATATTAAAAAGACTGGAGTTAAGAGTACATTCAAACTTAAATTGTTATTATCTTAAAAGAGACATAAATTTAAACCTCATGGTAACAACAAAGCAAAAACCTGTAATAGATAGATACACAAAAGATAGAGAAAGGAATCTAGGCATATCACTACAGAAGATCATCACAACACATATGAAGAGATCAAGAGAAGAAAAAAAAAACGAGGAATTACAAAACAGCCAGAAGACAATGAACAAAATGGCAGTAAGTACATACCTATCAATAATTACCTAAAATGTAAATGGACTAAGTTCTCCAATCAGAATACATATCATGGCTGAATAGGTATAAAAACAAACAAAAAACAAGACCCATCTATGTGCTGCCTGCAACAGACTCACTTCAGTTGTAAGGACACACTCAAAAGTGAAGGGATGTAAAATGATACTCTGCACAAATGGAAAACAAGAAAAAGCCTGGGGTAACTAAATGTTAATCAGGTAAAACTGGCTCCCAGACAAAGACTGTAATAAGAGACAAAAGGTAATTATAAAATGATAAGTCAATCCAACAAGAGGATGTAACGCGTAAATTACACACAGCATAGGAGCACCTAAATATATAAAGCAAATATTGACAGCCCTAAAGGGAGAAGTAGACATCAGTATAACAATAGTAGGGGACTTTAATAATACACTTTAATAAATGGATACCACATCCAGACATAAAGTCAGAAAGGAAACACTGGACTTAAACTGCATGTTAGACCAGATGGACTTAACATATACAGAACATTCCATCCAAAAGCAACAGGATACACATTTTTCTCCAGCTAACATGAAACATTTTCCAGGATATATGATGTTAGGCCACAAAACAAGTCTTAACAAATTTAAGAAGACTGAAATCATATCGAACATTGTTTCTGACCACAGTGGTATGAAACTAGAAATTACAAGAAGAAAACTGGAAAATTCACAAATATGTGGATATTGAACAGCATGCTACTGAACAACTGATGGGTCAAAGAAGAATACAAAAGAGAAATCAAAAATTAAGTGAAAATGGAAATACAACATACAAAAACTTATGGGACACCAGAAGCAGTTCTAAGAGGGAAGTTCATACTGATAAATGCCTATGTAAAGAAACAAAGATCTCAAATAAACGACCTAACTTTACACCTCGAAGACACAAAAAAACAAATGAATCCCAAGTTTGTGGAAGGAAGGAAATAACAGATCAGGCAGAAATAAAATAGACTAAAAAGACATTTAAAAGATCATTGAAACTAAGCTAGTTTTTGAAGATACACAAAATTGACATTTGGCTAGACTCGCCAAGAAAAACAGAACTCAAACATCAGAAATGAGAGCAGAAGCAAGAAGACCTATAGTCCTGCAGCCTGTGGAACAAAAACCACATTCACAGAAAGACAGGTAAGATGAAAAGGCAAAGGGCTATGTACCAGATGAAGGAACGAGATAAAACCCCAGAAAAACAACTATATCAAGTGGAGATAAGCAACCTTCCAGAAAAGGAATTCAGAATAATGATAGTGGCGATGATCCAGGACCTCGGAAAAAGAATGGAGGCAAAGATGGAGAAGATGCAAGAAATGTTTAATAAAGACCTAGAAGAATTAAAGAACAAACAAACAGAGATGAACAATACAATAACTGAAATGAAAACTACACTAGAAGGAATCAATAGCAGAATAACTGAGGCAGAAGAACGGATAAGTGACCAGGAACACAGAATGGTGAAATTCACTGCTGCAGAACAGAATAAAGAAAAAAGAATGAAAAGAAATGAAGACAGCCTAAGAGACCTCTGGGACAATATTAAACGCAACAACATTCGCATTATAGGGGTCCCAGAAGGAAAGGAGAGAAAGGACCCGAGAAAATATTTGAAGAGATTATAGTTGAAAACTTCCCTAACATGGGAAAGGAAATAGCCACCCAAGTCCAGGAAGCACAGTGAATCCCATACAGGATAAACCCAAGGAGTAACACGCCAAGACACACAGTAATCAAATTGGCAAAAATTAAAGACAAAGAAAAATTATTGAAAGCAGCAAGGGAGAAACGACAAATAACATACAAGGGAACTCCCATAAGGTTAACAGCTGATTTCTCAGCAGAAACTACAAGCCAGAAGGGAGTGGCATGATATACTTAAAGAGATGAAAGTTAAGAACCTACAACCAAGATTACTCTACCCGGCAAGGATCTCATACAGATTCGATGGAGAAATCAAAAGCTTTACGGACAAGCAAAAGCTAAGGGAATTCAGCACCACCAAACTAGCTCTACAACAAATGCTAAAGGAACTTCTCTAAGTGGGAAACACAAGAGAAGAAAAGGACCTACAAAAACAAACCCAAAACAAGAAAATGGTTGTAGGAACTCACATATCAATAATTACCTTAAACGTGAATGGATTAAATGCTCCAACCAAAAGACACAGGCTTGCTGAACAGATACAAAAACAAGACCCATATATATGCTGTCTACAAGAGACCCACTTCAGACTAGGGACACATACAGACTGAAAATGAGGGGATGGAAAAAGATAATCCATGCAAACGGAAATAAAAAGAAAGCTGGAGTAGCAATCCTCATCTCAGATGAAATAGACTTTAAAATAAAGAATGTTACAAGAGACAAGGAAAGACACCACATAATTATCAAGGGATCAATCCAAGAAGAAGATATAACAATTATAAATATATATGCACCCAACATAGGAGCACCTCAATACACAAGGCAACTGCTAACAGCTGTAAAAGAGGAAATCGACAGTAATACACTAATAGTGGGAGACTTTAACACCTCACACCAATGGACAGATCATCCAAAATGAAAATAAATAAGGAAAGAGAAGCTTTAAATGACACAATAGACCAGATCGATTTTGATATTTATTGGACATTCCATCCACCAATAGCAGATTACACTTTCTTCTCAAGTGCGCATGGAACATTCTTCAGGATAGATCACATCTTGGGTCACAAATAAAGCCTGAGTAAATTTAAGAAAACTGAAATCGTATCAAGCACCTTTTCTGACAACAACGCTATGAGATTAGAAATGAATTTCAGGGGAAGAAACGTAAAAAACACAAACGTGGAGGCTAAACACTACGTTACTAAATAACCAAGAGATCACTGAAGAATCAAAGAGGAAATCAAAAAATACCTAGAGACAAATGACAATGAAAACACTACAATCCAAAACCTATGGGATGCAGCAAAAGCAGTTCTAAGAGGGAAGTTTATAGCTATACAAGCCTACCTCAAGAAACAAGAAAAATCTCAAACAAATAATCTAACCTTACACCTAAAGGAACTAGAGAAAGAAGAACAAAACTCAAAGTTAGCAGAAGGAAAGAAATCATAAAGATCAGAGCAGAAATAAATAGAAACAAAGAAAACAATAGCAAAGATAAATAAAATTAAAAGCTGGTTCTTTGAGAAGATAAACAAAACTGATAAACCATTAGCCAGACTCATCAAGAAAAAAGAGGAAGAGGACTCAAATCAATAAAAGAAGAAATGAAAAAGTAGACAACAGACACCGCAGAAATACAAGGCATCCTAAGAGACTACTATAGGCAACTCTATGCCAATAAAATGGACAACCTGGAAGAAATGGACAAATTCTTAGAAAGGTATAACCTTCCAAGACTGAACCAGGAAGAAATAGAAAATATGAACAGCCCAATCACAAGTAATGAAGTTGAAACTGTGATTAAAAATCTTCCAACAAACAAAAGTCCAGGACCAGATGGCTTCACAGGTGAATTCTATCAAACATTTAGAGAAGAGCTAACACCCATCCTTCTCAAACTCTTCCAAAAAATTGCAGAGGAAGGAACACTCCCAAACTCATTCTATGAGGCCACCATCACCCTGATACCAAAACCAGACAAAGATACTACAAAAAAAGAAAATTACAGACCAATATCACTGATGAATATAGACACAAGAATCCCCAACAAAATACTAGCAAACAGAATCCAACAACACATTAAAAGGATCATACACCACGATCAGGTGGGATTTATCCCAGGGATGCAAGGATTCTTCAATATACACAAATCAATCAATGTGATACACCATATTAACAAATTGAAGAATAAAAACCATATGATCATCTCAATAGATTCAGAAAAAGCTTTTAACAAAATTCAACACCCAGGGGCTTCCCTGGTGGCACAGTGGTTGAGAGTCCGCCTGCCGATGCAGGGGACGTGGGTTCGTGCCCCAGTCTGGGAAGATCCCACATGCCGCGGAGCGGCTGGGCCCGTGAGCCATGGCCGCTGGGCCTGTGCGTCCGGAGCCTGTGGTCCGCAACGGGAGAGGCCATGGCAGTGAGAGGCCCACGTACCGCAAAAAAAAAAAAAAAAAAATCAACACCCATTTATGATAAAAACTCTCCAGAAAGTGGGCATAGAGGGAACCTACCTCAACATAATAAAGGCCATATATGACAAACCCACAACAAACATCATTCTCAATGGTGAAAAACTGAAAGCATTTCCTTTAAGATCAGGAACAAGACAAGGATGTCCACTCTCACCACTATCATTCAACATAGTTTTGGAAGTCCTAGCCACAGCAATCAGAGAAGAAAAAGAAATAAAAGGAATACAAATTGGAAAAGAAGAAGTAAAACTGTCACTGTTTGCAGATGACATGATACTATACATAGAGAATCCTAAAAATGCCGCCAGAAAACTACTAGAGCTAATCAATGAATTTACTAAAGTTGCAGGATACAAAATTAACTCACAGAAATCTCTTGCATTCCTATACAATAATGATGAAAAATCTGAAAGAGAAATTAAGGAAACACTCCCATTTACCATTGCAACTAAAAGAATAAAATACCTAGGAATAAATCTACCTAGGGAGACAAAAGACCTGTATGTAGAAAACTATAAGACACTGATGAAAGAAATTAAAGATACCAACAGATGGAGTAATATACCATGTTCTTGGATTGGAAGAATCAATACTGTGAAAAGCACTATACTACCCAAAGCAATCTACAGATTCAATGCAATCCTTATCAAATTACCAATGGCATTTTTTACAGAACTAGAACGAAAAATCTTAAAATTTGTATGGAGACACAAAAGATCCCGAATAGCCAAAGCAGTCTTGAGGGAAAAAAATGAAGCTGGAGGAATCAGACTCCCTGACTTCAGACTATACTACAAAGCTACAGTAATCAAGACAGTATGGTACTGGCAGAAAAACAGAAACATAGGTCAATGGAACAAGATAGAAAGCTCAGAGGTAAACCCATGCACCTATGGTCAACTAATCTATGACAAAGGAGGCAAGGATACACAATGGAGAAAAGACATACTCTTCAATAAAAGGTGCTGGGAAAACTGGACAGCTACATGTAAAAGAATGAAAACAGAACACTCCTTAACACCATACACAAAAATAAACTCAAAATGTATTAGAGACCTAAATGTAAGACCAGACATTATAAAACTCTTAGAGGAAAACATAGGAAGAACACTCTTTGAGATAAATCACAGCAAGATCTTTTCTGATCCACCTCCTAGAGTAATGGAAATAAAAACAAAAATAAACAAATGGGACCTAATGAAACTTAAAAGCCTTTGAAAAGCAAAGGAAAACATAAGCAAGACAAAAAGAGAACCCTCAGAATGGGAGAAAATGTTTGCGAACAAATCAATGGACAAAGGCTTAATCTCCAAAATATATAAACAGCTTGTGCAGCTCAATATTAAAAGAACAAACAACCCAATCCAAAAATGGGCAGAAGACCTAAATAGACATCTCTCCAAAGAAGACATACAGATGGCCAAGAAGCACATGAAAAGCTGCTCAACATCACTAATTATTAGAGAAATGCAAATCAAAATTACAATGAGATATCACCTCACACCAGTTAGAATGGGCTTCATCATAAAATCTACAAACAACAAATGCTGGAGAGGGCGTGGAGAAAAGGGAACCCTCTTGCACTGTTGGTGGGAATGTAACTGATACAGCCACTATGGAGAACAGTATGGAGGTTCCTTAAAAAACTAAAAATAGAATTACCATATGATCCAGCAATCCCACTACTGGGCATATACCCAGAGCAAACCAAAAAGACACATGCACCCCAATGTTCATTGTAGCACTGTTTACAATAGCCAGGTCATGGAAGCAACCTAAATGCCCATCGACATATGAATGGATAAAGAAGTTGTGGTACATATATACAATGGAATATTACTCAGCCATAAAAAGGAACGAAATTGGGTCAATTGTTGAGATGTGGATAGATCTAGAGACTCTCATACAGAGTGAAGTAAGTCAGAAAGAGAAAAACAAATATTGTATATTAATGCATATATGTGGAACCTAGAAAAATGGTACAGACGAACCGGTTTTCAGGGTAGAAATTGAGTCACAGATGTAGAAAACAAACGTATGGACACCTGGGGGGAAGCAGCAGGGGGTGGCGGTGGGGGTGTGATGAATTGGGCGATTGGGATTGATGTGTATACACTGATGTGTATAAAATTGATGACTAAAAAAAAAAATCAGAAATGAAAGAGGAGACACAACTCTACCGAGAAATACAAAGAATCATAAGAGGCTGCTATGAACAATGTATGCCAACAAATTGGATAACCTAGAAGAAATGGAAATTCCTAGAAAGATACAACCTATCAGGACTGAATCATGAAGAGAGAGAAAATCTGAACAGGCTCATTACTAGCAGGGAGATTGAAACAGTAATCAAAAATCAATAGAGGCAGAAAAAGTAAATGACAAAATTCAACATACATTTATGGTAAAAACTCTCAACAAACTGGGTATAGAGGGAACAACATGCCTCAATATAATAAAGGCCATACATGACAAGCCCACAGCTATTATCATACTCATTGGTAAAAAAAAAAAACTAATTTCTTTTCCTCTAAGATCAGGAACAAGACAAGAATACCCACTCTTGCCACTTTTATTCAACATGGTAATGGAAGTCCTAGCCAGAGCAATCAGACAATAAATAAATAAATAAATGGCATCCAAACTGTAAAGGAAGTAGTAAAACTGTCACTATTTGCAGATGATATATATGGAAAACCCTACAGACTCCACCAAATAATGGACAGAAGTAATAAATTCAGTAGAGCTGCAGGATACAAAATTGATATGCAAAAATCTGTTGCATTTTTATACACTAATAAACTACAGAAAGAGAAATTAAGAAAACAATCCCATTTACAATCACATCAGAAATAATAAAATACCCAGGAACAAATTTAACCAAGGAGGTGAAAGACTTGTACACTGAAATCTTTAAGACATTGATGACAGACATGGAAGACACAAATGAATGAAAAGATGTTCTAGGCTAACAAATTGTAACAATTAATAGCATTAAACATTTCATACTACACAAAGCAATCTACACTTCACATAATTCCTATCAAAATTCCAATGGAAGTTTTCACAGAAATAGAAGAAACAATCCTCAAATGTATATGGAACCATACAAGACCCCAAATAGCCAAAGCAATCTTAAGAACAAAGCTGGAGGCTTCATGCTTCCTGGTTTCCGATTATATTACAAAGCTATAGTAATCAAAACAATACAGTATTTGCTTACAAACAGATACACAGATCAATGGAACAGAATAGAGAGCTCAGAAACAAATCTACACATATCTATGGTCAATTAATTACAACAAAGAGGCCAAGAATATACAATGGGGAAAGGACAGACTTGTCAGTAAAAGGTGCTGGGAACACTGGACAGCTCACATGCAAAAGAATGAAACTGGACCACTACGTTACACCAGACACAAAAATTAACTCAAAAATGGATTAAAGACTTGTACGTAAGACCTGAAACCGTAAAACTCCTAGAAGAAAATAGGTGGTAAGCTCCTTAACATCAGTCTTGGTGATGATATTTTGGATTTGACAGCAAAAGCAAGGGCAACAAAACCTAAAATAAACAAGGTGGGACTACATCAAACTAAAAAGCTCCTGTACAGAAAAGGAAACCATCAACAAAACGAAAAGGCAATGAGAGAAAATATTTGCAAACTGTATATCTGATAAGGGTTCAATCTATATAAATAGATAGATAGATAGATAGATAGATAGATATAGATCTCATGCACCTAAAAAAAGTCTGATTAAAATATGGGCAGAGGATCTGAATAAACATTTTTCCAAGAGACATACAAATACCGTCAGGTACATGAAAAGGTGGTCAACATCACTAATCATCAGGGAAATGTAAATCAAAACTACAGTGAGGTATCACCTCACACCTGTTAGAATGGCTATTATCAAAAGACAACGAACAGCAAATGTTGCAGATGATATGGACAAAAGGAAACCCTTGGGCACTGTTGATGGGAATGTAAATTGATACAGCCACTATGGAAAACAGTATGGAGGTTCCACAAAATACTAAAAGTAGAACTACCTTATGATCCAGTAATTCTTCTTCTGGGTATGTATTCGAAGGAAATTTCATCCCTCTCTCAAAAGGTATCTGCATTCCCATGTTATTGCACCATTACTTACAAAAGCCAAGTCAGGGAAGCAACCTAAGTGTGCACTAACAGATAAATGAATTGTTTAAATGTGGTATATACATAAAAGGATATTATCCCGCCATAAAAGAGAAGGAAATCTTGCCATCTGCAATAACATGCATGAACTTAGAGGACATTATGCTAAGAGAAATAAGTGACACCGAGAAAGACAAATACTGTATGATCTTCCTTATAAGCGGAATCTGGAGGTAAAAAAACCTCATAGATACAGAGAACAGATTGGTGGTTGCCAGAGGTAGGGAGTGGGTGAAATGGGTGAATGGGGTCAAAAGGTACAAACTTCTCATTAATAGATAAGTAAGTCCTGATGAGGTAACATACCGGATGATGACTATAGTTAATAATACTGTATTGTTTATTGGAAAGTTGCTAAGAGGTAAAATTTATCACAAGAACAACAAAGTTTATAACTATGCATGGTGACTAATGTTAACTTATTGTGGTAATCACTTTGCAATATACACATATATGGAATCATTATTTTGTACACCTAAAACTAATCCAATGTTATGTGTCAGTTATATCTAAAAATAATTTGAAGGATAGGGGAATAATTTTAAGGATAGCCTATAAATTATAGGCTAAGCAAAAGGTACACACGTCCTTTATCTATCATTAAATAAAGGCTAATGAAACCAACATAATTCTCTCCTTTCAAAACCAAGCATTAATTGTTGAATACATAGCACAGGATACCATTGACGGCTTAGGCTCACCCAATCCTTTCCAGGACAATAAAGCAGAAAGAACACTGGACTGAAGCTTATAAAATCTGGGTTTAAATCCTGGCTCTGTCACTTACTTTACTTATTTATTCATTGAGCAAGCGTTTATCGACTCTCTCCAGTCCACTTAATGTTTTGAATCCTAATTCCTCTGCTATAAAATGGGAATCATTATACCTACCTCGCAAAGTGAGGTACACTCAATAATAGTTGACTGAAAACATTTTCACTTAAGTCCCCAGAATAAAGATTATGGATAATAATCAGGAGAAAAACAAAAAGAGGGCAATGAGAAGAGAAATAGTCACACGGTGGGTAAAGTTTTCATTAGTTCTTACCATGTGTCCAGTATCATTTTCTCAGTGTCTTTAAATTATAATTACAGGAACCATTTTTTACAGTGTCTCTGAATCAGCTATGACATTTCAACAACCCTATGGTATAAGTTTCCCTGTTGTATAGGTGTAGTTCCTGAGGTTTAGAGACAAACTTACTGCCCATAATCACACAATCAGAACATGGCAGGGCTGAGACACAAGGCAGGCTTAACCATCTCTGGTGACACTGCTCTTGAATGCCAGCAAACCACAGTGGCACTAAGCCCAGAGAAGAGTCAAGGTCACCTACACCTGCAAATAGGGATGATTTTACACACGCAGTACAGTGAAACACAAGAGGAACCCGGTCTCACTTTGAATATTTGCTCCCAGCATGGATTTGGGCAATTTACTTAAATATTTTATATGCATTTTCTATGTAAAATGGAGATGAAAATGATACTCATTTTCATTCACAAGACCTTAGGAAGCATTACTGTACGTACTAAATAAGATCTTAAGATCTTAAATATAAAGCTTTATATCTAACTTTTGATCATACTAGATGATCAAATCAACGTTTTCTTTTCTTCCCACCACTTCCTTATGAAGATGATGGAATTGCTTTATGTACCTGGGAGACACTTGCACCACACGGCCAAATCTATACCAGCCCAGAATTTGTAACTATAAGAAGAAAATACATTACATGACTCACTGTAATGTAACACAGTATTTATCATATCAAGGTATGTGACTTAATTTTCTAAGCATGAATTAAAAAAACCTGTTATGCTTCAAAGGTTTTTTTATCTGAGTATAAGATTGACAGTACAATTTTTTTCAGTATGTTCCACATCAGAGTTAACATGAAATGTCTCTACTGAAGAACACTAACTCATTCTATCAACACAATGGTCACATTATACAATAATATTTTCTTCCCTGTCGACTGCACTTTTTTTCTTGTTCACACTAACTGATGTTACATATTAAATCAATTGACTAATTCTAAACAAATATTTTGAGCAAAAGAGCAAATGTGAGCAATTTCCAGCTGTCATGTAGAGTTAAATTAAAACATTTTGTCTATAAACACATATATAATCCTGTTAAAATTTAATAGGGGAAATACACCATGTCAAAATCACATTGCTCTGGAAAAAGAAGTTTCTCTTTATTTACTACATTTCTTATGTGGTCTTATTTGTTTTCTGTCACACTTCTTATCTACTTACTTTTACAAATCCTAGAAAGTGAGTACCATTTTTTTCCCATGGCAAAATTCCAAAATTCTAACTGCAATACAGATTATTTCCTTGCAAGAAGCTGGAGCCAGAAGATGACATAATGGATGTTTCTGAAGGCAGGGTAGACCTCTGACACACGTGCTACCACTCACTATGAATCCTTAAATCAGTTCCTTAGTTTCTATATTTTCTTCACCCGAGAAGTGGGTTGTAAGAATACTAAATATTATGCATAAATTTTCTGGTGCAAAGGAAATAAATAGTGGGTATTCTTTTTTTTTTTTTTTTTTTCCCGGCCATGCCCAGCGACTTACAGTATCTTAGCTCCCTCACCAGGGATTCAACCTGGGCCCCAGTAGTGAAAGCCCCGAGTCCTAATCACTGGACCGCCAGGGAATTCCCAGTGGTGGGTATTCTAATTGTTATTATTGATTATCAGCTTCCTCACTTGCCAACAAATGAGTCAGGATCCTGATCAACCAAAAATACTAACTTTATAAAAGAGACACTACACAGATCAAATGGGAATAGACAGAAAAATATAACTACATTTAAAATATTCAAGCTTTCAAACAATTCAACGTTTTGTGGGATGGGGCAGCAGTTTTCAGCAGAAGTGGGCTTGAGAGCCCACTTACAATGGTAAATTAAATCACTGCAGTAAGTGTTCAGCTTTTCAGAGGCAGCAACCAGACCTTATTCATATCTGTCATTCTAGTAACAGTTTATGGAACACAGTTGAGACTTCAGAGTGGTATGTTGAATTGTTATTCAATATAATACCTATTTGCAATCCATTATAATCTTCACTCATTTGAGGAAGTGAAATTTCATGATTTGATTTTTCTCTTAAACTGCTGGTGTTCTAAAACTTTCCTCCACTTGTCCTCAGTAAATGTAATACCTAGTACAACTAGGATAAGAGATGAATATGGACTAAAGTAACACATTATCTGCAGATCCCATACTCCAATAAATGAGGATACTGGGTAACCCAAATGAATCTGGACTGATGAAATTTGAAATAGAGTCGGTTACAAGATTAGGTAGAAACCTCAGGCACTGGGCTAAGAAAGATGGCTTTAGGTGGAAAGGGCTCTGTCTCTCTCCTAATACAGAGCCAAACCTTGAGGGAATAGTAGCTTTGGGTTGGACATAGAGGAGGTATATAATAATTCTGGAGCGGAAGCACCAGGGACTTGGGTGTAGATTCTTGTACTGAGGATTAGAGGTCTGGTGCCTAGATGTCTGGGTGCAGGCTGTGGAAAGTGGGTGACAGTTGGCAGGAAGGGAGGTGGGAGAAGGCCGAATGCAAACATCCCAGGTCGATATTCTTAAAAGGTAAAGGTGTCATAACCGGGATGGGGTATTTAGGAGCCAAAACCAGACAGTCCCATCCAGGATGGGGAAACTTTCAAACAGTAGGCAGGAGGAGCTTTCCCAAAAGGTAGACAATACTTGGTAGATGTCATGTTCTATCCCCACTGCACAGATGAGAAAGCAAACCCCAGAGGTTCAGGCTCAAGGTCCTACAGCAGTAAGTGGCAGAGCAGGGACTCACAAGACTTGGAGTCCAGTCTATTTTGACTTTGTGGGTGGGAAATTTACATTCCCACCAACACTGCAAAGGGTTCCCTTTTCTCCACACCCTCTCCAGCATTTATTCTTTGTAGATTTTTTGATGATGGCCATTCTGACTGGTGTGAGGTGATACCTCACTGTAGTTTTGATTTGCATTTCTCTAATGATTAGTGATGTTGAGCATCCTTTCATGTGTTTGTTGGCAATCTGTGTATCTTCTTTGGAGAAATGTCTGTTTAGATCTTCTGCCCATTTTTGGATTGGGCTGTTTGTTTTTTTGATATTGAGCTGCATGAGCTACTTGTATATTTTGGAGATTAATCCTTTGTCAGTTGCTTCGTTAGCAAATATTTTCTCCCATTCTGAGGGTTGTCTTTTCATCTTGTTTATGGTTTACTTTGCTGTGCAAAAGCTTTGATAGGTCCCATTTGTTTATTTTTGTTTTTATTTCCATTCTTCTAGGAGGTAGGTCAAAAAGGACCTTGCTGTGATTTATGTCATAGAGTGTTCTGCCTATGTTTTCCTCTAAGAGTTTGATAGTGTCTGGCCTTACATTTAGGTCTTTAATCCAGTTTGAGTTTATTTTTGTGTATGGGGTTAGGGAGTGTTCTAATTTCATTCTTTTACATGTAGCTGTCCAGTTTTCGCAGCACCACTTATTGAAGAGGCTGTCTTTTCTCCACTGTATATTCTTGCTTCCTTTATCAAAGATTCGGGGACCATATGTGCGTGGGTTTATCTCTGGGCTTTCTATCCTATAACAGGGACTCTTATACGAGACAAAGGGGGGCATTCTATAATGATAAAGGGGTCAAACAGCAAGAAGATATAACACTTGTAAGTATGTATGCACCAACCGAGGAGCACCTAACTGTATACAGCAATTAACAGACTTAAAGGGAGAAATAAACAGCAATACAATAATAGTAGGGGAATTTATAAGTCACTTACGTCGAGAGATAGATCATCCAGACATAAAATCAATAAGGAATCATCGGCCTTACATGACTCATTATGCCAGATGGACTTAACATTCCATCCAAAAACAACAGAGTAAACATTCTTCTCAAGGGCACATGAAACATAAAGCAGGATAGATCATATATTAAGGTACAAAACGAGTTGATAAATTTAAGTAGATGGAAATCATATCAAGCATTGTTTCCTACCACAGTGCTATGAAACTAGGCATCAATTACAAGAAGAAAACCAGAAAATTCACAAATATGTGAGTATTAAACAACAGGGTACTGAAAAACGAATGGGTCAAAGAAAAATCAAAAGGGTAACTAGAAAATGCCTTGAGATCATGAAAACAGAATTACCACATACCAAAACCTGTGAGGTGCACCAAAAGCAGTTCTAAAAGGGAAGTTCATAGCAATAAATGCATATATCAAGAAAGAAGGAAAATCTCAAACAACCTAACTTTACACCTCAAGGAACTAGAAAAAGAAGAAAAAAAGCCAAAAATTAGTAGAAGGAAGGAAATAAAGATCAGAGTGGAAATAAATGAAATAAAGACTAAAAAGACAATAAAATATATCAATGAAACTAAGATCTGGTTCTTTGAAAAAATACACAAATATGACAAACCTTCAGCTAGACTCACCAAGTAAAAAAGGAGAGACGACTCAAAATCAGATATGAAAGAGGAGATGTTACAACTCATAACACAGAAATAAAAAAGATCATAAGAGACTACTATGATCAATTTTATGCCAACAAATTGCACAACCTGGAAGAAATGGATACATTCCTAGAAACATACAAGACTGAATCTAGAAGAAATAGAAAATCTGAACATATTGATTACTAGTAAGGAGATTAAATCAGTAATAAAAACCTCCCCAAAAGCAAAAGTCCAAGATCAGATGGCTTCACTGTTAAATTTTACCAAATATTCAAAGAAGAATTGATATAAATCCTTCTCACATTCTTCCAAGAAATAGTAGAGGAGGGAACACTCCAAATTCATTTTAAGAAGCCAGCATTACTCTGATACCAAAACCAGACAAGGACATCACAAAAAAAGAAAATGACAGGCCAGTATCTTTGATGAACACAGATGCTGAAATGCTCAACAAAATAGTAGCAAACAGAATTCAATAATAATTAAAGGGATCACACACCATAATCAAGTGGGATTTATTCCAGGGATGCAAAAATGGGTCAACATCCTCAAAATCAATATGATATAAAACATTAACAAAATGAAGCCTAAAAATCGTATGATCACTTCACTAGATTCAAGAAAAGCATCTGATAAAATCCAACATCTTTTTATCATGGAAAATCTCAACAAAATAGGTATAGAGGAAATGTATCACAACATAATAAAGGCCATATATGACAAGCCCTCAACTAACATCATACTCAACAAGTGAGAACTACACGTTTTTCCTCTAAGATCAGTAACAAGACAAGGATGTCTACTGTCACCACTTTCCTTTACCATAGTGTTGGAAGTTCTAGTTAGAGCAATTATGCAAGAAAAAGAAATAAAAGGCATCCAAATTATAAAGGAAGTAGTAAAACTGTCACTGTTTGTAGACGATATTATACAGAGAAAGCCCAAACACTCCACCAAAACCCAGATAGAACTAATAAACAGATTCAGTTGCAGGATACAAAAATCAATATACAAAAATATGTTGCATTTCTATATGCTAATAACAAACTATAGAAAGAGAAATTAAGAAAACATTCCCATTTACAATCACATCAGAAATAAGAAATAATAAAATACCCAGGAACAAATTTAACCAAGCAGGTGAAAGGCCCGTACACTGAAAACTTTAGTACACTGATGAAAGAAATTCAAAGGGACTTCCTGGTGGTGCAGTGGTTAAGAACTGTCTGCCAACATAGGGTACATGGGTTCGAGCCCTGGTCCAGGAAGATCCCACATGCCATGGAGCAGCTAAGCCCATGCACCACAACTACTAATCCTGCACTCTACAGCCCACGAGCCACAACTACTGAGCCTGCATGCCTAGAGCCCGTGCTCTACAACAGGAGAGGCCACCGTGGTGAGAGGCCTGTGCACTGCAACGGAGAGTAGTCCCGGCTCACCCCAACTAGAGAAAGACCTTGTGCAGCAATGAAGACCCAACACAGCCAAAAATAAATAAATAAACAATTTTTTTTTAAGAAAGAAAGAAATTCAAAACACAAATAAATGGAAAGATGTTCTGGGCTCACAAATTATAAGAATTAATAGCATTAAACACTTCATACTACCTAACGCACTCTACACTTCATGCAATTCCTATCAAAATTCCAATGGAAGTTTTCACGGAAATAGAAGAAACAATCCTCAAATGTATATGGAACCACAAAAGACCCCAAATAGCCAAAGCAATCTTGAGAAAAAACAAAGCTGGAGACTTCATGCTTCTTGATTTCCAATTATATTACAAAGCTATAGTAATCAAAACAGTATGGAATTTGCATAAAAACAGACACATAGATCAATGGAACAGAATTGAGAGCCCAGATATAAATCCACATATATATGATCAACTAATTATGGCAAAGAGGCCAAGAATATGTAACGGGGAAAGAACAGTCCCTTCAATAAATGGTGTTGGGAAATCTGGACAGCCACATTCAAAAGAATGAAACTGGACTACTATGCTACACCATAAACAAACATTAACTCAAAATGGATTAAAGAGACTTCCTCGGTGGTGCAGTGGTTAAGAATCCACCTGTCAATGCAGGGGACACTGGTTCAAGCCCTGGTCCGGGAAGATCCCACATGCCACAGAGCAACTAAGCCCATGTGCCACAACTACTGAGCCTGTGCTCTAGAGCCTGCGAGCCACAAGTACTGAGCCCATGTGCCACAACTACTGAAGCCTGTGTGCCTAGAGCCCATGCTCCACAACAAGAGAAGCCACTGCAATGAGAAGCCCGCTCACTGCAACGAAGAGTAGCCCCTGCTCGCTGCAACTAGAGAAAGTCTGCACACAGCAACGAAGACCCAACACAGACAAAAATAAATAAATAAATAAATATATTTTAAAAACATGGATTAAAGACTTGCACATAAAACCTGAAACCATAAAACTCCTAGAAGAAAACATAGGCAGTAAGCTCCTTGACATCAGTTCTGGCGATGACTTTTTTGGGTTTGACATCAAAAGCAAAGGCAACAACAAAAAAAAAGTGGGACTACATCAAACTAAAAGGTTCTGTACAGATAAGGAAACCATCAACACGATTAAAAAGCAACCAACTGAATAGGAGAAAATATCTGTAAATCATATATCTGGTAAGGAGTTAATATCCAAAATATATTAAAGAACTCATATAACACAACAGCAAAAAAAAAATCTGATTTTTTTAAAAAAGAGGCAGAAGATCTGAATAGACATTTTTACAAAGAGGACATACAGTTGGCCAACAGGTACATGAAAAAGTGTTCAAGATCACTAATCATTACCTCACACCTGTTAAAATGCTTATTATAAAAAAAACAAGCAATAACAAGTGTAGGTGAGGACGTAGAGAAAAGGCATCATCATGATGCCTAGTGATGATGATACTCATCATCACTAATTATTTGAGAAAGGCAAATGAAAACTAAAATGAGATGTCACCTCACACCAGTCAGAATGGCCACCATCAAAAAGTCTACAAATAATAAATGTGGAGAAAAGGGAACCCCCTTACACTGTTGGTAGGAATGTAAATAGGTGCAGTCACTATGGAGAACAGCATGGAGGTTCCTCAGAAAACTAAATATATAAATCCCATATGATCCTGCAATCCCACTCCTGGGCATATATCTAGACAAAACTGTAATTCAAAAAGATACATGCACCTCTATGTTCATAGCAGCACTATTCACAATAGCCAAGATATGGAAACAACTTAAATGTCCATTGACAGATGACCAGATAAAGAAGATGTGGTACATATATACAATGGAATACTACTCAGCCATAAAAAAAGAACAAAATAATGCCATTTGCAGAAACAGGGATGCAATTAGAGATCATCACACTAAGTGAAGTAAGTCAGAAAGAGAAAGCCTAATACCATATGATATCACTTATATGTGGAATCTAAAATATGACATAAATGAACCTATCTACGAAACAGAAACAGAATCAAGGATATAGAGCATAGACTGGTGGTTGCCAAGGGGGAGGGGTGGAGTGGGAGGTTGGGGTCAGCAGATGTAAGCTTTTATATAGAGAATGGATAAACAACCAGGTCCTACTGTATAGCACAGAGAACTATATTCAATATCCTATGATAAGCCATAATGGGAAAGAATATATAAAAAATAATGTATATATAAATAACTGAATCGCTTTGCTGTACAGCAGAAATTAACACAACATTGTAAATCAACTATTCTTCAATTTTAAAAATTTTTTAAAAGGTACAAACTTCCAGTTATAAAATACATAAGTCTTGGGGATGTATTTACAGCATGGTGACTATAGTTAATAATATTATATTGCATGTTTGAAAGTATTAACAGAGTAGACCTTGAAAGTTCTCATCACAAGAGAAAAATATATTATCTATGTATGGTAACTGACGTTAACTAGACTTATTGTGGTGATCATTTTGCAATATATACAAATACCGAATCATTATGTGTATACCTGAAACTAATATAATGTCACATGTCACTTACACCTCGGCACTTCCCTGGTGGCACAGTGGTTAAGAATCCTCCTGCCAATGCAGGGGACACAGGTTCGAGCCCTGGTCCGGGACAATCCCACATGCTGCGGAGCAACTAAGCCCGTGCACCACAACTACTGAGCCTGCGCTCTGGAGCCCGTGAGCCACAACTACTGAGCCTGCGTGCCTAGAGCCCGTGCTCCGCAACAAGAGAAGCCACCGCCGTGAGAAGCCCACGCACTGCAAAGAAGAGTAGCCCGCACTCCCCGCAACTAGAGGAAGCCCGCGCACAGCAACGAAGACCCAACACAGCCAAAAAAAAAAAAAAAAAAAACTTTATTTAAAAAAAAATTATACCTCAATTAAAAAAAAAAAAAGAAAATGAGAAGGGAAAGAAGAGGAGCAGAGAGGTTGCTCTCTGGTTGTCCATCCCTGTGGGAGCGGAACATTCACGGTGAAATAGCATCCTCTCCCCACACCAAGTTTGGGCATAGATGGGAAAGGGTCTCCCCTCCCTGAAACCAAATGAGCGAGGCACCAAGAGAAACACTTCTGAGATGGTGGGCGCTGGCAAAATGAGGCACCTCCTCAGACAGAAGCTATGGGGATATCAAGGAGGAGGACGCTGGAGGCACCAGGGGATGTAGTTGTGCTGGAGCTGTGTCTCCAGGTGGCCCGGCTACAGCAGCACCACCAGGGACTAGTACTTCACACACCAGGTAGCTGCACCAAAGGGAGCTCCTCGGTACAGTCTGAAGGACTCACCCATGTACACCCTTGAGAGAGCATCATGTGGGAACCCACTGAAATGAGCATATCAGTGGGTCAGTGTAGCCAGGAAAGGAGTGACCATCGGCCAAGAGGGGACTGCACAACTTTCCAACTCCACCCCTTTCTCTCTCCTCCATCCTTGTTCCGCACATTGGAGCATCAGTCCAAATACTTTCCCTACTCCCCAGTCTGAGAAGTCCGAGTCTCACTTCAAATCGGTACTAGCCCAGTGAGGGTGCGGAAGAGAAGGAGGTGATATTGACATTGAATTTGAAATTGAAGCTTCGGGCTGGATTGATTTAATGACTAAGTGAGCTGAAAGTTAAGGACTCTTAAAAGTTACCCTTAATTCCCTTTCTTTCTCTCTACACCCCAATCAAACCATCAAAGGAGGCTGTTAGTTTTACCTTTAAAATATGTCATTAATTCAACCACTTCTCACCACCACCCCGCTACACCACACATTCTGGTACAAGCTACCATTCTTGTTTGCCTGGATTATTGCAAAAAGCCTCCCCACTTGTAGCCTGGCTTCCAACCTTGCCCCACTACAGCATGTTTCTAATGCGGCAGACAGAAAGATCCTACTGAAATGCAATTCAGTTCACGTCACTCCTGTTCAAAACCCTCCAGTGGTTGCCTTTCTCATTCAGAATCAAAACTGAAGTCTTTACACTTACCGATACAGTCATACATGATCTGTACCCACCCCATCCCCATTTTCTCTCTGATCTTATTTCCTGTAATTTTCCCACAAAGACACAACTGGCCTGTTTTCTGTTCTTCAAGATAGCAACATGCTCCTGCCTCAGGGTCTTTCCACCTGCTTTCCTTTTTCTCAAAACTCTCTTTACCCAGATAGTCCAAACCTCACCCACTTACCCACTTCAAATCTTTGTTCAAATGTCACCTTCTGAACAAGTTCACCCTTGACCATGCTATTAAAATGTATTTCCTTTTCCGGGTCCCCAGCACTCTCCTCCCCATTTTACTCTTTATTTTTCAACTCAGCCCTTGTGTACATCTAACCTATTTTGCTAGTTGTGGAGACTATGTTCCCCATCACTCGCCGTCACGATTGTTCACGTATTGATAAAACATGAGAGGCATTGATGCCCGGTACTGCTGAGCAGAAGGTTAAGGGGCAGCTCTCGGGCTTCCCTGGTGGCGCAGTGGTTGAGAGTCCGCCTGCCGATGCAGGGGACACGGGTTCGTGCCCCGGTCCAGGAAGATCCCACATGCCGCGGAGCGTCTGGGCCCGTGAGCCACGGCCGCTGAGCCTGCGCGTCCGGAGCCTGTGCTCCGCAACGGGAGAGGCCACAACAGTGAGAGGCCCGTGTACCGGAAAAAAAAAAAAAAAAAGAGGCAGCTCTCTTTTCCCTCTGCCACAGACCAACCAGCATGTCCCAGGAAGGGATGTCTCCTTGACCTTGAAGGAGACATGCAGCAGAGAAGCAGCCAACCTACAGAGGCCATACAATATAACCTTGTTTAAAATTGTTTGCATTATATGTAAACCACCTAACTAATCTAACTGATACTTATTTTGTTTATTACCTATATTTTCCACTATAAGGTAGGCTCCATGAGAGCAAGGATTTTTGCTTGTTTTGTTCACTGCTGTATCACCAGTGTTTAACACACAGTGGGAACTCAGTAAGCATTTATTGAATGAACTACTCTAGCCAAGAATTTGTCACAGGATAGGAAAAGGAGATTTGACAAATTATGGTTTAAACCAGTGACTCGGGGGAAAAATACCACAGCATTGAGACCACACAATAGTAAACCAGTCGTCTGTATGCTTGGTGCATAACAAATGCTGCAAAAATGTTTGCTATGATGTCTACTATTGTTACTTGTAGGTCAAGGAATATATGCAACTGGAATTAGGGTGTAAATGCCAAAGGTATTTTGAGATGGGAAAATTCTGTGTTGGGTCTAGGACACTGGGGTGGTGGGAAGTTCCAAATGGCCTTGCTTACAGAGCTGAGATTGTTGCCAGCTGATGGCTGGGAGTTCAGCTGGGGTTACATCCAGGGTTCTCAGTTCTTTGCGGCGTGGCCCTCTCCATAGAGCTGCTTGGCCTTCTGAACAGAGTAGAAGCTGGATTCTAAAAAGGAATGTCCCGAGAGGGCAAGTTTCCAATTGTAAGTGCCAAGCAAGCCTCCACTCGTGTTTCATTCGTTGATGTTCCATTGGTCAACGTTAGACGCATGGCCAAGATCAGAGGCAGTGAGGGAGGCAGCTACACCAGGACATGAGCACTGGGGTGTCTGGGTCATTGTGGGAAGCCAAAGGAACATCTCAGGGAGTATCTGGACCAAATACAGATTGAACATCCAACATCTCAAATTCATCACTGTATCCAAGTGATAAAGTATGAACTAATCTGGGAGTTCATTTCACACAAACCAACTTTGTGAGAGTGTGATTTATAAGTGATCATGCCAATTCATTTTTCTTGGGAAATCTGTATCAAAACTTGGAACCAAACACATAGGGGCAGCAGGTCCTCGTGGTGGGAAGGGTCAACGGGAGACCAAATGGCAGTTCATGTGGTGCACAAAGAATCAGTGAGAAGGAAATTCTGCACTGTCAAAAGGACATTTTCAGCAAACTGAAAATACCTAGTGTGTTATCATTCTCCAAGTCTAAGAATATTTCA
This sequence comes from Aethalodelphis obliquidens, assembly GCF_003676395.1. Lineage (NCBI taxonomy): Eukaryota > Metazoa > Chordata > Mammalia > Artiodactyla > Delphinidae > Aethalodelphis > Aethalodelphis obliquidens. Next base: position 20,719,290 of record NW_020837967.1, on the reverse strand, counting down.
TCTCAAACAGTGGAACTGGCCATTAGAATCAAAGCAATGAGCCCTCTGGACACTGCTAGACCAAGAAACCAGATTTCATTCTCTAAATTTCTTCTTTAAAGACTTGGTATGGATGTATGCAATTCTTATTTCAAACATAAATACCACCAGATTACCAAGGACAAAGCTTCTGCTATTTTAAATTTAAATTGATGGTTTCTGGATGAAATTCAAGGATACCGGTATCAACGGCAAAATACACACATAATGTCTCACACATACCTCACTCCAAGAGCCAATCACATTCACTTCTTGATGCTTCTACTTAGCCTCAGTTATACAGAGCAGCATTTTTGTACTTGCCTCCAATTCCAGAAGGGAATGTACCCGATTTGGGCATAAAATTTGAAAACAAGTGTTTAGCAACATCAGTCTGGCATCGCCCTCGAGAACGTTAGGAAAATATAGAAAGACTAAAGAAGGAAAAATAGATCCATGATGTGGGCCATGACTAGGGAAGGGAAGAAGGAATCTGAAAAATCACAGGAAGGAAAGACCAAAAGGACTTGCTTTGAGGGCTGTATTGGATACAGGGTACACAAAGAGGGAGGAAATAAAGATGACGCCAAGATATTGATTTAGGGAATTGAAAAAAATGGAATTTTAGAAACAAAATCATTTGGAATTGGATGGAAAAAATAGGATGATGACTTATTGGCATGGGTGGGGGGTTGAGTTTCAAATACATTCATTCATTCTACAGATATATTTTGAGCTCTCACTATGCAGACACTGTTCTAAGCTCTAGGCTCCACTGGGGAATAAGACAAGGACCCTGTCCTCAGGGAGCTTACATTCTACTGGAGAGCAACAGACTGCAAACATGTAAGCAAATAATTTCGGATAACAATTTATAAATGACACGAAGAAAATAAAACTAGGAAATGGGAGAGAGAGTGAATGGGACTCATAGGGGAGCGTGGTAACCACATTACTTCGAGGAGTCAGGGGAAATCCGAGACGTGAATGGTGGAAATGAGCTAGGGAAGGGAGCATTTGGGGAAGGCGTTCCAGGCAGAGGGAACAGCAAGTGCAAAGGCCCTGAGGTGGGAACTAGTTTGCATATTTGAAAGCTGGAAATGAAAGAGGCAAGGTAAGACATTGGTTGGGGGAAGGGAGGCAGAGGTCAGATAATATAGAGGCTTTAAGTAATGGTGGGAAGGTTGGATTTTTTTCTGATAGCAATGGGGCACCACCAAAGAATATTAAACAAGAAAGTAGTAGGATCTGATTTTTAAAATCACTTGTGTTGCAGTACATAAGTGTACTAAATCAATATGCTGCACACATTTACTTAATGATGTTACATGTCAATTACATCTAAATAAAACTGGGGGAAAAAAATTGCTCTGGCTGCTCTATGGCGGATGTATTATTAAGGAGTAAAAGCGGAGGTGAGAGACCAGTTTGGAAGCTACTGAAGGGCTCCAGGGAAGAGATTTTGGTCTAGATTCGGGTGCTAGCAGGAGAGGTGCTGACACATATTGATAATCTGTCAGTGGATACATTTTGATGGAAGACTTGCTGATGGATTCAAGGTAGGGTGTGAGGAACAGACAGTAATCATTGCAAGACTCACACCTGCAGATCCCAGAGAGAGAGACACCGTGAGAGACACTGAGAGGGAAGTAGAGACAGACACACACAGATAATTTGAGAGACAGCAAAAGAAAGAATTGTAAGATATTCAGGATGGGGGCATTCTCTAGGTACCTAGAAATACAGGGCTAGAATTTAGGTGAAAAGTTAGGACTGGAGATATAAAATTGAGACTTCTTAGCCTAAGTATGATGGTTGCAATGTTTATATATTCTATTAGACTAAGCATAAAGTGGGAACAGCAAGTCATGCCAAAGGGAATATTCTTATTTAGAAACTAGCAGCATGGCTTTGGGGCGAGGATAGTGGGGTAGAAGGATCTGAGCTCACCTCCTCCCACAGAAACACCAAAATCAGAACTAACTGCTGAACAATGATCAACAGAAAAGGACTGGAATCTACCAAAAAAGATATGCTACTTCCAAGAAGCTAGCAGGATGAAGCAGAGTCAGAGGGCTATTCCCAGAGACAAATGACCAGAATAGGGAGAGCACCAAGTGGACTGAAGTGGCATAAACACAGTGTCTGGGTGACTTTGTCTACTAGCAATGGCCTTGTTTGTTGGTTTGTCTAATCTGAGATGAAGCTCCAAAGGCCTTAGTGATGCAGGAGGATGAGGTCTTGGAAAGGGCCAACCTATTTTTAAAAAGGAATTCTTAGCAACCATTAAAAATAGAATCAGTTGAAACAACGAAATGCCACTACACATCTACTAGAACGGCCAAAATCCAAAACACCGACAGCACTGAATGTCGGTTAGGGGCACAGCAACAGGAACTCTCATTTATTGTGAGTGGGAGTGCAAAATGGTGCAGTTACTTTGGAAGACAGTTTAGCGGTTTCTTACAAAGCTAAGCATACTCTTACCATACGATCCAGCAATTGCACTCCTTGGTATTATACGAAGAAGTCAAAAATGTATGTCCACACGCAAACCTGCACATGGATGTTTACAGCAGCTTCATTCATAATTGCCAAAACTCGGAAGCAAATGGATGACTAAATTGTGGGACATCCAGATAATAGAACGTTATTCAGCACTAAAAAGAAAGGAGCTGTCAAGCCATGAAAAGGCATGGACAATCCTTAAATGCATATTGCTAAGTGTAAAAAAACCAATCTGAAAGAGCTACATACTGTATGGTTCAAACTATATGACATTCTGGAAAAGGTAAAACTATGGAGACAATATACAGATCAGTGGCTGCCAGGCATTAGGAGTGGGGAAGGGATGAACAGGCAGAGCACAGAGGATTTTTAGGGCAGTGAAACGATTCTGTAGGATACTACAAGGGGGGATATGTGTCTTCATACATTTGTCAAGACCCACAGAATGTACGACACCAGGGAACCCTAACATAAGCTACAGACTTGGGGCGATGATGACGCGTCAACGTGGTATAAAGGAAATCTCTATACTTTCCGCTCAATTTTCCTGTGAACCTCAGACTATTCTTTTTAGGTTATTAATTTAAAAAAAAAAAAGGAATCAGTAGAGTGGTGTGGCCTGAAGTAAATGCAGAGAGACCCAGAACCACAGCCATAGCCATCAGTGAGATAAGCACGGCCATTGCTTTTTGTTAGCTCGACTCCATTCTTCCAGTTGCCCAGGTGAAAAACCACCGTGCTGTCTTCATTCCTCTCCTTCCCTCACATCCCTCACCTGGTCCATGAGCATAACTGTTGGCTGTACCTTCAAAATACATCCAGGAGCTAATCACTTCTCCCCATCTACATGATCTTCTTCTTAGATTATTGCACTAGCCTCCTAATTAGACCTCTGTGTCCCCCACCTTGACTCCTTAAGATCTGTTCTCAATAAAGGAGCTGAGGAATCCTATTCAAGCCAGAGCCCAAGGTCCGGTCTCCACTCAAAATCCCCCAAAGACTTCCCAGCTCACTGAGAGCAAACCAACATCCTTACACGGCCTAAAAGACCCCACATTTTGTAGCCCCGTCTCACCTCCTCCCCGTCAGTCTCACCTCGCCGCCTGGCCCTCTCCCCCTGAACTCCATCTCAGGTAGGAGGTAGATGGGCCCCTGGGCGGGACAGCTGGTGCTTGCTCTGTTCTCACCCAGACATTCCAAGGACAAAGTTAGTGGCAGGAGCTGAGCTCTGCTGGAGTCAAGAGACGAGATGACCACTCCGGGGGTCAAGGAAACCTCCCCAGCTGCACATGCACAGGAAGGCTCCTTGGGGGTCACAAAGGGAGGGGCGCCACCCCATAATCAGTGTGGACACACCCCCTTAGGCTTCTGCGGTGGGATCCATCTTAGCAAAAAGTTGCACACACATGTTGGGGAGGGCCCTAGGGCAGGGCAGGTGTGCAAAAAGAAACCAGGTAATTGGCCAAAGGTAAACAAGGACCCGGAAGGACTGTCCTATGGAAGTGATTCAAATCACCTGGTTACAGAGCTCCTCATTAGGGAGGACGCCCACACCCTTTCTCTCTGGGTGTGTACTTCTGCCTTGCTTCTGACTTAAATAAACAAACTGCTTCTCTGTGTGCTCTCCCCACTTGCGCTGTGTCTCTAATAATAAACTTTGTATCTGTTTTTTACAGTTTTTGCCTCCTTGAAATATTCTTGGTGGACTAGTGGCTAGGATTCCTGGTTTTCATCCAGGATACCCAGGTCCAATTCCTTACAGGGAACTAGGACCTCTCTTCAGGACTGCTCACTGCTGTCTCTCCGAGATCACATCCACACGACCTCCCTGTGCTGCAGAATCCACTGGGCGTGACCTGTGTGCTTCTCGCACTTTCTGCCTGGAATCCTTTTCTCCAGGACACCCCCATGGCTCACTCCCTCATTTCGCCCAGATGTTCACACCATGCTGTCTTATTGGCGAGGCCCTCCCTGTCCCCTCTAAAGAAAATAGTCCCCCTGCCAACCATCGGCCAGGCCTTGGCTATCGCCCTTAACTTGTGTTATTGTTCTTCTATAGGATATTCTACTATTTGGTTTATTATGTCCTTACGGGTTTATTATTTTATTGTCTTTCCTCTCTAGAGTGAAAGCCTCATGAGGGCAAGGACTTTTATCTGCTCCAGCTGTGTCTGTCTACCGAGTGTCTGGCACACCCCGGGCACAAAATATTTGTTGGGTGAATTAGTGCAAGAGCTAAGAGAAGAAAATTCCAAATTTTTCAAGGTTCACGTGAAAAACAATTGAAAAGACACTGAGGCTCTTGGAATGTCTCTGTCTTTGCTCAGGCTGCTGTAGCAAAATACCATAGACTGGGGGACTTACAAACAACAGAAATTTATTTCTCACAGTTCCAGAGGCTGGAAGTCTAAGATCAAGGTGTTGGCAGATTCAGCATCTGGTGAGAACCCACTTCCAGGTTCATAGAGAGACTTTTTCCTCACATGGTAGAAAGGTCAGGGGAGATCTCTGAGGTCTCTTTAATAAAAGCACTAATCCCTTTCATGATGGCTCGACCCTCATGGCCTAATCACTCCAAAGCCCCCCACGTCCAAATGTTGGGGACTAGGTTTCAACGTATGAATTTGGGGGGACCACAAACGTTCAGCCTACAGAAGTCTCCTAGTAGAGTTTTGACACATAATTTTAGAACAAATGGCATATTGCACTATTTTATTAATTACAGAAGTTCTGCCCCTTTGATTATACTGCACTGACTGACCAACCTGATGTATGTTTTATACCTTTCACTTTCTGTTAACATTTAAAGCTCATTTGCTTAATGCAAACTTTATGAACTAAATTAAGTTTTTAGAGTGCATGGAGTTGATTATAAACTCCAACAAAGCCTGAGTTTTAGAAAACCTTTGCCTTTCAGTTGACTATTTTTGGATGCCTTTGCTTGAACACTACAACACTGCAACTGAAAGGAAAAACAAAAAATTCTACATGTTTTCAAGGACCTGACCACAAAACAACAGTCATGTATATTAAAACCTGATAAACCTTTTCAAACTACATTTATCATTAGTTTACAGCCAAAGCAAACTGCAAACAGGCCAAGCATGTTTTTGGTAAGACATCAATTTGTTGCCACCGAGAAATTATAGAAAAAAGAGAAATTACTTATCTTTTTCCTCAGTGGTTTAAACAAGTGTGAAATAGCTTAAATTACACTTACTGAGCAAACAGATAAAACCAGTTCAAGGCATCTAACAGCACCACTAAGCAAGGAGAATCATTTATCACTGCAATTAAGTAGTGATACTAATATTTTTATCTTTAATTATTGTTAATATCATCACTAAGAATAAAAAGGAAAACTTGGACTCCTCCACTGAGCCACTTGAGAATGGGACCACAATTCCAGATTGGGTGATACCCTTACAATTGCAGCTATTTCTTTTCTACAGTTTTGTTATTGCTGTCCTGTCCTCACCATCTTTTCAAACTTGTTTAGCCACAAAATACATGGAACCTAGTAAAATTTAAAAAAAAAAATTAAAGTATCTCAGTACTCTCAATGTGAGAGAACACCAGAAGTTCAGACGTTATGTCACGTTGGGCTGTGTAACAATAAAACCGACATGAGGCTAAAAGTTGTCTGTGAGAGCTATTAAGAACTTTACAAGGTAAAATCCACTGTCGCACTTCACAGCCTGTCTCTACAGGAACTGCAAAACATCAGCGCATGACTTTGAAATACACAGTGTTCCTCTCACTGAACTCAACAAACCACAGTTGAGATGGAATAAATCTTTCATGGCTCAATGGTTATCTTTAGTCCACACTTACTATCACAGTTCCTAAATCAGGGTTAGGATTAATTCACACTTCTGCTCGTCTGTCTTCATAATAGAACTACAATAACTAACATAGCTCAATACAGACTCAGGCACAGATAGAGAGATGAACAAAACAGAAGATCCAGAAATGAGCTTGTGTGTGTGTGTGCGCACGCACACGTTTTATATGTAGTGTTTCAAGCCAAAGGGAAAAGGATGGTTGATTTAATTGTGTGTCAACATGTATCCATTTGAGGGAAAAAAATTAGTTAGATCCCTACCTCACACCCTGCAATAAAATATATTCCAAAAAGATTTGATATCATAAGAGTATAGTAAGGATTCCAGTACAAGATGGCAACATAGGAGCCTGAATTTACCTCCTCCCATGGATACAATGTTTCTACAGCTATATACGAAACAATTCCCTCTGAAAGAAATCCAGAAAGTAGCTGAGGGTCACCTACACAAGAGGGCAAATGAGAAAAATACAACATCTAAATAGGTAGGAGAGGATGAGACACAATCTCACTCATAAGGCCACCCCCTGGCATAGCAACATACAATTGGAAGGGAATTCACAGCTCCCTGGTTCTCCATGAGTAGTGAAGGGGGTATGCCCAACACCTAGTGCCTCAACTTTTAAGACTTTCACCTGAGGGATGGGCCCCCAAAACACCTATAGCTCTGAAAGCCAGTGGAGCTTGAGTCAACAAGACCCACAAGGGTATATAGCAAATATATGAGTTCATGAGGGCTCACAGTGGCTCTCACCCCAGGGCTCAGCACAAAAGCTGCAGAATGAAACACCCATCTCCCAGTCTTGTTATGAAAGAGGCCTATTTGCTTATCCTAAAAGCTTCAGCCTGAGGGGTAGACTCCTAATTTAACACAAATCTAGGGGCTGGCAGCAATCTTCTTCAGAGAACGAAGAGGCCAGTGGGCACCAGCTACATGCTCCCTCTCTCTGCCCTGCTCTAGGTTGCCAATATCTCCGTGAAAGGAATTTGTGCAGTGGCCACCCAAGAGACACAGCCCTTGATCTCCTGGCTTAGGTGGTCAACAGAGGTTACTTTACCAGTCCCATAGGATTACAACAAAGAAACAGTTCTTAACTGACTATTCCCCAGAGCTCCAAGGGAGCAGATGGAAATGCCCATCTCCCAGTCTTTCCCTGAAAGAAGTCTATTTGCATGCTTTATTTTATTTTTTTTAAAGAATTTTTAAAAATTTATTTATTTATTTTTGGCTGCGTTGGGTCCTCGTTGCTGCACACAGGCCTTCTCCAGCTGCAGCGAGTGGTCCTCCCATTGCAGTGGGCTCAGCAGCTGTGGCTCGCGGGCTCCAGAGTGCAGGCTCAGCAGCCGTGGTGCACGGGGCTTAGTTGCTCCACGACATGTGGGATTCTCCTGGACCAAGGCTTGAACCCATGTCCCCTGCACCGGCAGGCAGATTCCCAACCACTGCGCCACTAAGGAAGCCCCTATTTGCATACTTTAAAAGCTGCTGCCTAGGGTCCAGCTTCCAATCAGCCTGCATCTAGGTGCTAAGATCCTCCCTCTTTGGGATACTAAAAGGTCTTGGCACACCCTCAACTACTAGGAGCCACTAAGAACAAAGAAGGCACTTGGACAACCACAAAGGTTAGAGAAACAACCCAGATCTAGGGCAGTTCCTAATGATAGGTTAATCTCCTACAGGAGACCATGCCCTTAAGACTGGGAGTGGTGAGTGTTTTATTTAATGCATGGAAACCACACAGAGAGTCAAGGAAAATCAAGAAACAGAAGAATATTTTCCAAACAAAAGCAAAAGGACTCAATCAACACACCTTAATGAAATGGAGATAAATGACTTAACTGATAAAGAGTTCAAAATAATAGCCATAAGGATGCTCACTGAACTCAGGAGAATAATTTATGAACAGAGTAAAAATTTCAACAAAGAGAGAAAATAGAAGAAAGTATCAAACAGAAATCATGATGCTGAAAAATATAAAAACTGAAAATTTTAATTGAGGGGTTCAACAGCAGAAAAAATGAAGTAGAAGAAAGATCAGCAAACTCAAAGACAGGGCAGTGGAAATCACTCGACTGGAGGAGGAAAAAAAAAAAAAAAGAATTAAAAGATTGGGACTTCACTGGTGGTCCAGTGGTTAAGACTCAGTGCTCCCAATGCAGGGTGCCTGGGTTCAATCCCTAGTCAGGGAACTAGATCCCAAATGCATGCCGAAACTAAGAGCCCACATGCCACAACTAAAGATCCTGCATGCTACAACGAACATCCCACATGCCACAACGAAGACCCCATGTGCCACAACGAAGATCTGGTGCAGCCAAATTAACTAATTTTTTTTAAAATGTGAAGATAGATTAAGGGACTTATGGAACAACAAGTGGGTGAATATTCACTACAGGAGTCACAGAACGAGAAGGGAAGGCAGAAGGCTTACTTGAAGAAATAATGGCTGAAAACCTCCCTAACTTGGGGAAAGAAACAGACATACAGATCTAAGAAGCTCAAAACATTCCAAAAAGGATGAATTCAACAAGACACACAAGAAAACACATTATAATTTATAAGTTAAAGACAGGGAGAGAATTTTTAAAGCAGCAAGAGAAAAACAACATTATGCACAAGAGAACCCCTATAAGACCATAAGCAAATTTTTCAGAAGAAATTTTGCAAGCCAAAGGGAATAGCACTATACACTCTAAGTGCTGAAAGAAGAAAAAACTGCCAACCAAGAATATTCTACCTGGAAAAGTTGTTCTTCAGAATTTAAGGAGAGATAAAGAGTTTTCCAGACCAGAAAAACTGAAGAAGTTCATGACCACTAGGACTCGCCATACCCAAAAAAATAAAAGTTAAAGGGGCTTCTTTAAGCTAAAACAAAAGGGTACTAATTAGTAACAGGAAAACATATGAAAGAACAAATTGCAGTGGTAAAGGTAAATATAAATTCAGAATACTCTAATGTTGTCATCATGGTGGGTAAATCACATATAAATCTAGCATGAAAGTTAAAAGACAGAAGTATTAAAAATAACTATAACTACATAATTTGCTAAAGTATAAACAAGATAAAAAAATGTAAATTGTGACATCAAAACAACAAGGGGGAGCATTTCAAAATGTCGAGCTTTAGTATGCATTCTAAGTTAAGTTGTTATCAGCTTAAACTAGACTGTTGTAAATATAAGATGTTTTATATGAGATTCATGGTGACATAAAGCAAAACCCTATAATAAATACACAAAAGATAAAGAGGAAGGAATCTAAGCATACCACTATAGAAATCATTAAATCACAAAGGAAGAGAGTAAGAGAAGAAAGGAACAAAGAACTTACAAAACAGTGAGAGAACAATTACAAAATGGCAAGATTAAATCCACACCTATCAATCATTACTTTAAATGTAAATGGACTAAGTTCTCCAATCCAAAGAGATGGGGTGGGGGGTGCTGAATCAATGAAAAACAAAACCCAACTATATGTGGCCTATAAGAGATGCACTTCAGCTTTAAAGACACACACAGGCTGAAATTGAAGGGATGGAAAAACATACTCCACGCGAATGGAAAGCAAAAGCAAGCTGGGGTACCTGTACTTCTACTTCAACACAAACTGTAATAAGAAACAAAGGTCATTATATAGTGATAGAAGGGTCAATTTGAAACTGAACAGGACTCTGTGGGGCCCTTCTAGGTACAAATCCTTTCCATGTCCCCCATTTCTTGTTTGTAGGAACGAGGCTTCATTCAGCCTCCCTGGCAGATTCAAACAGTGGCTAATCAGGGAAGGGAGAGAATGCAGAAACAAAGGAGGAGAGGCCAAGAACAATACTGCAGGGTTGTGGCTCCTCCTCAAGGAATATATCTGTACTCAATACGAACTCAATATCTTGAGTTTCTGCTGCAGGAACTAAGGCCCCCACCCAGAGGGAGGATGGTAACTTCAGGCTGAGTACAAGATTCCTGGAACACTGCCCTGTTACCTCACCACCAACCAATCAGAAGAAAGTCTGCACACAGTAGAAGATAATGAAGACTCTGACCCCCTTTCCCAAATGACCAACTGTGATTAACTTCCCCTTTCTCCCTTTAAAAACTTTCATGGTAAAGCAGAATCTTTAGAGTAGGTTCTTGGACACGAGTCTGCCTGCTCTCCAGGTTGTTGGTTTCCTGAATAAAGCAACCTTTCTTTTTCACCTAACACTTGCCTCTCGAGTACTGGCTTTCAAGTGGCAAGCAGCTAAACCTGACCTTGGTAACAAATTCAACAAAAGGATATAACATTTGTAAATATTTATGCAACCAACATAGGAACAGCTAAATATCTAATGCAAATATTAACAAACCTGAAGGGAGAAATAGACAGCAATACAATAATAGTTGTAGACTGCAATATTCCCACTTTCAACAATGGTTAGATCATCCAGACAAAAAAAAAAATCAATAAGGAAACACTGGGCTGAAACTACATGCTAGACTGGATGGAATTACAAGACACTTAATAGAACATTCCATCCAAAAGCAACAGAACACATTATTCTCAAGCACACATGGAACATAATCCAGAATAAATCATATGTCAGACTATAAAAACAGACAATAAATTTAAGACTGAAATCATATCAAGCATCTTTTCTGACCACAATGGTATGAAACTAGAAGTCAATTACCACAAGAGAGACAAATGAAAATGTAAATACAACGTATCAACACTTATGGGATACAACAAAAGAAGTTCTAAGTGGGAATTAAATAATGATAAATGGCCACATTAAGAAACAAGAAAAATCTCAAACAACCTAACTTTACAGCTCAAGGAACTAGGAAAAGAAGAAACTAAGTCTAAATTTAGTAGTAGGAAGGAAATAATGAGATCAGAGCAGAAATACATGAAACAGACACTAAAAAGGCAACAGAAGACATGAAATTGAGTTAGTTTTTTGAAAAGATGAATAAAATTGACAAACCTTTAGCTAAACTCACCAAGGAAAAAAGAGAGGATTCAAAATCAGTATTGAAGGAGGAAACATTAAAACTGATACCTTAGAACTACAAAAAAGAATAAGAGACTGGGGCTTCCCTGGTGATGCAGTGGTTAAGAATCCGCCTGCCAATGCATGGGACACGGGTTCAAGCCCTGGTCCGGGAAGATCCCACAGGCTGCAGAGCAACTAAGCCCGTGCACCACAACTACTGAGCCTGTGCTCTAGAGCCCATGAGCCACAACTACTGAGCCCACATGCCACAATTACTGAAGCCCATGCACCTAGAGCCCATGCTCCACAACAAGAGAAGCCACTGAAATGAGAACTCCATGCACCGCAACAAAGAGTTGCCCCTGCTCGCCACAACTAGAGAAAGCCTGCACACATCAAGGAAGACCCAATGCAGCAAAATAAATAAATAAATAAAATTAAATTAAAAAAAAAGAATAAGAGACTATGAACAATTATACCAACATACTGGACAACCTAGAAGAAATGGAAAAATTCCTGGAAACATACAAGCTACCAAGACTCAAAAAGAAACAGAAAATCTCAAGAGAATGATTATTAGTAACAAGATTGAATCAGTAAACAACACTCTCCCAACAAACAGAAGTCCATGATCACCAGCTTCATTGATGAATTTTATCAAACATTTAGAGAACAATTAACTAATCGTTCTCAATCTTCCAAAAAACAGAAGAGGAGGGAACGCTTCCAAAATGATTTTATAAGGCCATTGTTAGCCTGCTATCAAAACCAGACAAGGACATTACAAGATAAAGAAAATTACAGGCAAATATCCCTGATGAACATAGATGTAAAAATCCTCAACAAAACAGTAACAAATTGCATTCAACAATACATTAAAAGAATCATACACCATGATAAAATGGGATTTATCCCTGGGATACAAGGATGCTTAAACATCTGCAAATCAATGTGATGCATCACTTTAACAAAATGAAGGATCAAAAGTTACTTGATCATCTCAATAGATGCAGAAAAAGCATTTGACAAATTCAACATCCATTCATGATAAAAACTCTCAACAAAATGAGTACAGAGAGAATGTTTCTCAACATAAAAAAAGCCATATATGACAAGTCCACAGTCAACATCATACTCAACAGTAGAAAACTGAAAGTGTTTCCTCAAAGATTAGGAATAAGGATGCCCACTCTTGACACTTTTATTCAACATAGTACTGGAAGTCCTAACCAGAGCAATTAGGTAAGAAAAAGAAATAAAAGGTATCCACATTGGAAAGGAAGAGGTAAAACTGTCTCTATTTGTAGATGACATGATATATTTTATATAGAAGACCTAAAGACTGCACTAAAAATTGTTAGAACTAATAAAAGAATTCGGCAAAGCTGCAGGTTACAAAATCAAATTACAAAAATCTGTTGGGTTTCTATACAGTAACAACAAACTATCAGAAAGAGAAATTAGGAGGAAAAATTCTATTTTAATTGCATCAAAATAATAAAATATCTAAAAACAAATTTAACAAAGGAGGTAAAGACCTGTACATGGAAAATATACAACACTGATGAAAGAAGACACAAATAACCGTTCATGGATTGGAAGAATTAAATTGTTAAAATGTCCACACTACCCAAAGCAATCTATGGATTCAATGAAATCCCTACCAAAATTCCAAAGGGATTTTTAACAGAAACAGAACAAACAATCCTAAAATTTGTATGGAACCACAAAGACCCTCAATAGCTGAAGTAACCTTGAGAAAGAACATAGCAGGAGGCATAATGCTTCCTGATTTCCAACTACGTTACAAAGGTATAGCAATCAAAACAGTATGGTATTGGCATAAAAAACAGACACATAGACCAATGAAACAGAAAAGAGAGCCCAGAAATAAACTCATACGTACATGGTCAATTAATTTACAACAAAGGAGCTAAGAATATATAAGGCAGAGGGAGTAAAGGAGAGTCTCTTCAAGAAATTATACTGGGAATAGTGGACAGTCACATGCAAAAGAATGAAACTGGATCACTATTTTACACTGCACACAAACATCAATTCAAAATGGATTGAAGACTTAACAGAAGATATGAAATCATAAAGCTCCTAGAAGAAAACTCCTTGACATTGGTCTTGGCAATGATTTTTTTGGATTTGACATGAAAAACAAAGGAAAAACCAAAAATAAACAAGTGGGATTACATCAAACTAAAAAGTTTCTGCACAGCAAAGGAAACCATCAACAAAATGAAGAGGCAGTCTATGGCCTATGCACTGGGAGAAAATATTTGCTAATCGTATGTCTGATGGGGGCTAACAGTCAAAATATATAAAAACTCATACAATTCAATAGCAAAAAAGCCAAAAAAACAAAAACAAAACAATCTGATTAAACTATGGGCAGAAGATCTGAATAGACATTTTTCCAAAGACGACATACAGATGGCCAATAGATACGTGAAAAGGTTCTCAACATCGTTAATCATCATGGAAATACAAATCGAAACCACAATGAGATATCAACCACACCTATTAGAATGGTTATTACCAAAATCACAAGAGAGAAAAAGTGCTGGCCAGGATATAGAGAAAAGGGAACCCTTGTGCACTGTTAGTGGGAATGTTAATTGGTGCAGCCACTATGGAAAACAGTATGGAGATTCCTCAAAAAATTTAAAAAAAAAATTAAAAATAAAACTACCATGTGATCCAACAATTCCACTTCTGGGTATTTATCCAAAGGAAACTAAATAACTGTCTCCAAAAGGTTATCTGTGTCCCCATGTTCACCACAGAATGATTCACGATAGCCAAGACATAGAAACAACTCACATGTCCATTGATGTATGAATGGATAAAGAAAATGTGATATATATGGATATATATATATATATATATGAATTTCCTTCTTTTTTACGGCTGAATATACATATATATATATAAATATACAAATATTATTCAGCCGTAAAAAAGAAGGAAATCCTGCCTTTTGTGACAACATGGATGGACCTTGAGGGCATTTTTCAAAGTGAAATATGTCAGACAGAGAAAGACAAATACTGTGTTGTTTCATTCACATGTGGTATCTAAAAACATAAACTGAGCACAGATACAGAGAACAGATTGGTGTTTGCCTAAAGCAGGGGGTGAGGTGAAATGGGTGAAGGCAGTCAAAAGATACAAACTTACAACTATAAGATAATGTCTTGGGATGTAATATACAGCATAACTATAGTTAACAATACTGTATTGCATTTTGAAAGTTGCTAAGAGAGTAGTCTTAAAAGCTCTCATTGTAAGACAAAAACTGTAACCATGTGACATGACGGATGTTAATTAAATTGTGGTAAACATTTTGCGATATCTACATATGTCAAATCATTATGTTTCATACCATGGACTAATACAATGTTATTTATCAATTATATCTCAGTAAAACATTAGAGAAAACATTTTAAGAGTATTAGTAAAAGTTCTAAGTGACTTTAGATGGCCTTGGGATGGAAAAAAGACTTTCTAAGCATTACCTATAGTGAGAAAATGATAGCACTGACATAAAATTTTACAATTTCTGTATGTAGAAAACCAGAACTAAAATTAAAAAGGAAATGACAAAATAGAAAAAAATACATAGACGTGGCTGACTACCACCCTGCCCCAATGAGGAAACAGACTCAGGCTATAACAGGACACGCGCTAATGAAAAAATGCCTCTCTAAGCTTTAAAAATGCTCTCTTGAATACTGGGAATCATGAGAATGCATGGAAAGCGTTTAGGGCTGGCCCAGCACTTGACATTTCTAATGAAAATGGTTTTACAATATTTATTAATGCATGTGTATGTTTATGTTTGTGTGTGTGCGTGCGCGCGTGCACGCACACGCACATGCACAAATACATCTACACAACCAACTCTCCCATTTTGCCCAGAACTGATCAGTTTGATAACTGAAGGCCCCAGGAAACTCCTCAGTCATCAAATTGGGACAGCTGGTCACCCTACTACATGCATACAGAGCAAAGGACATGGAAAAGTATGCACCAAGGTTTTAAGAGGACTTAATTCTGGGGAGGAAGTCTTATTGATTGCTTTTATTTTCTTTGTTACGCTTAGTTGTATATTCTAATTTCTTCATAAACGTGTTGGTTTCATGATAAGGAAAAAAACACATTTATTGCAATTTGACCTTAAAAAAAATTGAATGGAGCCTCTAGAACTATTCATCGCTACGGCATAATTTCCAAAATATATAGGTCAGGTCAAATATTAGCAGTTCTTATAATATGAGAAAATCTTCCAGCCCAAAGACATGACATGTTATCAATTTACCAAAAATGTTCCCCATGACAATTAGCATGAAAAATACAATATAATTGCTTTAATAAAAGGCATGCTATGCAGTTATATTAGCATGCAATGCTCTTAGTGCCGTCAGTAAAAATTGGAGATGCTCCACATTTCTATCCTGTTGAATGCACTGACATTTGTGATGTCATCAATTCAAAGACTGACTTATGTGCTAAAACGTTACCCATTACTTATGAGGACTATGTGATTAACTTGATTTTTTGATTTATTCTTAAATTCAGGGGTTTTATTTTTATTTAATTTCCTTAAGAATTGGAACTGTTCCTAACTTAAATACATACTTGGAAATGTCTTTGTTTCTTTGGTAGAGGAAATGGGTGAAGGTGGGTCCCAGAACTTTGGAGGAGGGAAAAGAAAAGGGTATTTTCATTATTCTTTTAGTACCCAGGGGCTGTGAGTTACATGGAAGACAGATGTGGCCGGGGATGACAAACCTCTTCTTGTGACTAGAAAAAGCCTCACGATCCACGCAGAGATTCCCCAGTACCAGTGGGATCATCTTTCATTTCCTTATTTAGTGCCAGCAAGCTGTTAATGGCTTGACTCAAGTCTTTCCAGTTACGGTATTTTTGAATACTTCTGCATGAGATTTAGAATGTCTGAGTTGTTAAGAGAGAAAAAAATTTTTGGAACCGTGGACGCACACAAGACAGCCTCTGATTTCCTAACTCTGCTTCCTAGAACTAAACTCAAAACACAGACACACATAGACAAAGACACACAGCTGCTGGCCAGGACCTCATGAAAACATAGACGTAAACCTGTAACTCGGCCCTATTCAGAAACCCATGCTCTCTGGTTGAAACAGCTCACCTACATTACCGGAATCCACTGAGCCATAATTCCAGATACATTTGATCCCATCTTAGGACTCTGGCACCATTTTGAATCAGGCCCTTACATGGACTGCCTCAGCTCCCTCTACAGAGAATGGCCTGTGCTTATCACTGTTGGCCTTAATCAAGGAAACCAAACCAAGCATCTGGGATTACATTACTGCTATATCAACTGCTCTCTGGCTTTGCCCAAGACAAAGGGTCTCTTTTCAGCAATTGCAGCTAATCAAAACCAAATTGAGCCACGGGCTTTACCGCTCTCCAAAACAAAACAAAAGCCAAGCCACACCAGAAAATACTCCCCCCTTCACTGCCCCAAATGCATCTCCTGAGCTGTCCCCCTTGTTTCTCACTCCTTTCCCCAACCCCAGTCCCCTCCATATGCAAACTGAAAAAGAAGGCCACCAGATAGACTTTTTGATGGATTCATAAAAAAACTTACTTTCTATCCAGCATTATACTTTTTAGAGGAGCTCTGTGGGGTGTACCTGGAATACCCCTTGGAGAAGATACAGCTTTGTTTTCACAGAACTGCCACAGCAAGTCCCCCGAGTCCTTGAAGATGCACACAGGCTGGCAGCAAGCTGAGTTCTATGCACTGCTGGGAGCGAGTCTGGAGGAAAGTAAGCAGTATGGGAACAATCAGCCTGTAAACTCTGCACCCAGAGCGCGGTGCTGGGGCTCAGGCCAACTCAAGAACCCAAGACTGAGGAACATATGAGCCAATGAGCGTGGGCAGTTGACCTCTTGTTTGAAGGGCTGTCACGAAGGCAGCTCATTAACCCACAACAGATCCCGCTTCCACATTCTCTGGTTTCTAAGTGTTGGCAGCAGCGTTCATGTTCTTTTGGACCTTGTGGTGCACATCATCTCTCTTCCCTCACTCCTTCCAATCCGTTACCCGGTCCCAACTGTTTCCTTTCTCCACAGTTAAGCAGCCATAGGCCTGGCTCCTGTAAAAGTGTCTCCCCAACCTTCCTACCTCTGTCTCCTCCTATTTTGTCTCATGCCTAGAAACAAAAATCGTATTTCCTTAGTACATTTTCTTAACCTACTCTGTCCACAGAATCTACCACTGGCTCTCCATTGATTAAATTATACACATTGTTTTGATTTAAAAAATGATTAGGGATTAAAGGGGATTTTTACAATGCATTCCTTTCCCCCATCATTGAACAACTGTCATCTCCAATTACTGATACAAACAGCAGCGCCCACCCTCCTTCTCATCCCCTATCAACCACAGCTCCCACGGGCCCTGCCTTTGAGCCCAGTGGGAGTGGATGGAGACAATGCACCAGAGCTGCTGGATTCTGAGACACAGCGAGTGTCGTGGCAGCACAGATGGAAACCCATTTTCCACTCAGACTCGAAGCAGAAAGGGACGGAACACCCCCCGCCCAAAGCTGTTTAAAACAACACACTGAGTATGTTAGTTGGACGAAAAGAACGTCATTGCCCAAAGAGAATGAAGCCTGCGAGGAGACTCCTAACACAGTTTAATCTAGGTAGAGAGAGAGAGACAGAGAGATGCAACATCAATTTAGAGTCTAGCCAGCATTTGCAAAATACACGGGGAAAAGCAAAATCTTCCCTAAACATCAATTCATGAAGATTCATCAGTTAGAGACGACACTGGGAGCAGTGACCTAAGACTAGCTATGTTTTGTGTTTAGTTACAGGAACTTTGAAACAAACAAACAATCACAGCACAGCTGGTGCACAACAAATTCCTGGAGAAAGAAGATTCCAGACAAGAGTCTCTAACCCACCCAGGTCACTGCCATCATAGGTTCATGAATGAAGAAAGAGTAAAAGATTGTCATCATAACCCACTAGATGTTCCTTTTAACTTTGCGGGAGAGATCTGGCGAAACATACAGGTAATTGTATGTAGCTCTCATTTCTGAGCATGGAGTTCAGCCATTCTCAGTAAATCCTTCTGTTGGATTTGTAAGACACCTGCTCCCCTCCTAGAACGACTGGATACGTTCTCACTGACTCTTCCTAGAGGCCTCTGATTATTCAACTCGCATATTTCATTTAAAATCACAGAAATTTCTCTGAGGCCATCCCATTTATTTTTAGCTCTGTATATAGAGACAGCACTAGTTACGTATATCTGCATATTTCTTAGTGTTTAAACATATTGATGTAATTTGGTCCCGTATTCCAAGTGAAAGGCTCTACCAGATCCTATGAGGACACACAGTACATTATTCTTACCCCAGAAGGGCTAACAATCTAGTAAGATGAAAGAAACGAGAAGTCAGGAGTTAGATAAGGATGAAGCAATTAAGAAATAACTCAGTCCTCGTGAAACTGCTACGGCAATCAGAGGAAGAAACCCCACTGGGACTGGGTATTCTTCTGCTGTTTTCCCCTCCATGCAGGAAGTTGCAATAATTTTCCTACTGAGTCTTGCTGGATGTTCTCGGTGCAGCCCCTTCACCTACCCCCCCCCCCAAAAGTGGAAGTTTAGGTGTCGGGCCTGAGTTGTGGTGTTCCATCCCCCAAACCTGGGAAGGGTGTTGGGGAAAAGGTGACTTGACCACTAGAGACCCAAGAACCAGCATCTCCGAGAGGAATTTAAGTCAGAAACCTGTAGAACATCCAATCAGAAATTCGAAGAGGCTGGAATTAAAGAGAAGAGGTGGAAAGAAATTATAGGTAGGAGGGTGACCCCTGGCTAGAAGCCAAGGGAGGCAGGGTAAGTGAAACCAGAGGATGGGCACAGAGTCTGGGAACATTCCCCAAGTCAAAGAAAACAGTTGCCGTAGCTTTTATTAAAAGGAATTGCACCCATGGATTTTAGTGGGTTGAGTCATCAAAGGGCTTACTGAATGCAGACGCCCCTTCCCACCAGGTGTGACTCCTTCCATCAGAAGCTTTCCTACAACAGCTACCCAGGGCCGACCCTAATGTTCCCCAGAACATTTCTGAGGTGGAAGAAGAGTTCCTGTACCTACGTCTCTGAGCCAGACACTTCCTAGTGGCTGATTTTAATGCTGTTGGATGCCCACAAGCTCTTCCAGCACACACTCAGGGATGTGAGGTGGAGAAGGGAGTCTTGGGTCTTGGTGATCTAGAGAAGCATTAATAGAATGCACAGAGGTGTGAAGACCTTGAAGATAGCATCTCTTGTTACCTCAGAGACCCAGAAGTTGTGTTCTTCCAGCAGCTGCCTTGAGCAGAACGTACATTGTATCTGGAGGCCAGCCCAGACTCACAACCCACCCCCTTACCTCTTCTCCCCAGGGCCCAGCACTAGTTATAAAACTCCTTATATGGACATGGTAATAGCTTCCTTAATACTGACCAGCTGTTAGGGTAACAGTGGTGCCAGGGACGGCAGGGGACCAGCAGGAGGGGAATGATGATGGATGCCAAAGGGAGGGCTCTGGCCATCAAGCCACAGTGAGTCATTACAACTGAATTCTGTCGTGAACACAAAGAGCATGTGTCTTTTTGAGTAAGAGGTGCTACTCTGGAGTTCTCACTGGAGTACCAACTGATGCAATCCATATGGCTGATGGTCTGTGTACAGTAGGCAGATGGAACCAGAAGGTCTAGGACAGTGGGCTGTTTGGTCTGACACCAAAATCACCTGCGAAGTTAAGACTACAGCTCATTGGGCCTCATCCTTGATCTACTGAATCAGACTAGGGGTGGAGCCTGGGCACACAGATATTTTTTCAAACTCCACAAGTGATTCTGGGGGCATAGCCAGGGTGGTGAACTACTATCCTTGAGCAATGCTTTACAACACTGGGATACAAAATGAGGACTGAATTCTGATATTATGTGGTCAGCTGAACTGGGAGATATTTGGGGCCAGGTAACCTGTGGGGATGTTATATCTTAGGTCATCTGTGGAATCAGAAGGCCTTCTTGATAAACAGGGTGACAGCTCTTGATCCAGTGATGAGTGTACCTTCAGTATGGGGCTAACAGGCAAGGACTTCAAATTCTGTTTGAGATTATTGCCCTTTAGGTGGTACAGGGGAAAGAAGAATACATTTTAGTCTGTGCTCAAGCCTTTCCCCAAGAATATTATTTTGATTCTCTTTCTTGGATGAGAAGTGAAAGTTATAGTGGGCATGTTTAAAGTTAGATATTGATGGTGTTTTTAAAATATATCACTCAGAGAGAATCTTCTCGTCAGCTTGAGCTAGCCAGGTACATCTCTCATCCCTAAGTATTTAATTCACTAAGTTAAACAAGGTGGCCCCAACAGGATTTGAGTCACTGCTCTTCTGATTGGACTTGACTGAGTAGATAGGCCCATGGCTTGTACACACTTGCTATCAGAACAAGAGCCACCAGCGGAAACAAAGCTCAACTCTGATAACAGTGGGAGGCGAGGGACTTCCCTGGTGGTCCAGTGGGTAAGACTCCACGCTCCCAATGCAGGGGGCCCGGGTGCGATCCCTGGTCGGGGAACTAGATCCCGCACGTATGCCACAACTAAGAGTCCGCATGCCGCAACTTAGAGATCCCACGTGCCACAACGAAGATCCAACACAGCCTAAATAAATAAATATTTAAAAAACAATGGGGGGAAGGGCAGGAGGCACAGTGGAACACACTGTAAGAAAGCAGGGCTCTTTGAAAAGTGGGACGACTGCAGGAAACATGTCAGTTAAGAGTCACCTTCTGGAGGACAGCCCCACAGGGAAAGCAAGGAAAAAAATGTAATCCCAACACAAGTCAAGCCAGGGTACAAGGAGATTATTAACCTTTGCTAGCCATATGTTCTCCCTCCATGAAAATATCCTCCTTGTGAGCTTGGGTAGAAGAAGAGCTCGTAGACAGTGTACTGGTGCCACCATATCCTTCTTTAGCAAGCAGGTCACATTTCATTTTAAAGTCCCTGGTGTTAATTGCTCAATTTGATCAAGACAAGAAGGGGTTCTAACGGTCCAAATTCTTCTAACTCACTCAGTCAGTCAATCCATGGACATGTCCACTAGTTGGCCGCATAACGTAATGTCACGGCAGATAAAAGGCCACTCAGAGTTGGGCTGGATTGCATGTAATGTTTTGAATGGGCCCGGGGGTCGGCTGGGGTATTGCCACGGCACAGGCACAGTACATGGGCTCAGCCAGGCTGCTCTGCAGAACAATCCTTCCTCCATATTCTTTTGCACCCTCCAAATTTCAAGACTGCCTCTTCAGTTCAGGGAGGGGCCATGATACCTGTGCCGTCACTCGGTTAGAGCGATAGCATCCCCAAGTTTGGGGGCCAAAGGACTCCCTGTGAGGACGCTTGGGAGCCCCGATATCTGTTGACTAAGTATATTAGTCAGACTTCTCCAGAGAACAGACCACTAGGATGTACTGCGTGTGTGTGTGCAGATAGACAGAGCGTACAAGAGGGAGAGTGAGAGAGGAGAGAGAGTGAGAGGGGCTTCCCTGGTGGCACAGTGGTTGCGAATCTGCCTGCCAATGCAGGGGCCATGGGTTCGAGCCCTGGTCCGGGAAGATCCCACATGCCGCGGAGCAACTAAGCCCGTGCGCCCCAACTACTGAGCCTGCACTCTAGAGCCCACGAGCCACAACTACTGAAGCCCACGTGCCTAGAGTCCATGCTCTGCAACAAGAGAAGCCACCACAGTGAGAAACCTGCGCACCGCAACGAAGAGTAGCCCCCGCTCTCCGCAACTAGAGAAAGCCTGCATGCAGCAACAAAGACCCAATACAGACAAAAAATAAATAAATTTATTAAAAAAGAGAGTGAGAGAGAGAAGAGAGATGTACTTTATGGAATTGGCTCACACAATTATGGAGGCTGGCAAGGCCAAAATCTGAAGGGTGGGCTCGCACGCTGGAGACCCAAGGAAGAGTTGGTGTTGCAGTTCAAGTCCAAAGGCTGTCTGCTGGCAGAATTTCCTCTTGCTTGGGGGAAGTCAATCTTTTGTTCTATTCAGGCCTTCAACTGATTAGGTGAGGCCCACCCACATTATGGAGGGCAACCTGCTTTACTCAAAGTCCATCCATTTAAATGTTATTCTCATGCAAAACACCCTCACAGACATACCCAGAGTAGCGTTTGACCAAATATCTGGGCACTACAGCCCAGCCAAGTGGACGCATAAAATTAATCATCACAGCGTCGAGTGGGCAGCCTCATCAGCCTAGAAGACTGTCCCTCCTCAAGCATCAGAGAGTACCAGGCACAGGTAGTCAGTAACAGGGGTGTCCTTCTTTCCCACATTGTAGAGCGGTGGCTAAAAGAACTAGATAGACCCCCCCCACCCCCCAATCCATCAGAACACCACCTGGCCAGAATGGTATTCATCCCCTCTGGAAGTCAGTGTTAGAAAGAACGAGAGAGACTAATAGTGCCATCTGAAGAAGGTCCTTGTTGCCAGCGCACGTTTGCGTAGGGTCCTGAAGGAGGACGGAGGGACACGTCACGACCTCAGTAAGGAGGAGCGAATTGTTGGCTGTACGAGGGTGAGGCCAGGAGTGGACTGACACGGCTCAAACCCCACTCTGCTTAGGTATTTGCCTTCTCAGTGCTTTGAAGGCTGTACCCCAGGCTTCTGTTTACCATTGGTTTTCCCAGAAATCAAAATCCCTCTAGAAAAACTTAGTCACGTTGTGGATTATGTCCACCTTTATGAGTTTCACAGGAGTACACAACGAACGGGAGACGGTCTATCTTGTAGAAGAATTTGGCAAAAGGAGACCTTGTGACTCAATTCAGGGCAGTTAAGGTTCCCACTGTCTCTCTACTGAAAAGCAATCTACACACAAAGCCAGTAAAATCAGCAGCAGAGCAGAGAAGAAGCCATTGTTACCGCTGCGGAGTGAACCACTTTAAGGGGTCTTGTCACACCCTGCAGGCTTGGAAGTTCTGAGTTCCAGGTTTGCTTCCACTGAGCAAACCAAACCGGCCATCTATAGACTTACATGACATGAACTAAATCAGACCAAGCCTAAGAGAAATGAGCTCAGTGACGCTGTAACAGATCCCCCATCTCTTCTCTCCCTGATGGCTTGCGAACTCCTGAGGGCAGGGTCTTGGCTTTGTTCTCTGCTGTGTCCCCAGAACCTGGCGCATCACAACCCCGCTCAGTAAACTTCTGTGGACTGATTTGCCGATTAAATAAAGTTCAAGGGCTTCCCTGGTGGCGCAGTGGTTGAGAGTCCGCCTGCCGATGCAGGGGACGCGGGTTCGTGCCCCGGTCCGGGAAGATCCCACATGCCGCGGAGCGGCTGGGCCCGTGAGCCATGGCCGCGGAGCCTGCGCGTCCGGAGCCTGTGCTCCACAACAGGAGAGGCCACAGCTGTGAGAGGCCCGCGTACCACAAAAATAAATAAATAAATAACGTTCAAAGCAATCTTTCTGTAAGTATGGACACACATCGCAGTGGTCAAAAAGGAACGGGACTTTTTGGTAGGAAAGTTGGAATGTTCTTGGAGTGTTTAAATTTTGAAATGAATTTATGTATCAAATGGCCACCACCTCTGCCCGTCTGCTTGGTCCTCTGTGAAGTGAGACTGGGGAATGGCATATTTCCTTAGCACCATACAATGCTCTGGGGCACACTTGATAGGTAAACATGGCAGGGTGGGTAGCACCCAAACTATTCATTCACAACAGCCCTTTCCCTTCCTAGCAGAGAGACAGAAGTTCCTGGAAGAGTCTACCAGGCTGCTTAATCTGCCTGGATTTTAACTCTTTGAGGGCAGAGACTGTATCTTGTCCCCAGAACCTATCCTATTGCCTGACACATACAAAGTGTGCTCAGATGATGGCTATCAAATGTTTATCTTCAATTTTTTCTTGCCCTGCAAGGAGACTGGAGCGTGGGGGGATTTCAGGAAGCCTGTGATAACAGAAAGCTGGTAAAGTGAGCAAAGCTGATTACACTGGAAAATCAGAAAGAATTAAGAGGATTAACAGTTGATATTGACAAAGAGGCAACACTTGAAGAGAACAACTAGAATATTGAGCAGGTGGAGGTGATAAGAAGACCAGAGTAAAGAAAGATAACCAGACCTCGAGTGAGTACTTACACTGCCGGGATATAGAACAGGTTCTGATTTATATAAAAAGATGGAGAGCAAGAGGTTGGGTCTTAAGGAGATTCAAAGAACATGGAAGGTAGAGTTCCCAATTCTAAAGAGCTTACACATTATACTTTGTGTGTGTCTCTATGTGTGTGTGTGTGTGTGTGTGTGTGTGTCCACTGAGGCATTTTATGTGCACAGATGTATTACCTCCCTAGAAAAAGAATCCCAGGATTTTCCCTCCTGTGTGTTTTCATATTGCTTCATGGTCCATGATGCCAGCTGAGGTTGGCAGTACAATGAAATCAAACTGACGTGAAGGGAGCAGGTTATTCTACCATTTTTCCAGATCTTTGAATTGCACATCAAATCTGGGGTTGATCACTCCACACCAGCTTAGCCTGCCTGTGAGGTTCACAACAATTTTCCCAGCTCTGTGATCAATGATTTCAAACTCGCCAACGTAACCATATGCTTCACCATCACAGTTAGAAACTGCATGATGACTTCGGAGGATGGCCTAATGAGAACCTGGGGTTTGCCTCTCTTTTCAGCATCATTGATGCTCTTGAGAGTATCCGCCAGGACCTTCATGGGCACCATGACAGTGACACGGAAAGATGGCAGAAAGCGACACTTTTTCATTAACGATAACCTGGACCAAGTGTCATAGCAAGAAATAATAATTTAATAATCAGGGATTATTATCAGCTTAAATAATACCTATAATATGAGTATTATAATTTTATATACAAATATATGTTATATATAAATATTATACATTTACAACGATATTTCTCTTTCATAAACTAAGTCATAGGTTAAAACCCCACAAGTAAACAACAGTGTCCTACTGTAGAGCGCAGGGAACTATATTCAATATCCCGTGATAAGCCATAATGGAAAAGAATATGAAAAAGAATGTGTGTGCATATATATATGTATATATATAACTGAATCACTTTGCTGTACAGCAGAAATTAACAGGACACTGCAAATCAACTACACTTCAATAAAGTTAAAAAATAAAACTTCAAACTTAAAAAAACCCCACAAGTATATGTAAAATTTGCATTTGTCATCTTGAAACAGGAACTGACGCATTTAGTGCTTTCCAATGAATAAGCCCTACAATCACCGTTTGAATGCTGAAAACTCTCCAGCTCCTCTCAAAAGCCACTCGTCACATTACAACTAACTATAAAGTGGACCCAAAATTAATGCCTGTACTTTCATTCTTGTAGGGACAATGAATCCTGACGATTTGGGGGACATGAAACTTTCTCCCAAGTTTATATATTTCACTGTAGATGGTTTTTGTTCACACAGACCAACCATTTAAAAGATGTGTAGTTGTGTTTTCTATGCAAAAATTAATGTGTACTTCCGGAAATAAAAATGGAACTAAATTAAAATTGACAAATAAAGAAAAATAAAATTTGAACTCTGCTCACATGTCAACAAGCAGCTGAATTTTGTTTTGCCTTGCATAAGATGAAATTATAATGAGGCCTTGGTTACAGTGATGTCCATGTCGGGGTAAAGTTTGACATCTATTCAATTTTGACTTTTCTTTCTGATGGCCGTAACTGCTGAAAAGTCCAGTACACGAAACTCTGAGGAGGTGTTCAATAAAATCAGAATCTATAGTTCATTGTGAGACAGGCCTGGGGCCCTTTGCTGCAGTGCTGCAATGCTTGCCCCTGGACAAATGTCTCCTCCAGCTATAAAACACAAGTAAACTATAAGGGACTAAAAATAACTGTGTGCGTGCACAGTTGGGGCAAATTCTGGCCAAAAGATACAAAAAGACCAAAAAAAGCCCAACTGCCACTTCTGAAGAGCCGGGAGCAAAAACAAGGTGTCGGGAGCAAAAGCAGGGTACTGCGCATGCCCCCTGCACTCAACACCACAAAGTGGTGGGCAAAACGCCTAAGCCACCCTTCCGGCCCGACCCCTGGACCCATCCCTACCCTCACCCCATATAGGGAACCAGCCTGCCTCCCTCAGCAAGGGAACTTGTTGCTTGTCCTCACTCGCCTCTGCTGCAGCAGGGGCCCTAATAAAGACTTGCCTGAATTTCTTGTCTGGCCTCTGATCAATTTCTATTGATTAAGGAGGCCAAGAACCCTGATTGGTAACAACTGTGTTAGAAGAGCCCAGGCTTAGGTCAAGATTCCCTGGAAACCCCAATTCTTTAAATGTAACTAATGCCCCATCATTTCCTTTGTCTATGAGGTGACCTTAGGAAAAATCTGCAACCCTGATACTGTCCTCAAAGATAAGAATTTTTTGAAAAGGAGACAAGTCATAAGCAGAGACCTTAGGGCTTATGCTGTTAGGAGCCTCCAACCTTCTCATCCCCTCACTCCCTCGTCTTCTCTTCCACAACCCCTCAATCCTATTTGCTTCCATACTTGAGTCCTTGCCTATTCCCACCCATCAACAACCTTCTCCAGAGTTCAACCAACTCTGTGTCCCTATGCAACAGCCAAGGAGGACCCCAAGCCCACTGCTGCCAGAGAGAAGGACGGCAACCCAAGTGTGGTCTGAACCATTTCCCGCCAGAAGCACCGTTAACACCGTGATTGGGTTTTGTAACAGACGGTTCCCTTATGAAGCCATTATGAGCAAACCAGGTGGGCTGGCCTTTGGGCTAATCCCATTTGTTCCTATCAAAAACTACGTTCCAAGTTCCACACAACCCATAAACACTGGCCTTGGTAGCACCGTGTGTTCAGAGCCCAGGCGCTGCTTTCAGAGGGAGTCACATTTGTTACTAGACACGAGTTGCACCCTCTTTAGTTTTACTAGGACAGGGCCGAGATCCAGGTTTATTTTATTCCTGTGGGAATAAATATATGACTGAAGCCTATCCATGGCCCAAGTGTCAGACACAGAAGTTAACATTAAAAGAAATAAAAATGGAAGGTAAAA
This sequence comes from Aethalodelphis obliquidens, assembly GCF_003676395.1. NCBI lineage: Eukaryota > Metazoa > Chordata > Mammalia > Artiodactyla > Delphinidae > Aethalodelphis > Aethalodelphis obliquidens. The sequence continues at coordinate 20,691,786 of NW_020837967.1, read as the reverse complement.
TCTGCTAACCACCTGTTTCCACTGCCAGGCAGATTTCTATTTTCTTAATATTTTGTTCTAAGAGCAGAGTGGAAGGCTGCCATTTTCACTGTGCTATCCCACAGAGCCTTCTTGGGCCAACTAAGCTAACAGGGAAGCTGAAAGCATCATGGGTTGTCTCAGATTAGAGAGCTAACCTCTCTCCTGACTGCCATCTTCCCAATTTGGTAAAAGTCGAGCCTTACTGGGCTACATCTCAACGGATTCCTAATTAGCTTTGGCCTTGTGTCCTTAGAGGCTAAGATCTCTGTAGAACATTAAGTTGGACATGGAGAGAATGTCCTTGGAAGTGTACACACTCAGACAGAACGTAACTCCCCGTGCATTTTCAGGTCTTAAATCGCTTCACTAGTATCTCCACTCTTAGCTGCTAGTTAATGAGAATGAAGCCGCTGTTTTAAATCTGCTGGATAACGTATGACTAATTGAAGACATACAGGTTTGTCTTGCCTCTCACACTATTATAATCTCGTGGTCCCGCCAAACGCACAAATCTTCATCACAGCAAGCTCTCTGTGTTTGTGGTGGCAAACCTCCAAAACACTGTTGTTTGGCAAAAACAGGAGTGTTTTTAGCAACAAAATCCAAGACAATTGTGTGCTAAAACGTGCACCCAGTATAGCGAGGGCCAGTTAACTGAGCATCTGTTGCATCTGGGCCCAAGCTATTAACCTCAATCTTGATTATCTTCACGTGTAAAACAAAGGAATCCCAGGTCTAGGCGTACTTTACTTTTTTTTTTTTTTTTTTTCACATAAATCAGAGATCCAAATTTGTTTGCAAATGTTCTCTGGACGTTTGAAGCCCTTTGGATAATTCAGTGGAGTTTTCTGTTTGCTTGTTTTAGTTTCTTGTGAAATGTGTTCTTTAAAGGTCTACTTAAATGTTTAGGTTTATATGCCTAATGTAAGAAATCATCTGTCAGATGGCACGATTTTGAATGAAACTAAAAGAAACTCCAAGTCAAAGTGACTTAATAAAGAGTATTTAGGACTCACGTACCTGAAAAGTCGAGGAGTGAGGAAGACATCAGACGCGGTGGAATTAGAACTTTAGCTCCGTTTATCTGTGCTTTCAGTTTCCTACTCCAGGATGGCTGCCAGCAACTGGGGTTACGTACCACCTCTTTCCCAACCTGGAGGAGAAAGCGCCTCACCTCGCGTCTCTCGTTCTATAAACCTGAACGAATCATAGTAGCTATTAGAATGCCAGGCGTTGATTGGTTTATGCCTGGGGCACGAGCTTCATCCCCCCACCAATCACATGGCCGGAAAGAGGCACAGACTGTTTAGCTTACGCCAGTCAGAGCCTCGCCGTAGAGTTCCTGCTGGGTTCAGCCCACCTGAACCACCTGGATACTCTGCAATGGGGTGGGGGCGGGGGGCTGTGGTTCACCTAGAAATGGGAGAGGTGATGGATGCTACAAAAGCAACTATTGAATGCCAACGGCACCATTTTCTTCAAAAAAAGAAAAAAACTGCTTTTTCTTTTTCGAATTGTCATGAGACTACAGATATTGTTCAGAAGCAGCATTTAATTTTTTTTTAGAGTCGAAAGAGAAAGATAGAAATAGGACCGTATTTATCTACACAAAAGAACAATTTTATCAATATTATCACGGTTAGGAATCCAAGCGTTCTGGAATCTGAGTCCTTTGATTTAAATTGTGTCTCCGTCACTTACTAGCTGCATGATATTGGGTAAGTCAATTGGCGTCTGTGTCTCGGTAAATGAGGATGACAGTAGTGCCTACATCATCAGCACTAAATGAAAGCACACATGCAAATAAATCTTGTAGCAATAATAAGTGTGCCATGATGTTACCCATCCTTCACAATGTGGCTTCTATGGGCAGGGACCTCGCCTGCCTTATTCACTGCTGTAACCCCAATGGCTGGCATATAATAGGTGTCCGATAAATACTTGTGGGAAGAATGAATGAATCTCCTTTCCTCCGTCTCCAACTCTCAACATAAGAGTAAAGAAGAGGAAAGAGTTAAGCAAATTAGAGGCCAGTACAGCTGGAGCCAGTTCTTGGTTGACGGCCAGCACGAAAATCCAGGAGGAACAGGGTTTGGAGTTGTAGAGCCACTTTGACTGCGGTTGGAAAAGTGCAGCTGACAGGGTCTGGAAGAGAAGAGAGAAGTGTTTGCTAAATCCCACAGCACGGGCATGTTTTCTTTCTTTCTTTCTTTTTAAGCCTGAGAAGCAAAGGATGAAACTGTATCATCTGGTTCAGTAACATAATCTTAAAATAAAATGAAAAAATCGGAGAGTTTCTCTGTGGGAAAAGAGAACAAGAGGATTCAAAGGAAAAAGACAATAGAGAATTTAATCCAAAACATCTAAAAGCATGTCTTTTTTTTCAGGGATTTTCAGATATTGTCTACAGAAAGAGAAAAAAAATTGAAAGAGAGAGAAGAATACAACTGTGAAGATGTTTCAAACATGAGGACTCACATGAATCTTAAAAAAATACCTACAAGAATTCCTTATTCGTGCAGATAAACATGCTCAATTTGGATCCTCCCCCTTCCCCTCTCCCCCAAATCTTTATCAGCTGGGCTTCTACCAAGATGTGGCAGAATATGGACTACACATGGGCCCTGCTCAGTGAGAAGAAACAAAACTAAGCTAAACTCTGCTCCCAACACAAAGTAAGTGAATATTCACTTTGGAATATTCAGAGAAACAATATAAAACAGAAGTCGTGTGGAAGACATAATAAATGCACCATTTCACATTTTTGTTTTAAATACACTGTTTAGTTTAGAATAGCTTTAGATTTACAGCAAGCTTACCAAAAAAAAAAAAAAAAAAAAAAGTACAGGTAGTTTCCATATATACCCTGTGCCCAGTATCCCCTGTTAAGATCTAACATGAATATGTTCATTAATCATAACTAATGAACCAATATTGACACATTGTTATTAACTGAAGCTCATACCTTATTCAGATGTCTTTAGTTTTTACCTAGTGCTTTGCTCCAGGATTCCATCCAGGGTCTCACATCACAGTTAGTCATCATGTCTCCTTAGGATCCATTAAACTGTGACAGTTTTAGACTTTGCTTCTTTTGGGTGACCTGGACACTTTGGAGAAATTCTGTAAAGTGGTCCTCAATTTGGGTTTGTCTGATGTTTTTCTTTTGCTTCGACTGGGATTATAGTTTGGGGGAGGTAAAGTGCCGTCCTCACTACGTCATATCAAGGGTACATTATCAACATGAATTACCACTGATGATGTTAATCTTCTGTACTTTTACCCCCTTTCCATACTGTATCTTTGGAAGAAAGTCACTGCACACAGTGTAGGGAGTTGTGCTCTACCTCCTCAAGGGGGCAGTATCCACATACATTTTTTAAAAATTCTAATGTATAGGAATTTGTCTCTTCTCCCCACTTATCTGTATATTCAGTCATTTATATTAGTATGGACTTGCATTAGTCTACTAGGGCTGCCATAACAAAATACCATAGACTGGGTGGCTTCAATAATAGAAATTAATTTTCTTGCTGTTCTGGAGGCTGGAACTCTAAGATCTAGGTAATAGGAGGGTTGGTTCCTGATGAGACCTCTCTCCTCAGTTTACAGATGGCTACCTTCTCACCATATCCTCACTGTGCACATACCAAGAGAGAAGGATTTCTGGTGTCTCTTCCTCTTAAAAGGGCACTAGTCCTTTGGGACTAGGACCCCACCCTTATGACCTCATTTAGCCTTATTTACTTCCTTAAAGGCCCTATTTCCAAATAGAGTATCACCGGGGGTTAGGGCTTCAGCAAATAATTTGGCGGGGGGAGGATACAATTCAGCCCATAACAGGGCTCAGAATTATTTATTTTAGACTTTGGGTTATAATCCAATACTATATTATTTATTTTGCTCTTCAAGTAGCCTGTGGGAGCTCTTTCAGCTGACTCTTGTGTCCCCTTGACATATCCCAACAGTTTGGTTTTTGAGCACTTCCTTATTTTCTGTGCTACAAGATACCCCAGGTTCATCTTGTATATTACATGCTCCAGCCTTAGAATCAGCTGTTTCTCCAAAGGACCTGAATTCCTTCTATTGGACAATGGTATCAGAAACCCAGATCTGGTTCCTGGGTTTGCTTGTTGCTGTTGAGTGCTATTGCCTCTAGGCCCTCTCGGCAATAGCAGTTCTTTTAGTGCTTTTTATGTTGACTTTTCAGAGTCTGATATAGTGTCTTGTCCCAAACCTAAAAAGGAGAAATAGGTTGATAGATAAGGTAAGTTCTTGGGAATCAGACAGAAATCCTGTGATTTATCACCAGGTTTCACCACTTACCAGACAAGTAACCTCCTGCAAGTTACTTAACCCCATAAAGTTTAGGTTTCCTTATTTTTAAAATGGAATATTTAAAAATATGTTAAGAGATTATGTACATAAAGGGCAAAGCAAACCATAAAGCTCATGATCAATAAATATTAGTAACCCCTTATCATATCATGGGCCACCTATTATGTCTGCAATTTGGACTTTTGAGCAAGAGATAATTGCACAAAACTACTTTGGTAAGTAGTTTTCTCCACATGCAAAATCCAATGCAAGAATAAGTTGACTTATTTATGAAGATTCTGTCCTGTATTTCAAACTAGCTATTGGACAACTCTAAATGGGTATATAGATATTACTTCAAATTTGAAATATTTTAAGCTAAATTCTTTTCCCTAAACTGAGTCCCACATTGGAATTTTTTTTTTTTTTTTTTTTTTTTTGGCTGTGCTACGTGGCTGGTGGGATCTTAGTTGCCCAACTAGGGATTCAACCCGCCCCCATGGCAGTGAAAGCTCCAAGTCCTAACCACTGGACTGCCAGGGAATTCTCCCAACATTAGATTTTTACATTTCTAAAAGGAGTAGTACCATAGTTTATGCTAATTATCCAGATTCAAACTCTGATAATACCAGACTAGATATTTCAGACTAACCCTACGGCTAAGTATAATTTTAAAATATTGACAAAGGAGACAAAGAAAGAAAAATACCATATTGCTTATATGTGGAATCTAAAAAAAAAAAATGGTATAAATGAATCTATTTACAAAACAGAAATAGAGTCACAGATATACAAAACAAACTTATGGTTACCAAGGGGGAAGAGAGGGGCATAAACTGGGAGATTGGGATTGATATATACACACTACTATATATAAAATAGATAACTAATAAGAACCTACTGTATAGCATAGGGAACTCTATTCAATACTCTGTAACGACCTATATGGGAATAGGTTCACTTTGCTGTACAGCAGAAACTAACTCAACATTCAATAAAAATTAATTAAAATTTTTTTAAAATAAAATATTGACAAAGTATCTTTCGATAGTCTTAAAGACATAGGAGCATTTATAAGTCATTAAGGAATTGTCAAGCCAGTGACCAATAGAAGAAGGAAATTCAGAGAGGGTAGTCAATATCTGGAGCCATTTTTCCCTAGAATAATTTTCTATTCCTCTAATGAAATGGAATACTGAGAGGCTGGGGTGGATAGAACTTAATGGGATGAAGGGAACAAAAATCGTAATCCACGGTCTTGCAAAGAGGTTGTTCAATGGCAAATACTCCATATTTAGTGTTGAGACTCTAAACGTCTATACTCTAAGGAGGAATTGGAAATAGATTGGCCCTCCCAGGGACTGAAGCTCAGCTTCAAGTCATCTCAATCTCTGGAAAATGATTAAAATGAGTGAGTGGTATGACTGCTCATAGTCACCTGCCAAAAATAAGCGTTAAATACTATTTGAATGAAGAGGACATCACTGCAGGGCTCAAGTTACTTGTGTAGTTTTTCATATATGATACCCTGGCATTTAATTTTTTTAATATGTTCTTATTTGAAAGGCACCAAGTAAACAAGATAATGTGATCAAAACACAAGAGAAACAACAGATGATATAAATAAACCCCTCCCCCATAATTCACATAATGAAGTTAACAGACACAATCTTTAAAATAACTCCAAAAATGTTTAATAAAACAAAAACCAAGATTGAGATCTTTGACAGTGAACTGGAAACTATAAAAATAAAATAACCTATGGCAATTCTTTAACTTAAGGGTACACTAACCAAATTTTAGAATTTGATGGACCAATTTAGTAGCAGATTAGTCACAATTATAGAGCTAATCAGTGAACTGGTAGATAAATCACAAGAAAAATATTAAGATGAAACATGTAGAACAAAACAGATGGAAAATATCAACATAAAATAACAATAGAGGCTCTACTGTGAGAAGGTCAAACATACATTAATTGGAGTCTCGAAAGAAGATGAGAGAGACAGTGGGAAAGAAGGAATACTTGAAGAGATAATAACTGAGAATTTTTTTAAAGATGAAAGATATTAACCCACAGGTTCAAGAAGTTCTATACCTCATGAAGTATAAATAAAAAGAAAATCACAACTACACATATAAAAAGCACTAAGACAAAAACTTTCCACTACCCATCCCCACTGCATTGCACCATCCTAATTCTGACCTTTATTTTTTCACAAGTAGACTAATATATTTATGTAACTACTATTCTCTATTTCTCCCTCATTTACAAAGCTGTCAAACTAATATTCCTCAAACATCATTTCTTATCCAGAAAATACTCAGAATTATTTGGTAACCTCTCTACAACCTGATATTGCCCAAAGGAATGTTAATTGAGAAGGATCAACTAAGACAGCAGGACCCAAGGTCCCCAGTGAAGGGCAAGCACATGTGGATAAGTGAAAGGAAAGATTACATAATTCCATGAGTAATCCATAAGCAATCAGAAGTGTAAGTAATAATAATGACTAACACTCATAATGCTTTTCATATGGACCCTCATAGGTTGATGTATTTTAACTCATTTAGTCCTCACAACTCCATATGATATACTGTTAGTATCTTCATTTTACGGTTGGGGAAACAGAGATGGTAAGTAACTTGCCCATGGTCACACAGCTAAGTGACAAAGCTGAGCTATGGACCCATATATCTGGCTCCAGAACCCATGTTCTTAATACCTACTGTCTCTGCACGTATGAGCAGCAATGGTTTCTAAACAGAATCATAGGACTGAGCTGACAGCAAGGATTAGAGTTCAGTAGAGAAATGTTAACAGTGTTTAGAGCTAATCTCTCACCTCCCAAGAGTGAGATTCACGTGAATGAGATCACACTGTGACTAAGGGCTAGACAGCGATCTTAACATCACTATAAAAAGAATTAAGTTTTAGAGCCCTTCTCTCCCTGGGATTACCATTATCTCCATGATTTGGTATGAAAATACGTAGTGGCACAGGTTTTTCAGGGATTTCATAGGAAGTCACTCTAACATCTACATTGAACAAGTCCTCCTTGCAAACCAGTTGAAAAATGGCTAAGCTTAATCCATTTGGTTTAGTTTTCTCCCTCCAGAAATCCTACTTGGCATCTTTCTTTTTCTTTTATGAGAGTGTTTTAACTTTCATCTTCTGGTTTTAATTTAACTTGTCATATTTCTAGTTTTTTGTGCATGTGCCCAGAGGCCTCTGGGAAAAGGACACATTTTTTAATAAGTCAAAACAATAAAACCCAGAAAGGTCAACTTAAGTCAATTAGTCACGTTTCAAGCAATCTAAGTAGAAGACAAGAAATTCACTTCCAGCCTTCAAATTGTTCTCTCAAAGACTGCTAACCCTAAAGACGCAGACGTAGGGAATGGACTTGAGGACACGGGGAGGGGAAGGGTAAGCTGGGAAGAAGTGAGAGAGTGGCATGGACATATATACACAACCAAATGTAAAATAGATAGCTAGTGGGAAGCAGCCACATAGCACAGGGAGATCAGCTCGGTGCTTTTTGACCACCTAGAGGAGCGGGATAGGGACGGTGGGAGGGAGACGCAAGAGGGAGAGGATAGGGGGATACATATTTATGTATAGCTGATTCACTTTGTTATAAAGCAGAAACTAACACACCCTTGTAAAGCAATTATACTCCAATAAAGATGTTAAAAAAAAAAAAAAAAGAAGACTGCTAACCCTGGAAACAGACTAGGGCATTCCTGCACAGAGAATTAAAGTGATCAAGGTCATGGGTACAGATAACTTAACTGTCATGGTAAGCAGGAAGCCTTTGAATGTAAGTTACACAGATGACAAAATGCATGGATACCATAGGAGGCGTATGGTATTCTATAGGGGCTCTAAATGTCCTAACTTGGTTCCATGTCTTAGCACAGATGAATTCTGCTAAGATTGAACTTTTCTAAGTCAGGGGCCCCAAGGGACCCCAAGCCATAGAGTCCCTTGTTTTCCATGTCGGTGTGAGCAGAGTAACAACCTCGTCTTTTTTTAAAGTTGCATCATTAATAGTCCATTTTATTCTTTGGTTGATCATGTGGCCATGTTCTTCGGAGGTAAGTGCTCTCCTAAAACCTTCCCCACACCCATTCTTCTCTAACCACCCCCTGTTAGTTTTGCTCCTGGCACTTACCCACTTAATTCTATTCTTATCAGGTTGCCATCTCCTCACTGCATCATAAGCTCCAGGAAGGGAAGAACTGTATCTCTTAAATTCACAAGCGTATCTCCAGGGCTGGCACAGTACCTAAGACATAGTTGGCGCTCATATTTGTTGACGGGGTAAAAAGAAGGAATAAACAAATAACAAAGTTAGGGAGGCCAGTGAGACTGAGTGGAATAGAGTCCTTGCACGAGTGACATGGAAATCTGATTTGATTAATAGCTAGCTGGGAAAATATGAAATACTGTTTTTATGGGCAAATTCTTTCCTACCCTCCCTCCTCCCTTCTTTCCTTCCTTCTCTCCTTATTTTCTCTCTTCTTTTTCCCTTTTTACCTGATTTGCAAAGCTACCACAAGGAAATAAAGATGGTGATAAACGTGAGAGAGACCAACTCAAATTTGGGAACTTTGTCATGAAAAGGTCATCTAAATGGCGAGACTACATCATTTTTTCACAAGAAAATCTCACACGCTTTAATAGGGTCACAGACACTAGAGGGCAGTCCTAGACACCCTCCTAGCATCTTCCCACCGTGGAATAAACACAGCAACCTAGTTTGGGGTTTAAAACACACTCAGAGGGCTTCCTTGGTGGGGCAGTGGTTAAGAATCCGCCTGGCAGTGCAGGAAACACGGGTTCGAGCCCTGGTCCAGGAAGATCCCACATGCCGCAGAGCAACTAAGCCCATGTGTCACAACTACTGAGCCTGCACTCTAGAGCCCGTGCTCCGCAACAAGAGAAGCCACCGCAATGAGAAGCCCGCACACCGCAACGAAGAGTAGCCCCCGCTCGCCGCAACTAGAGAAAGCCCAGGCGCAGCAACAAGGACCCAACACAGCCAAAAATAAATAAATAAAATTTAAAAAAAAAAGAAAAAAGAAAACACACTCAGATCACCAATCAGATGCTCCAGCCTTCATCTCCTCCCGTAAGTGGAGGACTCCTCTGTGACTCCCCCACCTATTTGTAGGAGACCTTTGTGTCTCGCCGGAGTCCTTCAGCATCCTCCAAGGGCCTCCAAAGGCCACAGCTGCTGTCTCCCCCTGGAGCCCACAACTATTTACCCTCGTCCTGGGTCCACAGAGATGCCTGCAGGATTGTGTTCACAAAAGCCTCTGCTTTCAAGTCCTGGTGCAATGGGGTCAGTGTGTGTGTGTCCAGCCCGCCCCCCCTCCCCCATGCATATGTTGAAATCCCAACCCCCAATGTGATAGTATCGGGAGGTGGGACCTTTGGGAGGTCATGAGGGTGGAGCCCCATGATGGAATTAGTGCCTTACAAAAGGAACCCCAGAGGACTTTCTCACCCCCTTTCTGCCATGTGAGAATACAATGAGAAGTAAGCCGCCCAGTCTATGGTATTTAGTTAACGGCTGCCTGAATGAATTAAGACGCCTGGCACGTGCACAGGTGGGGAGAATGCCTCACTCCTCTTAAGTGACTCTCTTTCCGCAGCACCAGAGTTTGAGGCCCTGCACCCTAACACCCTATTGAAATTTAACAATAATAAAGCCCCTCGAATATATTCCCACAGCCTCCTAGGCACTGGACTCAAACATAAGCTTTTGGAGAACTGCACTTCCCCACTGCTAGACTCCACATTTACAACTAAGATGTTGTGAGCTTTTCCCCATGGAAGTTCGCCTTAGTCACTGTGGCCAACCCATCAGACGTGTGTAGGTTTTTCAAGATTCTGCAGTGAACTGGCCCTAATTCAAATCTGTCAATCAAGGGCTTGCGTATAAGCTCAGCTGCCTGGGGTCTTTGGCTCTCAGGAAGGTTTATCCTCGGATGTCCAGGTTCTGGAAGAACATCATTGGCCTCAGTTACCTTCCTTTTTTAGAGAAGGAATTGTTTTATTTATTTTTATTTTTGCTTAAAGCAGAGTTGTTTTTAAAAGGCTCATTCTAAAAAGAGATCGAGTCAGAGTCTGGTGGGAATGTTCCTTCAGCTGAACCAACTGTTGGCTGTGCTTGAACGTCTGCCAGCACGGGGGCCACTGCTGCAGCACTTTTAACTTAAAAGTGGCTAATAAAATCACGAAGGGAAATCATAAAAGAGAATGACAAACAAAATTATCAAAAAGAAAAAAAAAAGATTTTACTATAATGAGATTCATCCTCCAGGGACCAGAAAGAGAAAATTTGCAGACATAAGCTTATGCTAGCAGAGACACTTGACAGATTTAAAAGTTGTTTGCCCAAAGTAAGTTTCATTGATCAGTGTTTACTAATCAGTGGTTTCTAATATTGCAGAAACTCTGAGTCCAGTTGGGCAAAAAAAAAATCAAACCAAAACCAAAGAAACAAACCAAAAAACCCCTGAGATCACCTCAGTTACCCAAAATACAAGAAGAGATTGAAAAACTACCTTCCATTTGTGGTGCATTCATTTTTAAAGCTGATGGAATCTTCAAGAACACATTGTTTTTACACTGGCTTATTTTGCAAATGGTTCAACATATTGAAGTTGTGGTTGTATTAATGAAACAATCAGATCGGGACTCCCCTAGCTCTTGATTTGGAGGCAGGATCACTTTTTATCACATAAAGAAACAGATTTAAACATAGCAGGGAGGGACTTCCCCAGTGGTCCAGCAGTAAAGACTGCCTTCCAAGGCAGGGGACGCAGCTTCGATCCCTGGTCGGGGAACTAAGATCCTACATGCCACGGGGCACCTAAGCCCATACACCTCAACTACTGAGCCCACGTGCTGCAAACTACAGAGCCCACGTGCCCTGGAGCCCTCACACCACAACCAGAGAGAAGCCCCCGTGCCGCAACGAAGACCCGACACAGCCAAAAAAATTAAGAAAATAAATAAGTTAAAGAAATAAATATTTTCAAAAATTGTTAAGAAATAAAATAAACAGTGGGGAATAGTAATTGGTTATTAAGTTACAAATGTATTTGGTCTTCTGTTAAAAAGTATGCACTAATGGTTAAATGTTACATCTCTATTTTTAAGTACTTCATACATGGCTACAACCCAGAGAGCATTTTTTTTTTGCCTAGGGTACTCTTTACTTATGTATTTTTGGAACGTTTGGGCCAAATCTGTTCCATCTTTGACCTTTGGGTTCTTTTCTTTTCTGTTTAGGCAAACAACTATGTATACCTTTCTCAGTATTAAATATACACACGTACTCACGTACTCACACACTCAGTATTAAACATACACACGTACTCACTCACATGACAAACAATTCCCAGACTTGCTTTTCTGACAAATAAATCAGTGCTAGTAGATCTTTAAAATGTCAAACTTCTCATTCAGCGTAAGGCCTGTCACTGTCCATGCGTTTCTCTGACGGTACCCCAAGTTTTACTGATTGGCATGGTTCCCACATGTCAGAACAGCACAACGTGCAAGACACCTATGCAGACCTATTCTGTCCCTGTAATTATTGCAGATTTTTTTTTTTTCTGACTTCTTGGAAGATTTACTACTCTCCCAGGCTCTTGGTCTCCCAGGGAGGTCAAAGAGCTTCAGGTAAGTTTGCTTTCCCTCCACTCTTTGAATACCAAGGTACCACCAAACCCTTTTCTGAGACCTCTTAACACACTGCTACATTATGCCACGTCTCAATCATGACTCATGGGCATGCTCAAAGGGCCAGCCCAGAAGAGCTTGCTACTTTAGAAAGGTGACTTCTCATTATTGCCATAACTTACAAAAACATACTTATAGACCTAAGAGTAGGAGGAACTGTTTTGGCATCTGCTGGTCCTGGGTTCAGATCACACCACTTACTTGCTCTGTAACTTTGTATATGCTTGTACCTCTCTGAACCTTAATGCCCTCATCTGTACAGTGGAAAGTGACACTATTAAGAATATAGGCTTGTTGTATAAATCAAGAACAAGCGTGTTTTAGAAGAAACGGACAACTATATGTATCCAATTATGTGGCAATAAGTAGAATTTTCTTTCCTGGCCTACCCCTATCTTGAATTAAAAATAAGGAACATGCTAGAAATATCAAAAAGTGAGACAGTAGCAAAAGGGGATACCCTGGTGACGTGCTGATGTTTAGAAATCAAAGCATTTTATAATATTGAGCTACTTCTGTCTGGTAAGTTGGTACGCGGACCAAGTGTACGTCTAGGATTATGCTATCACTTTCTTTTTGTTTTTAATTGCACTTTATTAATTTAAACAAATAGAGATGATGACTGCTTATGTTATCTTCGTAAATCTTTTGAAACATGCCCTCATAAAGACTTGAGAAAAGGCTGGATTTTTTAACTCAAAATACTTTTTTAAAAATAATTTTTATTGGAGTATCGTTGCTTTACAATAGTGTGTTAGTTTATACTGTACAGCAAAGTGAATCAGCTAGAGATATACATATATCCCCTCTGTTTTGGATTTCCTTCTCATTTAGGTCACCACACAGCATTGAGCAGAGTTCCCTGTGCTATACAGTAGGTTCTCATTAGTTATCTATTTTATACCAGGTATCAATAGTGTATATATGTCAATCCCAATCTCCCAATTCCTCACCACCCCCCATTACTTTCTACCTATTTAGGTGTTCCATTTCAACATAAGACTTGCCTACAATGTGATGAATTGACACATTTCAGCATGGAGTTGAGGTTATTTCCCAGTCTCAAGGTCTCCCACAGCTCTGAATATGCCCACGTGTATGTTGCATGTGAATTACTCATTGAAATTTACTCTAGGGAACATCACTTTTATGAACAATAGTAACCTGGCCCAAGGTAGTGGAGTTTGTATCCAACACAAGTGGACTTTTGGACTGAGAAAAGTGTTTTCTACCCTCTACTTTTAAGTCCTTGTCTGGGAAAGGACTATCCAGTTAGGAAATGATCCAGACGTGATGATTTGCTACATAATCTTCTGATCGCTTATTAATTTTTAGCATTTCTACAGGGATGAGACAAGCAAAGATGAAATGTAAAATTTAATTCAGTCTGCCAAGTGGGTTCTAATGTAAGAGAGAGAGAGTCTAGCTTTTCAATGGGAGCAGAGATTTTCCGTGGATGGACTCCTACATCTGCACCACCAGACTAGACCACTGCTCTGAATCACACTTTACGCTTCCAGCTTCTTGGGGATCCCATGCTAGTAACAGACTCAACAGGTCCAGCATCTAGCTCACCATCTACCTCCCAGTATGCTCTCCTTGCCCATTGCTTCTGTTTGTGATTCTCCTCTTCTTAGTCGATACCTGCAGACTCGCCTTGGGCTCTCCTTCACTTTCCTTCTGCCATCAGTCTTCTGGCCCTTTCCCTGCCAGAAAAGGGCCTGTTGGGCTTCCTAGTTAACCCGCTGGGGTTCCTTTCCCTTCCATCTGTTAATCATGTCGAAGTCCTCATCAGCCAGCGCATTTGGGCAACAGCTGCTTTGCTTTCTCTTCCTTCTAACAACCGACCGCCTTCCACCAACACACACACATCCTCTACTAAACTTCTGGAATCCCTGTGGGCATGTCATGCCTTTGCTGTAGAACCGGCTCCCTCTGCCTCAGTAAATGTTCTTGTCATGAAGATCCTTTCTCAGGATGTCCATCCCTATCTCCCACTCCTCTCCAACCCACACTTTTATTCTGATCCCTTTGCACAACCATTTCATCCCAGCCTTTCTGTCTTTAATACCTTCCCTCAATCACTCCGCCCCCAATGTCCAAAGCCAAGCCTCATATTCAAATTTCTGTTGAAATCTACCAACACATCTCCTTAAAATACTGTAGACCCTACGCACCTCTCCCGTCTCTATACCTATATAACCCCAGCACCACCCTGTTTAACGCTTAATAGCAGCTCTCTTTCCCCATCAGTCCTGTTTCCCTGGAAGACCACATGTTATGTAAGGGCTTCTACATCACGGTTCTCCTCTGCCTTCCCCCCTACTCATCCCTCACTCCCTACCCCAAGCAGAAGACACAGAAAGAGATCAGTAACACCCGTGGTGGATTGGAACTGAAGTTTGAACTCCCGCTGACTCCAACCTACACCCTCGACCCCTGCTGGGGGTAAACTGGAAATTCCGACATTCCCACCTTTGCCAGTCTTCACCACAATTACACAGGGTTAAGGACATATAGGGCCGAGTCATTCAACGTGTGCCACGTGCCTTTGAGAAAGACCTAAATAAAATCTCCAGGATTGCTCTGTTTATCAGTTACCTCGGCAGGGAGGTCGGGTAGAGGTGGGGAAGGAGAGGACTGTACAAACGCACATCGACTCTGAAAAGGTCTTCAGGCTGTAGAGGTGATGCAAAGATCCCGGCTTGGTCTGGCCTCGTCCCTCGTGCTGGGGTACGCTTTCACAGTCTTCCATTTGGGAGACACTGGAGTAAACCCTCGCCCCATGCGGCGGGGGCCAGGGGAGGGGGGAGATCGGCTTCCAAAAGCAATGGCTTGACTTGGCCTGTGTGAGGCTCAGATCGTTCTTGAGATGTAGAAAAGCCGGGCGGCCGAAACAGGCGCCGGCCGCCAGCGGAGCCGAGGGCGGCGAGGGAGTCGCGGACTCCGGCCCGCAGTGCGCTGACGCGCCGCTAGGAGGCGCCCCGACCGCGCCGCGGCCCCTCCCGCTGCCAGAGGAGGGCTCGGATCCCCTCCGCCAGCCCCCCGAGCCGCGGGACCAGGCGGCCGGCAGACCGCAGGGGACGCGCGGAGGATCGCCCGGGGCTGTCACCGCGGACGCGCCGCGCGCACCGACCCGGGCCGCGGGCATCGGGGACCGCCAGCCGCCACGCCCGCCGTTCCCCAGCCGGGGTCTTCGGCTCCCGCCGTCCGGTGAGCACCGGCCGGGCGGAGGGCGATGTCCGCCCGGGCCCGCCGCGGTCCCCGGGGCAACCGGGAGCCGCCCCTCGCGCCCCTCTGCTGCTTCTCGGCCGCGCTGGTGGTGCTGTGGTCGCCCGCCTCGCAGGCGTTCAACTTGGACGTGGACCAGCTCACGGTGTACGGCGGCCCCGAGGGCAGCTACTTCGGCTACGCGGTGGACTTCCACGTACCTGCCGCTCGCACGTAAGTTTCCCCGCGCGCGCGGGCCCACCCCGCCCCAGGATGGGTCCCTGCCCCTCTGCCGGGGGACCCGCGCCTGTCCCCGCAGCCTGATGGCAGGCGATCGTGAGAGCCCATCGCGCTGCCCGCTGGGGGTCCCGTCCGGCTCCCCGCCACCAGCCTCTTCTCTCGCCTTCCATGCTAGATGTGCCTTGTGAACTTTGAGCTAGGGACATGCCGCTTGCCTAGAATCCGAAGGTCCCCGGGAAGTCCCGAGACAAAGACTTCAGCATCGTACAAAGGGGGAAACGGGACCGAGCGGACTCAAGCCAGTGAAAACCACGACCGCAACATGGTCTGTTTATACGTAGCCTGTAACCGTTAAGGGTCTGGGCGCAAGTGCTGTCTGCTACAAGCAGCTGGGCTCTGTCCTTGGCTATTCCCCCCCACCCCCGCCCGCCCCTCTTCCCTCAACTCACTATATACATAGCTCCACCTAGAGAAGAATTAGGACTATTTGCACCCTCTTCCAAACCAGGTTTCAGACACCCATAGGTTTCCGCGAGGAAATCAGGTTTGACAGTCGGTCTCCATCCTAAACACGTTTCTGCCCTTGACCCCGACCCTAGTCTCCGTGGGCAGGCTGCTCCAGAGACTGCGTCGCCTGCGCTCACGTTTATGATTCCCAAGGAGTAATTCCTCTCCAACCCTTTTCGCAGAGCGAGTGTCTTGGTGGGAGCGCCCAAAGCCAACACCAGCCAGCCAGACATCGTGGAAGGGGGAGCTGTCTACTACTGTCCTTGGCCCGCCGAGGGGTCCGTGCAGTGCAGGCAGATACCGTTTGACAACACCAGTAAGTGATACTTGTCATTCTCAACTGTGGGTCCTGGTTTCAAAGAGCCACAGCCATCCTGGAGTCAACTGTCCACTTTCTTTGTGCTCACGTGGCCTGTCTGATGGGTCTGTGTTGTGGGCAGCGCAGGTCCCTAGAGAAATCAGCTTTTTAAAGCCGGAGTGAAGGGGAGGAAAATGTTGAGTGCACCCCAGAGGGGGAATGGTATTTTGAGCGTGGGTTTTTGGGCGCATCCTGGTAACTTCTGTTCCCTTACTCTTCCGAAAAAAGCATTTTCAGGGGGAGTGGATGGTTTGGAGAAAGGCAGATGTTATACCCTAACCTTGATTCCGGAGAGAATTTGGTTACTTCCCAAGGACAAATCTGGGAAAAGACAGATCCTTAGCATTAACAGTGCCCAAGCTCTGGAGGCAAGAGTCAGCTGCTACAAACCCAGATATCACTCTATGTTGCTGTTTAATTCTTTACAGAAAGACAGAGTTTTCTTTCAAAATATTGGACATTGGATGCAAACTAGTACAGGCAGAGTGTGGATGGATTACATTCATTTCCAAAATCCCTGGACAGATGTTTCTTATTTAATTAAAGGGAAAATACGTTTTAAACAATTCAGGCTGTTTATGTTTCCTCTGGTGTTTTCTCCTTGGGTCTTGAGAAAACAATTTAAACTTAATGCTTTCAAAAACGTTAACACTGAATGTTTTAATCTGTACTCCAAAACGTTATGAATTCAAAAGGTATATATTATCAGGAAGCAAATACCTCTTTTCAGAAAAATGTGAATGTGTCAACTCAAATAATGTTCTTTGATGAACAATCAATTAAAATACCTTTTGCACCACACAGCTATTTTATGATATATTCTTCAATATTGTTACATTAGTATGAATTTAGAATTTATGTAGAACATCAGTTTTCACAGAATTTTGATGAAATTGGATGGGTGTTATTTACCTGTTACTTTAACTGATTTGCAGTTTTTATTTTAAAGGAGAAAATAGTTTCAATTCTAAGTATATGGGAATCATTTCAAAGAAAAAACTCCTATGCAAGCATTAGCTTGAATTATGACCAAACTAGGAAATATTTTATGAAAACACTTTAAAATTATGTTTTTCATATGTGTCTATATATGGTCACAACAGCTCATTTACCATTTTATGACTAATTCAGTTATTTCATACCAATTTTTATAAACTTTTAAAGTTTAACTATTAGAAACTGGAAAAATTAAACCACTTGATATTAATTTGTGAAAGAAATCTTTCAATTTGTTGTTGAATCAGGACTTTAGATGCTTCTAATTACTGAGCTCTAGCTTGAGAATAAATTTCCTAAATCAGAACAATTAAGCATAAAGTTAAAGGTATTTTACTAATCCACATCAAAATCATTTGTATTTTAAATGTAAGCCTTGATAAATAAAAACATAAATTGTTGGCATACTTGAATTTAAGCTAAGGGAAATTAGCACTTGCATTTTGAGACATCTGATGTATTTTTACCAACAGTCAATCTATAGTCATGGACATGAATTTAATAACCTTCTAGAATAGTCCCATAACATATCAACATATCAAATCAGGATCTGGTTAGTATATTTTCTCTTTGATAAGGAAGAGTCAATATCTTATCCAGATAAGATAAGTCACACCTGAATACCTTTCTAAGTACTAATCCCAGTAGACATCACCGTTCAACAAATGAAAACCAGAGAATACAGACATCAATATGAATTATTGAAAACTGACCACTCCCAACCAAAGCTTTCCAGTGTTAAATTACAATAGGCAGCATTTCCCAAAAGTTCATTCTAAAGCAACTGTTCAGAGCTTTGAATTCAGTTTCCCACAGAGAACTAATGCTGAAAGATGGTGCTTTGGTTTCCAGAATAACCCATAGGAATGCACTTAACCCTTACTGTAGCTGAGTCATATTTGCAATGAAACAGTAGGGGACAAACTAGTACAATTCTGGCGATTAACTAAATAGGAAAATAATGAGTGTTGAGAAAATATCAGTGTTCCTTGGAGAAAGGGGGGTAGATGACACCTTCTGCACAGGTTCTCAGGAAGACATCTGGATGTTGCAAAGGGCTTTCGAGATTAATGCTGCTGGTTCTACAACTATGTCTTATTTTACTCCTAAATGGATGGGGTTTTTTTTCTTTTTTTTCTTTTCCTCACGGCATGCAGGATCTTAGTTCCCCAATCAGGGATCGAACCCATGTCCCCTGCACTGGAAGCATGGAGTCCTAACCCCTGGACCACCAGGGAATTCCCTGGGGTTTTTCTCTTGAGAGATGCATTCATCCTACTATTTTATACTTGCAACCATAATCGCCGTAACTTGAGGGTTCATTAAGTGGAACAAAGTGAGGGAACCAGGGAGGGAGATAGACGTTTCTGAAATAATTGAGCAAGAAATGAAAAAAAAAAAAAAAAAGCAAGGCATAGGAGGCCACACAACATTTGTAAGAAATGAATGGTCTATGACGGAATGAACAAAGCAGTGAACAGTGAAAGCCTGGGCGAGTTTCAGAGAGAGAAGAATGACTGAGAAAAGAAAGTTCCCCATTTAGCCATCAGGGGGTACTGTGGGCCCAGGAACCTTGGCTGCTACTGGGAATGGCCTGAGAATGGGTGGGGGAATAGGAATCAGAGGACTGTGGCTCAGGGGTTTGCTATTGAGTGGGGGCCAGCACACTACATACACATCATTTCTACCAAAGACCTTATCCATGAGCCACAAGACGGTGGAACTGCCAGTGAATGCCGTTTGCTGCAAAGCTGTGAAAGGAAGGGAGGGACAGCAGGAGCCTGTAGAGCTATTTCCAGTTCAAGTGTTGGTTCTGTGAGCAGAGTATGATCTTGGAACCAAAGATGAAAAGCAGAAACAGAGGCATTCTGGCTCTGGGTGTTGCAGTCAATACTACCAGATGTGTTGCATTTATTCATCACCTACTATGTACCAGTCACTTATACACGTTATTTCTAATCCATACAACAAAATGACCATGTAAAACCCATTTTATGAGTAAGGCAACAGACATCAAAGGTGTTTAAAAGATACATCCAAGGGCTTCCCTGGTGGCGCGGTGGTTGAGAATCTGCTTGCTAATGCAGGGGACACGGGTTCGAGCCCTGGTCTGGGAACATCCCACATGCCGCGGAGCAACTAGGCCCGTGAGCCACAACTACTGAGCCTGTGCGTCTGGAGCCTGTGCTCCGCAGCAAGAGGGGCCGCGACAGTGAGAGGCCCGCGCACCGCGATGAAAGCCCTCGCACAGAAACGAAGACCCAACACAGCCAAAAATAAATAAATTAAAAAAAAAAAAAAAGATACATCCAAGACCACACAATGGTAAACAGTAGGTGCAGGGCTGGTCCTAACAGACTGCAAGTTCAAGGTTGGATCCTATGGAGCTGAGGCACCGCTCACCTTCCCTCCCCCTCCTCCACTCCCCCACCCCAAAGTTACCTTCACAGGTTCCAGTTCAAATGATCCTCCAGAGAAGATCTGAAAGGGGAAAGCAGTTTGGGCAGAAGGTTGTGGAAACCAGAGGTCGTAGAGACAGCCTTTGTCTTGGTGGGAATGATGGGTTGTATATGCCCCCTCAGCTGCCTCTTGTCCTACCCTCTGCCCATGGGCAGCAACGTGCAGGTTTCCCCCAAAGAGGAAGAAAATTTCTCTGCTTGACAAAGTAGGGGCTCTGAGTGCTGGACACCCGCAAACTGAGATGCACATAATAGAGTGTGATGCGTCGGCATCAATATAGATCACGTTACAGATATACCTTTGTACAGAGAGCCAGGACTGTCTCTGTCTTCCACCCTGTCTGCTTTTACTATTACATCTGAATTCGAGACATTCTAAGTAAATTTGACCTTTTAATGATGTTGTTTCAACTTGTTCAGGCCCTGGGGGTGTCTATAAATTAATGCTGGCTGTGGTAACTTACTAAACTCTCTCAGCCTAGACACTGGGGGAGACTGGCCTATAATTTAGACCCTGAATCTGGTTGTGATCTTGAACCTTAGTTTATTTAAGGTCAACTGCCTTTTTTTTTCTTTCTGCCTTTGCGTTTGAAATATTTTTCATGAAATAGTAGTCATTTATTTTATTTTTACTTTATCCTATAACCTGGATTTTAAAAATTACTTACCATAAATGCAAAAATAGAGGAAGCTGGGAATTGCCTAGCACTTCAAATGTATGAATACTATTAAAATCTGTGGTCCTTTCAAGTATGAAAAAAGAAAACTTTCAGGAAGCATATGGTGGTGGGGAGGGAAAAGGGTAGATAATTTTCCTGCTCTGCACAAAATCAAGTGGCTCCAAAAATGTCCTCTCAGCTCCCTCCTGGCTTTCCTTCTTACCTCACTAAAATAAAATACCCCCAACACCAAACTGATTTCTTCCACTTTTGCCTCTAAACTGTGCCCCACGTCTTCAATGTAGAACATCACATCTGCCAAATTCATGCCTCTCCTTTCTAAATCTACTCCAAGGTTCATTGTTTTTCTTCTTCCTACATTTTCCAAACCCATGTGTGGATTACATAAAAACTCCTAGGTTACAGCTGTCCAGCTAGAAGAAGGGTGAATGAGACAATGAAACAGACAGTCCATCTTTGGAATGATAAGAAGGCAAATTGCAACAGTGGTAACAAAAGCGGAGTACACAAATATTTGATTGTTTTAAATGCTCGAATGCAACCTTTTGCAGTGAAAGATAATTGCATGTGCTAATAATGATGATAATAATCACAGCATTAGTAATCACGGAGGGGCAAATAGTTGGGAACCCTCCCAGTTAGAGACCCACTTACAGAGTGAACAGGAAGAGGTGGGAGGTACCATTGAGATTTGGAAATCATCTGAGAAAGACAACCAGCATTTGCCTGGCCTTAATTTAGCATCTTTGTGTTCAAAAAAAAAAAAAAGAAAAAAAAAGAAAGAAAGAAAAAAGTAAAACTTAAAATGGAAGACAATTTGGTTAGGGTATTTCAAAGCTCTAAAATGGTAAGATTTTTTCGGAATTGTGTTTTAGCTTGGAGCCGGGAAGCCTTTGTTGGGGGTGGAGGGGCGGGCAGGAGTCTGTTTTATTTTTCATTTCATGTCGAGTGAGCCCACAATAAGAAGCAGCTTAAAGCATCTGGCGCTGTGACTGGTACAGGGTTGTTTTTCGATAGCATTGGGTGTGCCCTTTTTCTCGTGTGAGGGTTGGGAAACATATTGGTCACATAAGTCTTGCTTTTCTAACTTCCTCAGAAAGAAACCAGTTTTTGTTCAGGAACAAAGCAAAGGCAAATGCAGGGCAGAGCTATCCCAGTAAATGACAGAGGAGATAACACCAAGGTGATAGAACTCAGAGGGAGCAGATATCTGGACTCCAGTAAGTTCAATTGAAAGTGGAAAAAAAAAAAAAAAAAAAAGAAAGGTGGAAGGCAGCCCAAAGATAACCTGCTCCTTTTAAGAATCAATATTGCCAGAGTTAGGGTAAGTTTTGCTTCTCACACACACATGAAAAAAAAAATGTATACACACACACACACACACACAGATTAGGGCAGAAAGCTTACTCTGCTAATTACTGATCCCGCTGAGTCATCAGGGGTGCTTAAGCTGGAAGGCTTACTTATTCTAGAAGCAGTTCATGATGGCTCCCATGACTGACAGGCTGGCCCAACAGATGCAACCAACATCCCTCAGCTTCTCGCAGTTGGCTCTAACTTTCATGTGACAGAACACAATGGCCATCGAAGTCCTGGCATGAGAAGTGAAGGGGGAGCAGTCCCCACAGCTCGCAGCACCGGAGGAAGCAATTAGAAAACGGAAGTCCTTGAAAGTCCAACTAGAAATGGGAAACAGATCTGCTCTACGGCTAGTTGGGTAGAATGAGCGTTAGGCGCCTGTTGCTTAATCTGCAAAATTCTTTCAAGAAGCTGGACGTGTGTGTGATGCAACAGGCTTCCGGGCTCTTGGCAGGAAGAATCCGTGCAGCAGCTGCAGCATTCTGGGAGGACTGTAAGAAATCGCCTTGAAATTGTTCCGAAGGCAAGAAAAACGCACTGGCGCATTGAAGCCGGCCAGGTGTGATGTACGAGTTCAAACTTTACCTGTTGTGTACAGAGTCCTGTATCTGTGAGTTGTGTTGATGAAGAGAATTGCTGACATTTCTAACAAGCTCAGCTAAGCAGTTCCCTGATGGACACCATCCAGATACACAAACATGGGTTTTTGAGGAAGAGAGAGAAAAGACTAATTATTGATCTTCTTAAAAGCGCGCACTTTAAAAATAGTTAATTTTCAGAATTCAGCTCAAATACATTTTCACATAACATTTTAGTGCATCAGGCAAGGTGTATGTGTATAATGGAACGCTAAAATAGATGAAAAGTAGTTTCGATTCTGGGTCACGTTTATAGGGATTTAAGGTAGATAAGCAAATCGTGATGCACGAATAAGCAATTTATACTTTAAACATCCTACCTAATACACCGGTGTTGCTCTGTTATGGACCTCAGCCAGGCAGCTCTCAGACCAGCCGGGAGGGAATGGGGCTCGTCTCTAGCCCTGCAGAAAGGCCAGCTCCTGGATCTCTGAGATTTAGACCCAAAGGTCTACAAGTGGAGGAATTCTTCTAGATCCACAGACACTGGCCAAAGTGATCAGTTACCCTTTTAATTGTTTTAGGAGAAGTAAAGCATAGATTATAAAAATAAGTCTTTATAGTAATGGTTGCCAGGCATTAGGAGTAGGAAAGAGGGGTTGTCTCCAAAGGGGAAGACCAAGGGAATTTGGGGAGCTGACGGAACTTCCTGCATCTTGATTGTGATGATGGATCCGTGACGGTATGTGTTTATCAAAATTCATTAAACGGTACATCACCAAGAGTGAACTGTACTGCGTGTAAATAAAACCAAGAAAGAAAGAAAAAGCATCATGGAGCACGGCCATTGCTATGAGCACGTGGGCTTAAACTCTAGACGACGGGAAGGTCCGATGTAATAATAGCTGGAAGTATAAGGACACATCCCTGAAAAGCTAAGTAAGTCACCTTACTGCCCCCAAATAGGGCCAAACAATGTGTCAGATCTTCAGACCTTCTACACATTGTTTAAATAAAGAACACTATATTCCGAACGTGTTTGGCAAGAAAACTGTGAATGGATGGGCTTCCCTGGTGGCGCAGTGGTTGAAAGTCTGCCTGCCGATGCAGGGGATGGGGTTCGTGCCCCGGTCCGGGAAGATGGGAGGATCCCACATGCCACGGAGCGGCTGGGCCCGTGAGCCATGGCCACTGAGCCTGCGCGTCCGGAGTCTGTGCTCCGCAACGGGAGAGGCCACAACAGTGAGAGGCCCGTGTGCCGCAAGGCCCGTGTACCGCAAAAAAAAAAAAAAAAGAAAACTGTGAATGGAAACAGTTGAATCAGAATAAATCTTTGCAACGAAGCATCATACTTACTAATTCTCATATCCTTGCTGAAATTTAGGGGCATGGGACCTCTCATTGATCATCATTAAACTAAGGAGGTCTTACTTCAAACACATTATTGTAGTAATCAAAAGTAGTATAACTGCACTGCAGAGCATTAACTTATTAACATTAGGTCAATTTTATTCTTAAGCTCTGAGAGTTGACACGTGGCCACAGATTTGTGTATGATGTTGCAAAAGCCTCTGTATCCATCTGCTCTGATTTACAGGACATGTAGAGATGAGAGAGAAGGGCACACACCATTGCTACAGGAATAGGTTTATGCGAGGACCCTACACAGCCCAGGTTACACACAGCATCTTACCCCAGGTGTACTGGGTCAGGGCCAACTCCCCCCAGCCAGGTTACGGCTCCATTTCAGATCGGTTTGTTGTCATTCCCCACGATTTGCCCACGTGCCTCTGGCATAAGCCACCCCCACCTCTTATCATATGGTTTCCATAATACGTCACGGCACAGCTTACCTCTCAGCATCTATTAGGTACACCCGTGTCCCCACTTACCCTGAGCCCATGTCCTGGTGCCTCTCTCTTAACCACCCAGAACATCTTATTTTCCAGGAACGATTTTCTGGTATTTTTCTGGCTTCTCTCCTCCTACAATTCCCAGTGGAAAATACGTTTCAAAAATTAATTCTAAAGTTGCTGCAGATCCTTTTTTAGAAGAAAGGGTGCATAACACTAAAAAATAACATTTTCAAACATCCTACATATGGATGTGTCTCATGTAAATGATGGTATAAATCACACAATTGGGTATTATAGAACCATAAAAAAATGAAGCCTACCAAGAATCAGGATTAAAATGGGGAAATGCTTTTGTTTTAATATTAAGTGAGGACTTCCCTGGTGGCACAGGGGTTAAAAAATCCGCCTGCCAATGCAGGGGACATGGGTTCGAGCCCTGGTCCGGGAAGATCCCACATGCCGCCAAGCAACTAAGCCCGTGCGCCACAACTACTGAGCCTGCACTCTAGAGCCTGCGAGCCACAACTACTGAGCCCGTGTGCCACAACTAATGAAGCCCACGCACCTAGAGCCTGTGCTCTGCAACAAGAGAAGCCACCGCAATGAGAAGCCCACGCACCGCAACAAAGAGTAGCTCCCGCTCGCTGCAACTAGAGAAAGCCCACGCGCAACAAAGACCCAATGCAGCTAACAATAAATAAATTTATTTAAAAAAAACTAAGTGAAAAACATAAAATTCAAAATTGTGTCTACAACTTGTAGAAGAGTACAAGAGATGATATGCAATGAGAGGCTATCAGGAAATGTAATTAAAGCTGTTTTTTTTTCTTCTTTTTCTAGTGCATTTATTACTTATTTGTAAAAACCATGAACAGGTATTTATCTATGATCAGGAAAAATAAAGATAAAATGAAACATGCAAAAATGTCTAAATGAAATTATTGAGTTCACGGAAGTGTTATGGAGATTAACAATGGAAAACCACAATTCAGGTTCTGTATTGGCTGAAAGCAATCTTAGTTGCTTCCTCTTTTGTCTTGAGTGTAGGTGGTAGAGTAGTTTAGAAATGTACTTATTTACGCAGAGGTGTTTATGCTTCAAAATACTGAAGACCAAGGGTGTTTTCAATGACAGTCATATGTGTAAAAATAAGAAGGTGCAGTGTATCTCCTGTTTTCATTCTAGATTGCTCCTACATCAATAGAAACATAGGCTTGGTGGTCTGACATAACAGTTTCTAGAGCCTTTTAGAATAAGAGAGCTGTTTGTGGAGGCAAACTGCCTTACTGAGTCCACCAAATTAAAGGCTGATTTCATCCAGAAACGCCCTCATAGACATATCCAGAAATAATGTTCAGTCAAATATCCAGGCATCTCATGATCCAGTCAGGTTAACACACAAAATTAACCATCACATCTTCTTTGAGACTTACAATATATAGTCTCCTTGAAAAGGCACTGAGAATTCATGAACGAAAGAAACCCGTTGGACCCACAGGATAGAATATTTTTTGACAGTCATTTCTCCTCACATGTCTTAAGCCAAAGAATGCCCAGGGATTACTGTAGTATCAAATAACCCAAAATCTCTGGCTTAAACCAACAAGGTTTATTGCTTTTTCACACTATCTGGTTAATATGAACTGGAGAGGAGCCTCTGCTTATTCAAGTGACCCAAAGACCCATGCGGATGGAGATTCCTCATTGACACATGCTTTCAAGGTCACTCTAACTGGGAAGGCATGTGGCAAATTGCACATCGTCTATTAAAAGTTCCGCCAGGAATTGACATTTACTACTTCTGCTCACATTTGGTAGACCAAAGCACGCCTAGAGGTTGGCCAGGCCAACTTATTTGAATATCTAACACTTTGTGGTAGACTGGTGTATTTACGCACACCTATCAAAACTCTTTGTGCACAACCTTTAGAAGAATACTAGAAAGGAAATGCAATAGAAGAGGTTGTCTTTGCAAATGCGATGAAAACAGGTTTTTCTTCTATTTCTAATGGACATATTTTTCAGGACCTTTTTAGGGGGGACCTGAAATAACATAGTTCTTTGGGGCTACGGTCCCAATCCCCACATGTATGGTAAGAAGCAGACACATGGCAAGGAAACGAAGGTGTTTCTATCAACAGATGTGAAGATATGGGTGAAACTCATACTGACAATCAGTTCTCAACTTGTTCCACCTGGCCTCCATTCTTTGGCACAGATATTGTCTGGGAGGACTGAGTACCCTTCATCCTTTAAGTCAGGCTCCTTGGGTGACATGTTATTAAATCATAATGTCTTTTCCCTTCAAAGCATCCTTTGGTTAACTTTAACTCATTTTTACTTACAAAATGCAGTTGACCCTTGAATAACAGGGATTTGAACTGTGCCAATCCATTTATAGGAGGATTTTATTTCAATAAATATTACATTATTAAAGGATCCTTGGATGGTTGAGTCTGCAGATGCAGAGCTGTGGTTACAGAGGGCAGACTGTAGAACTTGAGCACCTGACACTTTTGGTATCCTTGGTGAGTCCTGGAACCAATCCCCAGCATCGTTCAAGGGTCAACTATTTTCTCTTAAGGAACAGTGGACTTGAAAATAAAGCTTACAGTTAGCAAACAGTAAAATCAAATTTCAGGGACAAGAGGAGCGTTAGTAACTTTCTTCAAGCGGGTGCTGTCCTTGACCCTGGAATTATGGCCATGAACTTACCCTTGTGGGATTTATAGTGAATAGCCAGTGGCAAGTTGAGAAAAAGTAAGGCAAGGCTAAGGGGACAGAGAGTGGGGTGTGTGTGTGTGTGTGTGCGCGCGTGCACGCGCACACGCGTGCATGCGCACGTACACTTTCTTTTTTAGATTGGCTGCGGTATTATTTTCCTGTTGCTGCTGTAACAAATTACCACGTACTTCGTGGCTTTGAACAACACAAATTGATTATCATAGAGTTCTGGAGGCCAAGTCTAAAATGGGTCTCACTGGACTAAAATCAAGGTGTTGGCAGAGCTGCGCTCCTTCTGGAAGCTCTGGGGAAGAATCTGGTTTCTTGCTTTCTCCAGCTTCTGGAAGTTGCCCACATTCCTTGATTCATGGTCCTCCTCCACTTTGAAAGCCAGCAATGTTCGGCTGAGTGCTTCTCACACTGCCGTGTTTCTCGTTCTCCTTTTCTGCCTCCTTGTTTCACATGAAAGGACCTGTGTTATTACTTTGGGCCCTCCAGATAATCCAGGGTAATCTCCCTATTTTAAGGTCAACTGATTAGCAACCTTAATTCCATCTGCAGCCTTAATTCTCCTTTGTCGTGCAACCTAACATAGTCGGGTTTGGGGCATTAAGATGGAGACATCTTGGGGGCTATGATTTTGCTTACCGGAGGTGGTCAGAGAAAGTTTCACTGAGGAGGTGATGTTTGAGCACGGGCCTAAATTAAGTGAGGGAAGGAACCATGTGGTATGGGGCAGGGGGAATGTTCTACGTTGCAGGAGAGTCAATGTTAAGTCCGGAGAGGATAGTGTTCTTGGGAAATGGAGAAAGGCCACTGGGTTAAAGAGAAGTAAGTCAAGAAAAGAATGATAGAAAATGAGGCCCGAGAACCAGGTCTAGGCAAGATTATATAGCACCTTAAAAGCCAGAGATAGGACTTTGGATTTTATTCTAAGAGTGATGGGCAGCCAATGGTGTTTTGAGTAGACAAGTAACAGAATTTGAATTATGTTTTTAAAAGGATCGGTTTAATAGCGTGTAGGCAACCAAGAGCGGAAGCAAGGGGATGGGGTAAGAGACAGACCCATCGTCTGGTGGTAGAAAAGTGCAGTTTGGGTTGAATGATAGCACTTAGGGTTGAGAAATGGTTGGATTTGGGATTTATTTGAAAGTGCAGTTGGTAGAATTTTCTTTATGGATCAGATGAAGGGTACAGAAGAAGGAGAAAAATCTGATCTGAGTAACTGGAGGAATGGGACTGAGACAGGAAACAGCGGGGAAGGAGCAAATCTTAGAGAAAATATCCAGTTGAGTCCAGACACGAGAAACTGGGGATGCTTATTAGACATCCAAGTGATGTCAAGCGAGCAGTTAGATAAATAAACCCGTGGTTCAGGCAAGAGGTTTGGAGATTTAAATGTGGAAGTTGTAAGTATGTAGATGATATTTAAGGCCATGACTTAGGGAGATGGTGGGAATGAAGACAAGAAGTGAGGAGAAGCGAAGTGAAGCAAAGAGAAGAGAGGAGGGGAGGGGAGGGGAAAGGTCAAGGTTGAGACAGAGTCCTGGAGTCCCTGACATTTAAAGAAAAATTAGAGAATTGAGGAGGATGTGTAAACAATGATAAGAAGGAGTGGCCGGTTAGACAAAGGAGGTCAAGAAGCCAGTGAAGCAATTCGTGTGCATTGGAGTGAACCTTGAACATCTGATTTGGTCACAGAAAGTGACTGACGGCTGATAAAAGTAGTTGCAGGGGCATGAGTGTCAGGAGAGAATGGGAGAAGACCAACAGGAGACAGCAAGTCTGTAGAGCCATTTTTTCCCAAGGAGTTCCACCCCAAATGGGACCACAGAAATGAAATCATCGAGAAGACATGACAGCGTGTTTGTAATCTAATAGGAATCGTCCGGTCGATAGGGAAATGATGATGTTGATTAAAGGAGGAGAAGGGTGTGCAGAAACAGATTCCTGAGTAGATGAAAAGGGCTGGGTGGGACTTAACACAGATGGAGGGATTGGCCTTGGAGGAGCACAAAGACGGCCCATCCTTAGAGAGCAGAGAAAGCAGAGCGAGAGTGGGTTTGTGGGTTTGGCAATAGAAGGAAGAAAACGATCTTCTTTCATTTCATCTATTTTTCAGTGACATAAAAAGCAAGATTATCAGCTGAGAGTGAGGAAGTAGACGGAGAAGGTTGAGATAAGGAGAAAATGTAAATAGTAACAGTGAAATGGCAGAATGCATTAAGCAACAAAGCGCACAGGGACTGCCTGGTAAATCCTACTTAAAATCTGAATTTATTTGGGGAGGGAATACATTTTGCCTCTGCTCAACCTATAGTATGGTCCTACTTGTTTGGGGTAGGGTTTAAGATTTCCCAGACGATAATCCCATCTTGGGTATTAATCTTCCATAAGTATACACTGCAGAAACAGAAGGTTTGAATGCTGAAGTTCCTGTTTTGTGTAATGTTGGGAATGGTGATTTTGTTTTAAAACCACAAAATGAACCATTTTGTTAGATGATGGTTGGTTCCCTTTTTACCACATCTTCTGGCAACAGGGATGAGGTCCTGAGGAAAATACAAGCATACAACAGGAGCTTTTCAAGCGCTATTGGGAGGCAAGTTTATATAGCCTTCATCCTGAAACCCAATCATATCCTGTATTTAAAAGTATTGCTTTGAGGTCATAGTGAAGAGATTTATGTCGTTCAGTCTGCTTCCTGAGATTCCCATGCTGAGAGATTTTCATAACTTCTTGAAGCAAATGCATTTTGGGGACCCGAACAGAGAAGCATGCTATTCTCTTCACAATTGGAAGGTGACATATAAGTTAAGAGTTCTCATTTCCCCAGCTATGTCAAGAGCCAAGATATTCGATCCCAGGTAATTATTCCAAGTATGCGAAAATCTAGAGATGAGAGAAAGTGAAAAATTCAAGGAGCTGAAAGAAAATCACTATGGTTGGGAATGGCATGAAATGACGATGCTGGCAAGATAAGGGTGGGATATGGCTGGTTTTAAGAATTTTGGCATTTTAGAAAGAACTCTAGTGTCAGGATGGAGAATGCATTTGAAGGTGACAAGCCTGGAAGAAGGGAAACCAGGTAGGGGACCACTGCAGCCACTGAGGCTAAAGAAATGGGAGTCACCCCAGGGAAGTGGCCCAGGAATGGAGAGAAACAGATGGACTTGAGAGAGATCTAGAAGGAGGCACCAGCAGGAATTGGTAACTGAGTGGCGATGGGAGGTGTGGTACAGGGTTGGTGGTTGTCAAGGATGCATTCCAAGCTTCTGGCTTGGTTCACGGGGCTGCCATTCTACTAGGTATAAATAGCAAGCAAGACAGACGTGCTCGCTGGGCTTGAAATGTTCAAGTCCAGTGGAAGAGAAGACGAGTGCCTGGCAGCCCTAACAGAGGGATAAGCGCTATAACAGGAGAAAGTGGAAAAGGGTTTAGGTGTGCAAAAGAGGGCTCTTGTTCTTGACTGAAGGGGGAACTTTTTGTGTGGCTGGGAAAGCGTCTCGGAGGAGGCATCATTAAAGGTCAGAGGTGAAGGGTGAATGTGTGTGTGTGTGTGTACACACACGCACACACGTGTCTCTCTCGAGGTGGGTGAGATGGGAAGGAAAACCATTCCAGCCAGTGTATGTGAGGTGGAGTGGGTTGTAGCAGGTGAGGTCAAAGTTGAGATTCAGTCTCTACCACCCACCTGTAACCAGCTCTGCCCCGCAGATTTGCCTGTTTCCTACGAGGAGCCACAGAGCGTTGTGTCTGATCTGCCCCAGCTGGCTTCTCATCTCCCTTTGGAGAGGTGATTCTTTCATTTCTTGATATTTGCTCCTCTAGCTGCATCACGTAAATGAGAACACACACCCAAGGAATTACTTGCATCATACCAACAAAAGTCCATATGTATTTCTAGAGCAAACCTTACATATGGCCTCCGTCAAATTACATATGAAAAACATTTAAATGATTTTATAGGATGTAGAAACAAATGTCTGAGGAACACTAGCTAGGCCCTATTGATTATTAAAAACAGGAAGTTGGAAACGTGGTCTTTATTCTCCAGAAGATGATATAGATGTGGAAATAATTGTAGCAGAAAACTGATATTCTCATCTAGATCAGGAAAACTATATAATAGGAAGATTGTAATACAATATTTACTAGTGCCATCCAAAACCCATATTTATGAACATTGTTACTAGAACTCTAAAAGCATACTTTCAGCTCATTTAACATTATTAGTTATTTAGTTATGTGTGGAACCAAACATTTAAATAGTGATATGAAAAATACAATTTAAAATAAAAGCCTCATGATTTCCAGAAAAGAAATGTCTTAAACTAGAGGAATGAGCTAGAAGCCTCAAACTCTGAATGGCTGGATGGGTTTATAAAACAACAGTGAGTGTGTCCAGGGAGGGGGGATTCCAATGGCCCTTCACTTACTACTTTATACAATTTTTTATACAAGTTTTCTTACTTTATATTGTTTGAATTTTTAAAAACAATAATCTGAAAGAATTTCAATTTGAAAAGAAAGAGTTTGGGGCCTTACATTTTATTTTATCTTATTTCACTTCATTTTTTATTTCACCTGCATTTCTTCACTACATTTTCTCCCATATATTCTCCATGATTCTTTTTTTTTAAAAAAAACTTTAAAAAAAAAAAAAAAACTTTAAAAAAATAATTAATTAATTTTTTTGCCTGCATTGGGTCTTCGTTGATGCAGGTGGGCTTTCTCCAGTTGTAGCGAGCAGGGGGCTACTCTTTGTTGCAGTGCACAGGCTTCTCATTGCGGTGACTTCTCTTGTTGCAGAGCATGGGCTCTAGGCGCGTGGGCTTCAGTAGTTGTGGCATGTGGGCTCAGTAGTTGTGGCACACGAGCTCACTTGCTCCGTGGCATGTGGGATCTTCCCGGACCAGGGCTCGAACCTCTGTCCCCCGCACTGGCTGGTGGATTCCTAACCACTGCGCCACCACCGGGGAAGTCCCTCCGTGATTCTTAACCATGTGTGAATGGCTATTTGTCAAGCATGGCCCTACATTTTAAAGCAGCTTTTAAGAAAGTGATTTGGATTAATTGACAAAAAAGGAGGAGTGGAATTTTGCAAGAGAAGCTTCATGTACAAAGTCTGGGAGTAAGACTCAATAGGGAACAGAGAGGAAGCTGCCTGAATGGAAGGAAACGCCATATCTGGAGATCAGGTGTGGGGTCTGGGACCTACATGGTGGAGGGCGGGATAGTTAGATCTGATCTACTAGGTAATGGCAAGAAAACGAGTATGCCCGTGTGTGTTTGTGTGTGTGTTTGTGTACATGCACACCTTTGTATACAGTATACATATATGATATAAATAATAAATCTCAGTTATAATAGAATGTTTATTTAATCAGAATAACATATTTCTGTCCACAATGGATGAATGAATAAAGAAGATATAGATATCTTATATACATGTGTATATATATACATGCACACACAATAGACTATTACTCAGCCATTAAAAAGGAGGAACCCCTGCCATTGGCATAATGGACCTTGAGAGTATTATGCTAAGTGAAATAAGTCAGACAGAGGAAGATAAATACTGTATGATCTCACTCATGTATGGAATCTAAAGAAAAAAAGAACATCTCATAGAAAAAGAGATCAGACTTATGGTTATACCAGAGCTGGGGGATGGGGAGAAGGGAGTCAAAAGGTAAAAACTTCCAGCTATTAGATAAATAAGTACTAGGGATGTAATATACACCATGATGACTATAGTTAACGTATATAAAATAATGCATGTATACACATAAACACACACACACATATATATGTACAGTATATATGAAAGTTGTTAAGAGACTCGATCCTAAGAGTTCTCATCATCAGGAACACATTTTTTCTTTTTGTGTGTGTGTGTCTATGTGAGATGATAGGTATTAACTTAACTTACTCTGGTGACCATTTCACAATATATGTAAGTCAAATCATTATGCTGTGCACTTTAAACTTACACTGTGCTGTATGTCAATTATATCTCAGTATAACTGGGGGAAAAAAGAGTAACACGTTTTTTGAACGTTATATGAAAAAATGAATTAGTGTGATATTTCCTTAAACACTTGAAAATTCCCAGTAAGATGATCAAGAGTATGAAGGCTACAGAGGTATTCTTTCATGGTTTTTAATTGTGGTTTTGGAATATTGGGAGGCATACATTTGGAAGTTTAATTTTCTAGGACATAAAAATTGACCCCCCCAAAAAAAAAAATTGACCCAGATTCTTTTCTTGGATTTGTTTCTTTTAGACAAGGAGTTCTCTGGCTACCGATATTTTATTTTAAATTTTACATAGGAGTATTCCTTGTTCTCAGATACATAGCTTCAATTTGAATGAAACACTTACAGCATCCACTGATGAAGGAAAAGATTATAAATAAACATTTAAAGATTTCCTTTCCCCTTTTCCTGATTAAAAATGTCTGGACAGCTCCTGCGACAGCTTTAAAAAAATCTCTAGGGTGAAGCACTTGAAGTAATGACTGAAGATTACAGGGAAACTTACTGTTTTCCAGGACAAGGCTGAGAACTTTATAGTTTTTCAGAAACCCCCCATCTGCCAAAATGTCTGCTGCACCTGTGTCAATCTCAGCTCTTCTCTCTCACCCATGGTGATCTACCCTCACTTCTTGTAATTTCTCGCATTCTACTCAGTGAAAAGATTATAAAAATCTGCTTGTAGCCCATATGTGCACCATATTCTACATTCCCTCACTCACTCCTGCTCAGAAATGAATATTCCCGTAAAAAAGCAGAATGTTAGTAGGTTTGCCACCCACTGATTGCCCAGAGACCAAAGTTACCAATTAAGAGAGATGGCTTCAAAGCCTAGAAATGTCGGACAGGCCAAATCAATTTTATTGCTACCACCCATCTAGATTTCTCAGGTTGACCTACAGATGTCTTGATTTTATCTCTAGGTTTTCTTTTTTCAGATCATAGACGTAATAACGTTCACTGTAAAAACTCAAACAACACAGAAATATATACAATTAAAGTATAAAAAGCCACTACAGCAGGTACACTCCCTGCCTTCGAGAGAACCGTCACAAACAGTTCAGTGTCTATATGTTCACACACCCATACACAGAACATTTTGAATTTAAAGGATCATACTGAACAATATCCTAGACAAGCTTCTGAATGAATAGATGGGAGTTTGGTCATTCATTCAACAAACTCTTACAGAGGACTCACTATGTGTCAGGCATTGTTCTAGAAGTGGGGAACACAGCAGTGAAGCAGAGAACGTCTCTGTTCATGGGATTCATGTATATTTGGAAGGGAATGGATAGTCAGTAAACAGGCAAACTAAGAAATAAGATCATCTCAATTAATGGTAAGTGCTATGAAGAAAAGTCTAAAGGGTAACGGGAGAGAATGACTTAGGGTAGGGTGAACTAGCTGCTCAGGGAAGGGGGTCTCAGAGGAAGTGGCATTTGAGCTAAACCCTGAGTGACAGGAAGGAGGGAGCCATGCAGAAAACTGTGGGAAGAGTATATGCAATGAGGAGACAGAAAAGGCTGGGCGTGTTCAAGAAGGGCGGTGTAGGGACTTTCCTGGCCGTCCAGCGGTTAAGACTTCGCCTTCCAATGCATGGGGTGTGGGTTTAATCCGTGGTTGGGGAGCGAAGATCCCACATGCCTCAGGGCCGAAAAAGCAAAACATAAAACAGAAGCAATATTGTAACAAATTCAATAAAGACTTTAAAAAAAAAAAAAAAAGGTGGTTGTCTGAAGCTTAATGAGCTGGGAAAGCAGGAGGAGATGGTAGGGGCCACATCATGCTGGGCCCTTCCAGTCGCATCAGGAGGTACCAGTGCAGAGGTGGAATGACAACTCTCCAAGGAACAAAGAAAGTGGTGTTGAGACGACTGGCCTTTCGTATTGAAAATAAGTAAGATGCCCACGCCACGTCCAATATAAAAACATTCCAGATGGACGACAATACTCGTAAAGTTAAAAGACTAGCAAAAATTGGAAGGTGATATTGACAACATATACGTGGGGAAAAGAATGAGTACTCAGGGGCTTCCCTGGTGGAGCAGTGGTTGAGGGTCCGCCTGCCGATGCAGGGGACACGGGTTCGTGCCCCGGTCCGGGAAGATCCCACATGCCGCTGAGCGGCTGGGCCCGTGAGCCATGGCCGCTGAGCCTGCGCGTCCGGAGCCTGTGCTCCGTAACGGGAGAGGCCACAGCAGTGAGAGGCCCGCGTATCGCGGAAAAAAAAAAAAAAAAGGACTCAGAATATATGCTGAATTCTTCTAATCAATAAGACTAATAACCAAACAAGGCAATGAACAAAGGAGATGAGCTAGCAATTCACAGAAGAAAAAAGTATATGGTCCATAAGCATAAAAAGATGACTGACTCTACTAATTATCAGGGAAATGCACATGAAAACAGAACCAAATGAAGGACCATTTCATAGTCGTCCAGGTTCGCAGAAATTTAAGAGCTCTACGATGCCAAGAGCTGATGGTGTCTCTCTCGTGCCCTGTGAGTGTGCGTGGAAATTGGGGCTACTTTGGAGGTGGATTGGCATAGCTGCCCAGCAATGTCATTTCTAGTCTGGTGCCAGAGAGAAACACTTCTCCATCTGCAGATGAAGATGAGTGTAAGGGTACTCAGGGCACATGTTTGTTGTAGTAGAAAAACTGAGAAACCTAAATGTTCATGTGTAAATGGAATGGATAAATAAAACGCAGATGGCTATCTAATGAGATACAATACTTACAGGAGTTTAAAAGAATGAATTGGATCTATTATCTATCTATCTATCTAATTATCAAAACATAGGTTATTTCCCAAAAACATAAAATTGAATGTTAAACACAGTTACACGCTGTCCATACAGATAGTATAATACCACTTTTATTCAGTTGAAAAGAGCACACAGGGACTTCCCTGGTGGTACAGTGGTTAAGAACCCTCCAGCCAATGCAGGAGACATGGGTTTGAGCCCTGGTGCAAGAAGATCCCACATGCTGCGGAGCAACTAAGGCCACGTGCCACAACTACCGAGCCTGCGCTCTACAGCCCACGAGCCACAACTACTGAGCCTGCGCGTCTAGAGCCCGTGCTTCGCAACAAGAGGAGCCACCTCAGTGAGAAGCCCGCGCACCGCAATGAAGAGTAGCCCCCGCTCGCTGCAACTAGATTAAGCCCGCCCACAGCAACGAAGACCCAATGCAGCCAAAAATAAAATAAATAAAAAATAAATTAATTATAAAAAATTTTTTAAAAAAAGAACACACAAAGAATACTCAATAGTAAATCGTTGACAAAACTACAGCAAAATCTGACCCACCACCTGTTTGTGTATGCCTATAAGCTGAGAGTAGTTTTTATATTTTGCAATGATTGGAAATTTTTTTTAAAGAATAATATTTAAATGATGCATGAAAATTATAAGAAATTCAAATTTCATTGTCCATAAGTAAAGTTTTATTGGAACACAGCCAAGCCCATTTTAAAAAACATATTGTCTATGGCTGCTCTTGCTACAAGGGCAGAGATGAGCAGTTTCGACAGACCATAGAGAATGCAAAGCCTGAAATATTTATTATCAGTCCTTTATAGAAAATATCTGCAGACCTCTGTTCTATATTATTCATAGACATTATTTTTTAAATGGCCGGGAGTATACACATCACATTCATGATGGTGACCACCTATGGATGAGGAGGGGATGGAACTGGAGAGAGAGATGTCGAAGGGTACTGTGATGTTCGCAAATGTGAAAAAACTTAACAGTTGTCAGTTCTGCCTGGTGGGAATACAAGTGTTTGTTATATGAAGTCTTCGTACCTTTCTATACTTTTTTTTAAAGTCTCAGAAACGGTAAAACAGAAAAATATATTTTGTAGACAGTATTCTATATCAATGCATCTAAGTCTGTCATATGTATTTTAACTTTTATTTTATATTGGAGTATAGTTGATTTACAATGTTGTGTTAGTTTCAGGTGTATAGCACAGTGATTCAGTTCTACATATACATGTATCTATTCTTTTTCAAATTCTTTCCCCATTTAGGTTATCACAGAGTATTGAGCAGAGTTCCCTGTGCTATACAGTAGGTCCCTGTTGATTATTTCTTTCAAAGACAGCAGTGTATACGTGTCAACCCCAAACTCCCAATATATGTTTTAATAGTTGAATAGTACTCTATTTTACAGATAACAGGAATTTCTTCTCAAATCCCTTATTTATGAACATTTAAGATGTTTCAGTTTTGCTATCACAACGAGGACAGCAAATATCTTCACACTGCATCTTAAAGCATTTGTGTAATTATTTCTATTGAACAAAATCCTAGAAGTTGAATTCCTTGTTCAAAAAAATGTACATTTAAAAATTTGATGTATGTTGTAAATCGCCCTTCCAAAATGCTGCATTGAGCTATTATCTTGAAAACAGAGATTATTAATATTTTTTGCCAAACTGCTAGGTGACAAGTCTTAAGTCATTATGGTTTTAATTTGAGGTTCAGGATCTCTGCATGAATTTATGAGATGTTTGATTTCTTCTTCCCTGCAACGCCTGTTTAGGTCCTCAGAACTTTTTCTATTGAATTTTAGTCTTTTTCTCATTGATCTGGGAACTCTTTTACATATTAAATATACTGATTCTTCCCTTGAAAAAAATTCACCTGGATTATATTTATTAACTTTGTTAATAGTCTTTCGGCACTTGGGAAGCTTTACATCACATGCAGTCACTATAAAACTTCTTCCTAGCTTTTGGCATAGTTTGGGATATGCCAAGGAGAGAATTGCTTTAGTAACTAATGGTCTCCACCATCTCCCAGAACCACTGGCCCTTCCAAGAATTCTCTGGGCTTGACAATGCACAGTGCCTTCCTTCTGTTCCAGAAGACGTGTGGTCCTATCCTAAATGCATTGCTCCATATCACGGGAGTTTGGTCAGGAAACAGAAACCACTTTGAGTATTATAATTAGGACTGAGAGGTTTATATGATTATTGGAAAGACTGGGTATGTGAAAGTTAGGAAGGTCACTGCCTGCAGATCAAGAAATCTGGAAGTTCAGGACTTGATCTCAGTGGCCTGAAGCACCAAAAAGGCATGACTGTCAAAGGATACTTGAGAGCTGCAGGAAGAACATCCCACCTGCAGCTACTGATGCCCCCATACATGCTTATAATTGCTGCCAGAAAATAATGGCTTCTCCATCTCCTCCTCTTTCCAGATCTCTCCATGAGCCTCTCATTCAACCAGAATCCTATTTGTAAGAGGGTCTGGAAAATGTAGGTTCCAGCTTCTCAGCCCTTTGCCATACCAAGGAGAGCTCAGAAGGACAGAAATTGTGCTGAGTTTTTACAGGAGGTTGTTTTCAGGAAAGATCAGGTCAAATCGAATCAAAAACATCCCCTGTGCATCAAAGGTTCATCGAGCACCAGTGTGCATAGTACTAAGCCCTGTGTTGGGTTGTTTGGCATGAAAGAATCTTGTTCAGAAAAGGAAGGTGAGAAATTAGGGAAAGGTCACTTTCACAATCTACCCAAATATATGTTACTCATTTGAATTTTATGACATTGTAATATTAGATTTACATCAGTGAATTTATAAAAATAATAAAACAGAATTTTTGTTTGTTTGTTTGTTTGTTTTTCGGTACGCGGGCCACTCACTGCTGTGGCCTCTCCCGTTGCGGAGCACAGGCTCCGGATGCGCAGGCTGTGCGGCCATGGCTCACGGGCCCAGCCGCTCCGCGGCATATGGGATCTTCCCGGACCGGGGCACGAACCTGCGTCCCCTACATTGGCAGGCGGACTCTCAACCACTGTGCCACCAGGGAAGCCCAATAAAACAGAATTTTTAAAAGGTGACTTGGGAATTCCTTGGTGGTCCAGTGGTTAGGACGCTGTGCTTCCACTGCAGGGTCATGGGTTCGATCCCTGATTGGGGAACAAAGACCCCGCAAGCCATGTGGTGCGTCCAAAAAAAAAAAAAAAAGATGACTTGTCCACCTCAAAGGTCAAGGTAAGGAGGATACACCTAGATCACAACTCATTTCAGTAAAGAGAGACTTGGGACAGTGGGATTATTCTCTATTGTAATCCTTGGATTAGGGATGGAATTAGTGACGTCCGTTCATTTGTATTCTTGGTCTCAAAGAAATTTGTTGCTGGAAAATAACCCACAACTTACACTTTCAATCAAGTTATTACACAGTTCAACCTTATAATAGCAGAAAAGATGCCTTAGGCGCCACAAAGGTAGAGTCACATCATTTTCTCTAGCAGAAGGCGGCCAATTTGGAACACTGGCTTGTGTGTCTGTGAGGTCCCTTCTAATTCTTGTACTTAGGTTGAGTTTCCAGGTTTCTAATTAAGAGATATTTTTAAAGGGTTGTATTGCTGCAAGATTCTGTAGTATGTTCTCAGCTTATAAAGCACTACCACATTACCTATGTGATCTTTATGACTTTGATCACCTGTGAAAGAGGAAAGGAGGAGGTATTTTCAGCCTAATTTTAGAGAAGAAATTAAAACTGCAGAAGATTAAATGAATTGCCCAAGATCACCCAGTGCATGGTGACAAGATCCTTTCTCTCTGAGGTCTACCATCTTCTTGCCTAGATGCAAACAGAAATGTTTATATTTTCATTTTTATGCTCTAATCTGTAAGATGCTCCAGTTCTTTGCCAGTTGTGTGCATTTTGGGTGAGGATTTCCAGAACTTGTTTTTTCTTTTTTAAAAGTCCAGAAACATCAAAAGCATAAGATTTTAAAGAAGGAAATCTGTAATTTTCTACTAACATATCAAAGCGTAAATTTTAGGTTAAGACCTAAGTATATATAATTTATTCTTTCTTGAAAAGTCTGTAATCATATGTAAACTCAAGTGAATATTAATTGCGTGTATATTTTGGCCTCCCTTAATAGAAGTTAAAAGTTCATTTGTAATGCATTTATTATAGAGTCAAGGAGGAAAAACAAAATGCATACCAAAGAGAACACATAGAAATAAGTTGCCCTGGTACAAATGTCTTTTGAAATTCATTAGCTGTTACTGATGAAGTTCAGTTAGAACCATGCGGTTAGAACCACATGGGAAATATGTCGATTGGGAATCAGGAGTGAAAGAAAAGATATCTGCTTTTTATTAAGACCTGAAGTGTGTCGTAATTGGGTTGAATTTCTACCCAGATGGTCCCCCTCATGCTGACATCTGCAAAGTGTGGATAAAACCGTGTTGAGGTGTTATTTTCTGTGACTGCATGGACACATGTTACCCAGTTAAAAACCAGGAACTTGAGTCCTTCAAGCAGACTCCTGCTAAACCATGCTGAGAAAGCTATGCTTCCTGGAGCATGGAGGTTCCAAGTAGTTTCACTATCAGAGAAGATTTGGAATTCCTTAGAGCAGTTATAAATGTTTGGTCTTCCATCTGGCAAATCAATGACAAAAGTGTAGATTAAAGACTGTCAGAGTCTACATCAAGTTTACCGTAGTTATCCATGAAAATGTAAGTCATTAAAAAAAATGCTTTTTTAGGGCTTCCCTGGTGGCGCAGTGGTTGGGAGTCCACCTGCCGATGCAGGGGACACGGGTTTGTGCCCCGGTCCGGGAAGATCCCACATGCCACAGAGTGGCTGGGCCCGTGAGCCATGGCCGCTGAGCCTGCATGTCTGGAGCCTGTGCTCCGCAACGGGAGAGGCCACAACAGTGAGAGGCCCGCGTACTGCCAAAAAAAAAAATGCTTTTTTAAAGTTAAGTTGTGAAATGTCATGAGCCAAGTATGTATTTTCATTTGATTGGTATATTTCTAAGTGAAAAGTCTAGCTTAGACTTAGTCAAAAAGAACCCCCCATGTGTATGACATTTTAAAAAATGTTTTTAATGGGTAAATTTATTATCACATATTTTAGCTGGCTGCCACGTTTTACAAATTATTAACAACCCATGTTCTCCCTGTCAGACAACAGAAAGATCAGAGTAAATGGAACCAAGGAACCTATAGAGTTTAAATCGAATCAGTGGTTTGGAGCGACTGTGAAAGCTCATAAGGGGAAAGTGGTGGTGAGTATCAGCTGCGTGCTGCGGGGCTGCTTTGCAATAACATGTACGCTGCAATGTTTCACAACCCCTAGCTACCAAAATCCCCTCATGGAAGAATACATTGGATTTTCAAAGATGAGCTATCAGCATTCCCAAAAAAATTGAGTGCTTCAAATTAAAGAATCTATTTTAGTCCTTAAAGCTACAGGAAGTAAAGCTGGTTTTCCAGAAAATTGGTTAGATCTTTTCAAATATTTCAAAAACAAATAAGGAAGATAGAAAAATAAAAGCTAAATCCTAAAAAGGTAAATATTTCATTGCTTAAGATTGATTTAAAGGGCTGACTAAAGTTTGACCAGAGAAACAGGAGTACTACTGTTAGGATTCTTTAAAAGTTAATCTACTGTGATGTCATTGATCCTCCTTAGAACTATCGGAAAGTTTTCTTTAAAAATATAACTACCAATTACATGGTTCTCTGAGTACACTGATACTTTTTAAAGTAAAAATTTCTCACTCACAGATAGAGACCTTTTGGCTTTAAAATGCTATGACTTTGTGATTCTCTTCTCTGTAGCTCCGAGTGATAACACATGTCTGGTTTACTGAGAAATAAATAACTGTATAAGTTGATCTGGAAACTTTTTTGTTATTGGGGGATTTTTTTTTTTTTTTTACTATTGGCTCTAATTTCCTTACAAAATAAAGCAATAACTTTTGCTTTTGGGATTTGTTTAAAGGTGTTTGAATTATGATTTAATAAAAATAAGTATCTAAAGGAAATGCCTTGTTTTATTTGGTCTGTGGTTAACGCCCCACAGAAATTTTGACATAAAACAACTAATATATAAAACATAGATAGCCCTCTTTAGTGACAAATCCAGAATTTACAATAGGCTCTCTGTAGAATTGTATTTGCATTAATATAGTTCTCACATTCCAGGATTGGTAAAAACTTTTTAATCCTTTAGTGATTTACAATGTATGTGAATAGCTATTGAAAAGCTAATTGCATCTAATAACTATTTGGGGTTAAAAAATCTTTTGGTACTATATTGATTTTGATTAAGTCTTGAAAACTTATATTATTGTGCATTTATTCAATATTTATAGAAATCTTCAGAATTATTGAACGTAAAATAACACACCATGTTCATAATAAATATGCTTAATTTGAGGGCATGCTTGCACTTTCAAAATTATGTGGTAGGAAATAGGATAATATAAAGTACCTTTCAAGTTAATTTTTTCCTTGAGCACTGAAACTTAGCAGCATAAAGAATTAAATTCTACACTGTGTGACAATTCTTAGAACTTCAAATTGCTGTGAACAGAAGTATCGATTTTGAATATCCAGGTATCATGTGTGTTTGGGTCAAAGCCTGAATATTATCACATCATCATGTTTCACATCAGTGTGAAACTGAGCAGGTATAAAAAAGATACTTTTTTAGGGCTGATAGCAGACAAGCACTGGAAAGAATTTTCATGGCATTAAAGTGTTCTATGGTGATATGGAAGGTGATGCGAGTTGGCTTATACTGAACCACATAGGTAATGCTTTCCCTTCCAAACTCCTACTTTTCACCATTCCACCTTATGTTAAATGTCTTAACCACACAGCGCCCGAAGTTAAGGGGACTTAGATGTGTTAGAGAGCTTTTCAGTATTGGCTAAGACCTCACAATACAGAGAGAGACAAAAACCCAAAAAACTTAAGTTATTTTAGTAAAGATAACTTATATTCTCAAGTAAGAAGGGTGCTACTTAGTAAAATTATCTAGAAGTCGTTACACATTGGACTGATTACCAAGGACATGTTTGGAATCATGAAAAGACTAAAATCAGGATCTGCCTCCTCTTTTTCTGGCATTGTTTTAAGTGTGATGTCATCAAATTAGGAGAGAGGCTAGTGGTTCCATATTCTAGAAGTCTCTAATTCTGCATCCTTAGAAATGAGTGGTTGAATATTCAGGTAAAACACAGTTACGTAGGATTTGAGCTAGCAAAACAGAAGTCAGAAAGGTGCCTGTGTTTTCTACCTGTTTATGTTTATTGCCTGTCTCGTTCCTAGCACAATTAATTATTTACCTTACTTAAAGAGGATTTCATATATCCTCTTTTATATTTCATAATCCAAGAATCATGTTTTTTTACCATTGTTTAAATTAATTTTTGTCTTGTCATGAATAAAAACTATCAAATGAAAAATAAACCCACTGTGATAAGGGGGCAGCAGTCCAAATGTAAGTCATTGTTTTAAAAAAATCGTCAG
Organism: Aethalodelphis obliquidens; assembly: GCF_003676395.1. NCBI lineage: Eukaryota > Metazoa > Chordata > Mammalia > Artiodactyla > Delphinidae > Aethalodelphis > Aethalodelphis obliquidens. Next base: position 20,648,373 of record NW_020837967.1, on the reverse strand, counting down.
GTACACCCTCAGTGATAAACCAGAGGAATCCACAAAACAGGTTTACAAACTTGTCTGCATCCTTTGATTTGAAAGTAGTTTTTCTTTAAGCAACAATTAAACCAAGAAAGGAACTAGTTCTCTTTCTAAGACATCACACTGATTCATTCGCTGTTTAAATGTTCATTTGCTTTTATGTAAGTCCAATTAAAAAAAAAAAGAAAATATGAGTTCTTTGCCTTTAGTAAATATTTACTTTTGCTAGGCTACTTTGATTTGATTTAAAATCCTGTGGGGGAAAAATCTCATTCCTTTGTATATGCTTAATTTGTCCCAATTCTACGATGCATTAATGTTGAAATATTGGCTTTGCAAGTTTAATTAACTCTGACTACCGAGGTACTCATTAGCATACTGGAGGCCAATTAAGTCACTTAACAATTTAGCATTGTTTGTTACAAATTTAGGTCCATTCATCAACAAGTCAAATCAAAGCACTGTATGAGGAATCTGCATCAAAAAAGAATTTTATTGTCTTTGATGTTTCCCAGGCCTGTGCTCCGCTATATCACTGGAGAACTCTTAAACCGACGCCAGAGAAGGACCCAGTTGGCACTTGCTATGTAGCGATTCAGAATTTCAGTGCGTATGCTGAGTACTCTCCTTGTCGGAACAGTAAGTTATTTTTATTCTTGGAGCTGAAATTTAGCTCGAGCTTTTCTGCTATGGACAGTGCAGGTAACCCCAGAACACCATTGGTAAGGAAAAAGCAGTGGGGGTAAAGATGATGGACGGTCTTACAGGACGCCTTACTGTAATGTGAGGACCAAGACACGGAATTCTGCTGATCGTCTTCCGTGTTGTAGAAATTTTCTGTTTTTAGATATTCTGCAGTCAAATTGATTGGTTCCTTATTTTAGGCCTTAAACTCTCCATCTCTACTCAAAATTCACACTGCATTTGAAAAATGCTAACTGTCCGCTTGTTAATTGTAGGAATGGTGTTAATTAGCATGATTGGATCCAAGGGCACAGTGGATATGAGTTCTCCATCTAGCCTGTGTTCTCACTGAGTTCTCACAGATCAAACCCGTGTCCCCTGCACTGGCAGGTGGATTCTTAAGCACTGCACCACCAGGGAAGTCCCTTAAATGGCTTTAAAAGAGGTGTTCCTGGACTTTTCCTGGAGGTGCAGTGGTTAAGAATCCACCTGCCAGTGCAGGGGACAGGGGTTTGAGCCCTGATCCGGGAAGATCCCACATGCTGCGGAGCAACTAAGCCCGTGCGCCACAACTACTGAGCCTGCGCTCTAAAGCCTGCAAGCCACAACTACTGAGCCTGCATGCTGCAACTACTGAAGCCCGTGCACCTAGAGCCTGTGCTCTGCAACAAGAGAAGCCACCACAATGAGAAGCCCGTGCACCGCAACGAAGAGTAGCCCCTGCTCGTTGCGACTAGAGAAAGCAGGTGCACGGCAACAAGGACCCAACACAGCCAAAAAATAAATAAATAAATAAACTTATATAAATAAATAAAAGAGGTGTTCCTTATAGATAATAAGACTCAGTTATGCATTCATTCAACACGTGTTTTTTGAACACACTGAGCACTAATTATTCTATGTTTAGGGAATAAAGCACAGGACAAGAAAAAGCAAACCCCTGTCTTCAATAAGCATATTCTAGGGCGGGAGAGAGACAACACATGCGTAAATATATAAGTTCAGATCCAGCAATTCCACTTCTGGGTATTTATCTAAAAGAACTGAAATCACTATCTCGAAAAGATATCTGCACCCCCATGTTCATTGCAGCACAATTTACAATAACCAAGTCATGGAAAAACCAAAGGATCCATCAATGGATAAGTGGATAAAGGAAATATGGAATAGATAGAGATATGGATATATACACAATGGAATATTATTTAGCCATAAAAAAGAATGAAGTCTTGCCATTTATGACAACATGGATGGATCTTGAGGGTATTATGCTAAATGGAGTCAGACAAAGAAAAATACTCTGTATGATCTCACTTATATGCTAAATCTTAAAAAAAAAAAAACCCACACAAACTCACAGAAAAAGAATACAGATTGGTGGTTGCCAGTGGTGGGGTGTGTGGGTGTGGGTTAAACGGGTGAAGGTGGTCAAAACGTACAAGCTTCCAGTTATAAGATAAATCCTGGGGATGTAATGTACAGCATGGTGACTGTAGTTAGTAATACGATATTGTATAGTTGAACGTTGCTGTGAGAGTAGATCTTAAGAGCTTTAAAAAGATTGTAACGGGGCTTCCGTGGTGGCGCAGTGGATAAGAATCCGCCTGCCAATGCAGGAGACACGGGTTCGAGCCCTGGTCCGGGAAGATCCCACATGTCGCGGAGCAACAAAGCCCATGCACCACAACTACTGAGCCTGCACCCTAGAATCCGCAAGCCACAACTACTGAGCCCACGTGCCACAACTACTGAGCCTGCGATCTAGAGCCCGTGAGCCACAACTAGTGAAGCCCGTGCACCTAGAGCCGGTGCTCTGCCACAAGAGAAGCCACCGCAATGAGAAGCCCACGCACCACAACAAAGAGTAGCCCCCGCTCGCCGCAACTAGACAAAGCCTGCGCGTAGCAATGAAGACCCAACATAGCCAAAAGAAAAAAAGATTGTAACGATGTGTGGTGACAGATGTTAACTACATTTACTGTAGTAATTATTTCACAGTATATACATAAATCAAATTGTGTTGTACACCTTGGACTAATATGTCAATTACATCTCAACAACAAAATTTGTTTAAATAATAAATAAGTTTCTAATATAATGGCAGGTAGTGAAAAGTACTACAAAGAAAAACATAGCAAGGCAAAAGAGTAGGGAGCGACGTGCCTGCGTGGGGAGAGGAGCTGTTTCAGACAGGACGACGGGAAGGGCTTCTCTTAGCAGTTATTGGAGCAGGAAAGCAGGAGCTTCCCAAGCATGGCATCATCCATTAAGAGGGATATTCTGTGTCGTGTTCCACTCAAGGTCATGCCGCTGAGTTCTGTAAGAGGTCCTTATTATTATGCTAAAGATAAAGGTCAGGAAATTCCCTGGCAGTCCAGTGGTTAGGGCTCTACGCTTCCACTGCAGGGGGCACAGGTTCGATCCCTGGTTGGGGAACTAAGATCCCGCAAGCCGTGTATCATGGCAAAAAAAAAGAAGTCAGGTAGAGCAATAAATAAATCCTGAATTTATTCATAAAATTTATGGTAGAGCAGAGATTCAAAACTGAACTTGTTTCATCAATTTTTACACCTATCCATATCACATTTCTTATGATTTGCTAGAGGTACCTCCCCACAGCAGTAAACTACTGTAGCTGAAATGAGGAGCCCGTCCTTCACATGCCTCTTACCTTGATGATATATCCTCTTCCAGCTAACATCAAGGATGATTGTTTAGAAACCATGTCACTGCTTCTTGTTCTGCCTTTTTATCTGACTGCCCATGTGATGGGAGAGCTCAGATTAAAATACAGCATAAGCCATCTAGACTTGTGGATAAGAGTTGCAGGGTGAGTTTGAACCATTATCTAAAACTTTAAAGTATAGTATGCTCTCATTTTGAGTTACACGGGTATATTATGTTGCGAATTTATTTAGCGTTTACTTTCCTAAATAAAAGAATAGCTTGACACAGGTAAAGGTGAAGTTTATGTCAAGCTGCAGAACAGCCAAACAAATGGCCAGGAATTCTGTTCAGTCTAGTACACAACTCCAGTGTCACATCCTCCTGGTCTCTCTCTTACTGGAAGTACTTCCTTCTCAAATGCACCCAAGGAGCCGGCTTCCTGTGTTCCCTAAGGAGTTCATAGTTCATAAACACAAAGCCACCTTGTTCATGAGCGTATGGTCAATATCACAGAACAGGGATATTACTTTCAAAAGAGAATTTCAAGAAGCCTCTCATGTTCATGTCACACTGCAAAGCCCCTTCACTGACACTTTGAGCAATTTGGGTGGTAGTCTGCTCATTCATATTCATGACATGCCTGTAGCTCTTACAGTCATTCATAATTTAGATGGCAATGGTTTACACACACCTTTCCATTCTCCTTGGGAAGCCAACACATGATAGCATGATTCCCTGGATTCCTGAGTTTACTCTATAGGGCATAATTGTAAAGTTCACAGATGCTCTGAAGTTCTAGGAAGAAAGATTCCTTCAGCTCTCATAATTGTAAGAGAAAAACTTACTTTGCAAAGGAAATAACCTCCCATTTCTATTATAAGCACCACTTCAACATTTGAAGTTGGTTGCTTTCTCGATGAATTTTATGAAAAATTACTGTTTTCTCTGAATTTTTTCAGTTTCCTGTTTTGCAGCAAAATGATTTCAAAGAATGGTCCTGTTTCTTCCTTTCTGAATAATTTACAATATTGAAAAAGTCAGAGTCGATTTTCAAAAGGATTTATAAAAAAGATTTATGCATTAAAATACATTTCTTAAATACAGTCAACACATCTATGTTCACATAATCATATATCTTGTGTTCATATATATTTCTTGTTGCATACAGCTATTTACAGGCATGAACTTCTAGAAAAATGGTACCTGGACATTTGAGACTTTAAGGAACTTTGTAGCATTCATAATTATAAACCACAAAATATAGTTACAAAATAAAATATATTATAAGGTACTGTGCACTAAACATTTGTTAAGAGGGTAGATCTCATGTTAAGTGTTTTCACCACAAAAAAACAAACAAAAAAGCAACTTTGATTGAGGGTGGGGAACACAAGAAATCTTTTGGAGGTGATGAATATGTTTATTCCCATGATCGTGGTGGTGGTATCATGGTATGAGGCATATGTCTAAACTCATCAAAACGTACACAGTAAGATGTGCATTTTTTTGGTATATTAAGTATACCTCAGTAAAGCTGTAAAAAAAAAACTTAGCTTAAAAAAAACACACACAAAGCATCGCCATTTGAATTAAAAACAGATCATCAAAAAATACAGTATATGAAGTAGAAAAGTATTTTAAAATATAAAGGGAACATCTGGAAAGAATGGCTGATGACAGTGCTAAAATTAGCTAAGTACTAGCCAAAGAAAAGAAAAACAGAAGGCATTCTAGGAAAAGCTGGAAAGGCCTGATCCATTTCAAAGAGCTTCTGGAACAGGCACATGTCCAGCCTATGAATTTTTCCTGGGATGATGTGCTTTTCCTTTCCTGCCCTCTTATTTTAGTTTCCATTCAGGAGTATCCTTGATAAGAAAGGAGTAATTGTTTGCATGTTTGCATCTAACTGTATAATGACTGAGATTCCCTCTACTGAACTATATTTTGGTTTTAATTTAAGCACTTTAGGAGTGATACTCTCTTAAAGTACAAGTGACAAGTAGTACATTCCTCATCCTAATGTCCCAGGATCCTAATATCCTGGGAATCCACAGGTTGACCTGCCTATGGTTTAAAAAACTGTATAGGGCTTCCCTGGTGGCGCAGTGGTTGGGAGTCCACCTGCCGATGCGGGGGACGCGGGTTCGTGCCCCGGTCCGGGAAGATCCCACATGCCGCGGAGCGGCTGGGCCCGTGAGCCATGGCCACTGAGCCTGCACGTCTGGAGCCTGTGCTCCGCAACGGGAGAGGCCACAACAGTGAGAGGCCCGTGTACCGCAAAAAAAAAAAAAAAAAACTGTATTATAAAAAAGTCCTATTGGACATTCAGCTAGTGAATTACATTGCAGAGTATAAAATAAGCCATTTCTAGAGAGTTTTCTCTTTTGTGAACACTAGAGTCCCTGTGAGATGCAATGTGATCAGAAATGCCAGGTCCTAATTTACGTAATGATAATAGAAGAATTTGAAGTTAATTTCTGGTGAGAGATGAGGAAATTGAAACTCTTATCGGTGACCCCAGCAGAAAGTGTCCACCCAGGTGACTAAATTTAGCTCTCTCTTTCTCAAGGCATTGCTTTACTCAGAACACGTGGGCACCGCAGAAACGCATTATTGCCAGTTGGGGAACTTGGAACATAGTTGGGAGATGGAGGTTTTATTTCTTCAAATAAACATGAGTTATAAAACCCAGTATCGTAAGTCCAAGGAACGTTATTCCTATTGCTCTTACTGTAGAATCACAGTGCCATTTGGGACAAGAAAACAGATTGCAATGTATTTAAGAAATTACTTGGAATAAATTTTAAAAATAAATATAGAACACATATTGATCATTTTAAATTTAGAAGTCTATAGATAAAACAACAGTGTATCCTGAACTGGTTATTAAAACTGGATAATGATGTTATAACATTTGTATCTTTTGATCATTCCAGGCAATGCTGATCCTGAAGGTCAGGGTTACTGCCAAGCAGGATTTAGTCTGGACTTTTATAAGGTAAATTCTTTTGATCTTATAGCTTCTAAAATTTATTTTATCTGCTTGATTTTTTTTTACCCCCTGCCTCTCATTCCCACTTCCACCCCCAATAACCACCATCAACAAAAGAACCTTTAGGTATATACCTGGCCTGTTTTGGCAACTTTAAATTTTTTTGTTTGCTCTTTATTTTTAATAAAGTAATCTATACATACGGCAATTTATTAAATAGTAAAGAAATCATGAAGAACCTAGGGGCAAGATGGGAATAAAGATGCATACCTACTAGAGAATGGACTTGAGGATACGGGGAGGGGGAAGGGTAAGCTGGGACAAAGCGAGAGAGAGGCATGGACATATATACACTACCAAATGTAAAACAGATAGCTAGTGGGAAGCAGCCGCATAGCACAGGGAGATCAGCTTGGGGCTTTGTGACCACCTAGAGGGGTGGGATAGGGAGGGTGGGAGGGAGGGAGATCCAAGAGGGGAGAGATATGGGAACATATGTATATGTATAACTGATTCACTTTGTTATAAAGCAGGAACTAACACACCATTGTAAAGCAATTATACTCCAATAAAGATGTTAAAAAAATAAAATAAAATAAAAAATAAAGACACATGGAATAATGGTTAAAACAGTGAAACCTGCTTGCTACACAGAGAAGAGAGTTGTTTAAGGAACTGGATTTGAAAAACATTCTGTAATGCATTTAGAGAAGTGTTTAATGCCCTTTGATAATCTCCTCTGCTTCCTTTGCTTGTTATGTATTAAAAATGGTTATATGAGAAAAAAAAAAAAGAAATACACAGGCTGAAAAGCAACAGTCTTACTTCATTTTTGCTTTTTCTTCCTTTTTTGCGATACGCGGGCCTCTCACTGTTGTGGCCTCTCCCGTTGCGGAGCACAGGCTCTGGACGCGCAGGCTCAGCGGCCATGGCTCACGGGCCCAGCCGCTCCGCGGCATGTGGGATCTTCCCGGACCGGGGCACGAACCCGTGTCCCCTGCATCGGCAGGCGGACTCTCAACCACTGCGCCACCAGGGAAGCCCCTTGCTTCGTTTTTAAATGAAAATCTCAAAAACTCAGTAAAGAAATGTGCTTCTAAAAAGATCACAAGAATCTGTGTTTTTCTCAGGTGTAATTGACTGATTAGAGTTCACATTAGTGTTAATGTTAATTTCACGTTATCCTTTCACAAATTAAAAACAGATATTTAATAAGAATGTGGGCGGCAAAGCTTCCATGGTTTTGCAAATACTGTAAATTTCATCAGTGTCTGAAATTTTACTTTTTCTCCCCCCCCCCACCCCCCACTAAAAGTTAAGGATGCAGGATAGGAAGGTGGGGCTCTAAGTTGAAAGGAAAGTTTTTATTTTCTAGTCTGGAGTTGTCACTCCCTCTCCTGGGAAGGGGTGTGTTTGCAGATGTATAGAAAAAAAAAAAAAAACAGGCATTACTGTGGCCTTAAAATAAACAGAAATCACATTTTCTTTTTATTGCTAAGGTTCAAAAGACCGTGTCTACTAAATTGCACAGCATGGAAGATGTACATATTTTGCTTACCTGAGGCAGTGCCAAAAAACTGAATTTATATATTCTCAGGGGAGAGAATTTTACTTACCTAATTGAATCTAATTAAAATTATTTGATATAACACACTAAATAATTGAAAGGAATAAAAGGAAAGAAAATGACCTGCATGACTCAGATATAAGGACCTCTTTTAAAAATTACTTTTTATGTATAATTGTTAGAGCAATGCTTATGAACAATGATTTCTCACCCTTAAAAAAAAAGAAACTGTTTTTCTTTTCCAATTGTTGTTGCCGTTTCTGTTTTGTAGAACGGAGACCTTATAGTTGGAGGCCCCGGCAGTTTTTATTGGCAAGGTAGGTCCTGTTAGCAGAGAAGAAATGCCCATGGGTTGTTTCCAACAGGGAGATGAAACAGAAGTAACAACAAGTGTTGACTTTTTATTATGTTAATTTTATCTCCATATTGGTAGTTTCTCCAATGAAGGAAGCATCATTTCAGTTTGTACTTTGTGATATAAATGATATTTTAAAATACTGTTGCAAGTTAATTCCTTCATTCATCAAATGCTTATTGAGACCATGCCCGGCTTTGTGCTAGATGCTGAGGGTACAATAATGAGTAACCCGCAGAGGTTAGCATCTGGGGAAAGATGCAGGCATTAATCGAATACTCACAAGAGTACTTAAGAAACTCGAGGCATGATACTCACTAGGAAGGTATGTCAAGACGGGGCCATGAGAGCATAGGAGGCTTCTCCAGGGTGGCCCCATGCAGGTATGTTTTGTCCTCTGAACACTGGCTGACTAGACGAAATTACAACCTGGGCATTGCTTAGGGAGCCCTGAACCCAGGTGCATGATGGCATCTGCCCAGGGGGGATGACTTCCTCTAATTCTTAAAAAAGGTGTTACATAAGCCGGCATCAACCTTAAGGTCAACGAATTTGGAAGCAGCAACCCTGAACTGAGCCCTGAACCCCGAGTAGGAGGTAACCAGGCGCAGAGAGGAAGGGTTGTGTGAAAATGTTCTAGGGCATAAAGGAGCCCGGCGAGTTGAGAATGGAGGGAAATCAGGGGACTAGAGTTAAGAGCTGCTGAGTGGGATGGAGGGGTCCCACCCTCCCTGCAGGGCTTGCAGCCCCAGGTAAGCAGTTTTGTCTTTATCTCCAAAACAATGAGAAATCCCCGATGGTTGGAGTTTAAATGGATTGCCTGAGGTAGAATAAGAATGTGTTGTTTGTTCTGAGAATAATGGGAAACCACTGGAGAATTTGAAGCATGGGATGCTATGGTCGGGTGTGTGTTACACAAAGATCACGCTGGCTTCAGTGTGGAAAATGGATCGGGAGTTGGCCAAAGTGCAGTATCAGCAAACGAGTTCTAAGGTTATAAGCTAGTTTTAAGTCTATAAAGTAAACCAGCTGTAAGGTTCAGATGAAGATGTTTGCTTCTGAGTGGTCACAGTACAGACTGAGAAAGGGGTGGAATTTGAGAGATACTTCAGAGGCGGAACAAACAGCTTGGATGATGGTTTGGATGTATGTGGGTGAATAGGGAGGATGCCAAGGATATGTTTCTGACTTTTGTAACTGAATGGTTTTAGGTGGGTCCCAGTCCCTGAAATGGAGAAAGCTGGAAGAGAACGGGTTTGGAGTGGATTGGGGAAGGAAGATGATGAGTCTACTTTTGGTTATGTTGAGTATGAACATGTTTGAGATGTCCAAGACTTTTCACATAAGGATTTAGATGTATGGGCTTAAACTCAGAGAGGATATCTAGGCTAAATAAAATAAAAACTAGCATAGTGGTGATAACCAAAGCCGTGGATGTGAATGGGATGCCTAAAGAGAGATTACAGAGAATACAGACTTAATTTTGGCTGTAAAGTTTAGAATAAGGATAGAAAAGAACATGAGAGAGATGAATAGTTGAGTGAAGTTTTTTGGGTTTTTTTTTTTTTAATGGAGGAGACCTGATCATGTTTAAAAGGCCAATGGGAAAGATACAGGCGAGATGGATTTATGATAAAATTTTACATGAAATTACTGTTAAGCTTAATTCATACATATACAACTAGGAACATCAAATAATTAACCTTTCAGTCTTTAAACATTATTTTGCAAACTGGAAAACAATATATTTTATGCAGAGGATGGGTATAAAATAAAAGTGATGTGTTTAAAAAGATTTTGTTCTAATGCACTTGATTAATTTCACATAATTCTTTCCTTAGGTTGAAAAAAAATGTCTGATATAGATGATATGCTGACAATTAGCCATGTCAAGGGGATAGAGAGCATTTGTCTGAGACAGATAATTGAAAATTTTACTCAGTCAGTCTTAAGATTATAATATTTATAGAAGAACTAAAGGAAATAAGCAAAGGCAGTGTGTCTGTGGGAGCAGGGAAGGGGATATTTACCTTTAACCCAGAGAAAACTGGCAAATTCTACAGACGTTGTTCAGAAACTCATGTGTAAATACGATTGTCTTAATATAAGAACAGTCATTTCAGGCAAGGTCACTCGGAGATATTTACGGCCTGATTTAGCAGTTTTATTCTTTTGGAACTTCAGACAGAAGGACTGTGGGAATGTGTGAATTCCCAAGGAATAGTTTGGCTTTAAAATTAATATTAAATTTTAGTCTCTTGAAAGCATTCCTCCAGTTTTCTCCCAAAGAGCATGAGATCACACTTTTTCCTTAGATTTCCATAATAAGTATAGGAATGCAGAAAAGTTGTAGTGGAACATTGCTGGCCATCTTTTGGATCCATGGCTACCCTGTTATGGAGTATAATCTATAAAAATACTGAATCACTATGCTGTGTGCCTGAAACTAACATAATATTATAAACCAACTGCACCTTAATTTAAACAACAGAAAAAAATAAATGTTGTATGAAAACAATTACATAGTTCATCTTTGGTTCCTCTATCAGAATGGAAAGCTCTAACCAGCTGTCAGCAAACTTAGCCTGCAGTTCTAGAGCCAGGCAGGAAAATTCACTGTCGAAAATGCAGGCAACCTCATGACCATTTTCAAGGGCGTGTGTGTTGTTCAGACACCCTGTGTCTGTGGCGGAGAGGGCCCGCCTCTCATGTTCATTCAGCTAATCTATTCATTTGTTTGAACACAGGTCAGGTGATCACTGCCAGTATTGCAGATATCATTGCAAACTACTCATTCAAGGATATCCTGAGAAAATTGGCTGGAGAAAAGCAGACAGAAGTGGCTCCTGCTTCCTACGATGACAGTTACCTTGGTGAGATGCATTGCTCAAGACATTTGCGGTTTCTCAAAAGACAAGCATGTTAAATGTGGAGGCAAATTTTATTCCTCACTTATAATATTTGGCACCTTTTGCAAATTTTCTTCTCTTACTAGCTTCGAGTGGACTCTTAACTTTCTTTTCTTTTGATTCAGCCATTATATGTAGTCTCCATAGTTTCATAGCTGTTTTATAGGCTCCGTGACAATCTCTTGCAAATAAAATATTTTACCAGTCGTAGATACTATGTATTAGTGAGGATGCCCAGTACTACCTGGGCAACATGATGATGACCGTTTCCAGTTTCTAAAAAGAGCAAGAGACTTTCCAGTTGATAGAATGTTCTCAAAATTTATTACGTGCAAACCACACAATGCCATTTCATCACTATCGTTTGCCACCTTTGGTATCGTATCGGCATTTTGATTCCTTGATGAACTTCTAAAAACTGTAGTTATCTTTTATCACCTCGTCTCACTTTAGAGCCAAGTGAAGTTTGTGGGAAATCATCATTAAAGGTATTAGGAAGTAGGCCTTGTAGGTGATGAGAAATTGCAGAACCTGAGCACAAGAGATACCTCTCAGAGTAAGTATGTCTGATTATGATGAGTCAGCAACTCTTAAATGCAGCAGCCACCATTCACACGTCGAGGTGGGCAATGAAGCATTCCTACTTCTAAAAGGGACCTCAGAATCCGAAGGCGTTGCCAGGCTCAGAAGAAGCAGATCTAGTATGCTTCCAAGATTTAGTATAAATCCTGGTTTGATTAATTTTTCTCTTTGTAGAACCCTAAACTTTTATGTAATAGGATTTGTTGGCATTTCTGCACAAGGTACTACTATGGTAGTGCCTTCATATTTCTAGATACAGATCATTTGTAAAGGCTTCAAACGTGTGATTCGCTTGTTTCTTGCTTTAAAACAGGATATTCAGTTGCTGCTGGGGAATTTACTGGGGACTCTCAGCAAGGTGAGAAACATTGTTGAAATGAAGCCCTCTGTTGGATTGGCCAAAACATTCGTTCACGTTTTTCCATGCGATGTTACAGAAAACTTGAACGAACTTTTTGGCCAGCCCAATATAAAACACGGGGAAAAGTGCAGTGACCCAAAAAGCTCTTTTAGGACTGTGATTTTTAAACAATTCTGAAACTTTTAATCAGCCCTACATTTAATAACTCCTTTGTGTTATAGCCATTATGAGGCTGCAGGCCCCAAAGTTACTAGTGTGATGGCTGATTTTTTTTTTTTTAAACCAAATTCTGAATGTTTGTGGGAAATGAGAAGCCGTGGTTGCCAGGTATCTCACTTGGTATAATCCCCTTAGTCTTTCCTGTTTGGCAAGCCTGATCCCGAAATCAGTCAGCTCTGTTCTACCTGACTGTGGTCTGTTTTTAGGTGCCCCTAGTAAACGTCCATACCTGTGTCCAGGAAGCTGGAATGCGGTGTAAGGTCTACAATCTACTCAACACTCAACATCTCTATTTGAATGGTGCTTCCAAACTTAATAAGCTTATACCTGAACTCCTGATCTTTCCACTTAAACATGCTCTACCCTCCATCAGCTCCATCTCAGTAAGTGGCAATGCCATCCTCCGAGCTGCTCAAGCAAAAAACCTTGCAACAGCCTTGGACTGTGCTCTTTCTCTCACACCCCATCCATATCTAATCCATGAGCAAATGCTGCTAACTAAACTCAAAAGACAGCCAGGATCTGCCTACTTTTCACCTCCTCCACAGCCTCCGCTCTGATCCAAGTGCCCATCAGCACTGTGGCAATAGCCTCCTAACTGATCCTCTTTGCTTTCATCTTGGCCCTCCTGTGGTCTTCCCTAGATCCAGCAGCCAACGTGGTCCTTGAGGAAGAGAAGTCACGTGGTATAACTTCTTGGCTCCCAGTGATTGCCCAACTCATTCTGTCTAAAATCCAAGTCTTCACAATGACCTAAAAGACTCTCTTCATGAGGCCCCTATTTACTCTGACCTCAGCTCCCAGTCCTTTACCCCTGACTCCTTCCAACCACTCCAGCCACCCTGCCCTCCCTGCTGTTCTCTGAATACTCCAGACACACTTCTACCTCAGGACCTTTGCACATGCTATTCCTTCTGACTAGAACATACTTCTCCTAGATCTCCATAATATTTACTCCTTCACTTTCTTCAGGCTTTGGTAACATGTCATCTTCTTGCCAAGACCTTCCCTGACCACCCCAATAAATCATAATTCCTTCCGCCTCCCAATTCCAGCACTCCCAGTACCATTTTACTGCTTAGTTTTTCTGCTCTATACTCATCCCCTTCTAACATGACATTTGACTCTATTTTTCAAATTGACTGCCCCTTCTAGCTCAAGTATAAGCTCCATGAGAGCAGGGAATTGTGTCATTGCTCTGTGCTGTATCCTATGTTCGCAATGAACATTTATATGTTGATTGAATTAGAGTAAATTTACTACTGAAAAGTCCAACATCTAGGCCCAACTGGATCTTCTCTGATGATTAACGCTCCAACAGCATGAGCGTCCAACTCTGCTAGAGTTTATTACATCAGATAGAATTAATGCTAGAATTTGTGCTATACCTTTAGGACCAGGTTTGGGCGAAGGGAAATTTGAATGGAAGGGGACTCTTTTCCAGGCCCCCTTTCTTTAAATTAAACTAAAATGTTGACCCCAATGAATCAAAGGATAGTTTAGATTCATAGAAATGAGAGCTGGAAAGAACTTTGATAATCAGGCAGTTCCAACTCCCATCTATTGTAGGTGACTGGAAAAAATCAGTTTCAGTGATTGATCCCGGGTTTATGGCAGACCCAAGGACTGAAACCACTATTTCCTGAATCTAGAACCATATCACTGTGCATTGGAATATGCTCCCCGCTTTTCACCAGAGTTGCTTTTTCTACCTCTATTATTGAAGCTTCCCTTCCTCGCGTACCCTTGGCTGCCAGGTTGTCCTATAATTCTGTTCCAGGGGGCAAGACTCAATCATTTATGGTATGTGGCTTTTCCTTCGGTAACTGAAATTGTTTGAACACATTAGTGGGACAGGAGCTGTTACTTTGTACACTAGTACAAAAGACTAGTACGAAAGACAGTGAAACCTGGAGAAATCAGAGTACAAGGTTTAACTGACAAATCACACACAGATCTGAGAAGCCAGGCTTATGTTCTGGAGGCAGAAACACATGGAGAATGTGATGGAGACAGGTAAATCTCAAAGTACGACTTTGGGTCTTCTGTTTTCTTTCGTCTGTAGCAGAAGCAAAAGCCAGTGCGAAACTGTGGCTTCAAACCTCCATCTCTCTACAGGATCCACGATAGTTACTCATTTAAGAGGCACCCTCTTTAGCTGATTTGTTGTATAGCTTTACGGTGTACTATGCCACTCACTTTGTAAATGACTATTTCCATCACAGAATTGGTTGCTGGGGTTCCCAGAGGAGCACAGAATTTTGGATGCGTGAGTACTAAGAAGGCGTTACACGCTACATTCTCTACATATGCAAAGAAACATTTTGCTGCATACAGTTTTCAAATCTTTTTAAATGCCCTTTAATAGTGAGCACTACTGATCCACGCTTGTTTGCTTACAAACAGGGAGGTTAGATTCTTTTCTGATCTGGGTGCAGGATCAACTCCATAGTCTGTGGGACCCAGTGTAAAGTGAAAATGCCTAGCCCCTTGTTCAAAATGGTTAAGAATTTCAGGACAGTGACAGCTGGGCTATCCAAAGGGTGGGGAGGGCTCATCTGCATGTGGGACCCTTTGGGACTGACTGCACGGGTCACGTGCCCATGAAGCTAGCCTAGCCCTATGCGTGTGCATAATCTGGGAATAGTTGCAGAGGATCCCATTGTTGATGTGATCAGCATTTTAATATGTCCCATACGGTGGACATAATAAGGTCAATTGTTATTTCACTAGTGTATTAGTTTGCAAGGGCTGTCATAACAAATGACCCCAAACTGGGTGGCTTATAACAACATAACTTTATTCTGTCTCAGTTCAAGAGGCCAGAAGGCTGAAATCAAGGTGTGATCGGCATGGTCACATCCCTCCCATGCATGTAGGGGTGGATTCTTCCCGCCTCTGCCAACTTCAGGTGGCCCTGCCTTTCCTCGGCATGTGGGAGCTTCACCTGAATCTCTGCTCTGGTCTCCATATGGCCTTCTTCCATCTGTGTCTATGTGTGTCCTCTCCTCCTCTTATAAGGACACCAGTCATTGGACATAGGGCGCACCCTAAATCCAGGATGATTTCATTTCAAGATCCTTAACTTTACTTATTTCATCTACAGAGACCCTATTTCCAAATAAAGGTCACCTTCTGAAGTTCGGGATAGACATGAGTTTTGGAGGGATACTATTCAAACCCATTACAACTAGTTACCATAAAAATAGGAAAGGAAAATAAATCGATCTTATGAAACGAAAAACATATTTTAAATAATGTTTAAGTCTGGTAAACTTATAATATCTATAGATTTTAGGTTGTCTGGATAGAATTTTTTTTTTTTTTTTTTTTGTACGCGGGCCTCTCACTGTTGTGGCCTCTCCCGCCGGGGAGCACAGGCTCCGGACGCGCAGGCCCAGCAGCCATGGTTCACGGGCCCAGCCGCTCCGCGGCCTGTGGGATCTTCGCGGACCGGGGCACGAACCCGCGTCCCCTGCATCGGCAGGCGGACTCTCAACCACTGCGCCACCAGGGAAGCCCTGTCTGGATAGAATTTAAAAGGAATATTTTTGCTACATGGATAATACTTTAAAATTTCATTTTTTTGCAGAGAACCATAGTCATCAATTTCTCATAACAGCAAATGCACAGAAGTGAAACTTAGATTAAATTTTTGATTAGATCAATTAACTGACTATCAGATTAGGTGCTCTCAGTGTTCCTGAATTCATATTTCTCTACATCAGATTAGTAAGCATGCATTTTGTCTGAAAGGATCCCAGATTTCACCATAAACAAAAAGTTCAGTTGGATTTTTTAAAGATCGTTCTTTTGGGCTTATTTTATTTTATTTTATTTTTTACATATACAGCTAACCATTTATGACTCCTCACAAAAATTTTAAAATGATTTAAGTTAAACTTTTAAAAAATTGCTCCAATTCTATGCCAAATGATGTAACCTATCTAATTTCTATGATTTCAGGTTTCAATCATTAACTCTACAGATATGACCTTTATTCAGAATTTCACTGGTGAACAGGTGAAGACATTTTAGAATCAAATAATGAATGTCACTCTGCACTAACAGTATACTGTAATATGTTATTTATTCATTCATAAAATAAATATTTACCGAGCACCTACTATGTGCTGGAAACTCTTCTGAGCACTGGGAGTGTAACCAAGTAGCAGACAGACAAGATCCCAGCTCTCATGCAACAGTCCGGGGGAGGCTGATGGGGGGTGACAATTAAGAAACAAGTAAATGCCCACGATGATTTCAGAAAATGATAAGGGATGTAAAGGCAGAATATGCTCCCTAAAAGCCCAAAAGCCACTAACTGCTGAAATCCAAGAGCAATCCTGTTATGTTGCGGTCCTTATGTAGTGTGCGCGGTGATGAGTTCTGAGTACCCGCCTTCCCCCCGAGAAGACACAGGCTTCTTGTAGGTTTCACATGTTGGTCAGTCAGTGGGTCTGGGCTCTGCCTTCCTGTCCTCACAGTGACTGGAACCCTCCCCAATCCCAACATTATATGGAAGATAAGCTCTCTGGTTCTGGTCCCCTCCCCGCAGGGGGTAGGTATGGCCCCGTACCCACTGTCACTGGCTGGGGTCTTATTATCAATGGGTCAGTTGCCTGCAAACAGGCTGCTGTCATCCTCCTGACGTAACACGGCCTGAGGTCACACTTCATTCACTACCCTGGGTTTCCTGGGTTTTTGACCTGTTGAAATCTGTCACATTTCTTTAAAGGATGAATGTGATACTCCCATCTAAGGGAGCCAATCGTGAGTTGAATTCATTTCTCTGGTCAACCAGTTTCCTTTCCTAACCACCAACCCAGGGTAAGGAGCTTCTAGCAAGCCTCACACTTGACTCCAGCCAAGTTACATCTTGGCCCACGGGATCCCAGGAGGATCCAGGTTTAAGATCCTGAAATGCTCAACTCTTAGCTACACACAGAAATTCGGAATCATATATTTGTCGAGCAAATAGAGTTTTTTAAAGAACACAGAGCATTTTTGACATTTCCTCCCCCAAATTGGGGCTTTAGTCTATCCGTTACTGTGCAATTTTCAACAAAGCATTTAACAATGTCCCTCATGGTACTCTTGTGGTAAATATAGAGATATAAGGCTGTGATGATAGTGAAGTTGGGTGGGTTTATAAATTTTGAACCATGATTCCCAAGTGGTGACAATTAATGGTTTAATGGAAATCTGGCAAGACTTCTCCTTTGTCTTTTCATTTCATTTTTATCATTCAAAGCTCTTTAAACATTGTTAAATTTGGCCTTTCTGTAACTTCTCATCTTCAATACCACCTAGTTCTGCAATCTTGAACCTCAGAACTTAATACATAAGTGATGAAATTCCTCTGAGTGAAGGCCACACAATGCCACCCAGGAATAAGAATTTCACCGTATGTGTTTGGAATAGAGAAACGAGGTGGGAGAACTGAGTTATTGCATGAGGCAGTTAAATGAGGCATTCATCTCCTCTGCAAAGAGTACTTTGCACTGGCACCCATGTCTTAGCCCATGGACTACTATAATAAAAATACCATAGACTGGGAGGCTAAAGCAACAAACATTTATTTCTCACAGTTCTGGAATCTAAGATCAAGGGGTAGGCAGATTTGGTATCTGCTGAGAGCCTGCCTCCTGTTCACAGCCGTCTTCTTGCTGTGTCCTCACCTGGTGGAAGGAGGGCTAGAGAGCCCTCTGGGGTCTCTTCTCTAAGGGCACTAATCCCATTCATGCAGGCTCAACCCTTCGTGACCTAATCACCTCCTGAAGGCCCCACTTCCTAATACCATTATATAAGGAGTTATGTTTCAATATTTGAATTTGGAGGAGGGGAGGCATAAACAATCAGTCTACGGCAACTGTATATGTTTGGAATAGACAAAAAAGGTGGGAGAATTGAATAATTGTGTTACACTTGGTAACTCATCTATTTTTTTCCTCTGCAAAGAGTATCTAGCACCTGGCACCTACTCTGAGCTAAACACTGGTCAGACAGGGCAGAGAGAAGAATGAACAACACAGATGGAACTCTCTGCCTTCTGTGGAGCACACTTTCCAGGGGACTGTAGGCTGATTAAATTTGTAGGTGATAGGAAGCTAAATTGGCTAAATCAGGGGTCCCCAACCCCTGGGCCACGGACTGGTACTGGTCTGTGGCCTGTTAGGAACCAGGCTGCAGAGCAGGTGAGCAGCGGGTGAGCGAGTGAAGCTTCATCTGTATTTGCAGCCGCTCCCCATCGCTCTCAGTACCGCCTGAGCTCCACCTCCTGTCAGATCAGCAGTGGCATTAGATGCTCATAGGAGTGTGAACCCCACTGTGAACCGCGCATGTGAGGGATCTAGGTTGTGCGCTCCTTATGAGAATCTAATGCCTGATGATCTGAGGGGGAGCTGAGGTGGTGATGCTAGCTCTGGGGAGGGGCTGCAGATACAGATCATCAGTAGCAGAGAGGTTTGACTGCACCGAGACCACAGTGAATCAATTGCTTGCAGACTCATATCAAAACCCTATCAGTGAGTGGCAAGTGAAAACAAGCTCAGGGCTCCCACTGATTCTGCATTATGGTGAGTTATATATTATTACATTGCAATATATTATATATTGCAATGTAATAATAATAGAAATAAAGTGCACAATAAATGTAACGTGCTTGAATCACCCCGAAACAATTCCCGCCCCCCCCCCAACCTGGTCGGTGGAAAAACTGTCTTCCACGAGACCAGTCCCTGGTGCCAAAAATGTTGGGGACCGCTGAGCTAATGCATTGGATGGCAGAATACGGAACTGAAAAATCTTGGCAAGCTAAAACTATTGGCCACATCTGAAGAGATTATAAACCTTGAAAACATAGGTTGAAAACAAAAATATAAGAGCTAGAATGTAGAAAGATTAGGCACACTGGTTACACTCAGAAAAGACTTAGAAACCTCAGCAGACGATAAACTCAATATGAATTGATACAGAGACGTGGTTTACCCTCAAATTAAAACCTTTTTATGCTTCAGTGATATAAAGAGTTCAAAGCAGAGGGTGTCCATCCTACTTATCTTCTCCTGTCAGTGTGTTCATGGGGTATCATCTTTTCTTTGGTATCCCATGTTGTATCCCTAAGAAAGATGGGAAGCCAACCTAAAACATTTCCATAGGAGATTTCACATGGAAATGGAATTAGATTTATTCTGTGACATTCAAGATTGCAGAACTAGGTGGGAGCATTAAGGACCAGATGTTACAGGAGGACCAATTTTAGCAAAAAGTATTCTAATAGTTGTATCTACAAATTGAATGGGCTTATTGTTGAACATCTCCAGAGGATGTCCGAGCAGATGTCATGGGTGTTGTGAGGGACATTATGCATTAGGTCAGGGGTTAAACTAAATGACTCTAAGACTCTGTCCATGTCCAAGGGTCTATGAATTTAAAGGCAAAAATGTGCTGCAATGTGGCTAATCTTTCAGGGAAAATTGAGAGATGACTATAAAAATGACTTTTTGAGCACAAAATATATCATCTTATGGTTTTCCTTTGCAGATGGCATCTTACTTTGGATATACAATTGCAGTATCAGATGTTAACAATGATGGGTAAGTTTGTAAGAACTTCCTCACTCACCAGATATTATATTCGTCCTTAAAGATGTTATATTTTTTCCTTCATGAAATAGATCCTTCCATACTTCCTCAACAAGATCGAGGCTCTCTTGTTTTAACTTTTTTTTTTAGTCCGGGGCAAAAGGATACATCTACTAAAAACTTCTCTATCATCCTTTCTTATGTCTTTACCACATCTGCCACTTCTAAGACAGGACTGTTTCACTTAGTTTTATCTTTGATTTTATGAACTAAGCAGTCCTTGGCCACTTGACTTCCATAGCCATTGAAGAATCTGCTCATCTGCCTTCACCCTTTAGCACATGATATTCATAAAACATTTGCACATAAATATTTCTTCTCCTGACAGTGCTTTAACCAACATACTAGTGACTCCCATGCAGAAGATGAAATAATAATATTATTTTTTTCAGTTTATGGCAGTAAATTATAGTTGAGCTTGGATCAAACAGCATGATAAACTGTGGTTGTATTTAAGTTATTACTTCAAAGAAAATTGTTATTAAGCAGCTCTCTGATCCACGAAAAGCACCTAACTGACAGATAAGACAAATGATTAAATAAGAAAACCAAAAAATTGAGATGAACTGATTATTCATCCAATAAATATTGTTGGAGCACCTACCATATGTCAGGCATTGTTCTTGGGTGCCCAGAATGTAGCAGTGATTAAGGAAGAATAGGTCTCTGCTTTCACGGAGCTCACATTTCGGTAAGAAGCAAATATCTGAAAAATGTGAACTATGTTCCCTTATCTGGGCTACGTCATGGATAGACATTAGCTATGACCTCTACATAGCTAGAAATGAACCTTATTTATTATGCGGTACCGTATGATTGGAGATAAATTTGCTAACTTTTGTACCTTTTGGAAAATAGCTTATTATTCTTTCATTCAACATATATTTCTTGAGCATCTTCTACACACTAGCACTGTTCTAGGTGCTGGGATACAGCAGAGAACAAAACCGAAACCCGCCCCCTCATAAAGGTTATACGGTAGTGTTCGGGTGGGAGCTACAGATAAAAAAATAAATAAGTCAAATAAAGATTATGTTAGATGGTGATGAGCACTACGCAGGAAAAAAACAAAAACAGAAGGCCGGAAGCAATCAAGATGTCCTTTAGTAGGTAAATGTGTAAGTATTCTGCGGCCCATCCAGACAATGGAATATCATTCAGTGCTAAAAAGAAATGAGCTATCAAGCCATGGAAAGACATAGAAGAACCTTAAATGCTATTACTAAGTGAAAGAAGCCAGTATGAAGAAGCTTCATACTATATGAATCCACTAGATGACATTCTGGAAAAGACAAAACTATGGAGACAGTCAAAAGATCAGTGGTTGCCAGGTGTTAATGGTGGAAAGAGGGATGAATTAGGTGGAGCACAGAGGCTTTGTAGGGCAGTGAAAGTACTCTGTATGATACTGCAAGGGTGGATTCATGTCATTATACATCTTTCTAAACCCACAGAACGTACACCAGCAAGAGGGAACCCTAATGTAATCTGTGGACTTTGGGTGATGATGATATGTCCATGTAGGTTCATCAGTTGTAACAAGTGTACCACCTGGTGCAGGATGTTCACAGTCGGGGAGGCCTTGCTTGTGGCAGGGGGTATACAGGAACTGTCTGTACTTTCTGTGCAATTTTGCTTTGAACCTAAAACTGCTCTAAAAAATAAAGTCTATTAATGAAACTTAAAAAAAAAAAAACAGAACGGGGATAGAAAAAAATTGGGAGGGATGCAATTTTTATTCAGGTAAACAGGGAAGGCCTGGGTGTTAGGTTAGGTGAGGGAGCAAAACACTATATGGGGAAGAGTGTCCAAATTCCCAGCGGAGCGGGGAGCTGCTGGCATAGTCAAGGAATATCAAAGAGGCTTGGAGAGAAAGTCTGTGAGCCGCCTTACACAGCACCACATGGACTCTGCCATGGATAGAATGAGTCTGTTTCCAAGAAGGACACATCATCTTGAAAACCCCTGGAGGAGTCTAAGCAAGGGACTGGCCTGCACCCACTTTGGTTTTAGCAGCCATGCTCTGTTCATTGGGTCTCCATGGAGTGAGGCCTTCTGGGAGCCCATTGCCATAAGCCAGGCGAGGCAGGACAGTGGCTTGGACCAGAGCAGTGGTAGGAAGAGTAGAACTGGTTGCACTCTGGGTCTATTTTGAAGAACGCAAATCTTATCCTGGATAAGATCTGTGAATGAAATCTTATCCTGGATAAGATCTTATCCTGCAGATAACTGAAAATGAAGTTGCTTTAATCTTCAGCTGTCTGAATTGTGGAAAGGAAGTAACAATTAGGACCACCACTCAAAGTGAGCAACCTGGATGGACTGTATCTGTTATCAGAGCCTTTTAGTCATTTAGAAAGAAAATGGTGGAGGAAGAACCTGAGGTCCAAAACATGGCGTACTGTCCAGATACAGGAAGCCCATTCTTTAGTGAAAACAAAAAGTCCGACACTGACCCCTGGGATAAGTTAGACACATCTCCTTCAACAGATAACAACACGACACGCATGAGGGCTTCTCTCCTGGGAGCCAGGCAGCATTTTTTAGGGCACAGATCACCCAGTGTGTTTCGTTCTGTAGTTCACTCCCTTTTCAATCCTTTCAGCTTCCCCCCCAGTGTCACAATATGCCCTGCAGGGCACCACGACCTTCCTGAAAACACATTCATTCTAGTCTAAAGTTTTGTGACAACGTTTATAGGACTTTTTTTTTTTTTTTGCCACATTAAGAAAAAGAAAAGAAAACTTGTGAAAAAAGGACCTCATTGGTTTCAAACATAGGAATTTTCCAGTAATGATTTGTTCTTTCTTGATGTTCTTCAAAATTGCTATGCACATCATTTCTTTTTATTGGGTAGTATATTCTGAATTCTTTAGACTGCATTGAAAAATACATCTATTATCTTAATATTGTCATTCTTAAAGAAAAAAGTACCTATAGATTCTCAGTCTGTATATTGTTTGCTGCTCTAATTACTTAGATGCAACGTACATTCATGTTCCCATAATCAATGAGTGTGCTCTGGAAGCCACTGAGAACATTGCATCCCAAATAAAGATAGAGAACTCACGTGAAGTCTGAGATTACAATAATGCATATATAACTTGCCATCATTTTTGCAGCACCTGTTTTTCTAGAACAATCACTTGATATTGTTGGCTTTCAGATAGACACAAATAGGGAAAACATGGCATCTTGTGTTTCTAGGTTTATACTTGATCCCAGGACGGGGGGCCTGAAAACCACTAATTACTGTGACAGCCCATGTCCTCACCTCCTGGAGTGGATATTCATCCCCAGGGCAGGTACAAAACAAGCCATCAGGGCAGAGACATAAACCTGTAATCCCTCAGCAATCTTAGCAGAAAGAGGAAACAAAGGCAGTAAATCATGCAGTGTCAGTGACTTTTCCTAAGCTCCTGTGATGGCTCCACGCCAGGACACGTGTGGCCTTGTTTTGAGAAAGAATGCTTTTGTCATTCTCAGTTTCTGACAAGATTTCTATCAGGGACCCTAAGGCTAGAATGGGATTTGCAGCAAACACAAAGCTCTATCTCAAATAAAGTTTTCCTGGATATAAACCTCAGGTGGTTAGCAGTTTGAAATGCAGAAATCTCGATTCTCCATTGAAACAATTGAAGAACTTAACATGCTATTAAGCAATCACATTTTATCTTTATCATGAATGATTAGCAGACAGTGTTTTTATTTCTCTCAAAGTACCTTTATGTGTAATAAGTCTAATAGCAACAGGACAATCTGTACTACAATCCAATGAAACTACCTAAAATTCACCAATGAGGAAACTGAGACACAAAAGTCAAGTGACTTGCCCAAGAGCACACACTAAGCAGGGGAAGGTCTTGATTAGTTCACAGAACTTTTGCTGACTTACCTTATAAATTTTTTGTTCACTTATATACAGAGAACTCTTTACTAAGCTCTATAAAATACCTAGTAGGAAACCATATATATAATTGCAGTCTTCAAGGGTTTAAAATCTGTGAGAATTCAGAATTTTTAATCTAGTAAGTGAGTACAATGACTGACATGCCTCTCATTTACTTTTAAAAATTGGGAAACAGAGAAGTTAGTATACTTGTCACTGAAGAAATCCAATAATAACCTGTAAAATAGTTTTAAAATTAAAAACTATGTATATTTAAGGTGGACAACATGTTTTGATATACATATACGTAGTGAGATGATGACTGCATTCAATCTAATTAACGTCTCCATCTATGTGATTCATCTGTATCAGCCAACTGGGTGGTCCATCCATCACATAGTTACCGTGTGTGTGGGGGGCTGTCTATATAGTAAGAGCACCTAAGACCTACGCTTTTAGCAAATTTCCAGTATACAATATAGTATGATTAACTACAGCCACTATGCTGTACACTGGACCTCTAGAACTTATACATCCTACACAGCTGCAACTTTGTACTTTTTGACTAATATCTCCCCATTTCCCCAATCTCTCCACCCGTGGTAAGCACCACTCTACTTGAATTGCACTTTATAGATTCCACATATATATGCACATGTAGACCTATCTATATTCATATTCATGTAAAAACATACAGATATTGTCTATAACATGTATACAGATATACATATACATACACATATAGAATACACATGGATTTCAATGACCTTAAATAAGGGTTGGGGTAGAAGAATAGCATATACATGTGTTTAAGTTTTTACTCTGTTTTGCTCGTTGATAAGAATCTGTTTATTAAGTGTGCATTTTATTAATTTCCATTATTCTTATAAACAAGCTCATACTTCCACTTTATAAAAATAGAAAACCATAATTTCAGTTATTTTCACCCAAAGAACTTTAAGATTGTCTTTGATGATGCTAAAAACAACTGACTGATAAAAAATTCAGTTATGAATGGTTTTCAGCATCATGGCATATAAGAAAAATCAGTTTGTTTGATTATATTCAAAGTAGCCATACTAGGCTGCTGCATTTGACCAAGTCATTAGTTTACCTCATAAATAATTTTAGAGAGTCTATAACTCCAATTTTTAAGAAATTCACAAAGCCCTTTCTACTTTCCCAGCATTTATCAGTGATTAAGGAATTATAAATGAGCATTAATCAGCAGAGTTTCATAATAGAATTGAGATTTAATTCCCTTTCTTTACCCAATTTCTAATTTTCCAGTAGCCTTTTTTTTTTTTTTAATAGCCTGAATCTTTCAAGTTTTGGACCTGAGTGGATGTTGTACAGTGACTCGGAATAGGATTGAGAGCATCACTCATCTAGTTGATCATTCACTGTTCAGAAGTTAGGACTCACATTTTGTGGAATTGAACCAGACTTCCCTCTCTCCATCCGAGAGAGAACTAAGTACTATTGTACGTGAGACTACCTAGTGAAGTTTCTTTCACAGTGTATGTCATCCTCTCTATCCACTGTGCAACAAAAGCGAAATCCCTACAAATGCTCCAAAACCCACCATCAGGGAAAACAAAAAAAGACAGTGTCGTTAAGTAATGTGACCAAATAAATAAACTGGTGGGGATTTCTCCAATATTTTATTTAAAAAAATCTCCAGGTGTTACGAGTGGACTGCAAAAGTTTAGACCAAACAGTTAACGTGCTTGCTGGTTGGTGGTTGATCTTGTCAAGCCTGTGACTATTTTGTAAAACATAAACAAGCTGGTGAACTTAACTTCAGTTATCTTAAGATAGCCAGAACTACAAAATCTTTCAATGTAAACTCTGTTAGGAATTTCTGGACAAATTTAACAGCAAAGGGAGATAGTATTTTCCTCTTGAACCTAAACAAGCAAGTCTGTTTTTTTATTTTCTTATGGCTTTTTGAAACAATATATTCATACTATTTCAGAAATTCAAAGAATTACAGTTTAATCCATTGGATTGTTTTAGCCTCTGCGGGTCCAAAAGGAACTAAATTTAGAGTCTTAGCAGTTAGTTAACTTGAGAGCATTTTAGAGAAAATTTATTTGAAAGGAAGCAGCTTTGAGTAACTGTGTTTTGGTGCTAGATTTACTCCAAGTGGGTTCTCTCATAGAAGAGAAATCATTATGATTCAATTAAGTAGAAAATCTAGAAAATTAAAACATAAAGAAATTGCAAATTAAATTGATTTCTGTAACATAAATGATAAGCTATATTTGTTCTCACCTATCATAAAACAATTATATGGATTAGATATCAATTCTAGTATACAGCCTCCTAACCTGCATTCTCTTAATAACTACATTCTGCGAATCAGTCACAGGCATTAGCATGCACTATGGACTATTGTGAAAAAAGAAGAAACAGAGAACTTTATATGTTAAATCAACATATTAAACACCATTTGGCTGCAGAAAACTTGAATTCAGATTCTTCATAATGAATATTCTCACTGATGGGTTCCCTCATCCCCCCTCTCTGTTTATCACTATATTTATGCTTTGCTCCTCAGGGAAATATTTATAATGTTGTGTCTCAAAGAACATGTGAAAGAATGAGAACCTGCACCTTGCACTGTATTATTAGAGTGGACATAATATTTTAGACATAAAAAAGAGACAAAAATAAAACCTGTGTGAATGCTACATAGAGATGTAAAGAAAACTCTGCTCAAATATTGGACATTTCAGATAAGATGAAATTTAGTGTGTATATCCTCCTTTTATAAAATGCCTTTACATAGTAACTTAGATCTCATCCAAACTACCAACATGACACAAACAGAAAAGATGGTTTTTAGTGAAAACCTCACCATAAATATTGATTCACCATTATTCTTTCTTGAGATTACATGTATATGTATAAAATATACTTTATATATATTATATATTCTTAGAATGGCACCCAGTCTGTTACACAACTACTTTTTCGGAAGCTCAGTAAAGAACGTCTTTACTAATAAATATTTTTAAAACTTTAAACTTGAATTGGGTATATTCTAAAAAAGGATATGACAAGTAAATTTTGAAATAGTCTAATAGCACGCATGGCCTACTGCAATGGTCTTTCAATGAGTTTTTGGCCCTGTGGGATCGTAATCAGAAATACATTTAACATTGCAACCCACTACGTACACACAACTGAAACAAAAGGTTTCATGAAACAGTATTCATTCTTAGTATGTGTAATGCATTGACTCATATTTTCTATTGTATTCTATTTCATTTTTATAATTGCTTGTCAAGACCCATTAAATTGATTTCACAATCCACTAATGAGTTGCAAATCAAGATTTAAAAACACCAGCCTAGACAATAATATATATTGTGACTCTTAAGTGGTACTGCTAACATAAAATATTATTGACACTAAATGCAAAATATTGCACAAGGCACATTGAATCAATTGAATCCAAGACAGTTATTGTCTCTCAGCTTTATGAGAACACAATTATAAATTAAGAACAAATGTCTTTCTCCTTTTTTGGCGTTTAGAGCATTTTAGAAGGCTTACACTTAAATATCTAGGGAAATCTATTTCTACGAAAATAAATCAACGTTGTCACAATAGTCCAAGAATCCAAAGATCCCATGGATGTGCTAATCTTTCACAAGCATAGGTCCTTGCATTTCTAGAACTCCACACTGTTGGCAGTGAGAAACATAGTGAGGTAACGTGTCAGTCCCATCATGTCCCTCAGGGACCAATTGTATGGCTTTGTTCCTTCTGTTGAGAATGAGAAAATGGCCCTGCTCAATCTCTGCACTAGAGAACCAGTGGTTTTAGACATCTTTGAACTACAAGGCAGCAACACACACAATTAGGTGTTTAACAAATGTCTCTTCATACTGACAATAATAATAACAGAAAGAGAGGCAACCAGGTTCCTCCAGGGCAAAGCCTGAGGCCTGGAGCAGCCCCAATCCCTGCCTTACTCTTGGCCTAGATAGAGCACAGAAGCACGGCAAGTAAATGCATTTGGAACATTTTTTTTAAGAGTTTTTTTTTTTTTTTTGATGCGGACCATTTTTAAAGTCTTTATTGAATTTGTTACAATATTGCTTCTTTTTTATCTTTTGGTTTTTTGGCCATGAGGCATGTGGGATCTTAGCTCTCCGACCAAGGATCGAACCCTCACCCCCTGCATTGGGAGGCGAAATCTTAACCACTGGACCACCAGGGATGTCCCCATTTGGAACATTTTTAAGAAAACGTTTTACCTAAGTGTGTAGCAATCCAATTGCTATCTCTTTCTTGAAATTTTTTCAGCCTGAAAAATTATCTACTGGTTGTCTGCTGTAATATCTACATCTACAAAGAAAAACTATAAATTCGCATTTGGGAGGAAAATTTTGTTTTCTAGCTTTCTAGCCAGTATGAGAACCTTCTCTGGCCTCTGTTTTATTTGAATGGAGGTAACAAGAGAAAAGAGGAGGACAGACTTTATTTTAAACCTTATTACTGCAAGAAAACTTCATAATATAAATGTATAGTTAACTAAATTGTAGACAAATTCTCATCCATGTTTAGAAAAACCTATTTTGGTCTTTCTGATACGTTTTACTTGTGTAAGTACATTTTCTGGAAATGCACCAAAGAGCTGAAAAGGGTGAAATAGCTGTGGTTTTCTTAAAGTAGTAATTTTTAGCATAGCTAAAAAGTTCAGTGTGATAATTTAACAACTCTTATTTTCTTACAGCATTCTATTCCGTAGACATAACAAAGCAATGAAAGAAATATGGCAGTTGTAAGATATCCCTTGGAAAAGGAAATATACCAGTGGAAATGTACTAATCTCGTTGACTAGAAATCTACCCAACAGCATCTCATGTCTGTGCTGACCTCTTTCTTCGTTCCCTGCAGAATGGATGACATATTGATCGGGGCACCTCTCTTTATGGAACGTGAATTTGAGAGCAACCCCAGAGAAGTAGGGCAAGTGTACCTGTACTTGCAAGTGAACGTGCTGGTCTTCAGAAATCCGCAGATCCTCGCAGGCACTGACGTTTTCGGGAGATTCGGTAGTGCTTTGGCACATTTAGGAGACCTGAACCAAGATGGATACAATGGTAATTTACACCAATGCATGGAAATTACTTATGTGCCACAATTTCATGTTACTGTTGCATGACGGAAACAAGAGACTTCACAGTGGTGTGTGTGGTACAGTTCTTCTGATTGGTCTTTAATAAACTATCCAAAATCTCAAGGCAATTTAAACTTCAGTTTTGGCTAACATAGACGTTACATGGAAATTTTCTCATGTTGATTTAGGGTGTCATATGACAGCTCTAAACAAACAGCAATTATTTTTAAAATTGACGTATAGATTTATGACTTGAAGAGACCTAGAGAATGTACTATATGTACAGAGTCAAAACAAATAAATACATGTTGATATATTAGCAAGTGTATTGCCATCTGAGTAACTCATACGGCTTACGTACAGGTTATGCTGAATTGTAATTGATCTCTCAACTTCAGCTTAAAGGCACCTTCAATGTTCGTTGTTAAGCAGTGTTAAATTCTTAGTTGAGGTTTGTGGTTCTTTAAGTTAGGAATTTATGAATGCCTTCGAAGTACCCTCTCCTCAGAAAAACATGCCAGCTCACACAAAATTTTGCATACATTTTCAGGACCTTTAAGTTAAGAACCAAGGTAGACTGGGTTTCTTGAAGTTCCAGGGAGTAACAGGAATTTGCTCCAACAAAATAGCCTAGAGAGTATTCCCATCAAATCAAAGTATTCATTAATACCTTCAGCAACTGGTCACATACTTTTATGATTTCCTTGAAAAAACACGTCTCAGCAATGTATAGTTGGTAACTTTTAAAGTACCATAAGACATAAATGCATACTAAAAGCTCATGGTTCCAGGGAAACTTTTTTAAAAAGAGACAAGTTCATCTTGAGCTGATTTGTTGCTTTCAAAAACTGCCCTATTCCTGAGCACCAAATGAAATAAATAATGCTAAATTATCTGTATAGTCATCTTTTTCATCATCTCTTCTATTTGTCTTTTCTCTCAAACCCTTAATGATACTTTTAAGAACTAAGAGAAACATTTCTAACAACCTAAGAGGGGTTTTGCCTCTCTGAGCCTTGGTGTCCTTAAAATGATGCCAAAATGAGATGTAACTAGGGGACAGATATAAATTCACTGACTCGGAGGATGTGAAGAAAGTACCCCTTTCCACCTACCATATGACAATATCTTTATTTTCCACAACGATCTGAGTTTTTTGACAGTTTATCCTTACCTGTTAAGTGAAAGTGGATTTATGATCCTTGTTATGTAGTGAAAATCAGTTTACAATTCATTCAGTCTTATCAGACTTAGGAACAACTACCAATGGATGAATGACAAAATGAGGACACACACCATCGTCCGCAGCTCGGGCTGTTATGTTACTGCGCTATTGGCGCTCTTTTTCATGTAAACCTAAGTAGTTAGGTGTACTGTTTAGAGCAATCCTGATGAACACAATATATGGAAGGTAGTTTTCATTCACTGCTATGTTTAACAGGGAGAAAGGCGATAGGGTTCTCTCTCGGTTTCCCAGAGTCCTCGCCTACATCATGGGATGATGTAATCATTCAAGGATATAATATTTGTGAAAGAGGTTGTTTATTTCTTTTTTTTTTTTTTTTTTTTTTTGCGGTACGCGGGCCTTTCACTGTCGCGGCCTCTCCCGTTGCGGAGCACAGGCCCCGGACGCGCAGGCTCAGCGGCCATGGCTCATGGGCCCAGCCGCTCCGCGGCATGTGGGATCTTCCCGGACCGGGGCACGAACCCGCGTCCCCTGCATCGGCAGGCGGACTCTCAACCACTGCGCCACCAGGGAAGCCCTGTTTATTTCTTTTAACAAGAAACTCTTAAGTACTCTGCAAAGGTGCCTCATCTGGTCCACGCAGCTCATTAATCTGACTCAGCTCTTCCCTATTACTCACTAAGCTCCCACGTAGATCACCTTCTGGCTGCTCTTCAGGTGGGCCAAGCTCCTTGCATCCTTGGGCCTTTGCACAGTCATTCCTTCTGCCTGGAATGCTCTTCCTTCTGATTCCACGTGGTCAGTTCCATCTTGTCCCCAGATTTCAGTTTCAAGATCAGCCTTAGAGACACCTTGTCTGACCACTTCATCGAAAATAACAATCCAATCACTCTCCATCACATCAGTATTTTTAAGATTCTCTTCATAGCATTTGTCACTTTCTATCTTTTCTTGATTATTTCTTTATTCAAATTGTCTATTCCCTGCACCAGAATATAAACTTTTGAAAAGCAGCGTCTGGTTCGCCGTTGAAGCCACTGTGCCCAACACATTATAGGCACTCGATAAATATTTCTTGGATGGATGAAAGACAACAAATACTTTCCTCTTGTTGCAGTACTACAGAGTTTCATGGAAAACTTAAGAAGCCCTTTGGGCTGTTTGGTACTGCTCTTCGATTGTACTTATTTCTCTTTCTAAAATACAATTCTTTATTTAAAAATTGTGTCTCTGTTTGTAGACATTGCCATCGGTGCGCCCTTTGCAGGCAAGGACCAAAGAGGCAAAGTGCTCATTTACAACGGTAACAAGAATGGCTTAAACGCCAAGGCTTCCCAAATTCTGCAAGGAGTGTGGGCCTCACAGGCTGTCCCTTCTGGATTCGGCTTTACTTTAAGAGGAGATTCTGACATAGACAAGAATGATTACCCAGGTAAGTTCTTCTTTCTTTTCCTACAACAGAGTCTGCTTCCTAGAAAGAGCTATTCTCTGGACGATGCATCGTGTTTAAGCAGTTCTCTTGTACAGGTTAAGGCCAAGCTTGCCCATCACACGGGTTCTTTGGGTACCATTCCAAAGCAACTTTCATGAGACTCTGAAGACAGACAAAACAAACACTCCTTTTCCTGTCAAGAGAGGAAGTTTAAAAAGCAAGATGGCTTTTTAAAAACTGCATTGGACATAAAACTTAGCAACTTTGCAACAAAAGTTTGTTATTTGAAACTCCTCAGTAATCTGGTCTCCACTGACAATGACAGCCTGCATCAGATAACTTTTCAGAGCAATTAATGTTAACCCCATAATTCCCTGTTGGGCTCACAGCTCCTATGAATTGACTTATGCACCTCAGCATTTCTGTCATAAGCTCATGGTTTTGGAACATAAATAGTTTCCAGCCACGTCTGGGGGTTTTCCGAAGATAGAATGACTTTTAAAGCAAAGCATAAAGAACTGGTTTGTGATACAGATCATTACCAATTTTTGAATGCTCAATTCACAGTG
The DNA here is from genome assembly GCF_003676395.1 of Aethalodelphis obliquidens. Taxonomy (NCBI): domain Eukaryota; kingdom Metazoa; phylum Chordata; class Mammalia; order Artiodactyla; family Delphinidae; genus Aethalodelphis; species Aethalodelphis obliquidens. The sequence continues at coordinate 20,616,163 of NW_020837967.1, read as the reverse complement.
AGGATTCAGTGGAGATCCATACAGCCCAGTGAGATCATTCATGTTTTATGTACGCTGTATGAAAATATAGATTTGTCTTAAAGGATTGTTTCAATAATCGGGGTTATTAACAGACAACATTAGACTTCTTGGTTTTGTGGTTCAATTTTCCCTTTTATGTTGGTTATTTTAAGATGGTTTCAAGAAATAGTTGGAAATCATTAATAGTTCACTGACAGCTTCAACCCCTTATTGAGACCTTGTCTCTTTCCATCAGCCCTCCCCTAATTGAGTATTTTCCATACGTAGAGCATTTGCTGGTTTGGGGCATCACTCCAATAAGCTGACTGCCTAAATATACATCACTAATTTCAATCCTTTGACTTTCTCTTCCCCTCCAGGATTAGGCAAAAAGGATACTGCAACATATGCTTATAAATTTGCCAGGAATTTTCAATGGCACTAACATAGATGTTGTAGTGGGCTCAAAGCGGATTTAGAATTATATTGTACATGAATGGGTCCTCCTTGTGGCAACTGCAAGAGCATCTAGTGAAATTCATTTTCTTGGGTTATATTACACTAGCCTAATCAATGACTGGTTAGGTTTTCTTTGGGGGAGGGGAGCCTCATACATAATATATTCACTTTTAAATAATCCAAAAATTAGATCCCCTATGTGATTTCTTCCCAAACTATGTCAGGATGATTCATGAAATTCAATTCCTGGGTCACAATTTTAAAGAAACAGTTATTTTACTTTTTAAATTTCTTTTTTTAATTTTGGGCTGTGTTGGGTCTTCATCGCTGCGCGGGCTTTCTCTAGTTGAGGCTAGCGGAGGCTACTCTTTGTTGTGGTGCACGGGCTTCTCATTGCGGTGGCTTCTCTTGTTGCAGAGCACAGGTTCTAGGCACGTGGGCTTCAGTAGTTGTGGCAAGGTGGGCTCAGTAGTTGTGGCTCGTAGGCTGTAGGGCGCAGGCTTAGTAGTTGTGGCGCACGGGCTTAGTTGCTCCGCGGCATGTGGGATCTTCCCGGATCAGGGATCGAACCCGTGTCCCCTGCATTGGCAGATGGATCCCCAACCACTGTGCCACCAGGGAAGTCCTGAGAAACAGTTATTTTAGAAATTTATTGCTATTCCTTATGCCCTTCATAGTCTTCCCTTAGTACCAGGGAACTGACAGAGAATGGCCATGCCTTCCACAAGGTGAGGGAAATATAGGATGTATCAATCACATAGTCAAGTCTAGTGATTTCCTTTGAAGTCTTCTAAATAAGGGCCAGGAAGGAGAGAAACGTGAAACAACTTTTCTCTCAAAGGATATTCCCTCCAGGGAGGGGGGTAAAGGAGTGAGACAGAGGACAGAGGAAGTAAGTACAGTGTCAGTAATTGGTCATCTCTTAACTACATCTTTTTCAGCCCTTCTTAACAATCAGAAAATGGTCATTTGAGGCCATTCACTAGTCAATAACTTTATCCACTGAGGCTGATTCACTTTATAGTAATGAATGACGTTAATGCAGTGTATCCGTCTGTGTGAAGAGTAAATGCTCTTTACTAAGACAGGACCGTTATGACACTTAGTTGATTTCTTAACCTCAAGATAGCCTTGAGGCTTTCAGAGTTCATCAGTGCATCTTAGACAGTAGACCTGAGTTCTGGTCCCAGTTCTGCCTCTCAGATATAGGTGTCTTGTGCTTCATGATCGTGCAACATTTCCCCTCATCCTCATTTTCTTGCAAAAAGAGCGCCATTCAAAGAAGCCTTTTTATCTTGATACCAAGTCCCAGGGACTTAATGTGAGGAAAACTGCCTTATGGGCAGGTGACTAGATCCTACTAGCTCGTGTAGCAGATTTGAAATTTGCAGGCATAATTCAGGAATTAGAAGTGGAACGTTCCTCATTTTTCTATAAGCGAATCCCATTTAGCTCTCAAGCCTCCATTTCTCCTATGGTGGAAAACCTCAATCTTGCAGTCACTTCTAGATTCAGATTTAATGTCACTTGGGTAAGTATTCATTTGGATTCAAGACTCCCTCTTTCCTCCCTCTGCAGCAACTCTCCCAAGGAATGGAGTAGCAAAGGGGGTGCCTTTTGTCCAGGGACGGAGAAAGGGGTGCTGGACCAAGTACGTCATCTGTACTTGCTGGCCTCTGGCTGAAGGATAGCTCAGTCTCTCAGGGTCTCTGACATGTTGCTCAAGCTTCGGTGATTAATCCAATGGTCTGCGTAATGGCCACTGCTCAAAAGTTCCACATGTCCTGGGTCCTCCCTGTTCTATTTTGGCCTCTTCTGGTTCACTCTCAGCAAATGCTTCTGTGCCACGATTGGGACTCGCAGGTTGGGGTCTTCAGGTCTCTGAGATTGCCTTTATGCTTATCCTAGATTATTCCTTTAGCCATTGCTAATTTTCCACCTAGGCATCTGTTACTCCAGCACCTAAGAGGGTTGCAGTCTTCTTGGGGTTTTTCTTAAGAAGTAGCAAAAGCCCTCTTTTCCCCCAAAGGTTATTGGGTGGCATGCTTTCTAGACTCCATAGTTCATTTTGTAAACTCTGAGTTCTCCTCCTCTGTGGTCTCTCTTATGATTTTCCAAACCAGCTCTTTCTGGAACTTAAAAAGAAACACAATTTTCTTTCCCTCTGGGGTCCTGCTCCTTCAAATCAAAAGAAATCTGTCTTCAGACTATGGTCCCGCCCATGAGTTTCGAAATCCATTCAACAAACTGAATGCCTTCTTCTAGGATGTATCTAGTCATCCCTGTTAAGCAATGGTTCTCAATCTTGGCTACACATCAGAATCATTTAGGGGAACTTTTAAAAGTGCTTATGCGCAGGTCACCCTCCAGACCAGTTAATTCAAACTCTCTGGGGGGTAAAACTCAGACCACAGTAATGTGTTTAAGTGACCTGGGTTGTTCCAGTGTACAACCAAGCAGGGAACTAATGATCTCGAGCAAGGTTTCCCCCACTTTAATGAACATCTCGATCACCTGGTCATCTTGTTCAAATGCAGATCATGGCTCTGTAGGTCAGGTGGGTGGGAAAGACCCCTCACTTCCAGGAAGTTCCCTGGTGACACCATCCCTGCTGGTCTTCACACCACATCCTGAGTAGAAAGCTCCGAGACAGCGTGCATACCAGTTGCCCATTGTGCCTATTAATAAAGGCTGAATGCATGGCACCCGCTCAGATATTCTGATTTCCCAGGTTTGGAATGGGGTTCAGGGATTTGTATTTTTACCCAGGACCCTACTTTGAGAAACACTGCCCTAGCGTCCTTTTGCCTGGCTCCCGTGCTCACAGCAGACAGATGTGCAAAGTTCTGTTTTGGCAAGAACCTATTAGCTGAGCTCTGGCATTTCATTTATTCTTCGCCCGGCTGTCAAACCAACCCGAAGCTCTTTCCTCCAGACTGCTTCTGTGTGGTGATGCTAGGGTATACCACCTGCTCTTGCCTCATCTGGCCATGTTAAGGAAGCCCCACTGAAACTACTCAATTTTTCTTGCACTGCTCTACATTTCCTGGAAGGTATCTTTGCATCAAAAACAATGCTTCACTTACTTTTCATTTAAAATATATTATCACATTTGTTAGGAATTGACCCAGTTAACCTGGCTTAAGCCATAAAAGGAGCTATTTACATGAAGGCTACAGAAGTAACTCAAGGGAACCTGAGGACAGGGATTCTGCCAGACCTTGGAAGGGACTGACTGGGATCTAAGGCTGTCAGGACTTCCTTCTTCTGGTCTCTCTCTCTACGCTTTTCTCTCCCAGCAGACTGTATTTCTCTGAGCACACGGTGCTGTTTCAGCGCCAGCACTTGCACGTTTCAGTTGTACTCGCTCACAAAGAGACTGTGTATAATTTATCTCAGTCCTAAGTCTCGGGGAAGGAAAGCTCATAGGCTCCAATGCAAAGGGTGAGTGACGTTTTCCAAAGAAAGTCGGAGTTGACTTGTGGACTGTGCAGGTATCCCAAGAGGTACCCATTATGACTCCCCTATCAAACAAAACAAAATGGCCCTAGGAAATAAGCATTGTAGCAAGAAGTGAAGAAAGTACTTTAAAGGAAAAAATTTTATTTTTAAATGAAGGAATAAAAATGATTTTTAAACTGCTCATCAGAAATTTTATATTTGTCCCTTTAGTTTCAAGGTCTAAAAGAAAAATAAGAAATTCCTTCCTTCATTTAAAAAATATGTAGTAGTATTTACTATGTGCTGGACACTGGGCTGTGACAAGGCAGACACAGTCACTGCCTTCCCAGAGTTAATATTCTAGGTGAGAAAGACAGACAGAGAATTATAACAAAGAATGAGCATTGTAATGCTTGTCTTTAAATGCAAGACTTATTTTGGAATATAATAATGTAACGCTTGAAAAAATTCAAGCATGTTGCTGAACATTATGCTTGTAAATTTTAAAAGTATATCATGAAAAAAATATTGTTGGACTTCAGAAATTTTGTAATTATTTGGCCCTAATTAAATGAATTAGCTGAGGAAAATGCACAGTCTCTGTAAGCTCCATGTACAGGCACCTGCACAGCCCCTGACATACTTCCAGAACCGGAGCTAATTTCGTGACCCAGGCTGCAGCCAATGATGTACAGGTTGTGTCCCACCAGGGGCAGGTAGGGGGCAGGTTCGCTTACCAGGTGGTTCCCTTCCCTTGGGATGAGCAGATGCAACTTTAAATTCACACACAGGCATGGTGTGGGCTCTCAGTGGCCCTGTTTCAGGTCCTCCATTCTAAATAAAAGAAACAAAAGTTCAAACCTTGTCACTTTATCTACCTGTTCACCTGCAGAATTCAGGAGAAAACAAACACAAAAGCCAATAACAGATTTGAAATTCTGAACTGAAATGCGTCAAACCACTCAGAGTTGTTATGGAGTGGAACACACTTGAGAAAGTGTGCGTATCCAAAGTGATGGCTTTTGATGGGGTTGTTTTTCCCATTCCTGAGGTGAACAATTTTCCCTCATTTTAGGTGCTTCCTCTGGTCCACACTGCCTGCCACTGACCCATTTCTGGGCAAGGCTGCTGTGAAACCTACCTATGATAATGGCGGGGCACACACATCACCCCATTCGTTAGAGAGCAGCATGTACTTTTTACATGTTCTTGACACAAGCCCGCTGCCTTTCACGGGGAGAAAGACTAAGGTTGACCATGATGTTCGATATATATATTAATTGTGAATTACAGCTGTTTCATCCCCCCCAGACTGACTAGAAATCAGATCACTTAGTACCTTGAAAATAATCAAACATGCAAAGACATGCAAAGGTGGTTTGATGGACGTTTACCCTTTGTCACATGATCTGTTCTGCAAGTTACAGATGCTCTGTATTTGGGCAGGACCAGACACTTAGTCTTCTTGTCTTAGCAAAAGAAAAGAATGCTGGCAAAATCAGGCATGAGGCCAATTATATTGCTGACATTATTGCAATTACAGCGTAGTCCTGAGCATTAAGAGTCCAAAGCATGCCAGCCACTGCATAGAAGATAAATGTAGTTCATATTCCTTGGAATATTATTTCTGAATCTCTCTCCTATGTCCATAGGTACACTCACACTTTATGTGTGTGTGTGTGTGTGTGTGTGTGTGTGTGTGTGTGTGGACACACACAGCAGGAGAGTATATAGGGTAAATCTGGATGACACTCTACTTCTTTTTGGGAAACATCAAACCAATATCAATATAACCATATTAAAGTTGGCAGAGTGGCTGTGAAGGGGAAAGGAAATCAGACTGCCCAGGTTCAGATTCCCATCTGTCACTGATAAGCTGTATGGCAGTGGACAAGTTAATTGATTTCTCTGAGCTTCCAATTCCTTATCTGGTATTATGGGGCAAATAATAATCACTGGACTGTGTGTACTAGCACTTTCTAGGTTGGGAGAGGATTTTTACAAAATGTTGTAAAATGGCTTAGAATAGGAAAGAAAACCTGTTTGACTAACATAAACAGAATCAAAGCTACTTTACTTCCCAGACATGCTGGGCCACGAAAGATGTTGAAAAACTGCATTCTAGGATTCTGGAGATGGATGGCGCAGGTTTAAAACTTGACTCCACTGCTTTCTAGCTGTGTAAGAGTAAAACAATTCCTTAACCTTTCTGAACTGCAATTTCCTTATCGGTAAATTCAAATAATAATATGTTGGTATAAAGATGAAATGAGATTGTTTATATAATATGAAATGAGGTGAGGTGTTTAATATGAGATTGTATAGAGCACAGTTTAATAAATGGTAGCTCTTCAATCAAGTCTTAAAACAAGACTATATTTCGGAGGTATTCTTTTTCTTAGTTGATATTATTACACTAGTTGATATTATTTTCTTTTGCTTATTCAATGTCCATGGTCCCCAATCTTAATTTACACTGCTACCTTTGCTTCCCCTGCCCCTGACAAATAGGAATATGAGAATAAGAACATAACTACTGGGACTCTGCCAGGTTGAGAACCACTCATCAGACTCCTGTTTCTGGACCCTCACTAGAAGCTTCTGCTCATATGATGAGGTTGCTGCCCTGCTATGATGTAATTCCACCACTCAGCCCATCCTAAGTGGGAGATGAGGCATAAGGGACTTCTCCCGTATCTCACTACTGTGGTCTACTGGGTACCAAAGATGGAAAATACTCTCTTCCCTCAGCCCCGTAGGCATTTAAGGATATTTCATTTCATATCAACTGGGGCCAAACTAGGGTGATGACGATGGCAGCTAAGAGGAAGGAACTGAGGAAATCATGTAACTAGGTAATAGGCAATGCTTGGTAATGACTGGCTCTAATGGAACGTGGAGGAGGTAGGAGTGGGGAGCAGTGATGGTGAAAATGACTCTGGAAGTTTGGTCCCAGGTACCCGAGAAAAGTAGAGTTTAATGGACCGACACGGGGAGTTTCAGCTCTAGAGACACAGAGGTTCTACCTTAGAAATATTTGGAGTAATTTTCCTAACATCTAGCTTAACCACTCAGTAATTTTTTAGACTTTTTCCAGTAAGTATTGTCGTCACACACATACATAAATAGCAGTCATAAGTACTTTCATTTCTGGCACCCAAATCCTCTTTTTCTAAAAGAAAAAAATACAGATGTGTTCAGGTTTCTGTGTTGGTGCTTTCTGGAAAACTAGGGTTGACCAGAGGAGTACCTTGCATACATTATTTGAGTGATAGCATTTCAGAGAAGAAACAGCCGTGATAAGGAAGAATCTCTAAAATGCAATGATCCAGTCTAATCCCATTAAAGTTGATTGTATAACAAGGCCATCTGTTAAATGCATAGCCCAGACATTGCAGGGTGGAAGGGGGCAAGTGCAGGTTTTGTTGAGGAATAGAAATCTTAACAGGCAATAAAAACTGGAGGAAAACATGGGCTGAATGCCAAGACTACCATTGTCTTGCTATGGCCCCTAATAGGCAATGATTATATCATGAAGCCATCTCAGACAATTATACCAAATGACATAAAGTGACCTATCATGTTTTAATGAATGCGCTGTGTGTGTGTGTATAAGCAAACAACCAGGCAAGAGAGAACCTACAAGCAAGAGGGAACCTACACGCGAGAAGAAATCAAAGGGTGGCTTTAACCAAAGGGAATAATGCATTTTAATCAAACCCTGAGCTCCTTGAAACTGATTTGAAGTTTATTGAACTAAGTTCAAATCTTATAGTCAAAGTTTATTTTTACTTCTCAGAGTGCTACTCAAGGTTTTATGAAAAGCAAAACATTGTTCTTCTTGAGCGAGATTTTCATAATTTCATTATAAACACATTAGACATTAGAATATTACATTTCTTGTAAAAATACCTTATGAAATTAGACTAAATTGAATTAATTAAATCAACTGAAAGAGTTCTTGGACTTGAATCCAGCAATGTTGTAAAGTAGAAGTAAAAATGAATGGATAGATCAAAGACTTGAGTTCTAGAACCAAAACTTTAGTAACTCAGCCTCCCTGGGCCTTGCTTCCCTCACCTGAAAGTGATGTGGATGTACGGAATGCTTCTCCAAGGGGCTTTTAAAACTCTAAACTCTGATTCTATAATCCAAGATCTAGACTCACTGCCTCCCAGATTTCTCCGTAATATTGGGTAGATTATTAAGGCTCCATCTTTGAAAAAAAAAAAAAAAAAAACGGATTTAATAAAACCATACAAGATTTCTCCTTAACTTTTTCTTGAAAATAATTTTTAACTGAGAAGTTGAAAAGTTAGTACGGAGAGTCCTGTAAACCCTTCACCCAGTCTCTCTTAATATTAACATCCTGTACAGCCATAGTGAATTGGCTATTGGCTAATCTATAGACCTATTAGAAATTCGAATAGAATTTCCCCATTTGTTCCACTAGTGCTCTTTTCCTAGTCCAGAATCCCACCCAGGATCCCACACTGCATTTGGCTGTCATATCTCCTCAGTCTCCTCCCATCTGCGACCACTTGATCCTTCTGTGCTGTCACCACTTTGGCACTTTTGAAGAATATGGTGAGACATTTTGAAGAATGTCTCTGAATTTAGGTTTGCCTGATGTTTGTTCATGATTAGATTGAGGTTATGTATTTTTGGCAAAAGTACCACACAAATGCTATGCCCTTCCCAGTGTATCACAGCAGAAGATGATGTCTGTTGTCCTTTTACACTCTGATCACTTGCTTGCAGTGATGTCTATAAGCCGGGTTTCCCACTGTAAAGTTACTACTTTCCCCTTTGCATAATAATTATCTTTGGAGAGATACCACGACACTATGTAAATATCCTATTTCTCATCATACTTTTGCCCACTAATCTTAGCACCCATTGGTGATTCTCGCCTACAACCATTATTACTGTGTCATTGTGATTTTCTATTTCCATCATTCCTTCTACACTTATTAATTTCAGTTCTAAAATAAGAAAAAGATGTCTCTTCTACCTGTTTATTTACTCTATTTTTATATCTTTGTGGACTTGTGTATGTTTCATGGGCTATAATCCGTTACTGTATTTATTTATCTTGGTTGCTTAAATTGTCCTATATTTGGCCATTGGGAATTCCTGCCATTTGGTTCCTGTGTTTTTTCACCATTCCCTATTCTTTTATGAGCATATTCCTTACTTTCTGACACCGCAAGATACTGCAAGCTCATTTTGTATTTGCCCTGCCCCAGCCCTGGAATCAACCGTTCTTCAAAGAGCTCTAGTTCCTCTTATTGAAGGATTGTATTTAGAAACCAAGATCTGGATACTAGGTGCACTCGTGGCTGCTAGGTTGTCAAGATAAGACTTGTAAAGCACTAAACTCTACACATTGCCATATTCCCATACACTATATTACACTTCAAACCATGTTTATTACTTGAAATCAACAAATCAATTTTTATTTTTCAACCTATATTTTGTAACTTAGCATTTTCACATTTTACTTGTCAACAACAGGTATTTGGGCAACATTAATATTATTCAGCTAATGTTGAGAACAACTACCAATTTTCTCCATTTTTTAAAGATGATAATAGTAGACTATTTACTGGTTATATGATATTCAAGAAGACTGTGCTTTGGAAATACAATTTATTACCTTACTCAACAGATACTTATTGGGTGCCTTTCATGTGCCTGGCGCTCTTCTAGGTTTGGACTGAATTAAACAAAGATCCTGCTCTCATGTGCCCGAGTTTAAATTCTAGCTGTGATACTGGCTGACTGTGTAACCCTGACAAGTAACTGAACTTCCTCATGCTCTAGTCGTCATTGGTAAAAATGGATATAACACTGCCTGTTAATCGTTCCCCCTTTAAAGGGGTGTTGCGCTACCACATGAAAAATAGAGAACTAATGAGAACCTATTGTATAGCACAGGGAACTCTACTCGATGCTCTTTGGTGACCTAAATTGGGAAGGAAACCCAAAAAATTGGGGAGATATGTGTTCGTATAGCTGATTCACTTTGCTGTACAGCAGAAACGAACACAACATTGTAAAGCAACTATACTCCAGTAAAAATTAGATAAATAAATAATAAAAAGGTGTTGTGGATGTTAAGTTAGAAAATACATATAAGGCAGTTAGCATTGTGAATAGCACCTAGTGGCAATCATTAGATATTAGTTATAAATGACACATTTATACTATTTTGACATAATCCATGCCCTTAAGAAACAATGCAATCATGGAGACAAAGTATTTAACAATTAACTAATACAAGATAGCATGTGAGAAGAGTTTTAAGAAGGTTAAAATACTATAATGAACGAGTTTAAAAGAGAAAGTACTCCTGGCGAAAGTGTTCAAAGCTTCATGGGGGAAGTATTGGTTAAGTAGAGTCTTAAGATAGAGGCATGATTGTTAAGTGGTGATATGGAGAAGGCATTCCAGAAGAGGAACAGAGCATGAGCAAAAACTTAAAAATAAGAAAAGGCAGTTTGGGAAGTGATCTGGTCCAAAGTGGTGGGAGCATAAATGGAGAAAGTCAACAAAAGTAAGATTTGGGCCAGATAATAAAGGGCCTTGAATAGCATGTCAAATAATTGGTACTTTATTAGGAAACTAACAGAAAAAGATAATATGTCTTACATTGAAAAATGACACTTTAAGTACTTCAGTCTTTAGCAATGGCTAGAATGAGTTGTAATAGAAAAGAAACTTGAGGTCAAAAGCCATTAAAGTGTCCTAGGTAAGAATAATGCACTGAACCAGGTGAGTGTAGCAGTGACACCAGTGCAGCCTGGAGGTGTTTGGGGATAAAGAGCCTCAGGACCGCCTTCAACTGCTGTTTGAGGGATGAGAACCGTTGGGTAAGCATCCAGCCTCCCATCTTTCAGGCAGACAGTTTGGGGGCCATTGTACCCACTTCTCAAGAGATCCCATCTAACTCTTACATGTTAGATTAAGGACAAGAAGAATAAAAGTTTTAACTTTACCCTCACTTTTTCCTTCCTAAGTACTCTTTCTCTCTTTAGGTAGATCTGAGTTTCTGACCTGTATCATTTTCCTTCTCTCTAAAGAACTATTTTTAACATTTCTTGCAAGGCAGGCCTGTTGTCAATAAGTTCCTAAATTTTTGTTTGAGAAAGTGTTTGTTTCTCCTTCGATTTTGAAGGATAATTTTATAGGGTAAAGAATTCTAGGTTGGTGGCGTTTTTTTCTCTCAGCACTTTAAATATTTCACTCTACTCTCTTCTTGCTTGCATGTTTCTGGGGAGAAGTCACATGTAATTTTTATCTTTGCTCCTCTATAGATAAGATGCTTTCTTGCTCTGGCTTCTTTCAGGAGTTTTTTCTTTATGTTTGATTTTTTTGTAGTTTGAAAGTGATATGCCAGTGTGTAGTTTTGGGGGGCATTTATCTTTCTTGATGTTCTCTGAGCTTCCTAGATCTGTGTTTGGTGACTGACATGAATTTGGGGAAATTCTCAGTCATTACTGTTTCAAATATTTCTTCTGTTTCTTTCTTTCTTCCTCTTCTGGTATTCCCATTACACATACGTGATACCTTTTGTAGTTGTCCCACAATTCTTGAATATTCCATTCCTTTTTTTTTTTCAGTCTTTTTGTCTCTTTGCTTGCCAGTTTTAGTTTTCTATTGCGATATCCTCAAGCTCAGAGATTCTTTCCTCAGTCTTATCCAGTTTACTAATAAACTATCAAAGACAGTTCTTCATTTCTGTTACAATATTGTTTATCTCTATCATTTTTTTGGTTCTTTCTTAGAATTTCCTTCTCTCCTCTTACATTAACCTCTCTTTCTTACATGCTTCTATTCTTAAATACTTTATCCAGTAGAGGCCTTAGCATATTAATCAGAGTTGTTTTAAATTCCCGGTCTGATAATTTCAATGTTTCTGCCACATCTTAATCTGGTTCTGATGCTTGCTCTGTCTCTTCCAACTATGTACATTGCTTTTTAGTATGTTTTGTCATTTTTTTTTTTTGATGGCTGGGCATGATATACTGGGTAAAAGGAACTGCTGCAAATAGGCCTTTAGCTAATATGGCAGTAGATGTTGGTGGGGAATTGGGAGGGGAGGAGTGTTTTATGGGGTGTGATTAGGTCTCAGTCTTTTAGCAAGCCTATGCTTCCGGACTCTGACCACACGTGCTTCTTTGTTGAGATGGGATGGCTAGAGTGGGTTGAGGTTGGGTATTTCCCTTCCCCCAGGTTAGACTCTTTTTCCTACCCCAGCAGGACAGGCTCTGGATGACCAGCTTCTCCTGAGAGTAGACCTTGTTAAGAGGAATGAGTGCTCTGGGGTGTTCCAAGTTGACTTCTTCTCCCCTCCCCTTGCCAGAAGCACTAGAAATTGTTCTTTGATGTTCCCTGGGAGAACCTGGTAGAGATCCAGGAGAAAAAACTAACAAAAGTGGACCCCTACCCACACCCCTCATGACTGGATCCCTGGAGGAGTTTAACTTCCAGAGCTGCCCACGCTGAGCCTTCTGCAATTCACCAGTAGAGTCCGTGTTTCCCTGCCCCACTCTGGTTCCCGTGGAGGTTGCTGCTCTGAGAAGCTGTGAGTCTCTGCGTGTGCCTGTCCGTCTCTCCAGCGTGGAGGCAGCAGATTGCCCTGGGATCTCACCGCTCGTGTGGATCTAAGAAGAGTGGTTGATTTTTCAGTGTGTTCAGCTCTCTACTTGCTCGGACGGAGTGGCGACTTCCAAGCTTTTTACATGCTAGGCCAGAAACCATAAGTCTGACAGTTTAAATCAAACTAACTACCTTCCAAACATTCAGTTGTAGAAGCTGGCTTCTTTCTGAAACCCAAGGCACCAGTAAATATGACAGGATATCATTTATCCTTGATCTTAGTTCTAAGTGTATAGTTAATGAAAACTCTCTGGCTGGCCATGGCTCCTTTTATGGGTGGGTGGGCGCTGGTGAGTGGGAGTTAGTTCCCCTGTACTTAGAACCTCTCCTTTACTTCTGAGCTCCCGGGGCGTGTTCTTCATATAAGTCATTTTTAATTGATGAATATATGATTTAAAAGTTGAGTGTAATTTGCTTGAAGCATCCCTTCTGTCTTTGCACACCCTGGACATCTTCCCGGGAGTTCACTTCCCACTGAGGAGCCCAGTTCAAATGTCACTTCCTCAGGAAGACTTTCCTGACTGTTGTCCTTCCTCTAAAAACACTTCTCTCAGGTTGAAATGACACATTTTTTTGTGGTTATTTGATAAATGCATCTTTCACCCCTCGAGACTGGACACTTTATTAGTTGAGGGCAAGCAATGGATTTAATGTTGCTCATTATGGAACTCTAGTGTCCCAAGCAGCGGCTGGCACTGGAGGTGGCTAGTAAATGCTTGTTGAATGAATGAATGAGAATAAATGAATGCATAAACCAATTTCCTCACAGCCACACACCTTGGCATACGAACTCTTTCCCTCCTTTCTTTACCTGGCCACTATCTTCGAACTCTACTTAAGTCCAACAAATTATCTTATTCTTGTGTAGAATAAGAATAGACCTGGACAGAAAGAGAAAGACAAGTACCGTATGATATTACTTATATGTGGAATCTAAAATACGACACAAATGAACTTGTCTACGAAACAGAGACAGAACCACAGACATAGAGAACAGACTTGTGGCTGCCAAGTGGGTGAGAAGTGGGGAAGTGATGGAGTGGGAGTTTGGGATTAGCAGATGCAAACTAGTATATAGAGGATGGATAAACAACAAGGTCCTACTGTAGAGCACAGGGAATTGTATTCAATATCCTGTGATAAACTGTAATGGAAAAGAATATGAAAAAGAATGTGTATATATATACATATATATAATTGAATCACTTTGTACAGTAGAAATTAATACAACATTGTAAATACGTCAATAAAATAAATTTTTAAAAAAGAATAGACATGTAAGTTGAGGCGATGATGCTCTTTTAAATAAACCCAGACTTCCTCTCCTGAGATCACGGGAGGCTCCACTCAAGGTGGTGCACTCATTCTTGACAAGCAGAACCCCTGACCTTCGTTCTGTATTCACTGGGCATTTAAATGCCAAACTGCTAGACTAAGAGAACGAGTAGCCAGCTTGATAGAAACAGCACCAAACTGGGAGTCAGGGGGCCCATATTCTCATTTCTTCACCCATCATTCTCAGCTCTGTAATCCTGGATATACCACTTACGTCTCTGAACCTTAGCTTCCCACTGCTCAGGATTGTCTTGAAGGCGATTTGCAAACTGTGAAGCACTCTAAGCAGTCAATATATGTTATTTCTTAACCTCACCCACTAGATGGAGGTGAGAGGGACCCGAAAGAAACTCAAATGATGAGATCCAGATGCTCTAACGCTTTGCACCAGACCTAGCCCTGTGCCTTAATGCGATGACTCGGGGATCATGCCTAGAGCTTCCTAAGCGTCGAGGGGGAGAGCTTTTCAGAATAACTAACCCAGCAGCAAAATCCTCTTTAGTACTTCTTAGTAGCAAACACTGTTCACATGACGCCCTTCTTTCTATGTATGGCCATCATCTTATATCTTCTTGCTGGCATTTTCCTGGGATGATATTAGTAATAGCCAGTTTCCTAAAAACTACCAGCCCTAATAGAAATTCATGAGAGCGTGAGGGTACAACAGAAAGCGTGGGGTCTGGCCAGCCTTCAGGCTAAATTGTGATGTAGGTGAAGCTCATTTGGGGGGATGCTCAGCCCCTCTCATCTCCGGCTTCCTTTTCTTTCTGTCCCTGACAGCTCCTCTACACCAGCTGCAGAAGCTTATACTATTTCCTCTTCTCAAACGTGCAGCAGAGAAGGATCTGATATACTTATTCCCATCAGATATACATGATGCAGGGGAAGTAGGTCGCACCCAGGGACTCTGAGTCGGTGGGTGCTGGCCTGCATCTTGAACAAGCCCTCATGGAGAGTTGACTGATAGGCTATCAGTGCTGGAAGGGCAGGGAATGTGTTGGTTTGCTCACTGTTGAATCCTTGGCAGCTGGGACAGGACTTGGCTCATGATGGGTGTTCAATCACAAGTTGCTGAATGAGGGTCCCCAGGATAGGGAACCACTGCCCACACCTTCCTTTCTTCCTCTGCTCCCTCCCTTGCAACTCTATAAATTTGTATCTTACTGTATCAGTTTTCTAGGGCTGCCATAACAAAGTACCACACACTGGGTGGCCCTAACAACAGAAATGTATTTCCTCACATTTCTGGAGGCTACCAGTTCAAGTTCAAGATGTGGGCAGGGTTGGTTTCTTCCAAGGCCTCTGTCCTTGGCTTGTAGATGGCCACCTTCTTTCTGTGTCTGCACATGGTCTTCCTTCTGTGTGTGTCTGTGTCCAAATTTCCTCTTACAGGACACAAGCCAGATGAAATTAGGTCCCACCCTAATGATCTCATTTACCTTACCTCTTTAAAGACCATTTCTCTAAATAGAGTCACATTCCGAGGTACCAGAGATTAAGACTTCAACATCAAATTTTGGGGGATGGGGGGGATACAATTCAGTCCATATCACTTAGCAAACTTTTAAAGTCCCTCAAGGTTTTAATCATAGGATTTTCCCTATCAGGATGGATGTGGGAGTAGTGTCTTGTGGGATACTGACACCGAGCAGGACCCTGTGGGGCTCCTGGGCACAGAAGCCTTTCTGTGTCCCTGTTTCCTGTTTGTAGGGAATAGACTTCAGCCTCCATGACCCTCCCTGAGTTCCAAAGGGCAGGTTCAAACAGTTGTTGATCAGTGAAGGGAGGGGATGCAGAGACAAGGGAGGAGAAGCCAAGAAACAATGGTGCAGCCTTGGGGCAGGGTCCTGGTTCCGCCTCAAGGGATACACATGACAATATCTTTGAGCTCTTCCACAGAACTAAAACCCCCAACAAATGGAAGATGTTCCAGAGAGAAGGTCACAGTTTGATAACCTTGAGAATCACAGAAGCTCACCAGAGGACCACCTGAGGCCAGATGAAAGGAATTCAGGCCCTGATCCTTACCAGCACTGCCATAAAACTCCTCACCAAATCCCCCTGGACTGGGACACACAGTTTTGAGGGGCACGAGCCCACTGTGTCCCCCTTTGCCTGTCAAAGCAATAAAGCTGTTCTTTTCTACTTCACCCAAAACTCTGTCTCCGAGATTTGATTCAGCACTGGTATACAGAGGCCGACTTTTTGGCCTCAATACCAGACTCTTTTGGAGACTGTGAAATCATTCCCAGTAGTCAGCCACTTATAAATGAGACTGGTCGAAAAGAAACAAACTTTTCTCCAAGACTTTTAGCAACTGACTGGACAGCACACATATTGTAACTGTGGCCACAACAAGGATAAAGTGAAATGCCTTTGATCCAGTGACATGAAATGCAACTAGGGAAGCATCAAGCAACGGTAGGGGGAGAGGGGTGATGCTTACAGCCACAGGATGCTAATAACACACAGAAAACAATTTTCATAAGGCAGACTTATCACTTGATAGTTCACTCTTATTTTTTGTGGGATTTTTTAAAAAAGAAAATAAAAGTCTCAGTAAATTAGAATGTTGCAACCTAATACCACAATCCAACTCATAAATGTTTTCCTTCAGAGCTCATTTGGAAGCATTTCAGACAGACTGCTGGGATTATTACTTTCTGGGATAAAAATCACGCATTTTTTTTCCAAACATTTTCTTCCTCAACTCATAACCCTCCTCTCAGTAATATTTTACATGTTGCAATAAAAAAGCAAGGAGGAAAGGCAGCCTCTGTCTATTTTTAGATAAACACATTTACCAAATTCAAGGAGACTTATCTAAATGCCTGCTTCCCACAGACATGAGCTGTTTTTCCAGTGCCAAACTCTTAAGCCAATTTCGTAACCCACTTACAAGTCAGCATTGCCATGTTGACACAGCATCTTTAACTCCATCATTTTACACAGTTATCTTTAATCCTGTTGTTTCTCTTAAAATCATCCTTTTATGACAGTGAGCAGACCCTGGGTGGGTCTAGGTAAACAGCTATACTTGACAACCCCCAGTTCACCTTTAAAATGCTGTGGGAAGGGGCTTAGCAGAGATGGAGCCGGGACAGGGATGAGGAGTGTCTGGAGGAGATGCTGTGGGCTGTGAGCATGAGCAATGCCAAGACAGGAGCCAGAACTCTATGGATGTGGAGCTCAGGGAGCTGAGTCATGGATGTGGGCCAGTGCGATGTCCAGCTCTGGTTAAGCCAGGGAGAATGCCAGAAACTGTCCCATAAAGGAGGCAAGACGAGACACAAACCCTGCAGGAGCCCAGCTGACTCAAGAGGCAAAGCACAGTCCTGGATTGTAAATCAGAGCCGAGAAAGTACAGTCATGTGACCCCAACCAATTCTACTGAGCTCTTGGCTTTCTCATCTGGAGAACCTTGAAGACTTCACCAGAGATCTGGCAACCAAGAGCGACTTGTCCAGAGTCATTAGGAAGCCAGTGGCAAAGTAAACTGGAACTGGTTAGAACTCCTACATTTCTACCCTCTATTCAGGAATTTTCCACTTGAAATAGAACACTGCATTTAAAAGAGGGCTTCAAAGAGATTACAGTGAGAGAGAATTTACAAATCAAAATCGGCCTATAGGTACAAAAACCTGTACACAGATGTTTATAGTGACTTTCCAAAAACTGGAAACAATGCAAGCTCCCCTTAGCCAGGGATGGATAAACAAACCATGAGCCAGTGGGGTACGACTCAGCATTAAAAAGGAATGAACTGCTGACACATGCAAGATCGTGGATGAATCTCAAATGCACTAAGTTCAGTGAAGGAAGCCAGACCCAGAAGGGTACATACTATTGGTGCAGCCACTATGGAGAACAGTATGGAGGTTCCTCAAAAAACTAAAAATGGGGTTGCCATAGGATCCAGCAATCCCTCTTCTGGGCACATAACTGGGAAAAACTATCATTCGAAAAGATACGTGCACCCCAGTGTTCATTGCAGCACTATTTACAATAGCCAAGATGTGGAAACAACCAAAATGTCCATTGACAGATGAATGGTAAAGAAGATGTGGCACATATATACAATGGGATACTATTCAGCCATAAAAAAGAAAGAAATAATGCCATTTGCAGCAACATGGATGGACCTAGAGATTATCCTACTAAGGGAAGTAAGTCTGAGAAAGACAGAGACCATATGATATCACTTATATGTGGAATCTAAAATGTGACACAAACGAACTTATCCATGAAACAGAAACAGACTCACAGACACAGAGAACAGACTTGTGGTGGCCGGGGAGGGGTGGGGGAGGAGGGGATTGGGAGTTTGGGATTAGCAGATGCAACTAGTATATACAGGATGGATAAACAACAAGGTCCTACTGTATAGCACAGGGAACTACATTCAATATTCTGTGGTAGACCATAATGGAAAAGAATATGAATATATGTATAACTGAGTCACTTTGCTCTACAGCAGAAATTAACACAACATTGTAAATCAACTACACTCCAATAAAACAAATTTTAAAAAATAAAGAGAAAAGGCCAGACAAGGTAAACCAAAAAAAAAGGCTACATACTGTATGCCTCCATCTATGAGACATTCTGGAAAACAGATCAGAGGATGCAGGGGACTAGGGGTAGGAGCGGGCTTGACTAGAAAGTGCATGGGGGACATTCTGGGATGATGGAGTTGTTCTGTATCTTGGTTGTGTTGGTAGTTACACAACCAGATGAATTTATCAAAGCTCTGAGAATAGGATACTTCTTAAAAAAATTTTATTGGAGTATAGTTGATGTACAATGTTGTGTTACTTTCTGCTGTACAGCAAAGTGACTCAGTTATACATATACATATATCCACTCTTTTTTAGTTTCTGTTCCCATATAGGTCACTACAGAGTATTGAGTAGAGTTCCTTGTGCTATACTGTAGGTCCTTATTAGTTATCTATTTTATATACAGTAGTGTGTATATGTCAATCCCAATCTCCCAATTTATCCCTCCCCTGCTTACCTCCTGGTAGCCATAAGTTTGTTTCCTATGTCTGTAACTTTATTTCTGTTCTGTAGATAAGTTCATTTGTACTCTTTTTGTAGATGCCACATATTAGGATACTTTTTAAGGATGAAATTTACTGTATGTAAAATACACCTGAATTTTAAGATTTTTTTAAAGGTAGTCTGTAGCTATGCTCCTGGGGAGCACTGGGACAAAAACAGGTAACAGCCAGACTGCCTGGGTTTAAAACTTGGCCTTGCCACTTACTATATTTAATTTTTCAGAACCTCATTTTCCCCATTTTAAAATGGGGATAATTAAGGTATCTACCACATGGGATTGTTGTAGCAATGAAATGCATATACTTAAAATGCTTAGAAGGTTAGCTTTTGTTGGATACATCTCTGCACAGCTGTCCAGTATAGCCTCAGGATAAATTCCTAGAAGTGCAAATTCTGGGCCAAACGTTTGCATTGTCCTACATACCAACAAAGCACCTTCTAAGAAAACTGTGCCAATTTCTAGTCCCTCAAACAGAGCGTATGAGTTTTTGGTTCTCTTCTCTCTGCCTAATACTAAACTTTTCACCTTTTCAAATTTCAAAGGTCAAAAATGATATCTCATTGTTTCTTCCATTTGTAATCCTTTGATGACGAATGAGGTTGAACATCTTTTCATATACTTATTGGTCACAGCTATTTAATTTCACATGAATTGCCTGTTTATTATCTTTTTACGGGACTATTTATAGTTTTATTAATTTGTATGAGTCTGTCATAAAATAGGGTTAATAATTAACATTTATGTTTTCATAGGTGCCAGACATTCTTGAAAGCATTGAAAAATATTCCCATTTGATCAGAGGTCTGCATTGTAAACATCTTCTGTTTCTTTCACTTCTCTTTTGAACTTGCTTCAGTTTTTAAAAAGAAGTTTCAATCTTCAAATTCCTTTGTGATTTCTACACTTGGGGGGGTCACGCTGCAGGGGGCGCTTTCCTTTGGAGTCATCATTATATCCTTTTTTAATATAAATTTATTTATTTATTTATTTTTGGCTGCATTGGGTCTTCATTGCTGTGCACGGGCTTTCTCTAGCTGCAGCGAGTGGGGGCTGCTCTTCGTTGAGGTGCACGGGCTTCTCATTGCAGTGGCTTCTCTTGTTGTGGAGCACGGGCTCTAGGCGCGCGGGCTTCAGTAGTTGTGGCTCGTGGGCTCTAGCGCTCAGGCTCGGTAGTTGTGGCACATGGGCTTAGTTGCTCCGCGGCATGTGGGATCTTCCCGGACCAGGGCTCGAACCCGTGTCCCCTGCATTGGCAGGTGGATTCTTAACCACTGTGCCACCAGGGAAGCCCCTGAGTCATCACTATCTTTTCATACAATTCTTAGTTTCACATTCCCATGTTTCTCATTTATTTGGAAGCTCTTTATAGCACATCTCACTGTCCAGAATTATTCTGAAATAGTAAATGTCTTTTAACTCCAAAATTTAAAAGGAGGAGTTTGATGGCATTTTGAGCAAGAGACCAGCGCTCGTATATTTCTTAAGAAGATGAGAGAGTAAGAAGTAGGAAGAAAGAAGGTAGCAGGTAAGAAGGCTCACAGCTTATGAAATATCAGTGCCTGGGTGACCACGGAGGCTTCCCCCCATGAAACGCCTCTGGCAGACTCATTCATCTAACCCTGTCATCACTCTTCCTGTTGTCTTCCCCTCCCATCTAACCCCCTTCCATGAAGTTTCCATTCTTTCCTTTCTGCCCCCTGCCTACCTAGGCCCAGACCTCAAATCCACACTCAGAACAAAGCTGATGTTTTCACAATGAACTTCTTCCAACTCTAAAATTTCTTTCAGAGATTAATGAAATCAGACCCTACAGTCCAAGTACCACTTTAGAGACTTGGCTCTTTACTTCTTCTTCGTTTAAAAACAACGGTTTTAGTGAAATAAAATACCAAACAGAGGTGTAATACATCTCCTATGACCTCACATTTTTTAGGGTTAGTTTCTCTTGCCAACTGATACTGCATTCATGCTAATGTCCCCTTTTTATATCCTTAAAAGTACTCAGTTCCATCAAAAGCCAAAAGGAAAATAAACTGTGTTTCTCGGGCAATGTGAGGTGATAACAAAGGACTCCAGCATTTTTAGAACAGTTTTTGATTAAGGGGAAAGAACCAATTTTAGTGGCCAAATGTTTCTTCAAGGGAAAAATTAAAAGGCTAAATGTCTTTGTATAAAGAAAGGCAAAGTTTTTGTTTGCTTGTTTTCAGAACGTGCTTTTAAGAAGTTTCTATAAGAAAGGAAAGTAAACATTAGATAAAGGTATAAGACCTGTTGTCTCAAAGTGAGGGAAAAAGTTCAGAGTTATGAATCCAAATATTAGCACCAAAATTTGTCATCAGATGATCATTGAAATTCCTTGATGTGAACATACACACACTACTGTATTTAAGATAAAGAGCCAACAAGGACCTACTGTAGAGCACAGGGAACTCTACTCAATATTCCGTGATAACCTATACGAGAAAAAAATCTAAAAAAGAATGAATGTATGTATAACTGAATCACTTTGCTGTACACTTGAAACTAACACAACACTGTAAATCAACCATACGCCAATAAAATAAAAATAAAAAGAATACAGTAAAAGTCCCAAGGCAGGGTGGGGGCGGAGAAATTCCTAAGCATGGCAGAATTATGCAAGATTTTAAAAAATTGTGTGTGTGTATATGTATATGTATATATATGCACACATATATACATATGTGTGTATATAGATACATACGTGTATATACATCTATATACTCAAACAAATATATGTATATATATATATGGAACATAACATCATATATATATATATATATGGAAATCACATAGCACTTATCAAAGCAAATCACATATTCTGGAAGGACAAATTGGTTAGAAATACAGATCAGCCGATCCATTCTCCTCCCTTAGAGAAATCTGATAACTTTAAGGTCCTGAGCATAAATGCTTCTGGCCTTTTCCAGCAGGCACAATACCAAGGTGGTGTCTCAAAAGACAAACATACTTCTGGTGGTAGATAACTGTTTTCTTGGCCTCTGAATAACTGTGGCCACATTCTCATGAAAAAAGGAAATGTGGCCTGTTTCGCCAGATATTTGATTTTTCCAGAGTAGGAAAAGTCCCATCCTGAGGCCTAGGAATCAGAGTTCCCAAAGAAAAACGTGTGCTGCTCTTGACCGTCAGGAGGGTGGCTCTCAACTTCTCCTCTGTGATGACGGTCTGATCACGATGCAGCCTCTGAATCTGGAGCCTCCGTGTGTGTATGGGTTTCTCTCCCAACACCTTCAAGGGCACATGCCAAAATTCAGCAGAACTTGATTGTAGCTGACATTAGCCTGTCTTAAAAACTGGTACATTTTCCTCATCTCTCTCTCTTCTTTAGTATATTATCTCATGATTACTTATCCTCCTATTTCACAGGTATTTATAAAGTCCCTGCCCTGTCTCTGGCACTGTGCCTGGTGCCGTGGATGCAAAGATTATTTCTTTCTTCATTTATTTCAACCCCTACCACTCCATAAAGTCTTTGTGATATGCAACCCTGAGGAAAGATTCCTGCCCTGGAAGAGTTTATAGTCTCATTTTCTTGGCCATTTCCAAAGAGTCAGTTCTTACAATTCTTCTGTTATTTATAAAGTGTCTAATCTCAAGATACAAACATTTCACCTTATTTGGAGACGAAAACAAAGTACATGATTCCCTTGAGTCAGTTTCATAATGGAACTTTCCTGTCCGTGTGTCATATCAATAGATACGGATCAGGCCAAGTGCCACCTGTGTTATACTTGTCTAAATAATTAAGTCCAGGATTATACAAGAAGAACAGAGTTCGTGTTTCTTCCAATCTGTAGCTGTTTTTCCTCTGACATAGCAAGAACGCACTGATGTGCTGGGAGAGACGAATGTAACAGAAAAAAAATAAATGTGAAAATCGTTGCAAAACTTGAAATTCTGATGTGATTTTAAAAATTGGTAGACTTAGAAACTATGACTTCTGGCTTCAAAGATTTGAACCCTTGGAAAAGAATATTTTATTCCATGAATCATAGATGGTCAAGTTGTAGCCCTTTACTTAACCGTCTTCCTTAATCTCACAGCCAGAGCTCCTCAGATGACCTTCATTTGACTTATTAAACATTAGCATGCACATCTTTTAGAATATGGAGCTTTGGAGTCCAGTCTTGAGCCTGTGATCTGAATCTGATTCTGTATCTATAAACAAGAGAGTTTTTTAAAACTTTTTATATTGAAGTATAGTTGATTTACAATATTCTGTTAGCTTCAGGTGTACAGCAAAGTGACTCAATTAAATGGATATATATATATATATATGCTTTTTCTGATTCTTTTCCATTATAGATTATTACAAGATGTTGAATGTAGTTCCCTGTGCTATACAGTATATCATTGTAGTTTATTTTATGTATAATGGCGTGTATCTGTCAATCCCACACTCCTAATTTATTCCTCCTCCATCCCTTTCCCCTTTGGTAACGACACATTTGTTTTCTATGTCTGTGAGCCTGTTTCTGATTTGCCTCAATACATAAATTCATTTGTATTATTTTTTAGATTCCATATATGAGATCATATAATATTTGTCTTTCTCTGTCTGACTTCACTCAGTATGATAATCTCTAGGTCCATCCATGTTGCTGCAAATGGCAATATTTCATTCTTTTTTATGGCAAAGTAATATCCCATTGTGTGTGTGTGTATATACACACACACACACATATATATATACACATACCACTTCTTCTTTATCCGTTCATCAGTTGATGGACACTTAGGTTGCTTGAATTTTGACTGTGATTTTAATCCTGAAGCCATTTGAGTCCATTTTTTAAAAAACATTTTTAACAAGAATTATTGTGTCTTAGGTTGGGTTCTTTTAGAGCAGACATTAAGACAAGGATTAGAAGACAAGTGGTTTGACTAGATAGCCTCATCCACCAGAGGGCAGACAGCAGAAGCAAGAAGAACTACAATCCTGCAACCTGTGGAACAAAAACCACATTCACAGAAAGATAGACAAGATGAAAAGGCAGAGGGCTATGTACCAGATGAAGGAACAAGATAAAACCCCAGAAAAACAACTAAATCAAGTGGAGATAGGCAACCTTCCAGAAAAAGAATTCAGAATAATGATAGTGAAGATGATCCAGGACCTCGGAAAAAGAACGGAGGCAAAGATCGAGAAGATGCAAGAAATGTTTAACAAAGACCTACAATAATTAAAGAACAAACAAACAGAGATGAACAATACAATAACTGAAATGAAAACTACACTAGAAGGAATCAATAGCAGAATAACTGAGGCAGAGGAACGGATAAGTGACCTGGAAGACAGAATGGTGGAATTCACTGCTGCGGAACAGAATAAAGAAAAAAGAATGAAAAGAAATGAAGACAGCCTAAGGGACCTCTGGGACAACACTAAACGCACCAACATTCATACTATAGGGGTCCCAGAAGGAGAAGAGAGAAAGAAAGGACCCGAGAAAATATTTGAAGAGATTATAGTTGAAAACTTCTTGGGTGGGAAAGGAAATAGCCACCCAAGTCCAGGAAGCACAGAGTCCCATACAGAATAAACCCAAGGAGAAACATGCCAAGACACATAGTCAATCAAATTGGCAAAAATTAAAGACAAGGAAAATCGTTGAAAGCAGCAAGGGAAAAACGACAAATAACATACAAGGGAACTCCCATAAGGTTAAGAGCTGATTTCTCAGCAGAAACTCTACAAGCCAGAAGGTAGTGGCAGGACATATTCAAAGTGATGAAAGGGAAGAATCCACAACCAAGATTACTCTACCCGGCAAGGATCTCATTCAGATTCGATGGAGAAATTAAAAGCTTTACAGACAAGCAAAAGCTAAGAGAATTCAGCACCACCAAACCAGCTTTACAACAAATGCTAAAGGAACTTCTCTAAGTGGGAAACACAAGAGAAGAAAAGGACCTACAAAAACAAACCCAAAACAATTAAGAAAACAGTAATAGGAACATACATATCGATAATTACCTTAAATAAACATGAATGGATTAAATGCTCCAACCAAAAGACACAGGCTCGCTGAATGGATACAAAAACAAGACCCATCTATATGCTGTGTACAAGAGACCCACTTCAGACCTAGGGACACATACAGACAGAAAGTGAGGGGATGGAAAAAAATATTCCATGCAAATGGAAATGAAAAGAAAGCTGGAGTAGCAATTCTCATATCAGACAAAAGAGACTTTAAAATAAAGACTATTACAAGAGACAAAGAAGGACACTACATAATGATCAAGGGATCAATCCAAGAAGAAGATATAACAATTGTAAATATTTATGCAGCCAACATAGGAGCACCTCAATACATAAGGCAAATGCTAACAGCCATAAAAGCAGAAATTGACAATAACACAATCATAGTAGGGGGACTTTAACACCCCACTTTCACCAATGGACAGGTGATCCCAAATGAAAAAAATATTCCATGCAAATGGAAATCAAAAGAAAGCTGGAATAGCAATACTTATATCAGATAAAATAGACTTTAAAATAAAGAATGTTACAAGAGACGAGGAAGGACACTACATAATGATCAAGGGATCGATCCAAGAAGATATAACAATTATAAATATATATGGACCCAACATAGGAGCACCTCAATACATAAGGCAACTGCTAATAGCTATAAAAGAGGAAATCGACAGTAACACAATAATAGTGGGGGACTTTAATACCTCACTTATACCAATGGTCAGATCATCCAAACAAAATTAACAAGGAAACACAAGCTTTAAATGACACAACAGACCAGATAGATTTAATTGATATTTATAGGACATTCCATCCAAAAACAGCAGATTACACTTTCTTCTCAAGTGCTCATGGAACATTCTCCAGGATAGATCACATCTTGGGTCACAAACCAAGCCTCAGTAAATTTAAGAAAATTGAAATCATATCAAGCATCTTTTCTGACCACAAGGCTATGAGATTAAAAATCAATTACGGGGGGGAAAATGTACAAAACACAAACACATGGAGGCTAAACAATACGTTACTAAATAACCAAGAGTACACTGAAGAAATCAAAGAGGAAATCAAAAAATACCTAAAGACAAATGACAATGAAAACATGATGATCCAAAACCTATGGGATGCAGCAAAAGCAGTTCTAAGAAGGAAGTTTATAGCAATACAAGCCTACCTCAAGAAACAAGAAAAATCTCAAATAAACAATCTAACCTTACACCTACAGGAACTAGAGAAAGAAGAACAAACACAACTCAAAGTTAGCAGAAGGAAAGAAATCATGAAGATCAGAGCAGAAATAAATGAAATAGAAACAAAGAAAACAACAGCAAAGATCAATAAAACTAAAAGATGTTTCTTTGAGAAGATAAAATTGATAAACCATTAGCCAGACTCATCAAGAAAAAGAGGGAGGGCTTCCCTGGTGGCGCAGTGGTTGAGAGTCCGCCTGCCGATGCAGGGGACATGGGTTCATGCCCCGGTCCGGGAGGATCCCACATGCTGTGGAGCGGCTGGGCCCATGAGCTGTGGCCGCTGGGCCTGCACGTCCAGGGCCTGTGCTCCACGGCAGGAGGGGCCACAGCAGTGAGAGGTCCACATACCACAAAAAAAAAAAAAAGAAAAAGAGGGAGAGGACTCAAATCAGAAAATTAGAAATGAAAAAGGAGAAGTTATAACAGACATCACAGAAATACAAAGCATCCTAAGAGACTACTACAAGCAACTCTATGCCAATAAAATGGACAAATTCTTAGAAAGGTATAACCTTCCAAGACTGAACCAGGAAGAAATAGAAAATATGAACAGACCAGTCACAAGTAATGAAATTGAAACTGTGGTTAAAAATCTTCCAACAAACAAAAGTCCAGGACCAGATGGCTTCACAGGTGAATTCTATCAAACATTCAGAGAAGTGCTAACATCCATCCTTCTCAAAGTCTTCCAAAAAACTGCAGGGGAAGGAACATTCCCAAACTCATTCTATGAGGCCACCTTCACCCTGATACAAAACCAGACAAAGATACTACAAAAAAAGAAAATTACAGACCAATATCACTGATGAAAATAGATGCAAGAATCCTCAACAAAATACTAGCAAACAGAATCCAACCACACATTAAAGGGATCATACACCATGATCAAGTGGGATTTATCCCAGGGATGCAAGGATTCGTCAACATACGCCAATCAGTCAATGTGATACACCATATTAACAAATTGAAGAATAAAAACCATATGATCAACCCAATAGATGCAGAAAAAGCTTTGACAAATATCAACAACCATTTATGATAAAAACTCTCCAGAAAATGGGCATAGAGGGAACCTACCTCAACATAATAAAGGCCGTATGTGACAAACCCACAGCAAACATCATTCTCAATGGTGAAAAACCAAAGGCATTTCCTCTAAGATCAGGAACAAGACAAGGATGTCCACTCTCACCACTGTCATTCAACATAGTTTTGGAAGTCCTAGCCACGGCGATCAGAGAAGAAAAAGAAATAAAAGGAATACAAATTGAAAAAGAAGAAGTAAAACTGTCACTGTTTGCAGATGACATGATACTATACATAGAGAATCCTAAAGATGCCACCAGAAAACTACTAGAGCTAATCAATGAACTTGGTAAAGTTGCAGGATACAAAATTAATGCACAGAAATCTCTTGCATTCCTATACACTAATGATGAAAAATCTGAAAGAGAAATTAAGGAAACACTCCCATTTACCAATGCAACAAAAAGAATAAAATACCTAGGAATAAACCTACCTAGGGAGACAAAATACCTGTATGCAGAAAACTATAAGACACTGATGAAAGAAATTAAAGATGATACAAACAAATGGAGAGATATACCATGTTCCTGGATGGGAAGAATCAATATTGTGAAAATGACTATACTACCCAAAGCAATCTACAGATTCACTGCAATCTCTATCAAATTACCAATGGCATTTTTTTACAGAACTAGAACAAAAAATCTTAAAATCTGTATGGAGACACAAAAGACCCTGAATAGCCAAAGCATTCTTGAGGGAAAAAAACGGAGCTGGAGGAATCAGACTCCCTGACTCCAGACTACACTACAAAGCTACAGTAATCAAGAGAAT
Source organism: Aethalodelphis obliquidens (assembly GCF_003676395.1). Classification (NCBI taxonomy): domain Eukaryota; kingdom Metazoa; phylum Chordata; class Mammalia; order Artiodactyla; family Delphinidae; genus Aethalodelphis; species Aethalodelphis obliquidens. Next base: position 20,588,065 of record NW_020837967.1, on the reverse strand, counting down.
ATGGTACTGGCAGAAAAACAGAAATATAGATCAATGGAACAGGCTAGAAAGCCCAGAGGTAAACCCACGCACCTATGGTCAATTAATCTACGACAAAGGAGGCAAGGATATACAATGGAGAAAAGACAGTCTCTTCAATAAGTGGTGCTGGGAAAACTGGACAGCTACATGTAAAAGAATGAAATCAGAACACTCCCTAACCCCATACACAAAAATAAACTCAAAATGGATTAGAGACCTAAATGTAAGACTGGATACTATAAAACTCTTAGAGGAAAACATAGGAAGAACACTCTTTGACATAAATCACAGCAAGATCTTTTTTGATCCACCTCCTAGAGTAATGGAAATAAAAACAAAAAATAAACAAATGAAACTAGTGAAACTTAAAAGCTTTTGCAAAGCAAAGGAAACTACAAACAAGACGAAAAGACAACCCTCAGAATGGGAGAAAATATTTGCAAATGAATCAACAAACAAAGGATTAATCTCCAAAATATATAAACAGCTCATGCAGCCCAATATTAAAAAAACAAACAACCCAATCCAAAAATGGGCAGAAGGCCTAAATAGACATTTCTCCAAAGAAGACATACAGATGGCCGAGAAGCACATGAAAAGCTGCTCAACATTACTAATTATTAGAGAAATGCAAATCAAAACTATAATGAGGTATCACCTCACACTGGTCAGAATGGCTGTCATCAGAAAATCTACAAACAACGAACACTGGAGAGGGTGTCGAGAAAAGGGAACCCTCTTGTACTGTTGGTGGGAATGTAAATTGATACAGCCACTATGGAGAACAGTGTGGAGGTTCCTTAAAAAACTAAAAATAGAATTACCATATGACCCAGGAATCCCACTCCTGGGCATATACCCAGAGAAAACCATAATTCAAAAAGACACATGCACCCCAATGTTCACTGAAGCACTATTTACAATAGCTAGGTCATGGAAGCAACCTAAATGCCCATCAACAGACGAATGGATAAAGAAGATGTGGCACATATATACAATGGAATATTACTCAGCCATAAAAAGGAACAAAATTGGGTCATTTGTAGAGACGTGGATGAATCTAGAGATTGTCATACAGAGTGAAGTAAGTCAGAAAGAGAAAAACGAATATCGTATATTAACGCATATATGTGGAATCTAGAAAAATGGTACAGATGAACCAGTTTGCAGGGCAGAGAGTGAGACACAGACGTAGAGAACAAACATACGGACACCAAGGGGGGAAAGTGGTGGGGGCAGGTGGCGGTGGTGTGATGAATTGGGAGATTGGGATTGACATGTATACACTAATATGTATAAAATAGATAACTAATGAGAACCTGCTGTATGAAAAAATAAATTAAATAAAGTTCAAAAAAAAAAAAAAAAGAAGGCAAGTGGTTTGAGAAATATCCCCAGAAAAATCATTGCTAAGGGAGTAGGGAAGAGAGATGTGGGAAGGGAAGATTATCATCAAAAGGCTGACAGGGTGGGCAACTCGAGCTCTGTCTAGCTGGGGAAATCTGGGAGACAGGGAAGTACATGTCTCAGAGTCACCCTAAGAAAGCAGCCATGTGAGCTCATGTACCTGCTTATCCATCCAGCTCCCACGCATCATGGACCGAGGACAATGCCCTCGGCCCGGCCAAGAGAGGCCCCTAGAGAAGAATCATATTGCTTGCAGCCTGGCCAGTTCCTATGTTCTGGAAAGGTGAATGCCAAGGGCATGTGGCTACAAATCATTTTCCTGTACGAATTCCATTGAACCAGTTTAATTTCTTGATCGGTTTTCCATATGGCACTGACAAAGGAGTTCCCTCCTCTCTTTTTCTTTTTTTTTTTTTTTTTTCATTTTCACTTCTGTCCTACTAGAATTAATCGATTAGAGTTTCAGCTATTGTAAGTTTTCTTCTGTGGCCGTTATTTCTTCCGAATCCAGTTTTCCCATCTCTGCTTCTAAATGTTACTCTGTAGATATCATCATGGTCATTTAAATTTTTGTTTGATTGCATCCACCGAGAAAGAATAACCATTATAGATGAGATTAACAAAAACAGAGAGTTCTGCCTATATATCAGCCGGTCACTGAGGTCATTGTGAACTTTACCTCTCAAATAGTCTAAGATTGCTCTGTTGCCCAGCACCACTGTAACGCAGCTTCACCTCTTATGTACTTGTGTGAACTTCAATGAATGTATCGGTGAGCCTCCCTAAGTCTCAAATTACTCTTCTGTAAAATTGTGCTAATAATATGACAGAGACTTCTTAACTTGTTAAGAGTAAGTTAAAGTAAATCCATTAAAAGAATTCCTGGCCTAGAATAAGTGTTCAATCTGTGCTATTTATTATTATCATTGTTGTTGTTGTTTAATATTTTTGTATAGTGGTTTCCCTGCTTATCCAGGGGGGCATACGTTCCACGACCCTTCAGTGGATGCCTGAAACCGCAGAGAGTACTGAACCCTTACATACTATGTTTTTTCCTATACCTAAAGCTGGATTTATAAATTAGGCACAGTCAGAGATTAACAACAATAACTAATAATAAAATAGAACAATTATAACCATATACTATAATAAAAGTTATGTGAATGTGGTTTCTCTCTCTCTCAAAATATCTTATTGTTACAAATTTAATGCCTTTTCCATCTTAACTAAGCACTTCTCACCCACCGTGGCTTTAACTTTTGCAGTTTGAGATGTGACAGCAAAACTAGCACGGCTTTCTTTTTCCTTCTTCACAATTTCACAGAGAGAAGATTTCTTCTTACCACAGATCTTAGCAACCTCGGCATAGGATTTTGTTTCTTTCCTTATTAAGTGGAGAACGTTCACCTTTTTACTTAAAGGAAGCACTTTACGGCTTCTCTTTGGCACATCTTAATTGCCAGCATCACTCCTTTTTAAAAAATTTTTTTTAATTTTAATTTTTTTTTTTTTTTGGCCGTGCCACGCGGCGTGCGGGATCTTATTTCCCCGACCAGGGATCGAACCCCTGCCCCCTGCAGTGGAAGCATGGAGTCTTAGCCACTGGACTGCCAGGGAAGTCCCTAGTCTCACTACTCTTGCACTTTGGAGCCATTGTTAAGTAAAGTAAGGGTCACTTGAACAAGCACTGAGACACCAAGTTGGCTAAGTGACTACGGACAGGACACGCTGGACCAAGGGATCATTCACATCCCGGGCGGGACAGAGCAGGACGGCGTGAGATTTCATCACGTTGCTCAGAACGGCGTGCAATTTAAAACGGATGAGTTGTTGATTTCTGGAATTTTCCACTTAATATTTTCAGACCGTGGTTGACCACAGGTAACTGAAACTGAAGAAGCAAAACCGCAAATGAGGAGAGATGGCTGTAATGCTATGTCAGTTATTTCATATGCTACTGATCACTCTGCCAAAACCATACTCGCCATCCGCATATTTGTCAAGAGCAAATGGCTGTGATGAGATGGCAGCCAAAATGTCTCACTTCGTTGGTAAAATACTTTCCTTATAGGGTTGCTCCGGTAGCGGGATGATAAAATACTATGTGCTACGAGCCTGGCACTTAGTAGGCCCTTAGCCCCTGCTTTTCCCCTTTTGCTTTAAGATGTGTGCCTTGAGTCTGGAGGATAGGAGAAATGGTGTTACGATGAGCATCTGAAGCATTTCTAGAAGGCTGGCCTTCCTGAGTCCAGAAGGGTTTGAGATCTATTGATGTATGTGTCATATGGAGCTAGAGTGAAGTTCCAGTATCCTTTCCAAAATGTCTTAAGAACGGTGTGATTTGCTGTTCTTACTTTTATGACTCCCACTCTGCAATCAGCATTTCAGGATGCTTTATGTGCTATTTATGAGTTTGAATCGTTTCTATAAAATTTGTACACGTGTTGTGTGTTTTTGTCTTTTTTAGATTTAATTGTGGGTGCATTTGGAACAGGAAAAGTAGCTGTTTACAGGTATGTGGTTGATGGTATGCAAATGCTCTTTTCTTTTATTGACATGTAACATTATATTAGTTTCAGGCATACAACATTATGATTCAATATTTGTATATATTGCAAAATCATCACCACAATGTCTAGTTGATAACATCCATCACCACACACAGTTACAGTTTTTGTGTGTGTGATGAGCACTTTTAAGATCTACCCTCTTAGCAACTTTCAAATATACAACACAGTATTATTAACTCTAGGTACCATGCTATATATTTCATCCCCCAAACTTATGTATCTTATAAACAGAAGTCTATACTTTTGGCCACTTTCATCCATTTCCAACTCCATCTCATCCCCACCTCTGGCAACCACCAATCTGTTTTCTGTATCTTTATGTTCATTTTTTGGTTTTGATTTTTGTTTCTAGATTCTACATGTAGGTGAGATCATATGGTATTGATCTTTTTCTGTCTGACTTTTTTCACTTAGCATAATGCTCTCAAGGTACTTCTGTGTTGTCATAAATGGCAAGCTTTCCTTTTTATGGCTGAATGCCACACTTTCTTTATTCCTCCATCTGTGGATATGTTCTTCTAATTGTCTCAAATGCATTTCTTTTTCGTTGTTAGTTTTTCTTTAAAGAGTAAATCCCAACTATTTATTTTGGAGAGCATTTAGATGCTCTTTGTAAAGTTTGGAGGAGTATTTGCTCTCAATATTTTCCCCTTTCTTTCAGCCCTTCTGTCTTTTTTTTCTCATACCTCATGACCAAACTTCCAGCTTCTACTAACATAACATTAAATAAGATGTGAATCTTAGCAGAACTTCTAAAATGACACACTTTTTAAAGTTATTACATTTGAATACTTCTCTTTGCTTTGGAAATGCATTAAAATGAGCCTATAGATAAGGAATGCAGGGTGGGGGAGTGTTGCTATGCACCCTGGCCTCTATCATCAAGTGCGGACACTACATTAAGGAATAGAAATACCAAGAACTGGTAGCCTCCCAAAGCAAGAATTGAACAAGTGTTCAAATGTGACAGGTCTGGCCAGTCCACACACTCACCCATTTGTAATCTTGGGCGAGTTTCTATAACTTTCTGAGCCTCAGAATTTTTTCATTGTAAAATAGGCATAATATTTACAAGTTTATTTTTGTTGAAAGGATTAAGTGAGAATCTGCATGTAAGGTACATGGAATAATAAGTAACTGGTAGACCGTGCTACCAGTTACTTACTAGATTCTTCTTTCTTCTTAAAAAAAATTTAGATTCTTTTTTATTCTTAAAAAAAAAAGTTTTATAGGAACGCAAGACACTAGGTCAGGATATCAAGACAAAAGGCAGAGGTCCAACCCAGGTGTTCTGGGCACATAGTTCGAACCTAGATCAACTCCCTGAGGGATTCTGAAGTAGGTTTCCTCAAGTAGGCAAGATTGTCTTCCTCATCAGTCCCAAGACAGTCTCAGAGGGCTGATTTACACCAGCCACTCTCCACTTCAGGGGGTAGAGAATCAGGTGATTGAAACTCTCGAAGTACCTGAAGGATGGGGCTGTGTTTGTGGTGGCCATGAAGATGCACCACTCAGAGCTGATGGAGTGAAATTGACTCATGGTCCCTCCACTGTGCTCTGAGTCTACATGTGCAACAAGGCCCTATCTCCCATGAGCTGCTCCCAGGCGATTACTGGACACAACAGGGATACAAATACAGGCCCACCTGGAGCTCCACTAGCAGGCAGATTTGGCTCAAGGGCTCCCCAGTGCCCTGGCTGGAGCTTCTTTCCCAGATCCTCTTTTGTTTCCTTACTTCTTCACAGGAATCAGATGTACATCACACTCTGACTGCTGGTCCCAGCCTCCTCCCTCCTCCCTCCCTCCCCTTTTTCCCTCATCAGTATTTGCCCTAATAAGTGTCTTGTGTGTCTAATCCTGTCTTATCATCTGCTCTTCCAAGGGCTGGAGCTAACCCAGTATTGAAAAGAAAAATCACATAACAGAGTACACATAATAGCGCAAAGGAGTTCAGGAAAATTCCCATGGGCGCCATTACGGTAATCGTGGAATTGTTTAAACCAGTGCCCTAAACAACACGCTGCCCCAAGGCCCCGCCCTCCCTCCTGTCGGAGGAAAACTTAAGCAACGTGGCGTCGTTTCACACTGTCATCTGGAGATTTCACTCCCATTTCTCATATCTTGGCACCAAGCTTTATAAATATTGCCCCATTCCTTTACCCAGTGACTTACTTTCTTGTCTGATTTATCCTCCCCGGGTGGTTGGAACGGAGTTTACTCGGTATTAGACCCTCTCCTCAAACTCGGCCGCACCATAGAATCACCTGGAGGTTTTTGTTTTTGACATTCCAGTGCCTGGCCTTGACCCCGGGAGACTGGCTTCTGTCTTTCGGCTCCCGGGGTGCTTCTGTCATGCAGTCAGGGTTGAGAACCATTGCCCCACGGGAAGGGCAGCATGAGTCAGCTCACCCTCGTGGGTTTAGGTCAATCTGCAAAGCTTGTCTAGAAAATGATCGATCAGCGGTTCAAAATCACCAGCCAACATGGCGACAAAACGAGCAAAACTCGAGTACTTACAGATGCAACGTGAGTGACTGCAGGATGGTGTATCTCCTCATATTCAGATGCGAATATGGACAGACCAGCAGGTCCCAGAGGAGAAATCTTTCACAGCCATGTCGCCAAAATACCGTGAGCCCCTCCACAGACAGAGAAGGTCCGTGAGCGCGGCTGTGCTTCATGGGCCCATGGCTCCTTTATTTGTATTCGTGAGCTACCGGATGTGTCTGGAGGTCGTTGGTTGAGTCTAGGGCCCACCTGTTCACTCACTGAGGGGAATTCTTGGCACCGGGGCCGGGAATGTTGGCCGTGACCTCTAGAAGTGGAGCAGTGGGCTTCTGCCTGCCCCTCCTGGGGCTGGTTAAAACCGTGTGTCTTCTCCCCGCAGAGCAAGGCCGGTTGTGACGGTGGGAGCCCAGCTTCTCCTGCACCCGGTGATCATCAATCTGGATAATAAAACCTGCCAGATTCCAGAATCGATGGCATCTGTGGCCTGGTGAGTCAGTGCGGTGCTGCCAGCCCGCTTCGGCGGACTCAGATCACCTGGAGATCTGGTGCACATGCAGCTTTGGGCACCGCAGGCCTGGGATGGGGGCTGAGACTTTACATTTCTGAAGAGGCTCCAAGGGGGTGCTAATGCTGTGGGTCTGTGCACCACATCTGAGTAGCCAGTTGTTAGTCTTTCAAAAGAAAAATAAAAGGATCTCTGACACGATGCTGAACTTTTGCTGTCATGGGAAGGCCATTTTGCCAATCTACAGCCTCCACATGTGATGAGAAACAAAAACACTTGAGAAAATTCCCGACAAAGTAAATCTTGGAGATTTCTTTTAGAACCTTGGCATACTAAAATACACATTAACCAAACTGAAAATATAATAAAATACCTTGATGCTTGTATTTGCATATGCATATGGAAACCACTTTTCAGACATATGTATTGTCCTTTTTTTTTTTTCTTAAATAGGCTTGGGTTAAATTACTTGGTTTCCTGTGCTGAAAATAGATGTCAGTTTTATAACCTCACATCTGTATACAATGAGACAGAAGGTAAACATTATAAAAATAGAGATTTTTGTGTCCTCAACTATATTTCTGTGGCCATGATCTCATCGTCAGGAATAGTCCTCTGCCTGGCCTGTAGGTGGACAGGCTCATACACCTTCTGAGAATGTTCCTCGTGAATCTGGCCGGTCACCCGAAGGCAGTAAGAAATGGAACTTGGCTGTAGCACAGCTCAAGGCAATGCCACTTTGCTTCTCAATATGTAGGTCCTCCAGGGTCAGAAGTCTGTCATATTGGGTAATGCCTTAGGGTATATTCTCTGAAAGATCAACAAACATTTGGAGCATTTGAGATTTACCTCCATTTTCAGATGATATGGTCGGTTCCTGAGAAAGTCAGAATGCAGAACACACCAGTCTGTAGACCCACAGAAGCCAGTTTCAGCACGTTGCTCATGGCCTTGGACAGGGGTTCAGACTGGAGTCAGAGCCTTTGAGGGTGGTGGATGGGGGTGTAGAGGACCCTGAAGAATTCTTTGAAAAACCTCCTTTGCTGGGACCTCTCGGTTCAGGGAGGCCTGTCTTCCCCTTAAGCAGCTTCTGAAAGTAGCTGGGAAATGCCCTGAGCACATTTTAAAATGGTATGAAACCATAAACTATTATAATGAAAACCTGATCTGAGAAAATATGTGAAAGAGCTAGCTAGCATCTCTCCTAACCCTGGATGAAATGAACATGAAATGAACAATGAGTGCTACTTGGGCACAAGTATTAAAACTGGTATTTCTCCCAACAGTCCTCTGTTTGCACATTCATCACTGAATGGACTTCTAGACTGAATTCTTTAAAGCATATATGTGTGGCACACTCTGGTGTGAAATGTTGTTACGAACGAGATCATCTTTTCTCAGGATTTTTCAGTTTTTGAATTTTTTTAAAAATTGAAGTGTTTTTTTTAACAGATTGTGGGATCTGTTTGGTTTTATGGAAAGAATATTCCTTTTTATTTAAAAAAATTTTTTTATTTTTTAATTGTTTTTTTCATGGAAAGGCATTTTATTTTAAATATAGCAGATTGGGAATTTGGGATTGACATGAATATTACTTTTTAACAAGAAAATTGCCTTGTTTTCGCGAACTCTTGTTGCATTAAATCAGATTTGTTACGTGGGCAAATTACAATTATTTATTTGATTCTATTCCATCCATTTCCTGAAAGATGTTTTATTTTCACATACAAAAATTTTGAATGGGTAACTCAGAGTATCAGAAGATGGAAAATTAACAGCGGGTTCAGTCTCGAATGTGCTTCTCGGATACCTTTTAAAATGTATTATAGGAATTTAGCTCATTTTTAAAAAAATGATTGAAAAGCATTTGTTGATTTTCTTTTCTGTAATTTTTGTCTGTATTTGATATAATCTTGTACATCTGAAAACTATTAAGTAAACCTCTAACTGGGAAATAGTTCTCCATTTCCCTCAATGTGAATTTCTCTGCCTTTCAAACAGCTGTGTAATTTTTTTTTTTTTTTGCGGTACGCGGGCCTCTCACTGTTGTGGCCTCTTCCGTTGAGGAGCCCAGGCTCCGGATGCGCAGGCTCAGCGGCCATGGCTCACGGGCCCAGCTGCTCCGCGGCATGTGGGATCTTCCCGGACCGGGGCACGAACCCGTGTCCCCTGCATTGGCAGGCGGACTCTCAACCACTGCGCCACCAGGGAAGCCCAGCTGTGTAATTTTATAAAGTTTCTGCTACTTGCATTTCTAAACTAGAGAGAAAAAAAAAAAAGCCAACCCATAAATATTCACATAATTGTTACCTAATGAGAAAGATTAAAACTGTTTGGTAGGGCTTCCCTGGTGGCACAGTGGTTGAGAGTCCGCCTGCCAATGCAAGGGACACAGGTTCGTGCCCTGGTCCGGGAAGATCCCACATGCCACGGAGCGGCTGGGCCCGTGAGCCATGGCCGCTGAGCCTGCGCGTCCAGAGCCTGTGCTCCGAAGCGGGAGAGGCCACAACAGTGAGAGGCCCGTGTACCGCAAAAAAAAAAAAAAAAAAAAAAAAAAAGCTATTTGGTAAAAAAAAAAATTTTATAAATATAAAAGTTAATAACTATCCCCTTTTCAAATTTGGAAAAACTTTTCAGATATACCTAACTTTATGTAAAACCTGATATTTGCCATCACTGAAAGAGCATTGAATTTGTTAGATTGAAAAGTGAATTGCTTTGTACTTTTAAGTCCTGTTTCACATTTATCTCATTCCTCTTCTCCCATATGTGGCTACGAGCACCATTACATCACCAGGTCATTATTCTAACCCTTCCTGCATTGGGTTAGGACTAGTATTAGAGGATTTGTAAGGTACTGTCCTGCCTTCTGAAGCACCAGAAGTATAGCCCAACAGTTTCATTTAGAAATTATGTGATGAGGGATCTGGGCTGGTTTAATGGAGTTTTTTTGCTCCAGTCAGACCTATTCATATTGACTATGATCATAAATGCTAGTCTGAAATTTTAATTCTAATTTAATAATTCACAGCTTTCTCTGACAAGTGTGCGTTATAATTAGGTATAGACCTGTGAGTGCACCTAAGTATCTGTTATATAAAACATACGATGTATATGTGTGTGTTTACATATAATATGTTGTAAATTCAGAATGAATATTTCAGTGAGGTTTTCTTTTTAGATCAGAAGAGAATGCTTTGAAAGTTATAACTTGGCAACTCTTTTCTGCTAAAGACATCTATAAGCCAAAAAGTTTAGGTTGGAGTGCTATTATCAATAATTCAGTAAGTCGTAGCGGTTATTTAAACTTGTATGAAAAAGTTAAAATCGTCCACTTAATGATATAAAGATAACAGAAAGGGGGAACTAAGAAGTATAGAATAACACTGACATATAATTTATAAACCGAGTGACCCTTCAGCTGATGACATCGTTTTTAAATCAAATTCTTCTCAAAAGGAGGAGATAATGTTCACATTCATAACTTTACCTCGTTTGCAAAAAATTTTATTGCTTCTCAATTGTGTTAGACAAAATACTGTATGTAAAATTATTTGAATCTATAGATATAATGATAATTTTATTACAAATAGGAATTTATCTTATACAAGCTAATGAGTTTTGCCTATTCAGTATAAGGATGAATAGAAAAACGGTCAACAATTTTAACACATACCCAAGTACCTCCAAAAAAGTCAGACACAGAAAAAATTCCAATTTTGAAAGCCAGACCTGCTACAAAATTTAAAGATGTGATTAACTATTCATCTTTCTTGAATTATTCCAATTGAAGTGGAAGTGGGCTGGAATTCATGATTTCTCTGGGGAAGTGGTACAAACACTTGAAATAGCAGAGACATCTCGGAAAACGTTTGGCTTAATGGTATGTGACAAATTACTTACCCTGAAGGGAGACATTGACTGAGGTCACGGGAGCTAGATGAATCCCAGATGTGACACATCTTCATTATATCTGACACAGGAAGCTGACACATAATTAAAGCACGACTAGAGATTATTTACTCCTTTTGGATTCTGTGGAAATATTCAAATCATACTAGAGTATTTACTAGTAAAAACGTTAAGGCTGTCATTAAATCATACTTAAGTATTTTCTTACATTTTTACTTTCTTAGAAATGTGAAAAAGCCCCATCTTGAACGCTGGCGCTTAGAGCTTGACATTTTTCCATGGGGAGGTCAGCACATGCAACAGTCAGGCAGAGACCACTGGCCGGTCCTCATTCCCTCCAAGGCCACAGGATAGACCCAAGTGCAGGCCATCCTGCAAGCCACAGCAGGCACCTCCCTGGATTGAGTTTTAGGGCATGTTCAAGGCAAAACTACAAAGGTCTCTCCTACACATCCATCCTTTTTTTATTGACCTTATACACTGTATTGTTGTGCTTACCAAGCCTGAGATGGTCACTCTACACTCCCCATTTTCCTTCTTTTTCCCTTCCCTCTTCTGGTGTCTCTGCCTCAAATTATATCCCACTCCTGTCAAGTACCTGCCTGAGTTCTTATCTCCTTCCACGGAGAGTGGATTATGGGTTAATCGTACCGTGATGCTCCGTGCCTCTCAGAATTAAATCCAAATTCTTTTTTTTAATTGAAGTGTAGTTGATGTATAATATTATATAAATTACAGGTATACAGCATAGTGATTTACAATTTGTAAAGATTATACTCCATTTATACTTATTATAAAATATTGGCTATATTCCCCATGTTGTACAATATGTCCTTGTAGTTTATTTTATACCTAATAGTTTGCACCTCTTGATCCAAATTCTTTAAAGTGATTTTCAAAGCCCTGTTCCCTACCTACTGACCCAGCCAGCCTCGGCTTCCTACAGCTTTCCCCATCTTTCTCTAACGCACCAGATTTCTTCAGGTTCCTCAAGTTGGGGTCACGTGCTTGCTCACCTCCAGGCTCTGCCACTAGCTGTCCCCCTGCTGTTCTGCCCAATTCTTCACTCCCTGGCACATGGAAGATATTCACATGCATTTCTTGAAAAAAGGCAGCAAGTAATTGATCAATTAATCCACTGATTAAATCAATCGACCTCTAGTAATATTTTAAGTATTACCTTCCTATGTAATAATGTCACCTTTCTTAATCGTATTAGAATTGTTGGATATATATATGTATATAAATATATTTTTGATAAGTATATATATCAATCAATAAATATAGGCATATTTATTTGTTTGGTTTTGTGTGTGTGTGTGTGTGTGTGTGTGTGTGTGTGTACACTAAGAGAAGTATAGAGGAAAAATAAAGCATTCGTTTTATCTGGGGTAAGGTAAAGGAAGTTTGCTACTTCAGATTGAAAAAGTTTATTAACCAATAAATTATTGATTATTATTTCCCCTAGCTTTTCTTTAAGAGTGTGTGCATCTGTGGCAGGCCAGAGCATTTCAAACACAATCGGTGAGCATATTTTCAGTTTTCCACTCCTATACCATATCAAGAAAAGTCAACAGTAAGCGGTGCACAGACCATTTAAAGCTTTCAAAGAGCTCTTCGTTAGCACCAAGATTTTTGTTATAAATATGGGAACTTCTACATAAACAGTCCTTGAATAATTGGTACTGTCTGTAAGAACAGACCTAATTATGGGGGAAATGACTTTTTGTGTAAAACCATTACAAAACAAGTTGTTTAGCTTGGGGGGTATTTTATCAAATCTTTGCAGCTCGTGTATTATTTTTGATCCCAACTATGGAAAAAATGTTTCCTGAATAAGCAAGCTGAAATAGGAATTCGTATCTCTGATAAAGCGCTACATTCACTGAATACTTTTCCTTTCTGGATTATATTTGCTTTATGTCTGTCCTTTAGGCCTGACTGCCGAGGTGCAGTTAGATTCCCTGAAACAAAAAGGAGCCATTAAACGCACGCTCTTCCTTGAAAACCATCAGTCACATCTCGTCTTCCCTCTCGTGATAAAGGGGCAGAAATCCCTCCAATGCCAGGATTTTACCGTTTACCTTCGAGTAAGTGTTCCAGAATCACCTTTCTGGCCTCTAACATTGAAGTCCAAATTCCAACCATTTTTCTCCATTTAAACATCACAGTGGTTCACACAGACCCACATCTATTTTCATTTTATAGGAGAAATCTTTAAGGCCACACACTCCTCTGTTGGGCCTGACTTCAGCCAACCTAATGATGTATTGCTTTTAATTCCGAAGCTGCTTCTTTTTTTTCTTTTAATTGTTATTAGAGTATAGTTGATTTACAATGTTGTGTGAGTTTCTGCTCCTAAGCTTCTTCTTGTTTTGAGTACACTCCTTAGTACTAGTGCTAACTCAGGTGGTTTTCATTTCCAACTGCCTCCCCGCAAAAAACATAAAAGTTAGACACAATTTATTTGAATTTTTATCCTACGTGAGGATGTTCGGCCAGATTTTATCAATGTGCATTTCTGAGCCAACTTAGGAGAAGGGCGAGGCATTCAAAGGCTTTATTAAAAGTAAATTATAATTACATTTTTAAAGCAATGGATTTTTACAATAACTCCTAAACCCACCATGAAATAAAAAGCCAAAACGTGTTATGATACAGTTATTTCATCTTCTTACCGGTGATGACGTTGTGAAGCCTCTTTTCATTTGGTCTCCTCTTTGAGGGGATATAGTAAGGGGAAAACCTGTAGAAAGCAGAGTTTACAAACACATTGTAGAATGAGAAGCTGGTGCACGACCCTCGTGTCTCATTATGACTGATACTGGCATCCGGCTGAAGGGCGGCATGCCCACTCCATGGTTTGGGAGTTCCTGTGTGTCCAGACCTTGCTGCCGGTACTACCCCCTCCCTCCCCAGGAAGGTTCTGGTGCTTTTTCTAAGGGAACTTCAGATGTGCTGAAGGTGTTTTGAAGTTCATGCAAACAAGGACTTAAAGAGATGATAAGAAAGGAAGAGAATCGAGAGGTTTTCTTCCTCTGAGCCCAAGGGGACTTACAAATTCTGCCAGCCTCATTAAGATAAAAATCCCAGTTCATGAAACTTTCAGTGACGTTTCCTGTGCAACTGATTTTTAACTGTGCAATCTGACCAATCCGTGTGAGTTGTTGAAGATCTGGAGAACCTGAAGATTGCTTCCAGAAGCATGTATTTCAACGAAGCCTAAATGATTCCAACTCTGAACATACGTTCATTAAACCGGCTTCTCTATGCCACGTCCACAGCATGTGCCTAGGCCCGCTGGGGTGATAGTTACTTCATGGTTCACTTTTAACGGCCAGAGGCAAGTGCTGCCTGCCTTCCACCAACTAACATCTTGCAGCCATTTTACAGGGCCTTTCTTGAGTTTGTGATTATTTTCCCTAGGATGAAACTGAATTCCGAGATAAACTGTCTCCAATCAACATTAGTTTGAATTACAGTTTGGATGAATCCACCTTTAAAGAAGGTCTGGAGGTGAAACCAATATTGAATTACTACAGGGAAAACGTTGTTACCGAACAGGTAGGTCCTGGCCCGTCTTTGATGGTATATTCTCAATCAGGCCCTGGGCATTGCTCCTGTGACCTTAAGATGAAATCCAGGCCCTTTTGTTTTCATTCCTGCATACATACTTGTAACATTTGGGAGATTTTCTGAACATGTTTCCTGAAACACTGCATCCCTGTGTTTTCAGAAGCCCTTCCCCTTGTGGAACCAAGATTTAATTTGTTCAAAATGTGGCCGTAATAGAAGCAGTACAGCCTGTAATCCTCAAACCATCGGCCAGAGTAGCATTCTTTACAGACATTTCAGAATGAATTGGAATCGGGCTCCTAAGTAAGCTAGCCTATAAGGGGAGGTCACTGCCAAACAGAGTTTCTAGCTAGGTAGACTCATGCAGAGTGAAAGGAAAGCTTTGGTTTAACTTGTGGGATCATTCATAATTTCCAAGAGAAAGGACGGGATTCAGGTTTTCCCAGATTCTTCCTGATACATGTTTTTCCACAACACAGGCTCACATCCTGGTCGACTGTGGAGAAGATAACATGTGCATTCCTGACTTGAAGCTGTCAGCTAGACCGTAAGTTTAAATAAATAAACTTGTCCATTTTACCTAATGGCATACAGGTGTTTACTTAAAGCTTCTCTGGAGAAAGTATACACTTCCAGCCACTACCAAAATAAGTGCACTGCGTGAAATTTCTGAGCTTGGCTACACTTTGGGTTAGCCTGTGGCTTAGGTCTTTGTCATTGGTGTCAAGTAACACACCCCAAGACCTTGCCTGAGCCGTTCCATCCTTCACCAAAAGTGGGGGGAAATGCTTCTGTTTGAAGTTAACTCATCTCTGGTGGTTCCGGTTGCTCTCCTCTCTACCTGCCTCAACCCATCCCCACCCCAGGAACTATCTTGCTGCCAGCGTTTGGAAGCTTCTTGGTAACCTCTCAAGGGGACTTTTTCCAAACTTCATAATCTAGCCACTGTCCGAAGCAATAGCTTTGCTTAAGGGTCACAAGTAGGCATTTCCAAATGCTGTTTCAATTTGAAGTCTGGAGTGAATTAAATGTCCTCAGAATACCTCACAATCAGCTATTTGAGATCTTCCTTTATCTGCCTCTTTCTTCCCTCTTATTTTCCACTTTGCGTCACACTCAGCTTCCCCTCCTACTTTCTAAACCACCTCTCTCCCTCTCTTCCCATTGCCCATCTTCCTCCTATGGGATGTTTTCAGGGATGTGCTGAAGCCGTCTCCTCCTGGCTTGTGAGCTAATTGTTAACTTTTCCGGAATTTTTGCTGGCAGATCGTTAACTATGTTGGGAGCTTGAAATTGATCACAGTGGGAGGATTTACACCACTGGAATCGGCAAATGCTACACATCCTGGTTTTCTTTGTTTCCTTTTGTTTTTGAGAACTGGTTGTTACTTTATTATACAGGTTTTTTAAAAATAAATAAATACATAAATTTAGTTTTGGCTGCGTTGGGTCTTCGTTGCTGCGCACGGGTTTTCTCTAGTTGCGGTGAGCGGGGACTACTCTTCATTGTGGTGCGCGGGCTTCTTATTGTGGTGGCTTCTCTTGTTGCGGAGCATGGGCTCTAGGTGCACAGGCTTCAGTAGTTGTGGCACACGGGCTCAGTGGTTGTGGCTCACGGGCTCTAGAGCACAGGCTCAGTAGTTGTGGCACACGGGCTCAGTGGTTGTGGCTTACAGGCTCTAGAGCACAGGCTCAGTAGTTGTGGCGCACAGGCTTGGCTGCTCCACGGCATGTGGGATCTTCCCGGACCAGGGCTCGAACCCGTGTCCCCTGCATTGGCAGGCAGATTCTTAACCGCTGCACCACCAGGGAAGCCCTATTATACAGTTTTTAAACGTTACTTTCCATTTACAGTTATTCCAAAGTAGGGGCTCTATTCCCTGAGTTGTACATACATCCGTGAGCCTGTCTCAGACCCAGTGGTTTGTACCTCCCCCTGCCCCCGCCCCCGATGTTGCCCCTTCCTCCACTGGTAACCACTAGTTTGAAGCGCTGGTTGTTAAATATTTACCAGAACACCCCTGGATGGTTTCCTGTCCTTCTCATCCAGACATAGTTTTGATTCTTCTCACCACCCCCTCATGACGATCCATCTTGTTTTTTTTCCCAGTCTTGCATGTTTACATCTTCCTCTAAATAAAATACCCATGAATCCAGAGATGCACAGTACCTAATGATTCTTTTTAAACTGCATTTTTAGAGATAAGCATCAGGTCATCATTGGAGATGAAAACCACCTTACGCTCATAATCAACGCGAGAAATGAAGGGGAAGGTGCCTACGAAGCCGAGCTCTTTGTGATAATTCCAGAAGAGGCTGATTATGTTGGGATTGAACGCAGCAACAAGGTAATGCCTGTAGGTGATCTGGAGGAGGAAAGAGCTCGGTATATTTTTGAAGACAAATCCATGTTAAGTCATCTTAGCTGAGGATTTCTTCCTCGATAAAACAAAACAAAATGGCACCTTATTTTGTTAAGCAGAATAGCAACGGCCCAGGAAGGAAGATGGTCTTAAGCAGTATTAATATCTTTCTCGGCCACGGTGCAAAGATAAACTGGCCCAAGATTGGGAGTTGAAACACGGAAGACAGCTGTCTGAAAGAAGCAGCTCATCAATGTGATCCATCCGCTACACTCCCCAAGCTAACTCCCACCCTCCCTGGCTGTTTTCTGGTCTTTGAGTTCCTTTATGCTTCAAGCAGGTCCCAGGAGGTCTGGTTTTCATTACTGCTTATGGAGGAAGGTCCGACCACGCCCAGCTGAGCACTGAAAACAGCCTAGACAGGCACTGGAAAGGAAACACGTTCATGTTTTCTTTTTTCTTGGTCCACCTTTTCGGGACCGGGACCAAGAAAAAGCCAGGTTTTTGTCATTTGCCAGTCCTGCAATGCCACTATTTGTTAAACTCACAGCAATGCTTTTTACAGATTTCCTTTCCTTATCACAATATGAATCTTCCCACTCAGAATATCCTCAGGTTCTGCTCTAAAACCATTATAAATACAGTGAAGGATAACAGAGAGAGTCCCTTGGTTTCAAAGATACACAGACTCACAATTAAGGGCAGAGACCAAGTTTCACACTTTTATAGTCATCCCTGCACTTCACGTAGAAGTCGGCATGATGAGTGTTATTTAAATTCTTGCTGATGGATATGTTCATTTAACTGAAGTTTATTAAAGTTCTGCTACTTTCCAAAAACTGCATCCTCTTGGGAACGTGCACATTCTAATGATCAAATAATTTAATGAAAAAGAATTCCTCTAAAGAAATGCTAACAACGGTTGTGATGTCAGTATTTGAAAGGCATTTACAAACGTGGGGAATACAAAATTCTCTGCGCACACCGCTAGTCTCATGACTTATGTTTTGACTGAATTATCTTCTCAGTGAAAAAATAACCCAGAGGAGCAATAATCCAGTATCTTTGACAGTTGTACAGTCATCACGAGTTTCTGTTGAAGAAATCTGTAGGAACATATCACTTAAGAATAATTACATGCAAATAATACATAAACAAACAATGAAGCTCAAGTATGTTATTTTAAAAAATGTTCCAGGGCTCTTCCTATATTTTTATTTCAACTCCTTTTCTGTCACTGCACCCCTGACTTTGTTAAACAAAGCATCTATTCAAAATATTCTTCTTTTAGCAAAACATCTAGTTTACTGTTCACTGTTGGGTGGAAAACACAGGAAACATTTATCATTTCTATCTTTGGCTTTAAACATTATAACAGACATTATCTATAATCTCCAATGAGTCTTTAACTGTTTTTCCTCCATCAGTTTCCCTTGGGCAGAATCTGGTTTGACATGACTAAGCCACATTCTAATTCCTTCTTTGTTGTTAAGCAGTTTGAAGTTTGTGTCTCTTTTTGTTTATACTTGGTTCAAGTTTTGTTTTTTTTTTTTAACAATTTTCTCTCAAGGGGAAGAGTATGAGGGATTATCTGATTGTCAGTTTTGTTGTTCTCTGGCTAAAAACATTCATCTTTTCGAAAATGTAGAAGCTGATCATCTCTTCCTCTGGAGACCTTAAGGGAGCCAGCCTTTACAGTTCTTTTCGGTGACCTTCTAAATTTTTCTAGGAATAAAGGCCCATGTGCCTTATCTTTTTATTATTATTGTTGTAAACTATATGTAACATAAAATGTACCATTTTAACCCTTTTGAGGTGTACAGTTCAGTGCCACGAAGTATAATCACATTGTTGTGTAACCATCACTACCGTCCATCTCCAGAACACTTTCATCACCCCAGACTGAAACTCTGTACCCATGAAACACCAACTCCCTCTTGCCCCCTTTCCCCAGCCTCTGGTACCCAGTGTTCCACATTCTGTCACTATGAATGTGTCTATTCAAGGGACCTCATACATGCTCCACTCCTCTGTCTCAAACTACCTCACATGCAGTGCTTCTGGAACTAGACGTCATCTTCCCACACTCTTCCTCCCTCTAGTCTGTCTCAGAGAATCGCGCCAGTCTCCACCCAGTTTCTAAAGCCTAAGTCAGTCCTACACCTGTCCAACCCTATCCTCTCTCCATCTCACTGCCACGGTCACTGCCTTCCTCCAGGCTGGCACAATCTTCTCCCAAGATGGCTACACCAGTCTCCTAACTCATCTCCCCATCTCCCAGCCTCCAGCCCCTTCCCTGCATGGGAAGCTCTCTTTCTTTCTTTCTTTTTTTGGCTGTGTTGGGTCTTCATTGCTGGGCTTTCTCTAGTTGCGGTGAGCAGGGGCTACTCTTCGTTGTGGTGCACGGGCTTCTCGTTGCAGTGGCTTCTCTTGTTGCGGAGCACGGGTTCTAGGTGCGTGGGCTTCAGTAGTTGTGGCACGTGAGCTCAGTAGTTGTGGCACGCGAGCTCAGTAGTTGTGGCTCATGGGTTTAGTTGCTCCACTGCATGTGGGATCTTCCCGGACCAGGGATCAAATCTGTGTCCCCTGCATTGGCAGGCGGATTATTAACCACTGCACCACCAGGGAAGCCCTGGGAAGCCCTCTTTCTAAAATGCAAATCTGACCCTGTCACTCTCTGGCTGAAAACCCTCACTAGCTCCCCATTGCTTATAGGATAAAGTCCTACAAAGCCCTGAGATGACTTATGAGGCCCTTAATTACATCAACCCTGCTGACCTCCTCAGCTTCATCACGAGTCTTTGCTTCTTTCCTTTACCTCCCACCCTAGTCCTAGAGGGATGGAATTTCTTTTCTGTTTCTGTAATACCTATGCGCCCTCCCGCCACAGAGAGCTCGCACCTGCTGTTCCCTCTGTAACTCTACTCTCTCATCCCCTTTCCCCAGCTTACTTCTTACTACTCACCCTTCAGGCCTCAGCCTAATAACGACTGAGGCTGCTGAAATTCACCGAGCAATTGCTATGAGCTGGGCTCTGCTCTGTGCTCTTGCAAGTAGTCAATTTACTTAGTCCTCATAACAGCCTGATAGAGAAACGGTAAGGCTATCATTTTCCCTGTTGTATAGATAAGGAGAAATTCAGAAACATGCCCAAAGGTACACAGCTATTACGTAGCAGAACCAAGACTGACACCTCAGCTGTCAGGTCCAGGCCCGTCTTCTTAACCACTGAGTTGCCAGGCCCCCTATGAGGTTATGTCACTTCCTCCAGGATGTCTTCTCTGATTGCTTACTTCTATGTGCCTGTCCTCCTCCAACACTGTGAATTTCTGCTCTCATGAAACTTAACAAACTGTACTAATTGTGTGTTTCCAGTGCTTGTTACAATTGCTTGTGATTCCTTATTACGATTCTTATAAAAATAGGACATTTAAGGAGGACAAGGGTGTTTTGTTTTTTTTTTTTTTTGATCAGTGCCTGGTAAGTGGCAGGTACACAGTAAATATTTTCAGTGAATGAATAATACTCTAAGAGCTATAAATGGATGAGAACAAGATAGTCCCAGGAACAGCTGAGGAAAATAATCTAGAAATATCTACAAAAACAATCATTGTTTCTCCCACTCAGAGAGAGGAAATAAAGGTTAAAAAAAGAAAAAGGGTGGGGAATCTGGGGAGAGAAAAGATCTCTGATTGATGTGAAAAAGCTATTTCTAGAAAGCTGGGGAAAAAATGTACATATGACTTTCAACCTTCAGATAAGATAAAAATATTTACTATAGAAACCAAATCCTTGAATTATGTTCAAGGGACACGTGGGTATTTTGGAAAGCTGTTGCTGAGTTCTTTTTTTTTTTTTTTTTTCCTGTTTTCAGGATTGAGTTAGTAATCCCAACACAAAACATCTCTGTACAATTAGAGCTAGTTATGGATCCTTCAGAACTTGAATACATGCTAAAGCTACCTTTGAGAAGGAAAAATATTATCAGCTTTTGGAAAATATGTTTCTTACCTCCTTAGGATACTAACATGTCACTCAGGTTATTTGCAAAGAGCAGGTATTAAATGCTGCCTCTGAATATCAGAGATTTCATTTCTTTCCCATGAGTTAAAACACACCTTTCAATGGCTGATGGCAGGAAGAGGGCTTTATAGTGCTTGTCCATTTCATTTCAGGCTCCTCGTAGGAAAGATTGGGAGCTACGTTTGCTGTGTATCTCCTGACACCGTCTACTGCTTTGTGCTGGACGTTTTTCTAGGCACTGGGAAGAGAACAGATACAAAAAACCCCCTGCTTGCTTAAGCTCATTTTCTTAAAGCGTATGATTTACCCACAGAGCTCTTGACTTAGGTATCTGGGGTTCATTTGCCTTTTCTTTGTTTTGGTTTTGGCTCTTGGTTTTTCTCAACCATGTGGAAAGAATGGAAAGGAGGTGGTTTCTGAAACTTATCCTTGAAAATTCACATGACTTCCTTAAATGAAATTTCGATAGAGCTGAGCGACGGCTAAGTGGTCCTCGTATTTGGAACCCTCTTCCATGGTCCTCTCATGGGGTCCTTTGTGAAAGTCCTCAGTTTGCAAGCTTATCTTTGGGAATGAGGCTGACAGGTAATACATCAGTAGCACTTACCAAGTTAGAGTGAAATAATGGATGAACATATGTAGCTATTACCACGGGCAAGAGCAGGGCCATAGGGACATTAGGTTTTGAAAGATGGAAAGGGGCTCAGGGTGGAGATCCAGATGTGGATTTCTAGCCTGAAGACACAAGGGAGAGCTGTGACCAGAGGACAGGAGTCCAAAGATAAACCTCCTTTACCTTCCCCTCCGTCGGGTGTAACTTTTTTTTTTTTTTAATGCTACCACATAGAAATAACTTTTAATTCTCTCCACTCAGTTTATATATCCTTGCAGACTGTTTTCTCTGCCCACACGTACACACCTCCATCTCTACGTCTACGTTTCATAGACTATCTTTCCAGACCAACACTCACAGATTTAACACATCCTTTGTCATTCTGGCATGATATTCCGCTGTAAAGATCCATTAATTTAAACACGGGAACATTTATAATAACACAAACATAGGTCAATAACTCCTTTTCCACTAGATTTCACTGTTTTCCTTTCATGTGTTTTTCACATAAACACAGGACAGAAGACTAGAAAGCAAAACACCACAATCTCAGTTTTTTCCACTAACCTGAAACCAGTGTTGAATCACAACCTTGTTCTTGCTAAAATAAACAGTATTTTAGACACAAACACAGATGCTGCAATAAATATAACCCTTATTTTCCCTTTGTACTAAATTGCCATTATGGTACAAATAACAGGCTTTGGCAATGGACACAAAAATGCAGTTTAAGATCCAGATCATCTCCTAAAATTATTCTTTGAACCTCAGAGAAATCTCCAAAATGAATGAACAATAATCTAAAAATTATTCCTGAGCTATGAGATGCTCAGGTGCCCAGTTAAACAAAGCAGTGTTCAAGAACTGGGGCCCAATAAGAAATACACTAACACCACCTCATACAATCAGCAAAACAACAGTCTCCCCAAATTTTCCCCTTAAAAATTACATCATCCTCAAAAACTTCAAAAGAGAACTATCATATGATCCAGCAATGCCACTTCTGTGTATATATACAAAGGAAATAAAATCAGTATCTCAACTGATAACCTGCACATCCATTTTCGTAGCAGCACTATTCACAATAGCCAAGAGGTGGAAACAACCCAAATGGCCATCAGTGGGTGAACAGATGAACAATATACAGTACACACATACAATGGAATATTATTCAGCCTTAAGGAAGGAAGTTCTGCCACATACTACAACATGGATGACCCTTAAGGACATTAGGCTAAGTAAAATAAGCCCGTCGGCTGTAACCTTGAGACCTTCTCCAGCACACAGTTCTAAGTGCCTCTTCAAACTTGAGTTTTTATACATTCTAATCAGAACAGGATATGGGGCAAGACGGGAGGTGAAAAGCAGTGGGTAAACATAAAAAAGTGTTCTCTTCCCAAGTATTTATAGGATTGAACTAAGATTGGGTGTGTAATCTCAAAATGGAACCATGGTATGGAGAAATTTGTGTCCAAAGCAATTCTCTTGCAAATGGTCGTTGCGTTGTAGGATAATCTATAATATACATCTTGCTGTCATTTCATGTTTGCAAAAATTAATTTGTTTAGTTCTGTTTAATTATCCATGACCTTCATGGCCCAAACTGAACATGAACAGTAGTGCAAATCATTTCAAAAATGTTCATATAAATAGTCTACTAAGCATTTTCAGGGACTTCCCTGGCGGTCCAGTGGTTAAGACTCAGCGCTTCCACTGCAGGGGGTGCAGGTTCAATCCCTAGTCAGGGAACTAAGATCCCACATGCCACGTGGAACAGCCAAAAAAAAAAAAAAAAAAAAAAAATGTGTGTGTGTGTGTATATATATATATACACACACATATATATATGTATATGTATATATACATATATATATATATACACACACACACACACATATATATATATTCTACTAAGCATTTTCTTCCTCAATGAAACACAACAAATGTGTTTACCCATAAAACATGTTTCTTCTTAAAATTAAACTTTGGTCTTTTCTCACAAGCTTCTCTTCTGAGTTGATGGTCACACATGAACCCTTGGGCTCAGGCACTCACACAAGTGTTTGAAATCAAGAGAAGCTGCCTGGCCCGCAGCATTGCTTTTGCGACAGGATGTCGTTTATTCCGCCCCTGACTCCACACTGGTGTTCTTTCCCGTTGCAGGCACTGCGACCACTGAGCTGTGAGTACAAGATGGACAATGTCACCCGAATGGTGGTGTGTGACCTTGGGAACCCTATGGTGGCTGGAACAAACGTAAGAGAAAACCAGATGCACTTAACTGATTTCTGTCTAATTGAATTTTAAAGAGAACTAGTGGAGAGCACCCCCAATTAGCACTCAGCAATTTAGCACCTGGCAACCAAAACCAATTAGGCAGGAAATTCCCAGGGTGGTGGGATTTTGCATCACAACCCCACACTGAGTGGACAATCTGAGCTAAAATACACCAAATGATGAATACTTTCATATGCCTTTGTGTGTGTGTGTGTGTGGTACGCGGGCCTCTCACTGTTGTGGCCTCTCCCATTGCGGAGCACAGGCTCCGGACGCGCGGGCTCAGCGGCCATGGCTCACGGGCCCAGCCGCTCCGCGGCATGTGGGATCTTTCCGGACCGGGGCACGAACCCGTGTCCCCTGCCTGCATCGGCAGGCAGACTCTCAACCACTGCGCCACCAGGGAAGCCCATATGCCTTTTCTTTTGACATCAGTCTTACATGTCTTCGGTCTCAACAAATCTCTAAAAACTATTTTTTTTTACTACAGATTTTTTTCTCGCGTATATTTTCTTTGAATTTCACTACAAATGTTTTCTTTGAATCCAAGAAGAACTACGATGTAAAGGATTTAAGAAATAACAGAATTAAGAATTTTAGCAAAGATGATTAAACTTTTACTTTAGATATACCTCCCATGTGAATACCATTCACAGTGTTTTCCTGTTAAAATATTACCGTAATCCAGGTTTGAAAACAGCTTTACCAGGTCTGTATTTTCCATGCATCTTACTTGATAAAGAATAATGCAGAAAATTGTTTATAGCAAGAAAAAAGAAAGGATCAATCATGATCTGTAACAGGCTTATGAAAGAATAAGGAATCTTCATTTTCTTTCTTTGTTTCCAGGTTTAGGAACTTCCCATTCAGGATTACTTGTGGTCAATAAATTCATTTTATGCCATTGCAGTTTAAGTATACACAGAGTAACTCCTTGTAATAAATATCACAGTAGAAATCATTATTTTATGGAGTTATAAATCAGGAAAAAAACCCTGAAATCTGCAAATACTACGTAATTGTTACAAATTAAACATATGTATTCCTCTGTTTTAAATTAGATGCTTATGATTCACTGATAATGAAATGGCCCGTTTGAAAAAACCTTCCTGGAAATGTGTAAGTGTGTAGGTTTGTATTAGAACAGCTTCCCAAAGCGTCTTCCAAAGAGTGTTAATCCTTTGAGGCAAGCCCTTAAAAGGGAGCCCTATAGTCACTGCTGAGAATCATATCCTCCCCTGGGACATTCAGGTGCCTGTTCCACTTTAAAGGTGCTGAGAAGTTCTGCAGTAAGGAAACCTTCTAGCCCAGTGTTTCTCGTATTTATTTGAGCCTTTGAAACTTTCTATCCAGTAACACCTATTCCCAGTTTATAATCTGGGATATTGTGCTAAAATAGTATGTTTGCCTTTTTATATTCTAAATTGATTATCATTCCGTTCATCCTGAGTATTTAAAAGATATGCCAAGCTGTAGTCTAGTAAACTCACTTCTTGGGTCAAAAAAGTAAATATTTAAATGAAAGGTAAATGTTTATAACAGATTTTTATTAATTAACATGTATTGATTGCCCTCTGTGTTATAATTCCATCACTGGGTGTTTTGTGTGTGTTATCTCATTTAATTTTCACAACTACCAACAATCCTATGAGTCAGGTATTTCTCCTGTTTTATGGATGAGGAAACTGAGACTCAGAGAAATCAAATGAGTTACCCAAAGTCTCACATAATGAAGAACAGAAACCAGGATTCGAACCAGGCCTCAACAAAAAGCCCACGTTCTAGCAGGTCTGCAAAAATTGGATAAAAACTAATGAATAACAGATGAGATTTTTCAACAAAGCCATGAAAGACAGAATGGGATGTCTAAGCTGAGATATTAGAACATTTTTCATTAGAATCCTTTTATCTAGAAGCTAATAAATCCTTTGACTAGTTTTCAAGAAAAATTCAGCCACCCAATTTGATAGGAAAAGGTCTACCTAAGGCCAGACAGAAATGAATTGACATGGTGGTAATGGTGTTAGCATCTGTAGGTGACCGGGCACTCATTCCTTTTTCAGTATTAAAAGTGTTATATCCAGACCAGAGATCATCTAAGGTCATCAATAACTAAGGATAATCTTGGAACAAAAACTGGACACCAGTGTTGTTCAAAGTGGAGGGTAAAAATGGCAGTGTGGTCTTAGCCACAAATGTGTTTTTGTGAAAAGATGTCAATCCATTTTACCAGCAAATAATCTTTAGAAGTCAAGGAAGTAAATGGTTTGTATTCGTTTATCTCTGAGGTCTATAGTAGAAGAAACCTAATAGCTTTCTTATCTCACCCTTGAATGCCCTTAAACACATCAAATTTTATTGCATTCTGTTTTGTTATAAAATGCTTTGATTTATTTACTTCTTCATTTTGTACTTCTAAAAGAATACTCTTAATGGGTTGTAGTAAAATTCCAACTGTAAAAGTAGTCCTAACTATTAGAAAGCATCACAAATTGCCGGGATTAATTATCCCAGTCCTGATATTTTTTAAAAAGTAGTTTTCAAGTGACTTTTTATTTTAACAAAGTATTCAAGGTTGTATTCAGAAGTTTACTTCTGATTTGTAAGTAGTAACATCATTTTCATATAATAGCTTTAATAATGTAAAATATTTAGATACCGATAAGATTTGTAAAAATTCACAAAGTCTCTCTAGTAGGATAATAAAAAAAAAAAACAGTGGCTCAACAAAGCCTCTTTAGAATCAATGCCCAGAGATCTGGCTTTTGGTTCTAGTTAAGAACATATGTCTCTTATCAGTATGAAATTGTCACACCTTTAGGGTATCCTCATCTTGTGCTGAATAATAAAAGACCAACATTATACAGGCCTCCCCACAACATAGTAAGCTCCCCATCACTGGAAGTGTGCAAACAAGGGCACACTCTTTTTCACCACTTTTAATTACACCCCTTCTATATGCCTGGTACTAAACTAGAGTCTGATCATATCGAGATGAAAATGTACAATCCCCATTCCATAAGAAACTTAAAATTTAGCAACATTATAGGTTGAGTCATGGGTGAGTAGCAAAGAAGGAGACAAAGAATAAAGAGAACATTTCTGCCTGACCTGGCCTGTGGGCTTGGAGGGTGTATTGCAGGAGGACCCCTTGTCCTGAGTTTTGACGCATGAGTAGGAGTTCTGCAAGTAGAAAAAGCAGGAAAAGACTGTAAAAGTTTCTAAAGAAGAGAGAAGAGCATGTGCAAAGCCCCAGAGGTCTGACAGAAAATTGCACATTTGGAATTATAAAGGAATTCATCCTGGCTGGGGCATAAGGATGTATAGGCTTAATAATTAGGCACACCCTAATTATTATCCCAGTTTCTCCAATGATCAGCAGTGATACCTTGGGCAAGTCACACTGAGATGGGAGAATACCTGTTTGTAGGAATGTTTGGAGCAATGCAATGATATGGTATATGTAAAGCCACCAGGGCAGTACCTGGCTTGCAGCTCATTCGGTAAGGGCTAGTGAAATGAGGATTTATGATAAAAATGATGGTTTATTATGAGTTCATATTATTACTGGTTCATAATAACACCAGTTTAGTTGCTGGTTTGATTCTCATAGTGTAGTGGCTGTGAGTTCCAGGTTCTGGAGTTGGCTTGTAGCGATTTCAGTTCCAAATCTAGAGTTTATTTGCTCGGCACCTGGAGCAAGGCACTTAATCTCCCTACTCCTCAGATTGCTGCTGGACTGTAAAATGTCAGCGTTCACTGTACACCTCGTGGTGTGGATGTTGTGATTACATGAGACATTGCACATAAAGCTTAGTACAGGGCATGAGAGCCTAAGTAATATAATTACATGTCTTAGCTATTATTTTTACTTCCTTGTTTATATTATCATTGGATTTACTTTTCTCCAGGTTTTTAAAAAGCTGTTTTCAAACTATAAAAATAGTAAGAACAGTTTTAAAACTTTGGAAGAGAAAGAAAGATGGAAAAAATAATCCATACACTCACAACCTTAACTGCAGCATATTATCCTGGTATATTTTCTTACAAGACACCCTCACTCCTGTACAGTAATTTTTCCACTGGTAGCCTTTTAAAACCATAGGTGAAACCATGGCACATATAACTTTGCAACCTTTTTTCTTTTTTGACCATAGTTACATTAGAGGCATTTTCCACATGGCATAGGCTTCACCGATGTAACTAACTTCAATGATGACCTAAATGTCCATCAAACAGAATCATCACAGTTTTCTAAATCAATCTCTTCTCGTATATTTAGGTTGTTTTTAATTTAGCACATAAAGAAGGTGGCGGGAAAAGAGTTGATAGGAGGATAAATGAAGAGAGGGAACCACAATGTGTAGGGACTCACATTGCCTGGGCCCCAAAGTCTCAGCTTTGGGGTAGAAGCAGAAAAAGGGACAGCAGTCTAGGGTGGGGATTTGCAGGGATGACTTAAAAAGATTTCTATGCTGTGTATAAGGTTCCTCCCATGTAATAAACTTAGTGTCTTGTGATTTTTTTTTTTTTTTTTTTAGTCTTCTCTGGGCCTCCGATTTGCAGTTCCACGACTTGAGAAAACAAACATAAGCATTAACTTCGATCTCCAAATCAGAAGGTTAGACCTTTACATGCCTGAAATACCATCAGCATTCAGTAGTAAAGAGAATCCATGGTGAAATGAATGCCCTCATCAAGCTCCTTCACCTTAAACTTTCTTCTGAAATTAGAACCCAGACGTTCACAGACCATTTTACCTTTGTTTCTCAGTTATTAGTTATTTCTGTTTTTTTGCTTTTTCTTTTCTATTTTGTGTGTGTGTGTGTGTGTGTGTGTGTGTGTGTGTGTGTGGCTTTTGAAGAAGAGATCCATTCTGCAGGCCAAGGCGTGACAGTAAAATTTTGTCCTGAGCACGCTCCCACCCCACCTGCTCCTCCGTCTTTCCTCTTTCTGATGCACATGGCTTTTCCCACCCCACACCGGTACCCCTACCACATCCTGCCATTCTCTCTGCTGGGGGTCAGCTAATCCCTGAGAACATAATTTCTCCAAAAGAAGCATAGATTTTGAGCTTGCAATCTTGTAATCTAACTTTTCAAGGATGAGTGAGTCTCTGATGGTTTAATTGTGAGCAGCAAGGCAGGACGCAGGTAAGATCATATATTCAGAAGGCAGGGCCTTCTCTGGCAACTCTAAGCCAAACCCTGAAGGGAGCTGCCCCTTTTGTCTAAGGCTGACTCTGCCCCACGATTCAAGTGGGACTTTACCTCGTCTCTGTCTATTCTGTTTGCTCCTTCATGGCTGAAAATAATATTTCGTGAGTTAAAAGACCTACAGAGAGCAATGTGTCATGAGGGCCAGGGATTCCCAAGTGTGGACTTAAACCCTTTAGCCAGTAAGGGAATCAATGTAATGGCTCTAGACCTGGATGAAAAGAAAAGGATACTGAATGGAATATATCAGAGTTCATGAAAAATTCCTTTCAGATACATGTAAATGTGTGTCATAAGACATCCTGTAGGATGTATATAAATATATATGTGTGCGTGTATACATATACACGCACACATATGTATTTGTGGGCTGCAATTTTAAACGTGTGAAAAACACTGATATAGACAGCACATGCCCAGCGTGTTCAACCCTTGTTCTAATATAACAATGTCTCTGAAGTCAGTACCTACAATTTGGTTCTCAAATACTGGTGTGCAAGAGGACTAATCTCTAAACTTACCTCCTGTCCTGCAAGAAGGGAAGTCATTAGAGCGTGATGACTTTTAGAGAAATTACTTTACAGAGTGGATTACTTTCTAATAGCTACTTCAGTTAGAGGTTTACCAGTTTTTTTTAAAAAAGTATATTATCCTGGACTTCCCTGGTGGCGCAGTGCATAAGAATCCGCCTGCCAATGCAGGGGACGCAGGTGCCATCCCTGGTCCATGAAGAGCCCACGTGCCGCAGAACAACTGCGCCCGTGCACCACAACTCCTGAGCCTGCGCTCTGGAGCCCATGAGCCACAACTACTGAAGCCCGTGTACCTAGAGCCCGTGCTCTGCAACAAGAGAAGCCACTGCAATGAGAAGCCCGCGCACGGCAACAAAGAGCAGCCCCCGCTCACCGCAACTAGAGAAAGCCCACAGGCAGCAATGAAGACCCAACGCAGCCAAAAATAAATAAATAAAAATTTTTTAAATCTTAAAAAAAAAATATATATATATATATAATCTCTATAAGAATGTAGTAGATTTTTAAAATCTGCAACCTGTGTCACAAACCATATCCTCTCAACTTTGTGATAGATTTCTAGGAAGGAAGGTTTTCTAACTTAGGTGTTCTGACCTTAGTCAGTTCTTTTTCGAATTTAACTTAAATATTTTCTGCTGAATCTTAGAGATTTTAAAAATTTTACCCAAATTAGTGATGGGATACAGATGGAATGAATTCATCTATCATACCCCTTCATTTTACCAAAAGCGTATTAAATCATTTCTTTGTATCTATATAAATGTACATTTTCCAAAAGGTTCAGGTAGTCCAAAGTATTTTCATTTGGAAAATCTCCTGTTTATATTTCTAAGTTTTCAGAAAAGAAAAAGAGAAAAAGAAAAAGCACTCCATAGGGAAGGACCGTCATCTCTCCAGACACTTCAGTAACCTGAAGTTTCTGTTTTTCACCATCATTGTCTGTAACACTGATCCTGCAGTAGCGTGAAGCTTTGCATCACTTCAGAAAAAGATATCTATCTCATAAAAGTTGCAGCCTTTAGACAGAAAGTCTGGTACAAGGATGCAAAGCAAATTCCTGATGTTTGCTTCTTACCCTTAATTGCAGTTTCGAATAATAGAATGGATGTAACTAGTAGCTGAATCAAGGAGCAAAGGACACTAAATAATGTTGTAAATGCCTTCCCCAAAACCATCCTGTAGATCATCATTCAAATAATGAATTTAGAGAGGAAGTGCTGAATTTGATGGAAAATAGAAATGGTCGCCTTTTAAACATCCCTCTTCATCTAAAATGGTCCATGATTATATTCCATCCTCAGACACTAAAGAAACTCATGACTATTTTAACATTATCCTGAAAAATACAAAAATGCAGAAATGTAGAAAGAACTGGAGAGGCAACAGTAACATACTAAACATCAAATTCCCAAAACATAAAAGTTTTGAGAATACTTTTAATATTCAAATATAGTGGTGAGCATTTATCTGCACGCTTTGCTGGCGGGCTCCAAAGATGTACATAAGTGTTTAATGGATGGTTTGTATTCAGTTTAAATGTGCTTAAACCAAAAATAAATTAAACCAAATGCTCTCAAGTCTGAACTCAAGCTTTTGAGCACACTGACCACCGGTACCCGCATTTAATATCCTTTTCCACAAATAGAACGCAAAAGAGAAAATTAATAAACCTAAAGTATTTTGTGTCACCAAATGTTTGCATTAACTGGTCTCTCCACGCCCCGGCTCTATGTGACATGTAAACATCTTCCTCCCTGCTTAGAGCTGGTCTCAGTTTGCGATTCCCATGTACAAACAGATCTTTGTGATCATCCTTGAAGCTGCTTCCTCAGTAATGGTGAAATGAACATTGTATTGTTTTGCTGACATTCCAGAGACCGCAGAAAGCATAGAGGGAATGTTAGAAAATAGAAAATAGGAAACAATAAGGAGAAAGAAAATAGCATCGGAGTAATAAGTGAAAAACATGTTTATCCTTGGTACACGACATAAGCTGTAGTCATGGAGAGGAAATTCATCATTTCTTGAGAAGAACTAGCACCGACAGTATAAATAGCTCAGCATCCAGGGCAGTGATGAACTGTTTGTTTGAATGGAGCAGTGGTATTAGTGAGGGAGGTTTTCCTTCCAGGAAAGAGGTGAAAGATGCATCTAAGCTATATATCCAGCCTGGTGTCTTTTCTTACCAGGAGAGTTTGCTGACACCACTGGTTGCAGTACCAAGTGCCCCGGCAAAGCCTGTATGACAGAGGGTGATTTTAATTAGCCTTGGATTCTGCCACTGCTTTTGTGACTTTTCAGAACAGCCTCTATAAGCCTCGTATTAGACTCCTGTCCCAAGACGATTTCGATGCTTGACATCTATTTATATTTTCAGGATGTTGTCATGAAAATTGTATTATTTAAACCACTTGGAAGCAAAATGCAATAGAATTATAGGATAACTTAAACAAAACTTTTTTTCTATAATTCTAATTTCCACTGTTGCAAAGCAGTAGTGACCTAGAAACTAGAACAAGGTCTGTGTAAAAATGTGGAACAATTAGACTTAAGCTTCCAAACTAAAGAGTTCCCTGTAATGCACTTGGAACCATGAAGTCTGTAACAAGGGGAATTACTTAATGACTTCTTAGTAGTTAGTAAGTCAGAATCCAGCTTTTAAAAGAAAAAAAAAAACTTTTTAGTTGACTGATCCTCCCCAGATGTGATAATAATAAAGTGGCCTGGAAACTGGGGTTCAAACTTTGGTGAACAAGTCCCTCTAGTCTCATCACAAGCTTAGCAGTGATACCCCTTTGCAGGAAATGAGCCTGACATTTGCCTGTTTATGTCTTTTATGTGTGTTTGCCGTTTAAGTTGCCTTATCAGTATATACAATCGAACAGCACTTTTCAAAAGCATTGTGGGAACAATTCTGTCTCCTCCTGCTTTGAAAGCAGACCTTTATCATATCTTTTCCAGCTCCCACATTTGGAAAGCTTCAAAAGCTAGTCGGGACATGGCCCCTTACCATCATCAGTGTGAGAGCTTGTCCATTGCATCTGCATGAGATCTGATGATGAAAAAAGAGGAGGCTTTCTCTCCTTAATGAGACCTGAATATAAACATGACCTGTTAGTGGTGGTGTCATATCCCAGTCTGCTAAAAGCTGTGTTATCCTTTGGAATATTAGGGTGATTTCGATGACAGCCCAGTAAGACAATGAGTGCAAATGACAGCTGCATCCAAAGCCCAGCGACTGGTCCAGCCTCTTGTCACGTGATGTTTTATTTTCCTTACAGCACTGGGTGCTTAATACATGCATTTTTAAAGTGAAATTTTATATCTAATTATATTTGAGAGAAAGAAACAGCAAACTTAAAAATAATTTTGCCACTGTTCAAAGAAATATTATTAAACATGCCCCTTCTATCTTGAGATTCTTGAGGTGCCTGATGAACCTATATGTTATCTCCTAACTGTGTTAATCTCTTCCTGGGGTCTTACTTCTTCTCTCCACTGGCCATACTTCTAATTCACTCCTCACTCCTCACCCCTCATCCTGGTCAGCCAGTGAGCATGCAGTAAAGTACACTTATTTTAATATTACTTAAGAAATAAACCATAAGGAAGGTAAGTTTGCTGCCAGAACAATGTATGGTATGATGCATTCTAGAGCCAACCACAAACACTTCTTCCATTATGCGCTGCTCTTGGATTATTCATGCCAGTTCTCCTTTTATTAGGATGGAAAATCAGGAGTTGACTGTGCTGTCCTTTCCCATTGGATGGGCAATGAGCTTGCTGCACAGAGAAGTTAAGGAATGTGTCCCTTGTAGAAGCTGGACAAGAACTCAGCTTACTGCCTTTTGGGCTTAGTCACTGCAGCAAAGACATGTTGGCTTCTCTAGAAATATGTTATGTTTTCAGATAAGGTGTCTCCTCATGGAAAGTTATTACATTTCTTTTGCTCACAGAGGATCCTAACATTTCCATTTACAAATGGTTACAATTTTGTAGAATGGATATACTTTTGTTTTCCAAATGATCATATTGGTAATGCATGTTGCTCCTCTGATATATAGAAGGTTTTTTATGATCGTCTATGGTAGTAACATGTCTGAGAAAATAAATTTAAATCATATGTCAACTGTGTTTTAGTTCCAACAAGGACAACCCAGACAGCAATTTTGTGAGCCTGCAAATCAACATCACTGCTGTAGCTCAAGTAGAAATAAGAGGGTAAGTAATAAACAAGGCATTACAGTAATTCTACTTTAATAATAGCTTTCTGTATAGGAGTTATGATAAAATACTAGTAAAAACTACATGGAATGTTCCTAATGTAGTAGAGATCACAGTTCCCTTTGGTTATAAAGTTTCATTCTTTTCAACCCATCATTAGCTTTCCACTGGTAAGTAGAGTCAACCCTGTATGATAATGCTAAGGCTATCAAAACAGGAGATCACTTTATTCTCCAAACTGACAGTTCAGTAATCAAACTATAAAAAAACTAGCGATAAGAAGCCAGATAAAATAGGCAACCATGTGATTGCCCAAAAGTCTCACTTCCCCCCGAAATTATTTTCACATAATGAAAATTCAGCCTCACCATACCGCAGCTTGAGTTTCAGAAATGGCTAAGTCTTAGATGTGAGGTTTGATGGGCTCTACACTTTGTGTCTTTTTCCTTCTGTCCTATTCTTTGAAGAAGTTGCCAATAAGCAATCAATTGAGAGACAGGAAGAATGTGGTCAAGTAAAAGGCTGGGAATAAATACCATCTGGGAAATCTGTGCCAGGAGGGAAGAAAGAAATTGGAAATGGACTGCATGTAGTTCTTATCTTGCACCAAGTGTGGACTTCATTGATTTTATTCTAATTCTTGTTTCATCAGAACAGTTAAGGACTTGGCTACAAATGTCAACTGGTATTTTAGGCTGAATTGTCCCTGGGGCTCCAGAAATCCCAGTTCCCTTTCCTTTTCTGTAGGTCCTGAGTCCTGGTGGTTCACGCTCCTCTGTGATGCCAGCTGTAGATTTCTGCACTCAGAGCCATTGTCATTGTGCATTGTCTTAACTGCTGCCCCGTGTACTCAATGGCGGCGGGGTGGGGGCCCCCCCGCATGCCATCCTGGCACCACTGAGTTTCCACCTAGTGGGCTAGGGAATAATAATAATGCCTAACATTTATGATCTCTTCCTGTGCTACACCAGCATGTTAGCATCTCTTAATAAGTGATCGCACCCTCGCTGTACAAGTGAGAAAATTGTGGTGCGAGGTGTTGAAGGCTACACAGCTAGGAACTGGGGAGCTAGAATGTAAATACAGGCAACTTGTCTCCAGCTACATGTTTATAAATGATCATGCTCTACAGCCTATGAGAGAGAGGCTTTTGAACCTTGTCTACACAAATTTTGTGTGTACTTCTGTGGTTTCTTTTCATGCAGATGAATGTTTTTGACATTCGTTCACTTTAATGCCTGTGCCTACAGCTCATTTATTTGAATTGTGGAAGAATATAACATTGTAAAGCTATAAAGTAACTTATGTATCTATTCTACTTTTGATGAATACTGGGGGTTGTATTTTTTCTTTTTTACAAGCTTTCTTATACTATCTCCTGCTACACACGTGGCAGAATGTCAGAAGGGTATTATGTGCTTAGAGGTGGAATTTCAGGATCAGGAAGTATACACTATTTAACTTTACTAAATAATACCAAACTGTTTTCCAAAATAGTTCTACCAAATTACAGCCCCACAAGAAGTGGATGGAAGTTTCCATTGCTCCACATTATTAACTAACTTTCAAAATGGTCTAGTCTTTCATTTTGAGCCAATCTGATGGATAGGAAATAATATCCAACTGAAGGTTTAATTGGCTGTTCCTTGATTCCTAAATGAGATTAAGCAGTTTTATGTGTTTGTTAATTTTTTATTCATCCTATTTGGGGAAATTTCTGCTCGTTCTTTTGCACCTATTTCTACTAAGTGACTTGAATTTTTCTTATTAGTTCATAAGAATCCTTTCATATTCTAGAGTTGAGACACTAATCCTTTATCAGTCACGCATATTGCAAATGTCTTTTCACAGGGTTTGGGTTTTGTTTGTAAGGGATAAATCATATAAAGTAAAACTGACTGTTTTTTAGGTATCCAGTTTGAAGAGTTATGACACCACAAGAACATTCACTACAAAACAGTTCCAAAACCCCACATAGTTTCTTCATGTGCCTCGTAGTCAATCCTACCCTCACTCCCACGCTCTGGCAACCTTGATCTATTTTCTGTCGCTCTGTTTCCAGAAAATCATATAAATATACTCATACAGAACGTAACCTTTAGAATCTGGCTTCTTTCACTTAGCATAATGCATTTGAAAAAAATCCACGTTCTTACATGTATCAGTATTTTGGGTTTTGTGGGGTTTTTTTGTTTTTTTAATTGCTGAGAGGTATTCCAGTGTATGGACGTCCCATGCATAATTCATCCATTCACAAGTTGGTGAACATTGGGTTATTTCCCGTTTGGGGCTATTAATAATAAGTCTGCTACAGGAATTCACACACAGGTCTTTGTTGGGACATTTGTTTTCACAAATGGAGTTACTGAGTCGTATGGCAAGTGTATGTTTAGCTTTATAAGAAACTGCTGAGCTCTTTTTCAAAGGGGCTGTACCATTTCCATTTTGCATTCCCACCAGCAAAGCATGGGAGTCCCAGCTGAGCAGTGTGGTTGCCAGCATGTGCTTGAGATTTGTTTATTTGTTTTTAGCCATTTTGGTAAGTGTGTCAGTGAGAAGTAGCTCACTGAGGTTTTAATTAGCATTTTCTCATGACTAGTGATACTGAGCATCTTTTCACTGCTTATTTGCCATCCGTATCCCTTTTTTGGTAAAGTGTCTCTTAAAATTTTTATCCATTTATTACTGAGCTGTCTGTCCTATTATCAAGTTGTAAAAGTTCCTTACACACTCTGGATACAAAATCATTTATCAGATAAGAGTCCTGAAAATATTCTCTCCCAGTTTATGGTTTGGCTTGTTATTTTCTTAACAGTTATGTTCAAAGAGCAAACGTTTTTAATGTTGGTGAAATCCAACTTCTAAATATTTTATAGTTTGTGGTCTTTGTGTCCTGTCTAAATCTTTGCTTTATCTGGAGTCACAAGATTTTCTCCTATGTTTTCTTCTACAAGTTTCATAGTTTTACACTTTGGTCTATGATTAGTTTTAAGGTAATTTTTGTATCTGGTGTGAGGTAAGGGCCAAGGTTCATTTTCGCATGTGAATATCCACTTGTTTCTGTGCCATTTGTTCAAAAGACTATTCTTTCCCCATTGAATTACTTGGCACCTTTGTTGAAATATCAGCTGTTCACCTGTGAGAGTCTATTTCTGTACCTCCTGTTGTTTCATGGAGCTACATGTATGCATATACAACAAGTCCTGAAATGCAGTCTGTACTCTGAGATCTTGGTAAACCCCCTTACCAATTTAGTAGCATTTTGTGTGATGATTTTCTACAAAATTATCATGTCATCTGCAAATAAAGACAGTTTTACTTCTTTCTTTCTAATCTGTATGCTCAAAAGTTTAACCAGCTACAAAGCTACGGGGAACAGTCCCTGCAAGAGATCACTCTCACTTCTGACACAAACTACAGATTTGGGTGGTTCCCATCCACCCACAGGTTCAATAATTCACTTAGAAGGACACACCAAACTCTGAAAGCTATTATACTCATGGGTACAATTTATCACAGGGAGAAGATACAGATTACAATCAGCCAGGGGCAAAAGTGCATAAATTGGAGTCTGGGGAAGTACCAGACACAGGGCTCCCATTATTCTCTTCTGCAGAGGCGGGATGGATTACTTTCCTAGTATTGATGTGTAACAGTATGCTGCTACCAGGGAAGCTCACTCAAGCCTCAGTGTTCAGTTGTGGGTTTTGCCGGGGCGGGGGGGGGGGGGGGGGGGGGGGGGGGAGGGTGCGTTCCATAACATAGGTATGATTGATTGATTGACCACTTAATTGATCTCAGTCTCCAGGATGACTGAGATGATGTGACCAAACACCCCATCCTGAATCACTCTGTTGGTCTTTCTGGTGTGAGCCACTCCCACCCCCAAAAACCAAAGATACTCCTTCCTCTCGAGCATAAAATTTTGAGAGCATAGAGGTTACCTCTCAGAAGCTGAGGGCAAAGGCCAGACCTCTTTGAAGGCAAGGTTAAACTGCTTACTGCCTACTTTTGCCTTTTATTTCTTTTTCTTTTTCTTTCTTACTGCATAGACTACGACTGCCAGTGCGAGACTGAATAGAAGGGGTAAAAGTAAAAGGTAAAGCCTTGCCTCGTTGATAGACCCCAGCTTGATCTCAAGGAGAAAACATTCAGTCTTTTACCATTAAGTCTGATGTTAGCTGCAGCGTTTTTATAGATGCCTTTATTAAGTTGAGAATGTTCCCTTTTTCCCAGTTTTCTTAACAATTTCTGACACGAATGTGTATTCATTCAGTTTTGTCAAATGTGTTTACTGTGTCTATGAAGAGGATTAAATGATTTCCCCTTTTTGCCCATTGAAGTGGCGACTCGGTTAATTTTTGTTTCTGAATTTTAAACCAAAATTGCATTCTGGGCAAGAAGCACACTTAGTCATGATGATTAGCCTTTTTATATATTGTGGGATTCAATTTCCTAAAATTTTGGTAGTGACTTTTGCATACATGATGGGAAATATTGATCTGTAGTTTTCTTTTCTTACAATTTTGTTCTCATTTTGGTGTCAGGAGGATGCTAGCTCCTTAAAATTAGATGGAAGTATTCACCCATCTTCTCTATTTTCTGGAAGAGTTTGTGTAGAATTAGTATTATTTCTAACTTAAATATATGGTACAATTCACCAGTGAAGTCATCTGAGCCTGCAGTTTTGGGGTTTTTTTTTGGGGGGGGGTGCTTTTTGTTTTTGTAGGAAGGTTTTTAACAATTCCATTGCATTCTTAGATATAAGGCTATTCATATTATCTATTTCTACTTGAATGGGGTTTGGTAGTCTGTCTTTCAAGGAATCATCTTTCAAGATCATCTAAGTTGTTACATGTTTTGGCATAATTTTCTCTCATTTTCCTTTTAACATCTGTAGGACCTCTAGTGGTTTCCCCTCATCATTCCTGATATTGGCAACTTGTAACTTCTATTCCCTTTAATTTTCCTTAGTCAATCTGGCTGGTGTTCAGTGACCTTTTCAAAGAACCAGTTTTTGTTTCATTGATTTTTCTCTTTTTTTTCCTTTTCATTTGTTTGTTTGTTTGACTTTTGTTTTTGTTTTCTATTCCATTGGTTTCTACTTTTGTCATTATTATTTTTTTCCTTCTGTTCATTTTGGGTTGGATTTTCTCTTCTTATTCTAGTTCCTCTATGTAGAATTAGAGACTTTCCTCTTTTCTTACATAAGCATTTAGTGCTATAAATTTCCCTGTAATATTATTTTAGCAGCATAATGTTGGGTTTTCATTATAATAACTCAGCTCAAAATGTTTCCCAGTTTGCTTTGTAATGTCTTCTTTAACTCATGAGCTGACTCATAGGAAGTGACTTGTTTGATTTAGAGATATTTGGAGCTAATCTAGATGTTTCACTTTTGTGCATTTCTAATTTAATTCTGCTGTCCCTCTTGATGAGAAAAACACTATATAAAAAAATCAGAGAAGAAAATACAAGCATTATTTTTTTACCATCTTATTTTGATATCCTTTTAAAATTTACTATCTTATTTTGATATCTTTTTAAAATTTACAACTAGTGTATATGAAATTTTGTCTCTTTCTTTAAGCTTAGCTTATCTTTGTTTTGCTTACCAAAAATAAACTGAAACTGTTTCTTAATTCCAAAATAAATTTTAGTCCAAGTCACCTAAGTGCTTAATTTAACTGTATTTATTCTCACATATCCATTTTAAAAGATTAATATTTTTAATTATATTTCTGCCATCACTTATGACACCAGTGTTTCTAAGTAAAAAAAGAAGGAAACTTTCTATTTGTTTTACCAATGATCAAAACAGGTCATTAAAATTGGGTTTCTCATGTAGGTGCAGTTATTTTCATTGCTAGATTAATATCCAACAATTTTCCACAGTTTATTCTCTAAGATAAAGGGTTTTTTTTAACCATTTTGCAAAGTAAAGCTCTTTCCTCCAAGTACTCAGCAAAAATATTTGTTCCAATGTTTAATTCCTCAAAGAGAAAACAGCTAGTGCGTTGAAAACCTTCCATGTTCCGTCTTCAAGAAAATCTAATTCTCTTCTTGGCCAACAGTGTTTATTCCAACATATTTTAGCTAATAATTCTTTTCTAAAATTTACTGTTGTTTTTATAATTTTAAAAATAAACTCAAATGGATTTATTTCTTCGAATGGGGAAAAATAAAGTATTGCAAATTGTCCCATTTGTTTCAAAGCCAGATAATGTCAACACTGTCTTTAAGCAGATTTACACGTCATTTGTTGGTACAAAGGATTAATTTAGCACACACCTGCAGAGAAGTAAATTTGGCTACAAGAGGCAGCACACATAGTATTGAGCTCACAAACAGTAATAAAATTGTGTCCTCGATAAACAACAAGGTCCTACTGCATAGCACACAGAACTATATTCAATATAAACTGTAATGGAAAAGAGTATGAAAAAGTATATATATATATACACACACACACATATATGTGTAACTGAGTCACTTTGCTGTGCACCAGAAACTAACACAACATTGTAAATCAACTATACTTCAATAAAAAAAATTCTTAACAAAATAAAAATAAAATTGTATCCTTGGCAAAATAATCAGGACTGAGTAGGTTTGTGTTAAGACAGACTGCAATCATGGATAACCATGATTTACATAGATACTGTCTATAGCAGGTATAGCCAACCTACACATTATTGTTCTATACAATAAATGATAGTCTTTGCTATTTGGGACTAATAGGGATTGGAAATGGGATTATGCAAATAGGGCTCACACCACACAACCAAATCATTAGATTTGAACTCCCTGATAACATATAGACTTTAACTTGTAAAAAACCGAACTCCTTGCTTCCCCTTAAATCCCCTCGTCATGTCCAGTGTTACCACTGAGTAACTCGAGGGTCTCGAGGGTCTCCGTGGAATAACGCTCTGTCTAAGAATGTGAAGACCATTCAGTACGGGTTGTTAGGTTACTACACTGGCTGTACCTCTTAGGCTAATTAGTTCTTCACATTCTCTTTTTTTCTTCCTCACTCGCTATCTTCTTTCTTAATAACTTTGAAGACAATAAACATTTCACTTATATAGTTGGGAATATTTAGGGAGCCATTCTTTGTCTGTGGTTTACCTAGATTTGAAAAGATCTTAGAGGATATATAACTGATTTTTATGAACCATACTTTTTGAATTTTTCCCATGCCCTGTGATAGACTGTGTATTTCTTTATAGATTTCTATTTTATTTTGCTACACAAATGGGCCAGGAAGTTTCTTTAAGTTGTGTT
Organism: Aethalodelphis obliquidens; assembly: GCF_003676395.1. Taxonomy (NCBI): domain Eukaryota; kingdom Metazoa; phylum Chordata; class Mammalia; order Artiodactyla; family Delphinidae; genus Aethalodelphis; species Aethalodelphis obliquidens. The sequence goes on along the minus strand of NW_020837967.1, from coordinate 20,547,029 downwards.
TACTAAAACCACCGCAACCTAATGGCCCCCACAGAGCACTGTAAATTGGAAATAGAGCGAATAGTGCTTAGTAAACCTGAGCCCTCGTCTTCACGTGCAACCAACCCCCTACATTTTTGGTCATCAGTTTTATTTTCATGTATAAAATGAGGAAGTTTGAGCACATTGTCTCCACAGTACCTGCCAAGGTCTAAATTTAGGACTCTCTGGTCCTAGGAAATTTATGACCAGTGCTACAGGATTGATGACCATAGGAATAAACATTTTCAGAGAAAACGGGCTCAGCTTCTATTCTGTATTTTTTTTCTTCTCTATACCAAAATAAATAAAGTTTCCCTAGAGCCTCACAACGGATGTAGAGCATGGAACCAACTCTCTGTGGCTAAACTGAGAGCAAAGTAAAGCTTTGGGTGGTGAGGTTGTCAAGATCCTTTGGGAATGGAAGCCCAAGCTCTCTGGGCATCCCTCTGATGAAGTCACCCTGCCATCTTCTCTTCTCCTCACCACGTCCCCTATGACTGATCCAAACGTGGTTTAATCAAATCAAGTCAGAAAGGGGAGCGTGGCATAATCCCAAACTGATCTACACGTAGAAAACGGTAAAGCGTCAGTCCAGAAGGCCGTGCTCTGCACTTTTTAATTACTAGTGGTACATGTAGGATGAATGCAAAGGGCTTTACAATTTAGAAACATTTCTGTGGGTTGTCAGTTTAAAAAAATGGACGTCTCCCATCCACCCCAAGGAGAGAATGAAGCCAAATTGACTTTGACCAAAAGTATTTGACATGTTTTCCAATCATTTGTAGTGTACAACCCAGGGTTTTATCAAAATTTTCCAGATGAGGAAATAGAGACACACAGAATTTAAATTATTTGCCCTAGGGTCAGAATTTAACCCAATGCATTTTGCTTTCTGCTTTAGAAAGACATTACCCAAAAGATAACATCTGAAGTTGCTAAAGGCTGTGCTAATTACTGGGTACTCTTAAAAGGGCATTTAAGACTTCGGATTGCCAAGAGATGTTTTCTGCTGAAGTTAGCTGAAGGTCTGAGAATTCTTTTAAAGATACCTTTCACCTAAAAACTGCTAGAAAGCATTGTTTGGGGGGAATTATCCTTTTTAAGATTATATAACAATAACAATTTAGTTTGCAATCAATTTTTAATATGGAATGATGCCACGTGCTCCCTTTCTAGGTGTAAGTAGCAGGCAAAAATACCTATGTAACAAGTTGATATCCTACTTACATGATTCTACCATGTAACTCTCACATTCTCTCACTCTGTCTCACGCTTTCAGTTATCTATAAAATAACTCTAGAACTTGATCAGGCTTTATTTTGGCTCTGGGCCTGGCCTTGTGAGAGGTATGCCTGCGTTCATGGAAAGCCAGAGAAATCTAAGAAGGAGGGATATGCAAGTGGCCACTTTTCCACTCTGAAGTATTTAACTAGAAACGGTATTTCGTCACAACTGGACAATTAACACACCACACAGAAGTCTACATTTTTATCCACAAAAATGTCCCATTTCTTGATATGGCATAAAGCATGGATTATAGATCCTGTACACACACGCTTAACACAGGATCTATAGATAGATGTATGTATTTACGTATGTATATGTGAAATTATCCATCTCAGCTCAGGCATGCTCTCTGCTCTGCCCCCTAGTGCCCAAGAGAGGAGATGCTATAAAATAGTCAATCTGAGCTAGAGACCAGTTAATTAAGAGATGTTTCAGACCCTTACCTATTAGTGATTTTGCTGAACAAAACTTTCACTACTTTTTTCCTTGCGGGAAATATCTATTCAAATAAACTGACAGTCACTCTTTGCCGCCGCTGTTAATGTACTCCACACAAGTGAAGCGTTCTTTACATGTGCCAACACCAGCCATTGATGTCACATTCCATGTTTCAGGGTATCCCACCCTCCGCAGATCGTTCTGCCCATTCGTAACTGGGAACCGGAAGAGAAGCCCCGCAAGGAGGAGGGAGTTGGACCATTGGTGGAACATATTTATGAGGTAGCCGTTGTCTCTGTTGAAATTGCGTTCAGAGTTTGTTCTTATGCTCTTTAGTAATAATAAAAGACACCAATCTGAGGTCGGAGCTGTTTATATCCTGCCTAGATTTGTCCTCATTTGCTCTCATATTGCAGTGGGTGCTGGGAGTGTCCTGTTAAGTAACCACTCTACCGTCACTTGCTTTTTAGTGGCGAGAGCCATTATACAGTGAGAAACATTTTATCTTGCTCCTGTTCATTTTTAAATGCTCTTTATTTCCTCTCTTTTAATGTTTGGACAGCCTACTTCTAAAAATGACTAGCTCCCTAGACTTTCACTTCTTCCTACATTTTCAGCTATTTTTAAAACCCACCCACCTCTTAAACGAAAGGGTCACCAACCAGAAGTTACCAGACAGAGAAAACTGTATGGATTATTCACAATTGTACCCCCCAAAATGCATATATAATGTGGGTGGATGGTAGATAGGTAAGAATAATTTTACTGTTCATTCGACTAACCCCAATCAGACATGTATCTTATTCTGAGATTTAAAATAGTCCACTGATTTTTCAGAAGCAAACCACGAGCTCCTGATAAAGCCCTGATGATCTGATCCCACTTCAAGTGTTCAATTGTTTATAGGGAAGAGCTTTGTGAACACATTATATGAAACATTTAAATTTTTTTATAGTTAGAAACCAAGATATAGTAAAGGGTTAGTTTAATAGTTGTTCTTTTTTTTTCTTTAAATAAAGTAAATGCTATCAGTGGAGAACAGTTTTTCCTGTTCATCTTCAAGGGGCCAGGAATGGAAATCTGGTGAAAATGATGTTACAAGCCATTTTCTGTTTGCGGTTCCTTCTTGGTCAATGCTCCCTATCCCTTTCTTGTGTCATGCATGCCGCTGACCCAATAATTCTGTGACTTTCATCTCAAGCTACAAGGGACATGAATAGCATTCTCTAAGGATAACAATAAAGCCATTTCAAAACTGATGAGCTGTTTACATATATGGGGAAGAAGCATCAGCTCCTGTGCAGTGTCAACATGAAAGCCTGCCATCTGCCCAACCTGTGGTCCAGAATCAGAAGCCCTGTCCAAAGCTGGATCAAAGCTTTGGCTTAAGCTCTCTTGATAACAAAAGGATAACACAGTCCCCAAGGCCATTCAGATTAAGAACCTAGCTGGAAGAAAAATTATTGTCAAATAATTTATTAAACCTTGTGTGCACTAGTTTCTCCTTAAGAATGGTGAAATTTTAAAGTCTGAAAACATTCAAACTCAATCATTCTCAGGGCAGCCCTGTTTCTAATCTGAGCAAAATGGATCATAAAATTTTAGGGTAATAACCAGTAGTGCCAAAAGTAATCGTTGAACATTTCTTACAGGCTAATCTCTTGTCTCAAAATATACTTTTATCACAGGATGCCATGTTGCTTTGATAATGTGAATTAAACACACCACCTAATAAGCAAAACCAATAATAAATTGTTTTCTGGATCATTACAGCTGTCAGAACTGTGAAAAAAAAAGACAAAAGGTCCCAGCTAACTTTGAAGTGAATTTTTGAAAACCACAGTAAATTTAAATCCACTTAATGTTTTGTGTCCTGCAAGTATAGGATTCTTGTGTTCGAAATGTTCATCTCCTTATGCACTGTGGCCTTTCTTTCCTTGAGATTCGTTGATTAAAACAGAAGGGGCTCAGCTTTGAAATGCACACTTGAAGTGAACTGTGGTGAGCCCGGACCATCTCTGGTATTTGATGGATAGCCATTTTTCCAGAGGGTGAGAGAAAGTGCATCGCATATGGTTGCAATTGACGAATCAGTAGTCAGGAAAGGGGCAGATTTCGATGTAAAGAAAGAATAACCAAGTTTAGAAAGCAGATAATTAAAATGGCATTCCTAGCACTGTGATTAGATTAATGTATATGTAAGGTAAACTGCACAATTATCAGACATGGTGAATCTGGTCTTTGCAAAGGAACTCTACCCTTAGAGCTTCATAGATTGAATCGTCTTCTCTCAGCATCAGCTCATCTTTTGCTTTCAGAACTCCTCTTGCTTATAGAGACTCTGTCTTCCTGTTTTCATGGTCAAAGTCCATATTTTGGCTTTGACTTAAAGCCAAAATAAAGGCTTCTTTAGAAGAGGTCCAGAGTCTATGGAGTTTGACTTCGTCTTGCTGCCTTGTGCTGACCATTCCATGATGTGCTCCTTGCTTGTAGCTGCACAATATTGGACCGAGCACCATCAGTGATACCCTCCTGGAGGTGGGCTGGCCCTTCTCTGCCCGGGATGAATTTCTCCTCTACATTTTTCATATTCAAACTCTGGGACCTCTGCGATGTCAAACAAATCCTGATATCAACCCACAGGATATAAAGGTAAGAAGCCTTGTCTAACCAGCAGCTTGGCTCTAATTTTCATGGTAAGGAGAAAATACAAACAGTGGCTTACTAAAAATAAAAAGCAAAGTAATTATGTTACTTCAGTGATAACTGATCAGATCTTTGCTTTTACTGTTATAGGTAAAATACCAGATCTAACTTAAAATATCACTCCCAGAAAACTTCAGTTTCTCCTGGTTTTATTGCTCATGGTGATCTGTCATTCATTTAGCCTCTTTCGATATTACCTCTTACATATGGTTTGACCAGCAGCATGACTAAACCCAAATCAGAAATAGACCCCATGTCATGTTTCGGAGAATTTGTACAAAATGCTATTTATAAAGTCTTTTTTGGTATATTGCCAAAAAACATAAGGGTCTTTGCCAAAATGGGCTTTTCCAGATGTTGCCAATAGCAAGTAGTGAAATGCGATAATTTGCCAAAGTCCATCTTAATGCCCTGAGAACCCCCAGCTTATAGAGGCACCTAGGTCAGGGCTTCTCAAACTCTAAGCACATCCGAATCACCTGGAGGTCTCTGTAAGACACAGGGTCTGGAGGGGGTCTGAGATTCTGCCTCTCTGCAGACCCCCAACCCGATCACCATCTGCTGGTTTGTGAGTCACACTTGCACTACCCAGGACCTCAAGCATCCACAGAGCTGATTCTGTCCAGATTAAAACCCAAATCTGGCTTTGGGTTCTTTCTGGGAAGGAAAGAAATTAATGAGTGTAAGCCCTTGAAAATGTCACATTTGAATGGAAAAAAAAAAAATCCCTTGTTAATGAGATGTCCTCAAAAGAGAACTTCATTAACACTCTCTAGTACTGGCAGGGACATGATGAGCAGAGGGCGGGCTTTGGGAAATACTAATTCAATCATCCGGAACGCAGGTCCGCCTCTGTTCTCAACCAGTGGCACTGGGGCACTGACATTATGAAAGGATTTCTTCTTCAACCCAACATGCCTTTTATTCAAAGAGAGAAAGATTGAAAGGCGGTCCAGTATTCACGGATTTGTGGGGCAACAAGCCGCATTCTTCATGGGGAACTAATAAATAAGGCCACTTGTATTCCACAAAATTATTTGAAATACTTCCTCCTTGGCATCCTTCCCCCGCCCCACCCCATTTCCTCCCTCTTTGTTCTTCACTGAGATAATTCTAACATCTTCAAGGACAGTAGCTTATTAGAAAATAGTATCTTTAAATGTTAATAGATAACATCTCAGTAATGAAAACGTTCACATCTCTTGTTCTGCAGTTACCTGAGACCCTATTTCAGTCCTGGGATTCTTGGAGCACATGATTATACAGAAGGTTTCTAACTCTCTTTGAGTTTAATGTTTAGTGTGTATCTGACACTATTTCTATATATTTGTATATATTATGTAACTTGGTGCAGTGTCTTGGTGGTGAGTTATTTTTTTCTTTGTTGCAATTTAACAAACGTTTACACTGGCTGTAATGGTACCAATAGATAACTAGCCTTAAACATTGGCAGATTCGTGCAAACTGGGTGGGAGTATGTCCCCATTACCTGCATTCCCTGCTAGCCAGTTATTTCTTAAAGTATAGACTTTGATTAAAAATCTTTCTGAGGCTAGTACTTTTTAAAATGCAACTCAGTTATGCTTATTTTATAAAACTCCATCTGTAGAAACTGAATATAAGATTTGATTACAATAGAAAGTAAGAGCATGCTAAAATAACTAAGTATAACAAGTTGTGAATTCTTGAAATTCTGAATTCATGGAAAACTTGAAAGGTTACTACTTTCAGGTTCTCAAAGTACTTTTACCTGTATTTAACAAGTATGACCCAAAGAGTCTAAATGAGCTTTTATCAATAAATAGATTTTAAAACTTGATAATCAATTTTTATATGAGTAGCTATAAACAGTTGAGAGTACTTGGAAATTACTTTCCTCTTAAGATATTAAATAGTTTCTTGGTGAAGTCACTATTAATTTACTTGGCAATTTCTTTCTTTCTGGATAATGCAAAGCTAAACAGTCTATTCTTTGTCTTAAATATGAATTGGAAATTAGCAAATTATTTATTATATCTTGTTGTTGTCAAAAGAATAGGCCAGGTAAACTTTTAAATCTCATATCGATTTCAGATTCTTGCATCAAAGCTAATTGCCAGGGTTTTTTTTTTTAATTGGAGTATAGATAGTTTTATTTTAAACTATCTAATTTTTTTAGAAACTTAGTTCTTTAACTGGGAAGCAGAGAGGGGGTGGATATGGTATAAGGAAAAAGGAGACAGAAATGTATTCGCATAGGCAGAATCAAACCACAGAGATATATTCGCACAGGCAGGATCAAACCACAGAAATATATTCGCATAGGCAGGGTCAAACCACAGAAATATATTTGCATAGGCAGGGTCAAACCACAGAAATATATTCGCAGAGGTAGGGTCAAACCACAGAAATATATTCGTATAGGCAGGATCAAACCACAGACATATATTCACATAGGCAGGATCAAACCACAGAAATATATTCACATGGGCAGGATCAAACCACAGAAATACATTCACATAGGCAGAATCAAACCACAGTATTAAATCTTACCTATGGGTGGACGAATGTACAATTCCTTACTATATGGTTCTACAATTTCTTTATGAGTAGAGGGATAGGTGGTGAGTGTCTCTAAAACCTCTGCATCTACCAGTCTTTTCTGAGGATGCTCCAGTCTCCACTGGATCAGCCACCAAAATGTCCCAAACATGGACCTATCAGAGGAGGAACCACCACCTCAACTTCCTGAAATTTCTTCCAGAGGATTTCCAGAGTTCCCCACCATGTTTTCCTCTTCAGCCATTCAGTTGATTTCCTTTCACAAAAAATCCCTTCCTCTTGTGTTCACATACAATTTTTTAGTCCACTTCTCCCATGTATATTTTCACTTTTATCCACTTACCACAGAAAATAGCTCTCTCCTTCACTCTTTCCAACTCTCACAAGTTCTCAGGAGACTGGCTCATGAATTGGAAACCATCGGATTTCCTCTGAAACATTTTCTAGGCCACCCACTTTAAGGAACCAGTGCCCCCAACTCTAAAACCTTTGAAATTCCCCAGATATCCTCCGCAGAATCTCCACAAGGCTTCACTCTAATTAAGTCTATCAGCATTTAATGTAATGTACTTAACACAACCATTTTTTTCCTATTTTTAAAAATTACTCATGTAGCAACTGCCCTGGCCTTATTTTTTATTGCAAATACTTAGTTGTATGCATCAAAGCCATACTGTGGATAAAGTAGATTTTCTTGTGGGCTGGCCCGAGAACTGAATCACCATTTAAAACATCATTTCTAAAGACGAAGGTATTCTGAGTGCCAAACATTCAAGGCTGAAAACCTTCTGAAATACAACCCACCTATAAATTAAGTATGCCTTCCAAATGCACTCTCCTCACTTCAGCCTCCAAGTGCAAGTAGGCCTGACCGGGTTCAGCTCTAACAGGAAGTGTACTGTTCGGTTATCCCATGAGTTACCCGAATGTCCACAAGGTTTGAAGAGGAGACACTGACCACGTTGGAAAGCCACCACCATGTCCGTGTTCTCCTAAGACCTGTGACTGTCTTAGGAGAAAGTGGGCACAAGATCTCACCCACATCCCACTCATTTGTTACCCAAGTACAGAGCATCGACAACTAAATTAGGGTTGCGGGCAGGGAGGACACATTCAGAAGGGCGTGGGGTTTTTATCTGTAAGTGCTTGCCTCATGTTAGCCTGCGCGGGAACCCACTCAGCCTGCTTTCTGACACTGTTCAAATGTCTGAGCGTGGGGGTAGAAAGAAGCCCGGGGAGATGATGGGCTTCAGGAAAAGCCTGACTGAGGTGCACAGACACTTGCGGAGTGCAGCTCGAGCAAGCATGAGGGGTGGCACTTGGGAGCGTCACTGTCACCCCGGCTTTCACTCCCAACTCCAATGAAAAGGCTGTGGTCTCTGGTTTTCTGTTCCTCCCATGATAGTTCCACTTCATTTCTCTGTCTTCTACAAGCCTGGGGGCAGAAGCAGGTGGCCGTGAAGTTTCTACTTCCAGACTCCATGGTCTAGGGCAGGGACAGAGGGTTTGGAGGCGGCCATTTCCCCACATCCTACCATCTGAAATATTCTGAAACCTTCAACTGTCTGCAGCACTCCAACCGATCCATTAAATCTAATTCGTTCCAGATCCTTCTTGGAATAAAATTTTAGAATTGGGTAAAGTATTTCTCAACTATTCTAAAGGCAGTAAAATAATGATTTCAAACTACCAATTTTCTTATTTTGGTGGACTCTATCCTAGGGCTGGGAGAGTCCTTCAAACAGGCTACAATCTCTCAATAAGATGAAGTTGAAAAAGTAAACACGATTAAGGAAGCAAATTTGCATAGAGAGTAAAGAATTTTTTTAATTGGCAAGATTTTGTCAGGAACGGCCAAGTACGAGATGCTGGGACACAGAGCTACGGATCGTAAGACTGTGCCCAGAGAGGAAAACAAACAAGGTGGTCAAATCCAACCTGCGTTAGGATCACAGTAGAATGTTCTGGGGCTGAGTTCAAGAAGGGGGAATCCTGAAGTAAAAATGATCTCACGGGGACTGGACTAGGACAACTGATAGCAAGAGAGAAAGCCAAGGGAGAAAGAACTGTCTTTGGAGCCACGGAAAGCAGGAAGTTACCACTGAGAACTGATCTCTCGAACAAGATCGCTCCCACAGGAAGTCCAAATTACAACCAGAGAGTGCAGACATGGAAAGCAGAAACACAGAAACTGTTCATCAGGGATTACAGCCCTGCAAATTGCTTTTTTAAATCAGACAGTGGCTTGGCAAACTTGCACAGTTTTGTCTTATCCTTAAGAGAATTTTCTTCCTTCATAACTGCCTCCATGTGCTACTGCTTCTTGTTAATTCAGAGTGCAGGACACTTGGTACTTCGTAGGTCAGCAGCTCCCAGCCCAACTCTCTCTCTCTCTGTCTCTCTTTCCCTCTCTCTCCCTCACCCTTCCCTCCTCCTCCCTCTCTCCCCTCCTTCTCTCCCCCCTTCCCTCCCCCCTTCCCTCCCTCTCTCCCCTCCCTCTCTCCCCCTCTCTCTCCCCTCCCTCTCTCCCCCGCCCTTCCCTCCCCCTCTCTCTCTCCCCTCCCTCTCTCCTCTCTCCTCTCTCTCTCCTTTCTCTCCTGCTCTCTCTGATAGAGGAATTTCATTCACCTGTTACTTATAACACCACCTGTAGTAGTGTTACTTATCACATGGCCAATTTTCAGCCACCAAAGACATACTTTCTGAGGTCTATTTCTCTTTGCCTTACCTTCTCTTTAAGATGGTCTTCAAGTTCTCATGTATATTTCAGAAGGTAAAAACACATGTCCAACACCTAAGCTTCAAAATCACCAAAGGAGTGAACTGATTCTTTCAGTTATGCTTTGCATGAACTGTTCAGGAGGTTAAAAAACAGCTGTGGTTTTTTTCTCTCCCAACAAATCCTGAACATTTATGTCTTAAAGAAAATGACATGGTGGACCGACCCCTTGGACTTGTCTGTTTCGATTTAATTACAGGCAAAGTGTCACAGGAGAGAAGGGCGCCGCCCCTTGTGGACTAGGAATATCCGAAATCCAAAGGCAAATGACAAACAAGTTGAAAACAGAGGGTGTGTTGCGTTTGTCTGGATCCACAGAGCCCTTAATCTAATGTCACCCAACTCTTCTTCCAAAGCTGCGTTTCCAACTGCATTGCACATTCCAGCCACACAGTATCCCTTTAATCTGTAAATTTCAACCTATCCTAGAGTAAGAGTTTGTGAAGATTTATGAAAATAGAAAACTCCTCTTGGGGTCAGATTCAGACTAGCACTGGGGAGAGAGCCATATTGCTAACAATTGTTTCCTTATTGCAGAAAGAAGCAATTTTCATGTTTGTTCTAAAGAAGATACATGAGTGTTTACCACCAGCTTGCATAGCACTTAGCAAACATTACCCTGAACTGGAAGTCCGCCTAACATGGGCGCTAAGGGGCCAGCCTCCCTCACCCCTAAGGGTTTCAGATTAAGGAAAAACTTGACTTATGGGTTCATGATCCATTGTGAAACAGGCTCTGAAAATTCATCTGGAAAATAGCCTTTAACTAACTGTTTACATTTCTTGGATAACTTCTACCTTGTTTTTTGGGTTGTATTTTGTTTTGTCCTTGGAAATAATTTCTGGAATGCCATTTGAGAAAACTGTGTTGCGAGCCATTGGAAGACTTTCTGATGATGGTGTTTAAGCATGGCATTCCTCTGTTTGTAAAACAATGTCACTAAAAGAAAGAAACACATTTTATCAGCCAACCCCTGCTGTGTCATACGTTCATTCTCTAGCTCAGAGAAAGTCCTTTGTTTTACCGAGAGACCACTTAGAAATATTTGTGAGAAACGGTACACCAGGGACCACCACAATAGGTTGTGTCATAACTTTATCTGTGCACAGCTGCATCTGATATGAACACACAGGAAGCTGAAGAGTTTTCTTCTCTTTGGGTTATTATTTTACTACAGCTTCTACTGCTACCACCGCTGCTGCTGCTACTACTACTACTACTAGGCTACACCTTGGGAATAAAAAATACGCCCTAGTTCTTTCCAGCATCTCTGCTCTATAGTTTGGTTACTTACAAAGTTAACAAGTCTCCCAGTGACCTATTAAAAAAAGAAGAAATTGGACATAACAAATCTCAAAGCAAAAATTACACACACACACACACACACACACACACACACACACACACACGGAGTGTATGATGGAAAACATATAAGGGAATCTTAAAGATTTCCACAATTCTGAATTTTCTGTCTAAGCTCAAGTTTTAATCTTACGCTGTAAAGGCTTCTCTATCAGATTCTCCACCACTGAGTATCCCTGAGCTAACTCATGGCTCACCTGCCTTGTCCTGGAATACTGCAAAGGCCATGGGGCTGACCCTCACCCCACTCCCAGGCACCTCATCACCCCAGTGCTCTGAACATCACCTCTAGCTACCTGACCTCTGAAATATTCAGTTCAGCATCCAAGACTCTAAATCAATCTCCTGCTTTTCTATTTTTCCTCACGTCCTTTCTCCACTAGCCCTTTTCTTCCTTGATATGAAAACTTTCTCTGAGTCAGTCCACCCACCCGACTCCCAAGGCTGCCTTTGGCCATGCTTTCTTTCCTGCCAAGCCTGGAATCCACGATGAGCTGGTTAAAACATTCTTGTACAAGCTCCCTTACTTCGCCTCCCTTGTCCTCTGTCCTTTCCGAGTCCCTGCACCCTCCCAGATTTTGGCTTCTCTACCACTTAGCCTGCGGGCTTGCTGCAGACCGAGGGCGGCTCGTGCTCACTGGGCCGCAGCATCTGCAGACTCCCCTCTGCCATCTGATGGTCTCTCCCTCCGGCTCTCCTCAACTGGCTTCTCCAGACCTTCACTCCTCTCCCCGTACCTCCTATCCAGTCTCTTGAACATCACTACTATTAGCAGGTGACCTTAAAGCGAGACAGTCTTCAAATGACCCATTTCCCATCCCAAATTCCTCCTCATCGCCCGCCTCCCGCCCACACATACACCTTCCAATCATCTCTCCCTCATCCTTAGCTCCTCTCCAGCACTTTCAGAGGAAAGTTCTCCCAGTTCCAAATTTAACTTTGCTGCATCGACTATTCCCCGTTTCCTGTATCTGCAACCTCCTCTCTACTAGCTCCTTCCTTGGAGCCTATAACGTTACTTATTTCCTCCATCTTCAAAACAAACAATAAGCAAATAACTTGCCTCCGTATCCTCTTACAAGAACGGATTTCTTTTCCCTTCCATTGTTAGCCAAGCTTGCTACCCCTACTTCCTTATTTCTCTTTTACTCTTATTATAATTTTTTTGGTTTTCATCTTAAGAGGTACTAAACGTCCATCATAGGAATATATCAGGCAAGATGTAAAAAGATAAAGAAGAAAATATTTAATTTCTAGTAATGTCACCACCCACTTACCGTTATATTTTCTATTTATTTATGCATTATTTTTTCACTTCACCCATAAACATTTCATTGTATATTGCCAATAATTAAGGACACTCTTTAGAAATCCATAATTCCATTATCATACCTAAAAGTAATTAGCAAAACTTCCTTAATATCATTAAAACTCCACCACTGCCTAACAATTAGATGGCTGTTCTGAATAGTCCTATTTCTGACACACAATGTAAATAAACAGCCATTTTAAAAAATCGTATTATGTGTGCAATTTTGTAACCTGCATTTTCCTCTTACTAAGAGCTTATATCTTTCTAAATTACTACATAGCTCTACATCATTTTAAAAAACTGTCCAGTAGTCTTTTGTATAAATGTCATAACTTCAGCATCCTCTTTATGCCCTTAAAGCTTTATGCTACTATCTTTTGTCTCCCTTATAAATAGCTGCTAAGAATATTCATGTTTTATTTTGCTTTGTTCCAGTGCTTTCTTATTTGGAGGATGAAGCTGCACCTCATCTCTTAGCCGTTAGGAATTAGTTAATATGAGAATAAGATTGAGATTTAATTTCATACTTCTTCAAATAATTATCCATTTCTCTAAACCCATTCATTCTTTAGCTTCTGTGGTTCAGTTTCCACCTATACCAATCCCCTGCTCAGGAAAGGGCATCCATAACTTCTTTTTTTGTTTTTTTTTAATTGAGATATAATTGACATATAACATTTTATTGTATTCAGAGGTACAACATAATGATTCGATATTTGTATCTATTGCAAAATGATCATGATGTCTGGTTAACATCCATCACTTTATATATTTACAAATTTTTTTCCCTTGGGATGAGAACTTTTAAGATGTACTCTCTTAGCAGTTTTCAGATATACACTACACTATTGTTACTTATAGCCACCATGCTATACATTACATCCCCAGGACTTATTTACTTTATAACTGAGATTTGTACTTTTTGATCCCCTTCACCCATTTCACCCACCACTGACCCTCACCTCTCACAACCACCAATCTATTCTCTGATAAGTTTGTTTCGTGATTTTTTTTGCTTTTGTTTTCTTAGATTTCACTTGTAAGTAAGATCATATGGTCTTTCTGTGTCTTATTTCACTGAACATATTGCCCTCAAGGTCCATCCGTGTTGTCCCAAATGGCAGGACTTCCTTCTTTTTTATGGCTGAATAATTCTGCATTGTATATCGTTGTATATGTTTAGCACAATTTCTTTGTCCATTCATCCGTTGGTGGACACTTAGGTTGCTTCCAGGTTTGGCTATTGCAAACAGTGTTGCACTGAACATGAGTGCAGATAGCTTTCTCAGTTAGTGTTTTTGTTTTCTTCGGGTAACTATCCAGGAGTGGAGTTGCTGGATCGTATGTCCATACTTTCTTAAGTGACAAATTCAGTGAATCCTTTTAGTCCTAACCTTTCTTTATTCTTTGGCAGGATTTAACATTCTTAGTCACTTATTTTTCATTTATTTTTCTTTTCTGCTACATTCTTTTGGTCAAGCAAGTCCCTGAAGCCAGCCCAGGCTTAAGGGGGGGATTAGACCCTAACCTGTCCATGGGAGGAAGAGCAAAGAATCTAGCCCATCAGTCACTATTTCTGCAACTTTCCTTTCCTGAGGCTGCTGCAGAATCACTTTCCTGGGGTGTCTCCTACATCTGATTTCCCCCTGTGACTTTTCCCGGCTGGGTCTCCTTCCTCTTTTTTTTTTTTTTCCTGATATTTGTTGGATGTTATATATGACTCTATGCTTCTCACTTGACATTTTCTCATGGGGCAACTCAGACCAGTTGGCAGACAGTGACTGTACGGCTTGACAGGTGCTGATGGAGAGCACAGCCATCATCTGGAACATCAGACAGGCCTCAGGGAGTCAGCCTGGTGCAGGGCAGGAGTGGAGCGTCGTTCTGCTTGCTGGGAAGCAGGATGCCCGGGCCTCTTGATGAAGGGGGAGGCTGGTGCAGCAGACGGAGGTCAGCATATAGGGGGCTGTGTCATACCAAGAAGCCTGGACTCTATCTTTCTGTTTATCCAGTAGATTTTTCTAGGTTCTTAGGACATGATGACCCCTATCATTTCAGCTGCAGTGTAGGCATATCTTTTTTCATTCCAAGGAGACGAGCATACTAGGATTCTTCCTGTGACTACAAAAAAAAGACTGGGCAAAAGAAGATGTGCTGTCAGGGACAGGTAGTGGGGAGCAAAAAATTAGGTTTTATATTCAGTCGGTCTAAAATAAAGAATTTTAATGGGATACTATGTGTGATTTACTGGAATTCTCAAAATATTTATTCGGTGATCAGATAGGGCCAGCACGGAGCCTGAGATAACATCGTAAGTTCTGGAACACTTGCAAAACAAACTCAGGGCTGAAAACAAGCTCCATCATGGCACACTGCTCACGTGGTGTGCTAGGGAAGAGTCATGTTCATTGCAACACAGCTCTCTCCTGAGGGAGCACTACTTAACAGCTACAGGGTTTGGGGCCCAGACACGCCCAAGTCCTTGACCACAACTGGCTGTTTCCCCACCATCAGCACCTCACTTTTCTGCCACCTCAGGATGCATCTCACCACACAGAATGTTCCTCGGTTCCCTGATCGACAATGAGAGCAAAGTAATGGGAAAATGACAGCTCACGCTTAGAAAGTCACTTCCACCCTCTCTGCCCTTATGGGGAAATCACTTCTGCTTAAAATCTTATGCTTATAAAGATAAACTTTCCAGGAGTGCATTCCCCGGGCTTCAGGGATTCCTGTAAGTGGAGAATGGAAAGGCTTGTTTGCCGCCAGCGTGGTTCCTCTTGCTGATGCGTATGCTGCTGGTCAATGAGAACGGGTCTGAATTCTCAGGTGAATCACAGTCAAGAAAAAAAAAATTGCCTAGCACTCAAGGCAAGTGAAAAGGTGCCGAGCGCTCATGTACCTGATGTGCTGTTTCTGGCTCGCTCTTTGCAGCCCGCTGCCCCCGCCGAAGACACCCCCGAGCTGAGCGCCTTTTTGAGAAACTCCACCATCCCTCATCTGGTCAGGAAGAGAGACGTGCCTGCGCTGGAGCCTCACAGACAGAGCCCCGCCAAGGTCCTGGTGAGTTGTCTCAGTGCGCAGATTTTGGATTGGACAGAATTCCCAAATGCACGTGGTTTTAACTTCAAGTACTGCTTTTCAGTCCCCTCCCAGGCTCAGATACGCCCAAATTTTGGGCAGTACGTATTGTAGGTGTGAAAGCAACTACTTTTTTTTTTTTTATTTTTTGTAATATAACCTTTTCACTCTTCTGAACCTGCCCTGGGGGCCACAGGAGAGAAATAACAATGAAAACATAAAAGGTGACCTTTCATGCATTTCAAGAAGACAAAGATTCAGTCATCAGCCGGTCCCCAGACACTGAACTGGTGAGAGTTTGAAGTGAGCCTGGAACACTGCCCATGCAGTGGGTCCTTGGGGTGTCCATTCCTGACTCTCACAATTCTCTGCTCCAGTGGAAGAATCGAGGATGGTATTTGCAGATTTCCTGGGCCCAAAGCAGTGGGGTCTGTGGTGGATCTAGCCTGAGCTTAGTCAGCCCTTCGTGAAACTGTGGACGGCATTCATGACTCAGCTTTTTTTTCTGGCCACGCTGCGTGTCATGCACTATTTTATCTTAGTTCCTGGACCAAGTTTCAACCCCCTGCCCCCTGCAGTGGAAGTACGGAGTCTTAACCAGTGGACGGAGAGGGAAGTCCCATAACTCAGCATTTTAGATTCAGTTTTCCCACTCATTCCAATGTGAATGTTAATGCCATTGGTTGTATGTGTAAAAAAGGTTAAAACGTTGTGGTTTCTTTCAATGTATGTCTTTTTAAAAAATTTATGCCAGACCTGACATATAATGAGTGTACTGTCTCAAGAATCTTTGATCAAAGTAATAAACGATAATAAAGCCAACATAATCTCCCAGCGCTTCACAAGTAGAGACACATAGGGATGGGTAGGGCAAAAAGTAACCAAATATATAGAAAAACAGCAGTATAAAACAGAATTTTTCAAGTCAGGATGACAGACTGAACACATGTATTTGCCTAGTTTTCTTCCCCAGATCCCACTGAAAAGACAATAAAAATTTAATTAGTGAAAATGTATGTCTTGAACATGCTCTGACATGTATTTATTTCATCTTGACCATACAGTTTCAAACACGGAAATGGCCACAAAGTGCAAGGAGCAAGTCTAACATAATCAGTTAAACTTAAATCAAGAGAGGAACATTTATTATAATATCGATAGAAGTACCTGCAATTACATGGCAAAAAGCTATGGCAGTTGGCAGATATGACTCAAGTTCCTGTAAATTTTTATGGCACTGTAATATTTTTCAAAACATAAGAGTAGGGAATCTATATGCTATGCAGTTTAGGATAAATTAATAAAACTAATATTATTATTTTTTAAAAGTTTCCAGGAAGAATGACAGAACAGAAAACAATGATTTAAGTTATGAGGTTGTAAGGTACAGCATGGTTACTACAATTAATAATACCATACTGCATATTTGAAAGTTGCTGAGAGAGTAGAGCTTAAAAGTGCTCATCACAAGAAAAAAAAATTATGTAACTATGCGTGGTGATGGGTGTTAGGTAGACTTATTGTGGTGCTCATTTCACAATATGTACAAATATTGAATCATTTCATTGTATACCTGAAACTAATCGTGTTCTATGTCAATTATACCTCAATTCTTTTTTTTTTTAATTTTATCTTTTTTATACAGCAGGTTCTCATTAGTTATCTATTTTATATGTATTAGTGTATAAATGTCAATCCCAATTGCCCAATTCATCACACCACCACCCCCCACCGCTTTTCCCCCTTGGTGTCCATACGTTTGTTCTCTACATCTGTGTCTCAATTGCTACCTTGCAAACCAGTTATCAGTACCATTTTTCTAGGTTCCACATGTATGCATTAATATACAATATTTGTTTTTCTCTTTCTGACTTACCTCACTCTCTAGATTCATCCATGTCTCTACAAATGACCCAATTTCGTCCCTTTTTATGGCTGAGTAATATTCCATTGTATATATGTACCACATCTTCTTCATCCATTCGTCTGTTGATGGGCATTTAGGTTGCTACCATGACCTGGCTATTGTGAATAGTGCTGCAATGAACATTGGGGTGCATGTATCTTTTTGAATTATGGTTTTCTCTGGGTATATGCCCAGTAGTGAGATTGCTGGGTCAGGTGGTAATTCTATTTTTAGTTTTTTAAGGAACCTCCATACTGTTCTGCATAGTGGCTGTATCAATTTACATTCCTACCAACGGTGCAAGAGGGTTCCCTTTTCTCCACACCCTCTCCAGCATCTGTTGTTTGTAGATTTTCTGATGATGCCCATTCTCATTTGCATTTCTCTAATAATTAGTGATGTTGAGCAGCTTTTCATGTGCTTCTTGGCCATCTGTATGTCTTCTTTGGAGAAATGTCTATTTAGGTCTTCTGCCCATTTTTGGATTGGGTTGTTTGTTCTTTTAATAGTGAGCTGCATGAGCTGTTTATATATTTTGGAGATTAAGCCTTTGTCCGTTGATTCATTTGCAAATATTTTCACCCATTCTGAGGGTTGTCTTTTTGTCTTGTTTGTAGTTTCCTCTGCTTTGCAAAAGCTTTTAAGTTGCATCAGGTCCCATTCGTTTATTTCTGTTTTTATTTCTATTACTCTAGGAGGTAGATCAAAAAAGATCTTGCTGAGATTTATGTCAAAGAGTGTTCTTCCTATGTTTTCCTCTAAGAGTTTTATAGTGTCCGGTCTTACATTTAGGTCTCTAATCCATTTTGAGTTTATTTTTGTGTATGGGGTTAGGGAGTGTTCTGATTTCATTCTTTTACATGTAGCTGTCCAGTTTTCCCAGCACCACTTATTGAAGAGACTGTCTTTTCTCCATTGTATATCCTTGCCTCCTTTGTCATAGATTAGTTGACGACAGGTGTGTGGGTTTATCTCTGGGCTTTCTAGCCTGTTCCATTGATCTATATTTCTGTTTTTCTGTCAATACCATATTGTCTTGATTACTGTAGCTTTGTAATATAGTCTGAAGTCAGGGAGTCTGATTCCTCCAGCTCTGTTTTGTTCCCTCAAGAATGCTTTGGCTATTCGGGGTCTTTTTTGTCTCCATATAAATTTTAAGATTTTTTTTCTAATTCTGTAAAAAAATGCCATTGGTAGTTTGATAGGGATTGCACTGAATCTGTAGATTGCTTTGGGTAGTATAGTCATTTTCACAATGTTGATTCTTCCAATCCAAGAACATGGTATATCTCTCCATTTGTTTGTACCATCTTTAATTTCTTTCATCAGTGTCTTATAGTTTTCTGCATACAGGTCTTTTGTCTCCCTAGGTAGGTTCATTCCTAGGTATTTTATTCTTTTTGTTGCAGTGGTAAATGGGAATGTTTCCTTAATTTCTCTTTCAGATTTTTCATCATTAGTGTATAGGAATGCAAGAGATTTCTGTGCATTAATTTTGTATCCTGCAACTTTACCAAATTCATTGATTAGCTCTAGTAGTTTTCTGGTGGCATCTTTAGGATTCTCTATGTATAGTATCATGTCATCTGCAAACAGTGACAGTTTTACTTCTTCTTTTCCAATTTGTATTCCTTTTATTTCTTTTTCTTCTCTGATCGCCGTGGCTAGGACTTCCAAAACTATGTTGAATGACAGTGGTGAGAGTGGACATCCTTTTCTTGTTCCTGATCTTAGAGGAAATGCTTTCGGTTCTTCACCATTGAGAATGACGTTTGCTGTGGGTTTGTCGTATATGACCTTTATTATGTTGAGGTAGGTTCCTTCTATGCCCATTTTCTGGAGAGTTTTTTTATCATAAATGGGTGTTGAATTTTGTCAAAAGCTTTTTCTGTATCTATTGAGATGATCATATGGTTTTTATCCTTCAATTTGTTAATATGGTGTATCACATTGATTGATTTGTGTATATTGAAGAATCCTTACATCCCTGGGATAAATCCCACTTGATCGTGGTGTATGATCCTTTTAATGTGTTGTTGGATTCTGTTTGCTAGTATTTTGTTGAGGATTTTTGCATCTATATTCATCAGTGATATTGGTCTGTAATTTTCTTTTTTTGTAGTATCTTTGTCTGGTTTTGGTATCAGGGTGATGGTGGCCTCATAGAATGAGTTTGGGAGTGTTCCTTCCTCTGCAAGTTTTTGGAAGAGTTTGAGAAGGATGGGTGTTAGCTCTTCTCTAAATATTTGATAGAATTCACCTGTGAAGCTATCTGGTCCTGGACTTTTGTTTGTTGGAAGATTTTTAATCACAGTTTCAATTTCATTACTTGTGATTGGTCTGTTCATATTTTCTGTTTCTTCCTGGTTCAGTCTTGGAAGGTTATACCTTTCTAAGTATTTGTCCATTTCTTCCAGGTTGTCCATTTTACTGGCATAGAGTTGCTTGTAGTAGTCTCTTAGGATGCTTTGTATTTCTGCAGTGTCTGTTGTAACTTCTCCTTTTTCGTTTCTAATTTTATTGATTTGAGTCCTCTCCCTCTTTTTCTTGATTTTTTTTAAAAAAAGAAAACAATAGCTGACAGCTATAGAATTCTCATATTCAGTGCCAATGAGAAAGCCCTCTGGCGAACCAATGTCCAAACCTATGGGAACCAACAATTTGGAAAATCAAGATTCGAATATATTTTCCATTTTCCACTTTGGTGTATTTCTCATGCATACGCTGAGGCAATGAAGTTCAATAACTAAAATTCCTTTGAATATTTTATTCACTTCTGTTGTAAGGTCAGATTTTTTCCCTCCTTCTCTGTCTCATTAAAGCTTTTTAATACAAGACGATTTTTAACCTCTGAATGTCGTAGAAACGTATTATTTACAGATGAGAGCAAGACGATCCTTTATTTCCATATCTGATTTTGCTAACTCATGTTTTATTCCCTTTCTCTCTTATTGGTTCAAAAATTGCAAATCATCCACCTCCCCATGTCCTCAAGTCAAAACAGTTTGGGATAGAGAGTGATTATGCAAAGTTTATTTTAAAATCAAAAGCTAAATAAGACCTCCTACAGTTTTTGTTTAGTTAAAAACAACTTACTGAATACCATTTCTGATTAGGAATTTGAAAGTGCAAAATGCCAGCATCCTGTGTTGGGATCATAATTTCTAATTTGCATAGGAAAAATCTGTATCTGTTAACATGGAACTATAATTTCTCCTCCGCCTAAGAATATCCTTGCCTTTCTCATCTTGGGTCCCCGCTGCTTTTGTACTTTTCATCCCATCTCCTCCTCTCCAAGCTTTCTTTTCCTCCCTTTCACTACTCAGGGTACAGAAACCTTATCTTTCTGACCCTCCTCAGCATATGATACTCTTGACCACTTCTTGAAATCATCTCATCTCTTGCCATCCCCACAACATTCTCTTCTGGTTCTCTTCCTGCCTTCTGGCTTGCCCCTTCTTGGAATTTTTCACCGACTTCTCTTCTGCCCATCCCTAAATGCTCCTGTGCCTCAGGATTCCATCCTCAGCCCCCTCCTCTTCTCTCCCACCGATTTTGCTCTTTTAGAGAAATTTCTTGTGTGACCCTTGTGTGACTCCAGTCAGGCCTAGGTGCGCCTTCTGCCATCTTAGCCCCTCCTGACTACACTCTAGACTGTATAGGTCCATCTGGATGTCTGATCGACCCCAGCCCCAACATGTGCAAAACTGTCTCCATGACCCCCCCGAAATGTGCCTCTTCTCTAGCATTCCCAATCTCAGGAAAGCCAGTACCCATTCACTCAATCCCCCAAACAAAAGAGCTCCCCCATCCCTCCCTCTCCTTCGTCCCAACCTTTGATTAGTCACCAAGGATCTATTCTACTTCCTAAACTTCTCTAGAATTCATCTTCCTCTCTCCAGTCCCACTGCGTCAGTTCAGGGCCCCACATTTCTCACTTGGACTCTGGCCATTTCTCACTTGGCCTTTATCAACCTCCTTGCCTCCCACTCGTCTCCCTCCATTCTTCCTCACCTACCACCCGTCCCCTAAAATACAAACATGATTAGATCCCTGGCTTAAAATGCTTCATGGGCTTCCCGGGACCTTCTGAATCAAACTGAAACTTCTTAGCAAATAGGAAGATTCTTTACCACCTAGACTTTACCTCATTCCTATCTCATCTCCACCTGCCCACCCCACCCCCCAAATACCCTTTTCTCCTCTCTTCTGAACATGCCCTGGTCTTATACAGGAGAACCATGCCCTCCTCACCTCATACGGCTAAGTAACTCTTCCTCGCCCTTCAAGATTCATCCTGAGCATCACCTTCTCCAAAAACCCTCCAACAGAGCTAGCTAACAGGGACCACCATCCCAGGGAGTTTACAAGAATTACCTCCTTCTGACTCCCCTCTTCTGCCTCCAGAGGGTGGGATTGGTGATACACAGCACGTCAGTAACGGAGCACAGGCAAACAGGAGAGTCCTCACAAGGGGCACAAACTGTAGAACTTTGAGATCCCTGCTCCTGCTCAAGGCACAAGGCCCCAAACCTCTCAGCACCCAGCTAGTGGAACCAGAACGGCCCAGCCCACCTGTATTTGGAAATGTCTTAGAGAAATCTGGCCTTACTGGACTTTATCAGATACACAATCCTGACTGCTTTGTTTTTGGAGAATTCTGAGGTTCTCAGAAAAGGTTTTTATTTTTTTTCAAACCATTTTTTTAAGTTGAGAATTACGTTTTATTTTTTGGCCACACCACACGTGGAAACTTCCCTGACCAGGGATCAAACCCGTGCCCCTTGCAGTGGAAGGGCAGAGTCCTAACCACTGGACCACCAGGGAAGTCCAAAAACAGTTTCTAATTGTATCAATAGTACACTCCTCAGGTTGCTCTGTGGTTTATCAGTGTCATTAAAGTGAGATGCCTCAGTCCACTCCTTCACATAATATCCAATAAACTGATGCTTACTGAGCATCAGTGCTTGAGAGGTGGAAAATGAATAAAGCACGATCCACAAGATAAATCCAGGTCAGTGAGGGGGTACAATTCAAGAAGTATCATCCTATCCATGGGCACACAGAGAATGAATTGCGAGGTGTCCATCGATTTACATATTGGGATCCAATCAGAAAAACACAATTCGATAGGATGTCATCATAATGAACTCTTTCTAGGAATATGCACTTCATATATTAAAAGTTACCCATTATAAGTTAGGCAACCCTACAGACTAGTTTAAAAACAGCTTAATATATGTGGAATCTAAAAAAATGGTACAAATGAATTTATTTACAAAAGGGAAATAGAGTCACAGATGTAGAAAACAAACTTATGGTTACTAGGGGGGAAAGAGGTGGGCGAGGGATAAACTGGGAGATTGGGATTGACATATACACACTACTGTATATAAAATAGATAACTAATAAGAACCTACTGTCTAGCACAGGGAACTCTACTCAATACTCTGCGGTGACCTATATGGGAAAAGAATCTAAAACAGAGTGGATATATGTATGTATATAGCTGATTCACTTTGCTGTACACCTGAAACTAACACAACATTGTAAATCAACTATATTCCAATAAAAATTATAAATAAATAAGTAAATAAATGCAGCTTAATGGATGGAACTTGTAGGAGATTCTGCCTCATAACCAGGAAGTAACTTAGATAGAATAATGCTATGGAACAAATACCTGTCAATGGCTTAATATCATTGGGTCTCTGAGATAATGGACTCATGGACCTTCTTCCGAAGCTTTTTCAGGATTTACTTAGTCCAGGGTCAGGTGTTGTGATTGTCTATAAGAAATATCTTCCCAAGTTCTGATAATATGAAACAGCAGTTCAGTCACTGATGTGGGAAGATTGTTTTAAAGTCCTTAGAACAGAGCTTAAATTTTATGTTGTATTTTATGTTCCGTTTTAGCTCTACATTACCATTAACATTGATGCATCTTTCCTGCCAAACTGTGTTTTTTCTTGATCATTTCAGTGTACTTGTTCTTTATTTAAAGTTTATGGATTAAGGGATGACTTCTGAGGAAACAAAATGTAAATAAACTGACTTCGGTGTTGATTCTCTACCACAATTTAAAGACACTGGTTCGTCACTACTGCTGTTGTTTTTTGCAGAATTGTACAAATATCGAGTGCTTACAAATCTCCTGTGCAGTGGGACAACTAGGGGGAGGAGAAAGCGCTGTCCTGAAAGTCAGGTCACGGTTATGGGCCAAGACATTTCTCCAGGTAAGAGAAACAGTGCAGCACTGACGTGCCACTCACAGGAAACCTCTTCTCAAAAGCTCAGAGGGAAGCTTTTTTGTAAAGGATTTTTAGATGTTTTAACTTTTTTAATGTTTTGATTTTCTATATTTTCCATTAAAATTTTTTATATTTTTAGATTAATTTTCAAAATTTTTAATTTAATTTTAAAAAATTAAATGGAAGGAATACAGCCTAGATCAGCTGGTCATCTTTCCCATCAGGTGAATTTGATATTTTTCCAGGTTTATTGAGATCTTATTGACATATGACCTATGTAAACTTAAGGTGTACGACATGACAATTTGATACTATATATTGTGACATGATTATCACAATAAGCTTAGTTAATACCTCTGTCCCCTCACATAATTACCTTTGTGTGTGTGTGTGTGTGTGTGTTGAGAACTTTTAAGATATGGGCTCTTGGGCTTCCCTGGTGGCGCAGTGGTTGGGAGTCCGCCTGCCGACGCAGGGGACGCGGGTTCGTGCCCCGGTCCAAGAAGATCCCACATGCGGAGCAGCTGGGCCCGTGAGCCATGGCCGCTGAGCCTGTGCGTCTGGAGCCTGTGCTCCGCAATGGGAAAGGCCACAACAGTGAGAGGCCTGCGTACCGCAAAAAAAAAAAAAAAAAGATATGGGCTCTTAACAACTTTGAAGTTTATACTATAGTATTGTTGACTATAATCACTATGTTGTACATTAGGTCTCCAGGACTTATTGATGTACTAGCTGCAAGTTTGTTCCTTTAACATCATGTATCCATTTCCCCTGCACACAACCCCTGGTAACCATCAGTTCTCTATTTCTATGAATCTGGCTTTTTTTAGATTCCACGTGTAAGTGGGTTCATACCCTATTTTTCTTTCTCTGTTTGACTTATCTCACTTGGCATAATGCTCTCAAGGTCCACCCATGGTGTTGCAAAAAGCAAGATTTCTTTCTTTTTTATGGCTGAATGGTATTCCATTGTGTGTGTGTGTGTGTGTGTGTGTGTGTGATATGTTAAGTGAACACAATTTAAATATCCTCAGTCCCTAAGACCGTCAGACAGTAACTGAGATTTGAACAAATCTGTTTGACTCAACACTATCTAGTAGTTCCTCGGTAAATAGTAGTTAATGAAATGATGCTGAGTACAAGAACGTAATTCAAGCCATATCCCCAGAAAAATTCAAATATAAATAGTTTAGCAGGGGAAGAGACAGTGTCCTAGAAAGTTCTTCTTGTCTGCTGATACCACAGCCTGGGCTTCAGCCAGAACAGCTTCTCGGTAAAGTTCCAGGCACGTTGATTGTAGATTCCTCACTGCTTTGGCTTGTCTGGACTGTGGCCTCCCATACTTCCCAGGATGATTATATTGGCTGTGTGTATTTTAAAGGTTTAAAATCTCCTTTATACTAAGCAGATGAATTTTTCCACGTGGAAATTGCTATTTATTTAAATGAGACTGCTGTGTTGTGACCTTGTTGTGTGGGGAGGATTTGGGGGAAAAAAGCTAAATTAAAACTCCTCAAGTCGATGCACTCTTGCCCATATTTTAACTACCAGAAAACTCATTTGACTCATTGTACCATAGAAAATCCAATGATAAAATCCTTCTGAGTCTAGCTAATACTACAGAATTTTGTAGCTCTAGATTCTCATGTTTTCTATGAGTCAGAATACTTGCGGTAGTCTCACAAATCTTATATAATTTTGTTTCTAAAATAAAGAGGAGGAAAATTAAAAGTATTTTTAAAAAGGTTTTTGTGAAGCATTCTTTTTTTTTTTAACCTAAGGCAGGATTCTTCAACCTCAGCCCTATTAATATTCTGGTTCAGAGAATTCTTTACTGTGGGCTGGTCCTGTGCATGATAGGCTGCTTAGCAGCAGCCCTGGCCCCTACCCACTAGATGCCAGTAACAACTCTCACCGGAGCTGTGACAACCAAAAATGTCTGCAAACATCGCCAGTGTCCCCTGGGGGCAAAATCATTCCTGGCTTTGAACAACTGACCTAAGGAGAAGGGCAGTGCACAATTTCCTTTTGCTGTTGTTGTTAAACCATGATTTATTCATTCACTCAGTGAATATTTATGAAGTACCAACTGCCAACTATGTGCCAGGCACTGCTTCAGGTACCACTTGCATGCCATCAAATTGCTCACAGCCATTCTGCTTTTTGACTGTTACTTTTTCTCTAAGAGTTGAGGGAGATGAGTTTTAATGAATTCCCAAGCCCACACAGTCTAAATGATAACCATCCACCCCTCCTATTACTTTGGGCATCACATCCTACTGAAATGAGGAAGCACAGCTTTTCAATGAAGCAGGACTAAAATCATTACGGCGTTACAGTCCAGGGGGAAATGACTATTTCAGATGACATACGTCTGTCTGTGCATAACATACTGTTCCAGTAGAAGACCTATGGAGCGAAAATTGCACCTTTAAGAAAGACAAATACCATATGATATCATTTATATGTGGAATCTAAAATATGACACAAATGAACCTATCTATGAAACAGAAACAGAACCACAGAGAGAACAGACTTGTGGTTGCCAAGGGGGAGGGGGGAGGAGGAGGGATGGATTGGGAGCTTGGGGTTAGCAGATGCAAGCTACCATATATAGAATGGATAAAAACAAGGTCCTACTGTATAGTACAGGGAACTATATCCAAAATCCTGTAGTAAACCATAATGGAAAAGAATATGAAAAAGAATATATATATATTTATATATATATGTGTAACTGAATCACTTTGCTCTGCAATCAATTTGCAGAAATTAACACAACATTGTAAATCAACTATACTTCAATAAAGTAAATCTTTTAAAAAGTTTAAAAAATAAAGCACTTTCACGATGTAGAAGTAAAAAAAAAAAAGACAGAAAAGAAAATTGCATCTTATCTACCTGTTGAAGACCCAGTGGATATGGAAGAAGTCAACAGCAATTGAGGGATTTTCTTTTTTTAAACATCTTTATTGGAGTCTAATTGCTTTACATTGTTGTGTTCGTTTCTGCTGTATAACAAAGTGAATCAGCTATACGTATACATATATCCCCATATCTCCTCCCTCTTGCGTCTCCCTCCCACCCTCCCTATCCCACCCCTCTAGGTGGACACAAAGCACCGAGCTGATCTCCCTGTGCTGTGCGGCTGCTTCCCTCTAGGATTTTCTAAACAATAACTATTTAGCACAAGTAGAGTCAGACCAGAACAACCTGCAGGGACATTCTGAGGTTCTACCAGAGCAAAGTGACGCTTCCAAAGATTCAGGAGAGACTGGCACACATCACTTCATGTTTACCCACAGCCATAGCCCAAACTTCTGTACTTCCACTGTTTCTGCTTATACCAGTCTCAGAAGCTGATGGCTAGAGAGGAGAGCATTACTGCAAACTGCCGCCGGCCTGCCGCTCAAAGAATATACTACATCCTGGAAGTCTTTAATAGTTTTGTCACACAACCCAGCAGGAGGCAAACATTTTCTGCCTTCCTAATCCGGGAGAGAAAGTTTACGATTCTCGGCTGACGTGATCTGCGGCATTGTGTTTGGCTTTGCCCACAGGGTAAACACGCACACTGGCCTTTAATTCTACACGATGATCTGTGCTGTGATTGTTGCTTGAAAGAGCAACCTCTTTAACAGCTTAAAGTTTGACCAGTAATTGTTTTAAGTTTTGTTGTCCTACAACGCCTTGTTTCTGGGAGATACTGAGTATTTAAACACAGGCTTTATAAAATGGGTGTGTGGTTTAAAAATAATTCTTGAGAAGGAATTTAGCAGCGGGGGAGCTCTTCATGGTCCCAGCCACCCTCACTAGGTCTTTCACCAACTTAAAAGCCTCACTCTCCACTCCATTTGTTCCCAGCTCTGTAATTTTTATTAGTACCATGACCGTAAGCCAATCTTTGTGCACTAGTACGTAATAGAGGCAGGTGGTGGGCTGCCAACCACAGTTTAAATGATGTGGCAATGACAGAGGGATAGGGCATTTTCTGAGGATTAATAGCTAGCTGGGGCATGTGGAGGGTTCAAGATATTGTCAAGGGATATTAACTCCAGCTGCTTTTTTAATCCTAAATTGCCTACAATATGGCAGTGATGGCCATTACAGCAATAGATTGCCACGCAGAAGAAGAGATGATTTTTTAACATAAGAATAATATCATAGTTATGTAAAGAGCACTGCTGAAAGCATTCAACTTAGAACATGGAATCAATAAAAGGACTGTGCTCATGAATTAAATGCTTACCTGTACCAGGTTTTTGACTTACAGACACAGGACTCATGTATCTTTGGTGCTGACCTAGATCAGAGCTTAATAGCTCATATTTCCCATTCCGTGGAGCTTCAGAGCATCTTAGAAAAATGAAAAAAAATGCATTTTTCTACTGAAAAGGGTGGAAGAAACATTGCTTTTGGAGAATAATTTAAAATAAAGAATAGATCAATCTATGAGTTGTATTATTTACAGTCTATTTGCCTACCACCAGATTTGTTCAGGTCCCAGACTGTGTCCATTTGCATCGCTGAATTAGCTAATGGAGGTGAGAGTGTGTCCATAGCCCCTTATGATCAGCAGCCCTCAATGTATGTCACTACCTTCTCTTACAACTTCCTGAACTTCCTAATCTCATTTATGGGGGAGGAGGTCTAATTCAATAATTGACAAAATTAAACCTTTTATAAGGTGCTATCAAATGGGTGGATATAGGATAGGAGGGTCATCGGATAACCCAGCCATCTGATGTGTTCATTCACCATCCATTCATGCTGTCACTCAAGCAGGATTGATGAAGCCCTTCCAGGCATAATGTTCCAGGTGCTGTGGAAGGTATAAGCCTTATTATATTCCACACTCTATGCCTTCCAGTTTTGGGTAATCTTGTCGGGGAAGAAAATAATCAAGAAAGATAAAAAACTGAACGACAATGTGGAAATTCCAAACAATATAGGGCAACTATAGTTTCATCGCAGACTTCCTGAATCACAATCTGTGAACCTGATCCCAGGTGTTTCTGAGGTTCAGCAAAGCACAGTGTTTTGTGAACCAAGGAAAATGACGGTAAATATGGGTGATGAATGGAAAATGTGAGGAAGATTCAAAATGGCCAAGAGTAGAGGGATTAAAGGAAAGTGAGAGAAAATCCCCTCAGAGAAACATGTTTCTCCACATTTGAGACTTCAAATCCCATATCTCTCTTTTTTTTAAATTTTTATTGGAGTATAGCTGATTTACAATGTTGTGTTAGTTTTGGGTATACAGCAAAGTGAATCGGTTATACATATGCATATATTCACTCTTTAAGATTCTTTTCCCATATACGTCATTACAGAATATTGAGTAGAGTTCCCTGTGCTATAGAGTAGGACCTTATTAGTTATCTATTTTATACATAGTAGTGCGTATGTGTCAATCCCAATTTCCAATTTATCCTTCCCCCACTCCTTTACTCCCTGGTAACCATAGTTTGTTTTCTACATCTGTGACTCTATTTCTGCAAATGCTTAAGTTCATTTGTTATTCATTAAGAAACTTCCATGTTCATAAATGCAGAATCATGTAGGACAAAAACTTTCCATCTAGAGTTGATTCGGAGATAGAGTTCTCTCATGATTTGTTTCCCAAAGGTATGACTTCAAGAGCAAGGGAATTATTTTCTATCAGTGTTTTTTTATTGAACTTGGAGACTAAAGAAAACTTGTTCTTTGAAGGTTTGGGATCCTGGACACACATTTGAATATGTTATTATAACCCTTATGCACAGAATCTCATTACCAGAATTTGTCATGTTTCTTCTATCAGCCATGGTATTAAGGAAAGTAGATTTAAATCAAGTACACACAAGATTTTATGAGCAAAGATTTCCACATTTTAAAAAAACACTTCTCACACAAACAAAAATCCAGCTTTCAGTTAAAATGGAAATGCCAGGAGACAAGAAAACACAGGAAGAATAACGATGAAAAAAGAATTTTTCCAAATGGACAAAGTTGCTTACCCTATAATGTCAGGATAGAAAAAAACAAAAAAGCCAAAGAAGTAGTGACTTTAAGTATATATAAAAGTTTTGCATACTCTAGCCTGTCCTCAGCACGTAGAAGAAATGGGGTTTACTGAAGGGAGAAAAAATTGAACCACAGGGGAAAAATAAATTTGTAAAAATATTGAAATTATTACAATGCAACCTGTTGGATTGGCCTCAAGAAACCCAACATTGGATTATAGATGGTGAAGTGCTAGTAAATGTTTAATAAACCACTTTCTGGAGGGAAAAAAACTCTGAAATGTAACATTTGCTGATTCCCATAGTATAACTGTTCCCGCCATGGTCAGTTTCAAGCTGCCAACATGGCATCACCGAATACAGAGTTGGGAAGAGATGCAGAGCAGCACACCATCATATAGTATTTCCCCTACAGATACAATAGACTTAAATAATATCAAGAGCATAGATAATAGTAAAATGCAATAAAATTATTGCTAAGTACTGAGTTTAGAGTGTTTATTACCTTTTTAAAAATATAATTTACTAACGTTTATGTATATATAACTTGTTTTAATAATGGCTCTATTTAACAACAGGTACTCAAAATTCTTGAAATTTTAACATTCTGCTCTCCAGCGCCATTATGAGCCAGCTACAGCCCACCCCTGGATAGATCTCATCACTGTCTCAAGCTAAACGCAGGAGAACCACAGGAGCTTAAGTTCTCAGAATGGTTTTCCTTGAGTTACTCTTAAATACTTTCCCTTGACCTTAATCAACGGTTAATATGAGAACCGATTAAACAAAAAGAACTTGCTGAAAAGTTCTGTCAAAAACACTGTATGGTTCTAGGTGAGTGGTTCTTAACCAGGGGGATTTTGCTCCCCAGAGGACACTGGCAGTAATTAGAGACATTTTCGATTGTTACAACTGGGTGAGGGGTGCTACTGGCATCTAGTGGGTAGATGCCATGGAAGCTGCTAAACATCCTACAGTGCACAGGACAGTTCCTTAACCAACCCAAAATCCTAATAGCGCCATGACTGAGAGATCTGTTCAGGGTCTTCTGTATAAGATGAAATGTGATTAATTTCTTTGCAACTTAGCAGCAGTCCCTCTCCTAGAATATTTCCTTCTCTCAGATAACAAGAATTTGTAACCCACGATGTCTCCCTGTTATGTTCTAATGGCACTTGTGCTTACTCCTTTTAGGAACTCTGCTTTTCTGTTTTTATTTTAACCTTATTATGCCAACTCTTTTGTTCATAAGATGAATTACCTTTAGAAATAAGAAGATGAATGGTTGGTTGGATGGATAGTGAATGGGTGATGGGTGGGTGGATGGGTGGATGATGGACAGAAGGTGGACGGGGAGATGATGAATGGATCATGAATGGATAGATGGATGCGGAAAAAGTAAAGAGAGAAAAGGAAGAGAGAAGGAAGCAGGAAATTTTGCTTTGGAAATGGACAACATGAAAAACAACCGCTTGGCTGCCAATATAACTTTTAAAAGCTTTACATGGACTATACTTAACTAAATGTTTCTAATTTCAGAGGAAAAATGATCCCTATTCTCTTGCATCCCTGGTGTCCTTTGAAGTTAAGAAGATGCCTTATAAAGACCAGCCAGCCAAACTCCCTGAAGGCAGCATAGCAGTGAGTATCTTAAAATATATTAGGTACAAATCATTTTATTGAAATTAGTTTTTAAATCACTGTTTTGCTTGTGGTAGGTTTACATGCTTATTACAGTGGCTTGAGAAAAGTTTCCCGCTTCAGATCACTATTTTCTTATTTCAGTCTGGAAATTCCTTAGTGTTATTTGATCAAATTTTTAAACCTTCATTGTAAACTTCTACCCCTCTCCCACAAAATTCAGGACTAATACCATTTTTTGAATTAGGCTCTTTTGTTTGAAAGAAGTCCAGATAGTCTTGATCATCAGAATGAAGTCATACCGATTGTAATTTTAAAGACAGCCTGGTGGGCTTCCCTGGTGGCGCAGTGGTTGGGAGTCTGCCTGCCTATGTAGGGGACACGGGTTCGTGCCCCGGTCCGGGAAGATCCCACATGCCGTGGAGCGGCTGGGCCCGTGAGCCATGGCCGCTGAGCCTGCGCGTCCGGAGCCTGTGCTCCGCAATGGGAGAGGCCACAACAGTGAGAGGCCCGTGTACTACCCCCCCCCCCCCCCCAAAAAAAAAAGACAGCTGGTGAGTGAGGGATGAGGGAGACTCTCTTCCTTAGAGACAGTTGCCACAGACCAGCTACAGGAACAGTTATCTTTCCTTTCTAAGCAAAGACCAGTAATATCTGGGGGAAGAAAGAAGTACACTCTGAGCTTCATTTGAATGAAACAGGTTTTCAGTTGAGGCTATTAAACATTACTGACACCCACATATCTGTCACAGCACAACTGCTGGCAACCTGGCAAGGCCACGCAGAGCAGAGGGGAGAACAGATGACGGGGGATGAACAGGCACGGTCACCAAAACTCTGCCTTTAACAGTGACAGTGACCACAGTCAGGGCTCCAGGAAACAATGTTAACATGTAAACCTCATCTCTTGGTCACGCCATAGAAACCTGCAACCTCGACTTGGATTCTGGTCCCCAGGTCCTTGTTACTCAAAATGTGTTTTGCAGACCAGCAGTATCGGCAGTACCTAAGAAACTGTTAGAAATTCAGAAACAGGCCTCACTCCAGACCTGCTGAGTCAGAATCTGCCTTTTATCAAAATCATCAGGGCAGCAGGTACCCTGTCATGTTTGAGAAGCATTGCTTCGGACGGTGTAAAAGTCGATACTCTCGTAATTGCTCTTCAGCCTAGGTCTTTAAAAGGTAACTAATATTTACTCTTTCTAGCCTAATCTACTTTTCGTAATTTAAATTCATCCCTTGATGAGTGATTTTCAACCCTGAGTATGCGAAGAATCACCGTCCATGTGACTTTTAAGGTTTATACGTGCTCAGAGCCCATCTGAAACATCAGGATTGAGTGAGTCGGGTGGAGCTCTGCCACTGCGCTTTGAAAGCTCTACAAGTGATGATTCTGCAGTGAAGCTAGGATTGGGAACCTCTAACACAGGCAGGCAGCATCGAAGAAAATCCACAGATTTCAAAACAGCTTCTCCTGGCCTTCACCCTGGATCCACCCTGCTCTAAGGGGAAACCTTCTGGAAATCACTACGTACTTTGCTGAGGCTGTTAACCACATTGACCTGAAAGTATTGTTAAGAAGATTATTTAAATTATGTATAAAAAGCTCTAGCTTTGTACCTAAAACGAGTTAAGTCTCAGGTCTCAATAATAGCAACCCCCCCAAAATGTCTTACCTTCTCCAGCAAAGTCCAGGATGTCCAACAGGAAACATCCATGAATTCACACAGTCAAAATATTTCAGTAAACTTTGGTGGCATTTAGAGCAAATGCTGCCACATCTTTCTTCACTTAGCTGGCCTCTGTTTCTCTTACGAGATGTCTGCCGGAGTTTGGATTTATGTTCAACCTAGAAAACAGAGGCTTTGGGTTTTTAATATAGAATGCTCATCCAAGGAGGTTCAAAGGCTTGTAACTCTAAGGGAGATAAATCTGGGTCCTTTGTCTTCTCTGAGCACATGCTCCATAACAGAAACATATGTGACAGTCAATTCCATCAACAGGATTGCATCTTTCTGTCCTGGCCACAGGTGCCAGCCTGCTGTTCTCAACTCATCTCAAAAGATCCACAAAATGATCAGATACATGCTTCCCCCGTCCCTACCACCCTTGTTCCTGCATCTTTTAAAAAGTCTTGTTATCTGATGTAGATGATTTACTGCACCGTTTATGTAAAGGTTATGGGAAAACTTCTTAGGTCTCCCAATCCCTGACTGACTGAAGGAGACGTTGCCAGTAGGAAGTTAGCTGTGCCCTACAGGCTTGATTTGAGAGGACTGTGCTTAGAGCTGTTTCTTAGAACGTGTTCTCAAAAATCCTGTCATCCTTATCTTGAAAAGGACCCAGCAGAAGGGAATTGCTTTCTGGTGATAGAATCAGTTGGACTAGGTGGTTGAAGGATCATCAGAGCTCCAGTCCATACTCTGCCACTGGGGAAAGCATCTCGGTTCCTTCTTTGGTAGTAAGACAAAAATATTTGCTTGTTTTACTAGGTCCTTGTGTGCCATGAGGAGTCTATCTGTGCTTCCTTTTCAACATGATCATAATGCAACCATTTCTTGAACCCTAGATAAACTTTCCGTATTGAAGAAAATAGTAATCCCCACTTGCTACTGGCACAGTGTCTGTGTTTGTAACAAATGAACTCTCCGTGCCAGGTGACACTTGTCGCGTTCAGAGGCAAGGAAAAGGTTGCATGATGTAAAGGGGATATGACTAAATGCTGAATCATTACAGCGCAGAAGAAAAAAAAAATCAGTCAGTGAGTTGAGCACTTTTTTTGCCTATTCATAAACTTTGGCATTTGTGTGTCATGTGACTAAAGCCGAATAATTTACATCTAGAAGAGGATATAATGGTATAACTCCAAAGGCAGTTATTATAAAATATTTCAGTAAAATCCTTAATTAAGAACTCACACATCAACTATGAGTCCATTTGACTCTTTGAGTTGTTAGCAAAACTCCAGAATCTTAAAATGGATCCCTTACATGAAACAATTGTCTGGAGTTCAAACTTATCACAGGACTTCTTTTCTCATAGGAGCTATTTGAATGTTGTTGAAAGGTATGTTCAGCTGGTCCACTTCATGTTATTATTTTGTTCTAAATGGCACTCTAGGTAGGGTGTCTTGGTACATTTATATAAAACATTCTTGTGACCCCACTGAAGTATGTTTACACAAGATTTTGTGATACATAAATACAGACATCAACATTAATCACCATTGCAAATACGACAGAGCTTTTTCCTTCTACCTTGGTATTTTGTCAAAATATACAAAAACATATCATAAATGTCAACGATAAAATGTAGGCATATTAAAGACTTATTTATGGTCTTTCCAACATAATAAAGAACAACAAGATTTACAACACGATAAAGGTAAGATTAAATGTTCCCTACTTAGCATCGCTTTAAGAACATCTAAACCACTTACAATTCATGGATCCCCCTTCCTAAAACTGCAGACAGTTATATTAAGTGGATTGTTAAAATTTTATACTAATTCTGTGAATAGCCATAGGTTCTTGATACATTAAAAAAAAAAGAAAAACAGTTTGTTAATTAGTTGGCATGTAATTGAATTTTTCTCCCTATGTTTTAAGTACTCAAGTTACTCAATGTGACTCTTTCTTAAAGCAGTTGATATATGTAGTCAAAAACCCACGTTCTTAAAGTAAAGCTTTAGTCCTAAATACACCCCACTGTCCACCTTGGGACCACCTTCTTGATAAATGAATCTAATAAAGAGGGACTTGGGTAATCTGGCTCAACATACCATTGTGTGAGATTATACAAAAGTTCTCAAGCTGTGCAGTTCAATGTGGTAGCCACTCACCACATTACCATGGATGGTGAGGCCCCCAGATGTGGGTGGAGTGACTGAAGAACTGAACTAGTAGTTTTACTTCATTTTATCTCACTTAAATGTAAACCTTAAAACTGTAGC
Source organism: Aethalodelphis obliquidens (assembly GCF_003676395.1). NCBI lineage: Eukaryota > Metazoa > Chordata > Mammalia > Artiodactyla > Delphinidae > Aethalodelphis > Aethalodelphis obliquidens. The sequence continues at coordinate 20,511,747 of NW_020837967.1, read as the reverse complement.
AGTATAAGATATTTTTTTCCATTAAACGCAGCTTTATTTTTGGGGTAAGACTACATTTTACTTTAACCAATAAAAATCCAGCAGTTGTCACTTGCTGCAAGTGTAAAATAAACACTGGGTCTTGGAGACTTAGTAAAAAAAAAAAGAAAAAAGAAGAAAGAATATTTTTATATCAATTACATGTTGATATAATTTATATCAATTACATGATAATTTTGATATTTAGGGTCAAATTAAATATATTATTAAAATTAATGCCCCATGTTTCTTTTTACTCTTTTTACATGTGATGACTATAAAATTTAAATGACATACATGGCTTGCATTATATTTCTATTGGAGAGCACTGATCTACACCAGAGTTATAGAGTGTTCCAGCTTGGAGCTGTTGATAATACCAACAGAGCTTCAGAGAACATAGGCTGTTTAATAAATCTTATTCGAAATGAATGAAAAATTCTTACTATAAATTGGTGTTAAGTCATTAGGAACTCTAGAAATTAAGACCTACTTTTCTTATTTCTTATCCAGTGGATAATCTAAGCTTCTTGTGAGCTTGTCAAAATGAGCTGCCAAACATAAATATTAGAAATAACAAAGTTTGAGTATTTTTCAACATTTTATTTCGTGACCAAGCTTCTTCCAAACCATCCTAGGGTTTCCACAGGACTATGACAAATTTAAATAAACGCTGGTCCCATAAAAGTGATCAATTAAGTCTTTTCTCTTAAGCTTGCCTGTAGAGTTCAAGTTTCTCGTCTATACAGAGTATTGAGTCTCAGGAAAGCTTGGCTTTACCTGTTTCCACTTGCAGATGAAATGCCCCGTTGCCATTTACAGACCTGAATATGTCACCTGACTCCCTAATCAATGTGTTCTCAGAAAGACCTCTCCTTCCAAGACCTGGGTGACTCTCCCAATGATGTGTTACCTTTGACTCATCCACCCTGTTCTAGCAGCAGCCATCTAAATCCTCAGCCCTAGAAATCCGAGGAAGTGCTCTGGGGCACTACTGTTGTTCTGTATTTCTACTGTCTCTAGTGTAACAACTTCTCGACTAGGCAGTGAAAAACCTGGATAAGCTTAGGGAACCACCAGGGGCGACGGAAGGTCGCTGCACCTGCACCCGGTTTAGATCGAGATCGGGCAGCCTCCGTGCCACACAGAAGTCCTAAAGGCAGCAGGCGAGGACAGCAGAATGCAGGCTAGGGGGCAAAGTCACTGAGTTTGCCTTCCTTTAAATCTCTATGTCCTTTTCCCTTAGTTAATTACAGATGGTGAACGTACATGACATGCATAATCCTTCCATTGAAAGTGCTCAGAGAAAGGGTATGAAATGGTATTTTTCAAATGAACATAATGTTACCAGGAGCAGACTGGCAAAAGTTTTGGTGATGAGAATTTCAGATTTTGGAACGGATAAGGACATCAGTGATCATCTTCTCTGAGACTGTTTTAAGACTGTTGTCAGACTCTTTGGAAGCAAATGCAAACAGAAAGCCAGCAGATTTTGTAATTATACCTTGTAAAGCTGTTTTCTGCTTCTAGACACCCTAATAAGCATACCCTGTTCAATTTAATGGGGTATTAAATGGGGTATTTTATTTGTACTTTTCCATCACTTCTGCCAAAAAAACCTTCAAATATCATTATTAGATCTTTGTGAGTGACCTCTTCTGCTTGTTTCCACAGGTAGACCATGGCGGGGGGTGGGGTTTGTTTTTTTCTTTTAATTTTTATTGGAGCATAGGTGATTTACAACATTAGTTTCTGCTGTACAGCAAAGTGAATCAGTTATACATATACATATATCCACTCTTTTTTTAGATTCTTTTCCCATATAGGCCATTACAAGAGCATTGAGTAGAGTTCCCTGTGCTATACAATAGGTCCTTATTAGTTATCTATTTTATATATAGTAGAATGCATATGTCAACCCCAATCTCCCAATTTATCCCTCCCCCCTTTCCACCCTGGTAACCATAAGATTGTTTTTTTACATCTATGACTCTATTTCTGTTTTGTAAATAAGTTCATTTGTACCATTTTTGAAGGTTCTACATATAAGCAATATCATATGATATTTCTCTTTCTGTGTCTGACTTATTTCACTGAGTTTGACAATCTCCAGGTCCATCCATGTTGCTGCAAATGGCATTATTTCGTCCTTTTTTATGGGTGAGAAATATTTCATTGTATATATGTACCATATCTTCTTTATCTATTCATCTCTCGATGGACATTTAGGTTGCTTCCATGTCCTGGCTATTGTAAATACATAGTGCTGCAGTGAACATTGGGATGCATGTATCTTTCTGAATTATGGTTTTCTCCGAATATATGCCCAGGAGTGGGATTGCTGGATCATACAGTAGCTCTATTTTTAGTTTCTTAAGGAAACTCCATACTGTTCTCCATAGTGGCTGTACCAATTTACATTCCCACCAACACTGTAAAAGGGTTCTCTTTTCTCCACACCTTTTCCAGCATTTATTTTTTGTAGATTTTTTGATGATTGCCATTCTGACCAGTGTGAGGTGATACTTCGTTGTACTTTTGATTTACATTTCTCTAATAATTAGTGATGTTGAGCATCTTTTCACGTGCCTTTTGGCCATCTGTATGCCGACAGACTAGTTTTATAGATAAGACATTGAAGCCTGCAATAGCCAAGTGGCAAAGAAACTCAGCAAAAACTCAGCAGCTATTCTCTCATTCCATTTCTTTTTATTAAACCAACAATTTGAACAGACCATCAGCCCTTATTTCAACTCCTTTAGCTTAGCATTTTTTTTAACTTACAAAATTAGAACCGTTTCCTATGTTAAAATGAAACATTGGGAGGTGATTTCAGATATTAATTAGGTAAATCAGAAGAGGGAACATGGAAAAGTATTGTTGCCTGTGTTCCTGTAAATTATCTATTAGTAAATTTTGGTGATCTCTAACACATGCACAAAATACAGACCAAAACTATGTTGTTTCCTTAGTGGACTTAGAGCTTAGGGGGAAGAAACATTTACAAGAAACCTCAGAATTGTCCATGGCATCAGATTTTCTATCTCCTAGGTCACTGTACCTGGCTTATGAGTGCATGACCACTACGACCCTTTGTAGTTCCAAAATTCTGAAATTCTCATTCTGAAAACTGTATCATAAGGCGAAAGTGATGCGGCAGCTCACATGCTGGGAAAGTTGGTGCAGGGCGCAGGAAGAAGGGGGTTCGCGCTGTTTTGACTTTGTTGGAGTCAAGCCTCAACTGTGACTGTGGCCCCTCCTGCTCCCACCAGCTCTCCTTCAGCTTCTCCCGGTTCAGGAGAAAGAGGGTGTATGTTATCATGCTCAGCTGTTGAGAGAGAAAGAAAGCAACAATAATGGCAGATGGAGGCTGCAGCCGTGTGGCTGACAGGGTCTTGGTGCTCCAGCCGGGTGTCAGGCCTGAGCCTCTAAGGTGGGAGAGCCGAGTTCAGGACACTGGTCCACTAGAGACCTCCTGGCCACACGTAATATCAATTGGCAAGAGCTCTCCCAGAGATCTCAATGTCAACGCTAAGACCCAGCTCCACTCAACAACCAGCAAACTCCAGTGCTGGAAACCCCATTCCAAACAACTAGCAAGACAGGAACACAACCCCACCCATTAGCAGAGAGGCTGCCTAAAATCATACTAAGTTCACAGGGAGCCCAAAACACACCACCAGGCACAGTCCGGCCCACCAGAAAGACAAGATCCAGCCTCATCCACCAGAACACAGGCACCACTCCCCTCCAACAGGAAGCCTACAAAACCCACTGAACCAACCTTACCCACCTGGAGCAGACACCAAAATCAACGGGAACTACGAACCTGCAGCCTGCAAAAAGGAGACCCCAAACACAGTAAGATAAGCAAAATGAGAAGACAGAGAAACACACAGCAGATGAAGGAGCAAGGTAAAAACCCACCAGACCAAACAAATGAACAGGAAATAGGCAGTCTACCTGAAAAAGAATTCAGAGTAATGATAGTAAAGATGATCCAAAATCCTGGAAACAGAATGGAGAAAATACAAGAAACGTTTAACAAGGACCTAGAAGAACTAAAGAGCAAACAAACAATGATGAACAGCACAATAAATGAAATTAAAAATTCTCTAGAAGGATTCAATAGCAGAATAACTGAGGAAGAAGAACAGATAAGTGACCTGGAAGATAAAATAGTGGAAATGACTACCACAGAGCAGAATAAAGGAAAAAGAATGAAAAGAATTGAGGACAATCTCAGAGACCTCTGGGACAACATTAAACACACCAACATTCGAATTATAGGGGTCCCAGAAGAAGAAGAGAAAAAGAAAGGGACTGAGAAAATATTTGAAGAGATTATAGTTCAAAAAACTTCCCTAATAAGGGAAAGGAAATAATCAAGTCCAGGAAACGCAGAGAGTCCCATACAAGATAAATACAAGGAGAAACATGCCAAGACACATATTAATCAAGCTATCAAAAATTAAGGGAAAAGCAACAAATAATATACAAGGGAATCCCCATAAGATTAACAGCTGATCTTTCAGCAAAAACTCTGCAAGCCAGAAGGGAGTGGCAGGACATATTCAAAGTGATGAAAGGGTTAGGGTTAGGGTTAGGGTTACTCTACCAAGATTACTCTACCCAACAAGGATCTCATTCAGATTCAACAGAGAAATTAGAACCTTTACAGACAAGCAAAAGCTAAGAGAATTCAGCACCACCAAAACAGCTTTACAAAAAAATGTTACAGGAACTTCTCTAGGCAGGAAACATAAGAGAAGGAAAAGACTTATAAAAACAAACCCAAAACAATTAAGAAAATGGTAATAGGAACATACATATTGATAATTACCTCAAATGTAAATGGATTAAACACTCAACCAAAAGACACAGAATGGCTGAATGGATACAAAAAAAAAGACCCATATATATGCTGTCTACAAAAAACCCACTTCAGACCTAGGGACACATACAGACTGAAAGTGAGGGGATGGAAAAAGATATTCCATGCAAATGGAAATCAAAAGAAAGTTGGAGAAGCAATTCTCATATCAGACAAAATACTTTAAAGTAACGGCTATCACAAGACACAAAGAAGGACACTACATAATGATCAAGGGATCAATCCAAGAAGAAGATAGGGCAATTGTAAATATTTATGTGCCCAACATAACAGCACCTCAATACAATAAGTCAAATGCTAATAGCCATAAAAGGGGAAATCGACAGTAACACAATCATGGTAGGGGACTTCAACAGCCCACTTTCACCAATGGACAGATCATCCAAAATGAAAGTAAATAAGGAAACACAAGCTTTAAATGATACATTAAACAAGATGGACTTAATTGATATTTATAGGACATTCCATCCAAAAACAACAGAATACACTTTCCTCTCAAGTGCTCATGGAACATTCTCCAGGATGGATCATATCTTGCATAACAAATCAAGCATTGGTAAATTTAAGAAAATTGAAATCGTATCAAGTATCTTTTCTGACCACAACGCTATGAGACTAGATATCAATTACAAGAAAAAAAACAAACACATAGAAGCTAAACAATATGCTACTAAATAACCAAGAGATCACTGAAGAAATCAAAGAGGAAATCAGAAAATACCTAGAAACAAATGACAATGAAAACACGATGACCCAAAACCTATGGGATGCAGCAAAAGCAGTTCTAAGAGAGAAGTTTATAGCAATACAATCCTACCTCAAGAAACATCTCAAATAAACAACCTAACCTTACATCTAATGCATTTAGATAAAAAAGAATTTAAAAAAACCCCAAAATTAGCAGAAGGAAAGAAATCATAAAGATCGGATCAGAAGTAAATTAAAAATCGTATGAGGAAACAATAACAAAGATCAGTAAAACTAATAGCTGTTTCTTTGAGAAGATAAACAAAGCTGATAAACCATTAGCCAGACTCATCAAGAAAAAAAGGCAGAAGACTCAAATCAACAGAATTAGAAATGAAAAAGCAGAAGTAACAACTGATACTGCAGAAATACAAAGGATCATGAGAGATTACTACAAGAAACTCTATGCCAATAAAATGGACAACCTGGAAGAAATGGACAATTTGTTAGAAAAGCACAACCTTCCAAAACTGAACCAGGGAGAAATAGAAAATGTAAAGAGACGAATCACAAGCACTGAAACTGTGATTAAAAATCTTCCAACTGGGCTTCCCTGGTGGTGCAGTGGTTAAGAGTCCACCTGCCGATGCAGGGGACACGGGTTCATGCCCCGGTCTGGGAAGATCCCACATGCCACGGAGCGGCTAGGCCCGTGAGCCATGGCCGCTGAGCCTGCACGTCTGGAGCCTATACTCCACAATGGGAGAGGCCACAACAGTGAGAGGCCCGTGTACCGCAAAAAAAAAAAAAATCTTCCAACTAACAAAAGCCCAGGGCTAGGTGGGTTCACAGGCGAATTCCAGCAAACATTTAGAGAAGAGCTAACACCTATCCTTCTCCAACTCTTCCAAAATATAGCAGAGGGAGGAACACTCCCAAAGTCATTCTACGAGGCCACCATCACCCTGATACCAAAACCAAAGATGTCAAAAAAAAAGAAAGCTACAGGCCAATATCACTGATGAACATACATGCAAAAATCCTCCACAAAATACTAGCAAACAGAATCCAACAGGAGACTAAAAAGATCATACACCATGATCAAGTGGGGTTTATCCCAGGAATGCAAGGATTCTTTAGTATATGCAAATCAATCAATGTGATACGCCATATTAACAAATTGAAGGATAAAAACCATATGATCATCTCAATAGATGCAGAAAAAGCTCTAGACAAAATTCAGCACCCATTTATGATTAAAAAAAAACTCCAGAAAGTAGGCATAGAGGGAACCGACCTCAACATAATAAAGGCCATATATGACCAACCCACAGCCAACATCATTCTCAATGGTGAAAAAGTGAAACCATTTCCACTAAGATCAGGAACAAGACAAGGTTGCGTACTCACCATCATTATTCAACACAGGTTTAGAAGTTTTAGCCACAGCCATCAGAGAAGAAAAAGAAATAAAAGGAATACAAATTGGAAAAGAAGAAGTAAAACTGTCACTGTTTGCAGATGACATGATACCATACATAGAGAATCCTAAAGATGCTACCAGAAAACTACCAGAGCTAGTCAATGAATTTGGTAAAGTAACAGGACACAAAATTAATGCACAGAAATCTCTGGCATTCCTATATACTAAGGATGAAAAATCTGAAAGTGAAATCAAGAAAACACTCCCATTTACCACTGCAACAAAAAGAATAAAATACCTAGGAATAAACCTACCTAAGGAGACAAAAGACCTGTATGCAGAAAATTGTAAGACACTGATGAAAGAAATTAAAGATGATACAAAAAGATGGAGAGATATACCACGTTCTTGGATTGGAAGAATCAACATTGTGAAAATGACTACACTACCCAAAGCAATCTACAGATTCAATACAATCCCTGTCAAACTACCAATGGCATTTTTCACAGAACTAGAACAAAAAATTTCACAATTTGTGTGGAAACACAAAAGACTCTGAATAGCCAAAGCAATACTGAAAAAGAAAAACGGAGCTGGAGGAATCAGACTCCCTGACCTCAGATTATACTACAAAGCTACAGTAACCAAGACAGTATGGGACTGGCACAAAAACAAATATAGATCAATGGAACAGGATAGAAAGCCCAGAGATAAACCCATGCACATATGGTCACCTTATCATTGATAAAAGAGGCAAGAATATACAATGGAGAAAAGACAGCATCTTCAATACGTAGTGCTGGGAAAACGGGACAGCTACATGTAACAGAATGAAATTAGAACACTCCCTAACACCATACACAAAAATAAACTCAAAATGGATTAAAGACCTAAATGTAAGGCCAGACACTATCAAACTGTTAGAGGAAAACATAGGCAGAACACTCTATGATGTAAATCACAGTAAGATCCTTTTTGACCCACCTCCTACAGAAAAGGAAATGAAAACAAAAATAAACAAATGGGACTTAATGAAACTTAAAAGCTTTTGCACAACAAAGGAAACCATAAACAAGACGAAAAGACAACCCTCAGAATGGGAGAAAATATTTGCAGATGAAGCAACTGACAAAGGATTAATCTCCAAAATATACAAGCAGCTCATGCAGCTCAATATCAAAAAAAACAAACAACCCAATCCAAAAATGGGCAGAAGACCTAAATAGACATTTCTCCAAAGAAGATATACAGACTGCCAACAAACACATGAAATGATGCTCAACATCACTAATCATTAGAGAAATGCAAATCAAAACTACAATGAGGTATCACCTCACACCAGTCAGAATGGCCATCATCAAAAAATCTACAAAGAATAAATCCTGGAGAGGGTGTGGAGAAAAGGGAACCCTCTTGCACTGTTGGTGGGAATTTAAATTGCTACAGCCACTATGGAGGTTCCTTAAAAAACTAAATAGAACTACCATATGACCCAGAAATCCCACTACTGGGCATATACCCTGAGAAAACCATAATTCAAAAAGAGTCATGTACCACAATGTTCATTGCAGCTCTATTTACGATAGCCAGGACATGGAAGCAACCTAAGTGTCCATCGACAGATGAATGGATAAAGAAGATGTGGTACACATATACAATGGAATATTACTCAGCCATAAAAAGAAATGAAATTGAGTTGTTTGTAGTGAGGTGGATGGACCTACAATCTGTCATACAGAGTGAAGTAAGTCAGAAAGAGAAAAACTATGCTAGCACATATATATGGAACCTAAAAAAAAGTAAAAAATGGTTCTGAAGAACCTAGGGGCAGGACAGGAATAAAGATGCAGACACAGAGAATGGACTTGAGGACACAGGGAGGGGAAAGGGTAAGCTGGGACAAAGTGAGACAGTGGCATGGACACATATACACTACCAAATGTAAAACAGATATCTAGTACAATGCAGCTGCACAGCACAGGGAGATCAGCTCAGTGCTTTGTGACCCCCCCTAGAGGGGTGGGATAGGAAGGGTGGGAGGGAGACACAAGAGGGAGGGGATATGGGGATATATGTATACATAGAGCTGATTCACTTTGCCATACAGCAGAAACTAACACACCATTGTAAAGCAATTATACTCCAATAAAGATGTTAAAAAAAAAAACAAAAACTGTATCGGTGTGCCTCCAGTAATATTAGGGTTATTTTAAGTTATCATTTCATGCTCTTTCTCTGAGCACCTTAAGATGCAGGATTGAGCACTGATTTCATACATTATCAGATGTAATTCACCAAGGAAAAGGGATATAAAGAGAAACTGTCTGGTCCCCAACTGGCTTGTGGAACCATAACCATGCAGAGGATCACTTCAGAGTAAATTACTGGAATGGAGATGTTTGAGTCCTTGCAATGCATTTCTTCAAAATTGGTACCATGTGTCCCGTCCTCAAACTGTGTCAAGTAGGGTGAATGTGATCCCTCTGTGGTCATGGAACGTTGCTATCATGGAACCCTCTTATCGATGCTCTGGATGAATAGGGGCAACACTGGCCAGGGAAGCTAACAGGTAAAGGAGGAAGGTACAAAGGTGAGTAGGTTACACTAGGCTTTCTCTCACTGAGAGCATCTGTCAAGTCCCCAGCATTCCTCACCACGTGGAATCTCTAGCAGTTTCACCACCATCAGTGTCGTTGTTCAGCCTGGATGTAAATGATACTTGGGGCTGGAGAATCAAGTGAATAAGTCATCAGTACGTGTGTGGCACAAGGGACGTGGACCAGGATGAAGGAGCAATAAAAACCTTGACAGGCTAAGAAGAGCACAGGCAGAATGCTCAAATCTAGTTAAGAAGGTGGAAGGAAAGATGTGAGCAGAGGGACTTCCCTGGTGGTCCCGTGGGTAAGACTCCACGATGCCAGTGCAGGGGGCCTGGGTTTGATCCCTGGGCGGGGAACTAGATCCCGCATGCCGCAATTAAGACCAGGCACAGCCAAAATAAATAAATAAATAATAAAAACAAATCAATAAATATTAAAAAAAAAAAAAGACGTGAGCAGAGGCAGGACCCAGCACTAGGGCACAGGCTCTGAAAACACCCATGTTTCCAGCCAGGGGAAGCACCAGAACCACTACCCCACCCTGAGTTCACCCTCACCTCCTGGTGGGGTAGGGAAGTGTGGCCTAGAGTTTCTGCATGTGGGTCAGGACGAGACTCAGGATCCTTCCAACCAACACAGTTAAAACCAGGAGCACATGAACCAGTTCAACTGAGGCTATGCTCACTTCTCTCTAAAACCAGATAGGCCTGCTTTGGTGAGTAACATTTTAGATCCAAGAATATTTTTCTTTCTCTTTTCTTTGACAGCAGGTGTGTGTGGCAGGGCTGGGTCTCTCCTTGGTTTTTTTGGGAGTCTCCAGAGGCAGAGGTCCCCAGCACATGGGCTATAGTAGAGCTGCTTCTTCCCACGTGGGGAGGCAGGGGTGGGTCGCACACATGGAGTGTGCAGTCCTGCTGGGAAGGTCTCATTTTTTGTCGAAGTTCCCTTGCAACAGTGGGGAATTCAGTGAGGCCCAACAGCAACTGAAAATTGGATTTAAGACCGAAGGCAGCTCCAATACATTGGGACAATTAGCATTCATGTCACTGACTACAGTTACTTTCATAAAATGTGAGTTACTTTCATAAAATGCATCATGGCCTTACATGACTGTGATTACTAGAGCAATGATGGGCTCTTTCTTGACAGAGCACAGAGCCTAGGGCTAAAGAGGCAGTGACACTAATTAGATCTGTGGATCACTTAGTCCCCTGGGACTCAATTTTCTCATCTGTAAAATGAGGAATTAGGTGATGTCTATCCTTCTTGCACTCCAGCAGTCCATGGTTGTTTGCAAGCTCACCTCTCAGTGAGGTGAGCCCAGTTCTGTGGAGAAACGTGTGGGCAGACTTGGCTTTTTGTAGGGTTTACTTTTAGCCATTTTTTGCCGTAAAAGGTCCAACCCAATTTAAGGTAACTCCTTTCCACCTTGTTGGTTCCTGGTCCACCTCAATTCTATTCTAGGGTTTCTGGGTTGGTATAAGCCAAACACCCACCAAGTGTCTGTAACTGGACTTGCACCTAACCTGGGAGGCCTGAGAATGTGCCAGTTTTTAAGATGCCATGTTCAAGTGCTGTAAACCATCAAATCTCCCCTGGGGTGATTTCAATTATTGCATGGATCCTTTCAGAAGTACTCCCCCCAGTATTATATTGGTAATTACTGCTCTATTTCACCCAGTAGTTTTCACGTTAGAGCTCATTTCTTTTATGTTCCGTTCCAGATTAAAACATCGGTTATTTGGGCAACCCCAAATGTTTCCTTCTCGATCCCGTTATGGGTAATAATACTAGCAATACTTCTTGGATTACTGGTTCTGGCCATTTTAACCTTGGCTTTATGGAAGGTAAGTTTATTTGCTTTCTTTTCCTTTTTCAGTAGAGAGGCCACGGAGAGGATTTAAAAGGATATACCTAGGATTTTAAAAGACAAGGCTAGAGGCATGATTTGGGAATTTCCAACATAGGGACATGAAGGGAAAATGGTCTTGTTTGCTTTGGCAAACTTAGTATGCTTGTGGAAGTGACATTTAAGAAGATTGAGGGTGTTTATTGCTGCTTTTATCTTGTAATTTCTTGTAAATAAATGTAAAGAGAGTTGGACTTTATTAACTAAGACCTGTGATCTTCTTTCCAATATGCTTGGAGTGATCATGTTATGATGAAGACTTCTTTGTCTTATTTAATTAATCGAGATCTTAAGCTTTTTGTTGACACAATCCTATCAGCAATACTTTGAGAGTTTTCTTTATAAGCACTACACGGATGCAATTAATATAGTAATTAATTATTACATGGGCTTTCAATGACACCACATAGATCATGCACGTTCTAATATTCTCAGACTTGCTTTTTTCATCTTGCCAACTAGTCCATCCCATTAAGAAGCCTTAACTTACTCTTTCATGTGTTTTGCTGACGTTTCTACTAAAAGTCTACAATGTGAGTTAATTTCTGGTCCCCAAACCACAGTACTGCCAAGTTTCACAGAGCTTTCCATTCCAAAATAGAAACAATGTCACAGTGACATGACTGTGAAAGTAATTAATCCAGTCACATCTTAGTTAATCGCTATTGTTGGCATTCTCCAAAATCATAGTGTATTTTTATTTTGAAACATGAGGCACGCTTAATAAACTGAGAAAACCTTGCCTTTTGAGTTAAATAATGGCTTTCCTGATCATTATCAGCTGTTTTGTGCCATCCTGAGCCCACAAGGGTCTATTGCACAGTCTACCTTTACAAATAGACTTTCATGTTAGTCTGTTATTTATAGAAACTTTATGTCCATAAATGATGCAACGATACATAGCAATTGATAGAATATTGCACTAGTCCTACAAAGGAAAGATGACTCAATGGTTATAAGTCAAACCCAACAAATTGGGCTTCCAACCTAAGAAACAAGAATTAAGGTTCTAGGTTCCTAGGAAAAGTTATATTCTCCTAGACCAAGTACTCCTTTGAAATTCAGGAGAATGAAAATTCTATAATCACCTCTTCCCCGAGTTGCTGATTGATTTTCGGAGTCACGAAGATGTTCTGGGATTGAAATAAAGGACCCATATACTGTATGGGTCGTCCATATACTGTATACAGTATACAGTATATTCCTCCATATACTGTATGTTCCACCAAGTGCAGAGAGATAGACAAGCGTCTCCTCACTTCTTCCTTCAGTCCATCCCAAGGTAGCCCACAGTCCACTTCAGGATTCTGCCAGCCCTGGCTGGCAGTTCACATTGCTGCTGGCTCCAGAAAACATGTCAAAAGCAGAGAGGGACTCCTTGGGCCAGGTTGCTGTAACCCCAGAAAAATATACGAGGTCCATAAGCGGTTTATATAAAATGAACATTCTCCCACCACCATGGACATGGCAGGAAGGACACAGATGCTCTGCGTAGGCAATGAATTCTTCTCTGCAGGTAAAGAACACACTGCTATCACCTCGTAATTTGGAGAATTGAGCAGATTATATTCTCAGAGCACCAAGTTCCTTAGACAACAAATAAAGGGAAAACTCTTAGAATGAGGACTTTCACAAATTCTCAGGATGACCTGACTTGCTAGCCTGTTTCTCTCTTTGTAGTGCGGATTCTTTGACCGAGCAAGACCCCCCCAGGATGATATGAATGACAGGGAACAGCTGACCAATGAGAAAACCCCTGAGGCGTGAAAAGGAAAACCAAAGACCAAACGAACTCCGACACTGGTCCAGTTCAAAGAAAAGAAGGATCAGGAAGGTTCAACCAAGGTTTTCCTCTACCTGCCAGTGTCCTAAGAATTGGAAAGGCCATGGTATCACCTTGTCTACACTGTGCTTTCGAAAAGCTGCCTCGGATCCCAGTGACCCTTTTCCGGAAGGAAGCATCCTTGACGCTGCAGAAACAATGGACAATCGCGGAAGATGTCTTTGGCTTGAGTCCTTCCGTATTTGGCAGACACTTTGAAATGGGTATGGGAACATGAGGTTGCTTTCCAGATAAATCCAACTGAAGTCTCAAAGATGCAATGTCTGAATTAGGATAGACTTTAGAAGGTGAACTAGGACCAAACCTTCCGACACTACTGTATCCAACGGAATATTTGACACCTCCCTCTGGAAAAGAAACATTTCTAATGACGTTACTGCTCAGGGAGACCAACCTATGCTGTTGGGACTGTGAAAGTACTTTGGAAACGGCAAAGATCATCTTTGTAAGTGAGGATAACGATTTATTTATTTATTTTCCATGGCTCTAGGCTGATACGCTAGAGGATTTGGAAATTAAGATTTGGTTCGCTGGTTTTCAAAATCACTCACTAGATTTCCTTCCGAGATATCCAGTTTGTGTATAATATATCATTTAGCAGAACTTAGTCAGGATTTAGACAGCGTTAAAGAAAAGCAAACTGGTATTCGAAGACCGTTTCACTCAACACCTTGCTGCCTTCTACCTGAAATTACTTTTATTCACACTTCCAGGGCCTCACATCTGCTTAATTTAGCTTTGCAAAAAGTTGCATTTGTATTTCCTTTTACAAAAAAAAAAATAGTAATAATCTTTCCATTGACTTAATTAGCAATATACAAATTTCCAGGGACTCTTGACCCTAGGTGGTGCTTAAAAGTAATGGTAAAATTTCTAGAATCCATTAATAAAAAAGCAATTTAATAATTTGGGTAAATATATTATTTTTAATATCTACAAGAGGCAATGCCAACATTTAGCTTGGTATTAAACATCTATTTTTTTCTACTACACCTCAAACTTATATTCACAGAAAAGACATGTTAAACATAAATAGGAGGAAACGTAAAGTTAGGCAGATGTGAGATGAACCTAGAAAACATGTTCCTAGGGATTTTATTTAGAATTGCCTATTCCCACTTTACTATTCATTTTTACTGCTAATCTTTATAGTACATGACTTTGGAAAATAATTTTTACTTAAGCTATTTTCCCACTGTCTTCAATTTAACCATCACAGAAACTTCATGTTTAAAACTCTTGTAAATAATCCATAATCATGTGTAACAGTATCATTTTTCAAGTAAAATTGACCAGCCAAATTTATATAGTCTGCCCAAGTTTGTATCCTTTTTATGATAATGAAAAACTATTATGAAGAGATGCTGAACAAATTTTATATTTATGTGCAATATTTTATAGACCTATGTATCAAAAGCATGTTTACACTGGCATTAGTTATTTTTAAAATTAATATCCTGAATATTAAGTATGATAGAACCAGCAGACCCAAATCCTTAAGTTTATGAAGCAGTTGGAAAATTTATATCCCTATTTCAATAATCACACTTGATTTGAAAGATGAGCCAGACTCACAGACACTAAATTTTCGGTCATGACTTAACCTGGAGAGGAGCCATTTGGTTACAGCTGCACAACTTCTTTGGAAACCAAACGAAAGGCACATGGACGAACACACTGAACAGTTTGTATTCTGTCCGCTTGTGAGTTAAATTCTGTCACAGTAGTGGTTTCAAGCTGTCAGGAACCCAAGTCTGGCTCCCAGTGTGTGTGGCTCACTGGGTGAGAACTGCACATGTTTCAAAGAGTTGGAGGGTCCCACACCAGCCTCAGGGGGTCTTAGGTGTTAGTTGTCTGGGTGGAATTGGTCGTACAGGGAGGTGGTCGTTTCTGTAAGATGATTGGAGGGATGTCTCTCCAATCATATCACAGAGATGGGTCTCTCTTCCCCCAAATAAAGCCCTAAATCTTCTCGTCATGCCTGACTTCTGGCCAAGAGAGAATAAAAGATCCCTGAGAAAACACACCTATTGCCTTTTAAGCTAACCTGTGCGAAGGAACTCTTAGGTCTGGGACCCTATGAGCCAGGGCGTACAGACACCTGGAGGAGACTCGAGGTGCCAGGGGCAAGGCTGGATCCAGAACAGAGCAGGTATGAGGACTTCAGAGGCAAGCTCCAGGCTCACATCTCAGCCAAGAGTGGTCCCCGTCTAGAAGGACAGGCGCTGCCACCTGCAGGCAGTTCACAGACGGCCATCAACGTACACTGAGGTCAGGTGCGTTCTTGAGCATCCCCTCGCATGGAGAATATCATACCAGTGCACTGAGTGAATCTGCTTCTCATCATGTAAAGCCAATCACTTTCATCATTCATAATGTGCTGTGCTTCTCTTAGAATCTATCTATATTTTAGATATGCCTTTTGAAATACTTGCAGCTAGCTTTCAAGAATGGGAAAAAAAAATGGGCAAATCAAGTTTTATAAACTTGAAGATTTTTATACACTAAGTAAACAACATGGACCGGTCGCCACTGAAGCCCCACTCTTTGAACTCAACTCTTGCTTTATTTAAATACACGTGTAGATATCTGTGAAGATTTTCATGTACTTATTTACCTTGTCACTAATAAAATTAAAAATTAAAGACATGATGACATATTTGTGGTTTGTTTCACAAGCAACATAAAGCTTTCCCACAATGGCAGACATCAAAGGTTTCTGTCTTTATGCCTTCATTCATTCATTCATTCATTCATTCATTTTTGGCTGCGTTGGGTCTTTGTTGCTGTGTGGGCTTTCTCTAGTTGAGGCGAGCAGGAGCTGCTCCCCGTTGCGGTGCACAGGCTTCTCATGGCGGTGGCCTCTTCTGTGGCAGAGTATGGGCTCCAGGGCCACAGGCTTCAGTAGTTGTGGCACATGGGCTCAGTAGTTGTGGCACAGAGGCTCAGAAGTTGTGACTCGTGGGCTCTAGGGTGCAGGCTCAGTAGTTGTGGTGCACGGGCTCAGTAGTTGCTCCGCGGCATGTGAGATCTTCCCGGACCAGAGCTCAAATCCATGTCCCCTGCATTGGGAGGTGGACTCCTAACAAATGTGCCACCAGGGAAGTCCCACGCCTTGATTCTTTACTACAAAAACATTTAACATTGGAAGAGATTTGAAAGAGCGAGAACACGACACTTCTTTGGGATGATGAACATGTTCTAAACTTAGATTGTGGTGATGTTTGCATGAATAAACTAAGAAGGACTGGATTGTATGCTTTAAATCGGTGAATTTTATGGTATGTGAATTAAATCGCAATACATATGTTTAAAAAGGTGTGAGTCATTTCTAATACCTACACTTTCATACAACTGATTTCTTTTCTCTACACTGCTGTCAAATTTTGTCCATATAAAAATCTTTGCTTTTTTATGAAGCCTTCTTCGAGTCTTCGGCCAACTTAAAGGCTCCTCCTGTTCTCCAATAGCATTTTGTGAATGACTACACTTTTCCATTTGTTCTCATGACTGTTCTCCAGCTGGGCCGACCCTCTGCGTGAGCAGGAGTATCTTTCACCTTTGTGTTTCCTACACCTAGCACCAACATCTGTTATATAGTCAGTGCTCAAAAACCGTTCTAAAGTGAATGAATGAATATACA
Organism: Aethalodelphis obliquidens; assembly: GCF_003676395.1. Lineage (NCBI taxonomy): Eukaryota > Metazoa > Chordata > Mammalia > Artiodactyla > Delphinidae > Aethalodelphis > Aethalodelphis obliquidens. The sequence continues at coordinate 20,494,730 of NW_020837967.1, read as the reverse complement.
TATGTGCACAGCAATAATCATGGGAAATATGTACTCCTGTAACCTGCTCCCATTACAAAGCTTGGAGATACACACATTTTTTATCCTATTTATAGTGTTCACACAGTGTTGTTATAATAGTTACCCAATGTTTGATCCAATTAGCAGATCATCATTTGTTTAACCAACCCTCCTATTGGAAATATTTGTTTACAGATTCATATATTAAGAATAGCATGAAATTGAATACTTTCATACATGAGGCTTCTTTTTGGTTATTTCAATGAGTGAACTTCAAAAGAGTGAGGTGGTTTGGTTAAAGTATATGAAGAATTTTGTAGTTCTTGATAGTATATGTTAAGAGGACTAGATCAATTTGCATTAACCTAAAATACCATTTCCTTCATAATTCTGTCAGCATTTTAAAATATTTTGGTAATTGTTTTCAAATATTACTTTCTTTCAATTTGTATTTCACTGGAATTTGGTACATTTAATGTACACATTTGAGTTCTAATATTTATCAACCATTTAATACAGAGCAATTTATTGCTCATAAAGGTATTTAAATAGTTGCCACTTCTCTGGTGTTCATGAATTACAGTGAAAAGAACCCAGTGCCTGGATGCTTTTCTTATAGCCGAAAGCAAGCAGGAGGATGAATCCTTCACTTCATACTGTATATTCACTCACACTTTAAAGCCTAGACATATCTAAAAACTCAGGGTGGTCCAGAGGTGCCTATGTATCCCAGATGAAAAAACGTAAAAGGAAATAAGATTCAGGAATATTGGTGCTGAAAATCAATGCGCCACCCCAGTACAAACCAGCTGAGCGGGGCAAGACATCCCCGTGGCACACCCAGAGTAATCCATGATGGGCTAGCCCCACCGGTCAGAGCCTGCGCGCGCTCATAGTGGGGGACGTGAAAGAAGTCTTGTTGTGTCTTGAGAGTAGCAAAGTGCTTTCTAGTTGTATGTATGCAGCAAGAGCTCAGCCTTCTCCCCAAATTCTGTTGATACCTTTGTCACTTCCAGCCATTTTACATGCAGACACTGAACAGCATCAAAACTTTCTAAAGGTTGAGTTGAGATCTGGGTGCCTAGAGTGGGCAAAATAAGATAAGGATCCCTCCTTGGAGAATTCTGAGAAAAGGCAGAATTCCCTCCAGAGCTGCACACTTCCTATGTGAAAGGTGACCATCTCACAGGTTACCTTTATAAGACACAGCACCCTGGTGACCTCAGGAAGAACCAAAACATGAACACCTTTGGTTGCTATCCATGAATGCCAACACAGTACCTCCCTAGGGCCTAATGTTCTTTTCCGCACATACAGCAGATTTTCTCCTTCAGAATTGTGATCACATTAAAAGTTGACTTCTGGCCTTCTAAGCTTGCATCCTTCCATGCTGTCCTCTCCCTTCTCGCCACCCACCACCTGATCTGGAGGAGCCGGCTCAGTCTGTTGCGGCCAAACAACATGTGGAAACGGTACGTGGGACCAGGCATCCCGAGCACCGGGCCTGGGCCTCCTCTTGCCTCACCTGGGCCCACCCACTGGGCGCGGGGCAGAAGAGGAGCTCTCCCTTCATTTTTGAGCCGTGTGGCTGACAGGGTCTTGGTGCTCTAGCCAGGTGTCAGGCCTGAGCCTCTGAGGTGGGAGAGCCGAGTTCAGGACACTGGTCCACCAGAGACCGCCCAGCCCCATGTAATATCAATTGGCGAGAGCTCTCCCAGAGACCTCCATCTCAACACTAAGACCCAGTTCCACCCAACAGCCAGTAAGCTCGAGGGCTGGAGGCCCCATGCCAAACAACTAGCAAGACAGAAACACAACCACAACCATTAGCAGAGAGTCTGCCTAAAATCATACTGACTTCACAGACACCCCAAAACACACCACTGGACATGGTCCTGCCCACCAGAAAGACAAGATCCAGCCCCACCCACCAGAACACAGGCACTAGTCCCCTCCACCAGGAACCTACACAAGCCATGGAACCAACCTCACTCACTGGGGGCAGACACCAAAAACGACGGGAACTACAAACCCGAAGGCTGCGAAAAGGAGACCCCAAACGCAGTAAGTTAAGCAAAATGAGAAGACAGAAAAACACACAGCAGATGAAGGAGCAAGATTAAAACCCACCAGACCTAACAAATGAAGAGGATATAGGCAGTCTACCTGAAAAAGAATTCAGAATAATCATAGCAAAGATGATCCAAAATCTTGGAAATAGAATGGAGAAAATGCAAGAAACGTTTAACAAGGACCTAGAAGAACTAAAGAGCAAACAAACAATGATGAACAGCACAATAAATGAAATTAAAAATTCTCCAGAAGGAATCAATAGCGGAATCAATAGCAGAATACCTGAGGCAAAAAAATGGATAAGTAAGCTGGAAGATAAAGTAGTGGAAATAACTACCACAGAGCAGAATAAAGAAAAAAAAAATGAAAAGAACTGAGGACAGTCTCAGAGGCCTCTGGGACAACCCTAAATGCACTAACATTTGAATTATAGGGGTCCCAGAAGAAGAAGAGAAAAAGAAAGGGACTGAGAAAATATTTGAAGAGATTATACTTGAAAACTTCCCTAACATGGGATAGGAAATAGTCAATTAAGTCCAGGAAGCACAGAGAGTCCCATACAGGATAAATCCAAGGAGAAAAACGCCAAGATACATATTAAACGAACTATCAAAAATTAAATACAAAGAAAAAATATTGAAAGCAGCAAGGGAAAAGCAACAAATAACATACAAGGGAATCCCCATAAGGTTAACAGCTGATCTTTCAGCAGAAACTCTGCAAGCCAGAAGGGAGTGGCAGGGCATATTTAAAGCGATGAAAGGGAAAGACCTACAACCAAGATTACTCTACCCAGCAAGGATCTCATTCAGATTCAATGGAGAAATTAAAACCTTTACAGACAAGCCAAAGTTAAGAGAATTCAGCACCACCAAAACAGCTTTACAACAAATGCTAAAGGAACTTCTCTAGGCAGGAAACACAAGAGGAGGAAAAGACCTACAAAAACAAACCCAAAACAATTAAGAAAATGGTAATAGGAACATACATATTGATAATTACCTTAAATGTAAGTGGATTAAATGCTCCAATCAAAAAACATAGACTGGCTGAATGGATACAAAAACAAGACCTGTATATCTGCTGTCTACAAGAGACCCACTTCAGACCTAGGGACACATACAGACTGAAAGTGAGGGGATGGAAAAAGATATTCCATGCAAATGGAAACCAAAAGAAAGCTGGAATAACAATTCTCATATCAGACAAAATAGACTTTAAAATAAAGGCTCACAAGAGACAAAGAAGGACACTACATAATGCTCAAGGGATCATTCCAAGAAGAAGATATAGCAATTAGCAATATAGCAACCCAACATAAGAGCACCTCAATACAATAAGGCAAAAGCTAACAGCCATAAAAGGGGAAATCGACAGTAACACAATCATAGTAGGGGACTTTTAACACCCCACTTTCACCAATGGACAGATCAACCAAAATGAAAATAAATAAAGAAACACAGCTTGAACTGATACATTAAACCAGATGGATTTAATTGATATTTATAGGACATTCCATCCAAAAACAACAGAATACACTTTCTTCTCAAGTGCTGATGGAACATTCTCCAGGAAAGATCATATTTGGGTCAGAAATCAAGCCTCGGTAAATTTAAGAATACTGAAATTATATCAAGTACCTTTTTCGATCACAATGCCAAGAGACTAGCTATCAATTATGGAAAAAAACTGTAAAAGATACAAACACATGGAGGCTAAACAATACGCTACTAAATAACCAAGAGATCACTGAAGAAATCAAAAAAAACCTAGAAACAAATGACAATGAAAACACGGTGACACAAAACCTATGGGATGCAGCAAAAGCAGTTCTAAGAGGAAAGTTTTCAGAAATACAATCCTACCTCAAGAAACAAGAAACATCTCAAATAAACAACCTAACCTTACACCTAAAGCAATTAGAGAAAGAAGAACGAAAAACCCCAAAATTAGCAGAAGGAAAGAAATCATAAAGATCGTATCAGAAGTAAACGAAAAATAAATGAAGGAAACAATAGCAAAGACCAATACAACAAATAGCTGTTTCTTTGAGAAGATAAACAAAACTGATAAACCATTAGCCAGACTCATCAAGAAAAGAAGGGAGAAGACTCAAACAACAGAATTAAAAATGAAAAAGGAGAAGGAGCAACTGACACTGCAGAAATGCAAACGATCATGAGAGATTACTACAGGCAACTCTATGCCAATAAAATGGACAACCTGGAAGAAATGGACAGTTTCTTAGAAAAGCACAACCTTCAGAGACTGAACCAGGAAGAAACAGAAAATATAAACAGACCAATCACAAGCACGGAAATTGAGACTATGATTAAAAATCTTCCAACAAACAAAACCCCAGGACCAGATGGCTTCATAGGCGAATTCTATCAAACATTTAGAGAAGCGTTAACACCTATCCTTCTCAAACTCTTTCAAAATATAGCAGAGGGAGAAACACTCCCAAATTCATTCTACGAGGCCACCATCACCCTGATACTAAAACCAGACAAAGATGTCACAAAGAAAGAAAACTACAGGCCAATATCACTGATGAACAGAGATGCAAAAATCCTCCACAAAATACTAGCAAACAGAATCCAACAGCACATTAATCCAAAAAATCGTACACCACAATCCAGTGGGGCTTATCCCAGGAATGCAAGGATTCTTCAATATACAGAAATCAATCAATGTGATACACCATATTAACAAACTGAAGGATAAAAACCATATGATCATCTCAATAGATGCACAAAAACTTTCAACAAAATTCAACACCCATTTATGCTAAAAAAAAAAACTCTCCAGAAAGTAGGCATAGAGGGAACCGACCTCAACATAGTAAAGGCATAGATGACAAACCCACAGCCAACATCGTTCTCAATGGTGAAAAAGTGCAACCATTTCCTCTAAGATCAAGAACAAGACAAGGTTGCCAACCCTCACCACTATTATTCAACATAACTTTGGAAGTTTTAGCCATGGCAGTAAGAGAAGAAAAAGAAATAAAAGGAATCCTAATCAGAAAAGAAGTAAGACTGTCACTGTTTGCAGATGACATGATATTATACATAGAGAATCCTAAAGAGTCTACCAGAAAACAACTAGAGCTAATCAATGAATTTGGTAAAGTAGCAGGATACAAAATTAATGCACAGAAAGCTCTTGCATTCCTATACACTAATGATGAAAAATCTGAAAGAGAAATTAAGGAAATGCTCCCATTTACCAATGCAACAAAAAGAATAAAATACCTAGGAATAAACCTACTTAAGGAGACAAAAGACCTGTATGCAGAAAACTATAAGACACTGATGAAAGTAATTAAAGACGATACAAATAGATGGAGAGATATACCATGTTCTTGGATTGGAAGAATCAACATTGTGAAAATGACTCTACTACCCAAAGCAATCTACAGATTCAATGCAATCCCTATCAAACTACCAATGGCATTTTTCACAGAACTAGAACAAAAAATTTCACAATTTGTATGGAAACACAAAAGACCCCGAATAGCCAAAGCAATCTTGAGAAAGAAAAACGGAGCTGGAGGAATCAGGCTCCCTGACTTCAGACTATACTACAAAGCTACAGTCATCAAGACAGTATGGTACTGGCACAAAAACAGAAATATAGATCAACGGAACAGGATAGAAAGCCCAGAGATAAACCCATGCACATATGGTCACCTTATCATTGATAAAGGAGGCATGAATATACAATGGAGAAAAGATAGCCTCTTCATTAAGTGGTGCTGGGAAAACTGGACAGCTACATGTAACAGAATGAAATTAGAACACTCCCTAACACCATACACAAAAATAAACTCAAAATGGATTAAAGACCTAAATGTAAGGCCAGACACTATCAAACTGTTAGAGGAAAACACAGGCAGACATGCTATGACATAAATCACAGCAAGATCCTTTTTGACCCACCTCCTAGAGAAATGGAGATAAAAACAAAAATAAATAAATGGGACCTAATGAAACATCAAAGCTTTTGCACAACAAAGGAAACCATAAACAAAACAAAAAGAAAACCCTCAGAATGGGAGAAAATATTTGCAAATGAAGCAACTGACAAAAGATTAATGTCCAAAATATAGCAGCTCATGCAGCTCAGTATCAAAAATCAAACAACCCAATCCAAAAATGGGCAGAAGACCTAAATAGACATTTCTCCAAAGAAGATATACAGATTGCCAACAAACACATGAAAGGATACTCAACATTACTAATCATTAGAGAAATGCAAATCAAAACTACAATGAGGTATCACCTCACACCAGTCAGAATGGCCATCATCAAAAAATCTGCAAACAATAAATGCTGGAGAGGGTGTGGAGCAAAGAGAACCCTCTTGCACTGTTGGTGGGAATGTAAATTGATACAACCACTATGGAGAACAATATGGAGATTCCTTAAAAAGCTAAAAATAGAACTACCATATGACCCAGCAATCCCACTACTGGGCTTATACACTGAGAAAAACATAATTCAAAAAGAGACATGTACCACAATGTTCACTGCAGCTCTATTGACAACAGCCAGGACTAGGAAGCAACCTAGGTGTCCATCGACAGACGAATGGATAAAGAAGATGTGGCACATATATACAATGGAATCTCACTCAGCCATAAAAAGAAATTGAGTTATTTGTAGTGAGGTGGATGTACCTAGAGTGTGTCATACAGAGCGAAGTAAGTCAGAAAGAGAAAAACAAATACCATGTTAACACGTATATATGGAATCTTAAAAAAAAAAAATGGTTCTGAAGAACCTAGGGGCAGAACAGGAATAAAGACGCAGATGTAGGGAATGGACTTGAGGATAAGGGGAGGGTGAAGGGTAAGCTGGGATGAAGTGAGAGAGTAGCATGGACATATATACACTACCAAATGTAAAATAGATAGCTAGTGCGAAGCAGCCACGTAGCACAGGGAGATCAGCTTGGTGCTTTGTATCCACCTAGAGGGGTGGGATAGGGAGGGTGGGAGGCAGACGCAAGAAGGAGGGGATATGGGGATATATGTATATAGAGAGCTGATTCACTTTGTTACACAGCAGAAAGTAACACATCATTGTAAAGCAATTATACCCCAATAGAGATGTTAAAAATTTTTTTTAAATAAAAGGTTGATTTCTTTAGCATGCAGCATTTTAAAGCACTGAAATTTTAAACTCATTTTAGATCTAAGTAAAATCCAAAGAACGCCCCCCCCCCCGTGACGCTTAAGTCACCTGCTAGTTCAGAACAGCCAGAGTACATATGGTACCACGCTGCTTGCCACGTTACACTCTCCCCCACCTTGACCGCAAAACCATCTGCCTGACACACTGCCTTTTGGAATTGTTTATAAGTTCTCTGTTATTTTGGGTCGTTGACCAAAATCCATATGGAAACGTAGCCTGAGACTAGCACCTCTTGACAATAAAATGTCTTGACTTTAACTTCTATACGTGCCATGATATGACATAGTAGGGATGTTCTTAATGTATCTGTGCTATTGCTCATTTTGATTGTGCACTGTTTCATAGGAAAAACAAAATCAGAAGATTGTCTTGCTGTCCAACTTTTAGGTTGGCATTTTTTTATGCAGTAACAATGGACCACCCTGGTTTTTAATTTTGAGATTTCAACTTTCAGTCACTGAATCGACTTTAGTGTATGAGCAAATTGAACAATTTTTATTTCTATGAAAATTTTTAATTTTTGAAAACTCCACATATCTCCTCTATATTAGTTTCCTAGGGCTTCCATCACAAAGTACCACAAACTGGGTGGCTTAAAACAACAGAAATTTGTTGTCACAGAGTTCTCCAGGCCAGAAGTCCAAGCCAAGGCGTCAGCAGGGCCATGTTCCTCAGAAGGCACTAGGAAGGAGTTGCTTCCATGCCTCTCCTGTAGCTTCTAGTCATCTCAAGCGTTCCTTGGTTTGTAAAGGCATCACTGCATTCCTCCCACCTCACATGGCATCCCCCCTGCCTATCTCATGTCATCTTCTCCTTGTGTCTGTGTTCGTGTTTCCCCTTTTGATAAGGACACCAGGCATATTGGATTAGGCGTCAACCTACTGACCTCATTTAACTTGATTACCTTTGTAAAGACCCTATCTCCAAATCTGGTCACACTCTGAGTCCGGTTAGGACTTCACCATATCTTTGGGGGAGGATACAATTCAACTCATCACATCCCCCTTCATAAGTTTCTATTGCGTAGAACTGTTTGACAAGTGAACCCAAGATGACGAAGCACATCTGAATCAAGGGAAAGGCTGAAGACTTTAAAGAGAGTATCTTTCTATCAGTCTTTTGATTTCTCTTCACTCAGGTAATACACGAGTGTTGCTGAGTACATGAGACGACTCATAAACCTTTGGATGCCTTCCCCTCACTTACTGCCTTCACGCACATATTAGAAGATTAAGACAACTGCATTTTTATATAATTTACTCATCTGTTCTGCTCTTCAATTTCTTACCACCACCCACATTATCATTCTCTCTTCTTCTCCCTTGAAATAATCATCTTATTCTCGTGGACTCGATGGATAAATGTGCGTTTTGTGATATGAGAGAGGAGCTTCCTCACCAGTTGGAAACTAGAGGCTGCTGGTCACTGAGTTAGTGGGGAGCTGAAGGAAGTCCCTGTCTTGGGGCTGTAGGGCTTGCTCACCACCCCCACTCTTCAGCACAGGGAGAGCATGGCTTAGAGCTGCAAGGACCCAGAGCTGAGAAAAACAGCTACCGTAATGGATGAACAGAACCAAGAAAATGAAACAAGGGTAACTAGCATTCCCTGGGCCACACACTTGACGGTAGGAAGGAGTTTACCCCCCCGCAAAAAGGGCAGGTCCCTCAGTGCCACAGACAGATGATGTGTCCATTTCTGGACACTGGTCTGGTCTCACAGGCTGGCCAACAGGCAGAGTCACAGCCCAGGAAGCAAACCTTCTCTTTCTTCTGCCTCCCTTATCTGCTCTTCCCACCATCATCTTTCCCGGTCCTTATCCGGGAACTCATTGTGGTGGCTTGTTGCAGAGCACGGGCTCTAGGAACACGGGCTTCAGAAGTTGTAGCACATAGTCTCAGTAGTTGTGGCTCGAGGGCTCTAGAACACAGGCTCAGCAGTTGTGGCACACGGGCTTAACTGTTCTGCGAAATGTGGGATCTTCCCAGACCAGGGCTCAAACCCATGTCCCCTGCACTGGCAGGCGGACTCTCAACCACTGCGCCACCAGGGAAGCCCGTTGACATGTGGAATGCCTTCCACACCAGGTGAAAGACATTGACTATTTCCATTTGGCCAGTGTCCCTTCACCCCACTCAGCTCAAGGAGTTTATCCTAGCCGACAAGCTCCAGGCATCAGCTGCAGTCTCTGTATCTCATTACAGAGAGAACACCTAGAGGAACAGGCATCTCAAGCTTTCCAGGTGAGGAACAGTTGAGGGACTTGGGGTTGTTTAACCTGGGGAAGACAATGTCTGGGGAAAAATATTACCTGACTGTAAGTATATGAAGGATTATTATGAGGAAGTAGAAGTAGGAAGGAGTTGAGGATGGAATAATAAAAGTAATCATAACATATATACACTACCAAACGTAAAATAGATACCTAGTGGGAAGCAGCTGCATAGCACAGGGAGATCAGCTCGGTGCTTTGGGACCACCTAGAGGGGTGGGATAGGGAGGGTGGGAGGGAGGGAGACGCAAGAGGGAAGAGATATGGGAACACATGTATATGTATAATTGATTCACTTTGTTATAAAGCAGAAACTAACACACCATTGTTAAGCAATTATACTCCAATAAAGATGTAAAAAAAGTAATCATAACAATAAAAATTGGAATGCATTAAGCATTTAGTCTGTGTCAAGTTGTCAGCCAAGTGCTTTAACATGCATTTCTTTTTCATTTAATCCTCACAGCCACCTTATGCGGCAGATTCTAGGGTTATTCCTGTTTTGTGATGAACTGAGGTTAAGGGGTAAGTAGCTTGACAGTTTACACCATAGCTGGTGGCAGAACTGACATTCAAAGCCGGGTCTGCCCAACTCCAGAGGCCAGGACCATACAACCTGCCATTTTCAACAAGTTGAGATTAACAATTCCATGCTGAAAGCAGAGAAGAAACCATTTAAGAAAATGGGGTTAAAATGGTTTTTCATGACCTTGGGGATCCTTTTCACATTCTCCCAGAACCAGAGAATTAACAAACGAGGCTTCTAGGCATAAAAGTACAAGGCTGACTCCATCTTGTTTAGAGAGTTGGGAATCAGAACCACAGAACTTCTGTCCCCTTCTACTTTCTGAACTCTACTTAGATTCATGCACATGATGAAATATTCTTAACATCTTTCAACCCCTAAAGCTAGATATATGCTATTTTAATTCTCAGGATATATGGACAGAGAAACTCCTTTTTTAGGTCATTTACCAAGATTGAAGCTAACTCCCAAACCACAGGGATTTCAGAGTTTGAGAACAGTGTATTTTAAATAGTTTTTTTCACACCAAAAAGCTACTGGTTAGAAACCTAAATGACAGAATAAACTTCATTTTCCAGATCAAAAAATCTAGACTTTTTCAGTTTTATTTCAGGAAACTGTGGCCTCATATAATATTCTGCCAAGACTTCAAACAATTGCTGTCCACTGGTCTCACTGCTTAAGAGACTACTCTCATATTTTGTCTTCATCTTTTGGAAACCAGAGGTAATGAAGAATTAACCCCTAGCAAATAGATTTCCAATTTCATCCTCAACCTAGGAGACCTGCTAACTGCATAAGCAGCAAGGTTTGTTCATATGTAACTCAAGTTATATGACATTGAAAGACTGTACATTATTTTTTATCCAAGATGCTATCTGCACAATTAGAAGACTGAATCTCTCCTAACTCATCTCCAGTTGAACAGAGAGTGGGGGGAAAGACCATGGTCTTTTGTGGCTTGGACTTTGCATCAAGGAAACGTAATGACAATGTGTTGGCCAATGTTGTGGGACAGACAGCACTTCATTTGGGGTGGGTAGGAAGAGACTGATACAGAACGTGTTTTACTTTCTCTTTGAGTGCTGGGGTAACACTGTTTTCAAGAATTCATATTTACCCTTAGGAGTAGTAAGGGGTGTGTGAGTGAGTGTGTGTGTGTAGACAGGACAGTCTACAAGGCATGCTGGTGGACAAGCTGGAAGGTAGCTGCACCTGGAGACCCAGAAGCTACCGTAAAGCATCCTAAGAATCATTCCTCCAGTCTGGATGCTCAGATGTGGAGAAACGTAGGGCTGTGAAGCGGGATGGGCACCAAGCGGAGTCCAGCAAGTGAGAAAGGGAAGTTCCACTGAGGTAGACTGAGACTGGCAACGTGGAGGACAGGGGAGCTTTCTTTAGGGACGGAACTGTGGACAGGGGAGCAGGGAAGGCAACAGGAATCCCTATAAGGAACTTCACATCACGGGTGCTCTTCTCGTGGACAATGGGAAAGTAATGATCAACGTGAAGTTGATCACTTCCTTTCCTCCTCCACGGCAGTGCCTTTCAGGGACTCCATCTCAGTGGGATTTGACCCGCACTTCAATGGCAGACTGCACTAATGGTCTCCCAGTTCTTCACTCTGCCCTCTAGCTGTGCTCCTTGGCACATGGCTTCAAGGCCCCCTATCCTTCTCCATGATTCTGAGTTCACCCTGTGACGCTTGGCCCCTGGGATGTTACCAGATGGGCAGCTGGCAGAGGCCTGAAAAAACCCGTGCACGATACAGCTTGCACTCTGTTAACTCAGCCTTCCCGCGAGAAGGACATGCCGGGGTTAACCTCCCCGTCCCAGGAGGAGGGCAAGAGACACGGGGAACAGAACCGCTCCCACCCAAGCCCAGTGCGGCTCAGCTGACCTCCTGCCAACCTGCAGACTCGAGAGAAATAACATATGTAATAACGGAAGTAGCTCATCTGAGAGCAGGACAAGCTTGCAGGAAACCAGGGTCCACTCTCAGCCGTGACGCTATGCAGTTCCTCTGGAGGAGGAAGGGGAAGGGAGAATAAAGGGAGTCGGGGCACACCCTAACTCTCACCCCTACTGCAGCTTGGGTGGCATCCCACGGGGTGGGGCGTGCCTGGCCAGGGGTCACCAGGAGTAGGAGGGACTGTGGTGACCTGGGAGCGGGGAAGAGCTTCTCCTCACCCCACCCAGTCATATGCCAGGTCTGGAGATCATCCTAGGACAATTCTCCCCAATATACACTAGAGGAGGGCTCCCTGCAGAAGAGGGAAAAATACCTCTTGGGCTACACAACATGATGTAAGTATAATGAAATATTATATATAACGTAGACATATATATATATATATATATGTACACACACACACATTATATGTGCACTGAGCATTTTTAAAATTTGTACGGGCAAGTATCATAGGTTCGTATGAATAGGGCTATAAACAAGGTAGCTAGTATATTAGCAACTCTTCACATCCTTTGAAGTGTCGTCTTCAGAGGACCCTTCTTTGAGAACTGTTACTGTAATGACAATATTACAAGGCTGAAATTGCTCAATTAATTGTTTAAAAACTCCTCCTGTAGACTTCAGACCCTTCTCCAGTCAAATAAACACATCTACTTACAAGATATGTACCACAAACAGACAGTGACACCTTGTGTTTTGTTTTTACCTCTTCCGGCTAAACGCGAGCACGTGTTGATTAATTGAAATAACATTCTCTGGATCGCACACAGACATGCTGTTGGGCTCCTCACCCAAAGGTAGAATGTGGGTTCCAGCTACTCGGATTGTGCCCACAAATAGCTTACATGTAAAATTTGAGTCCACTTTGTGCTTGATAGTTCGTAAGTCCGAAATTTTAACCATCAAATTCAACATTCCCATCACTGCTGGTGACCACGGCACTACTCTCACAGTAGTCACAACCATTCCACTCATCAACACATTGAGTATCAGAGAAAAGGTCCCATAAAGCCTTGTCATCAGTTCCTCTTTTATTCTATACATAACCAGAGCCGAGTCTTTTGTGTCATTGTGGACTCCCCTCTTTGCCTCACATCCCATTAGCTACATCCCACCAAGGCTTCTGCTTTTTGAATTCATCCTGTTATCACCACCCTGAATGACCCTCTGCAAAAATTATCACCTTAGCTGCCTAACCAGGGACTGACACACTTTCTCTCTCCCTCTCTCTCCCTCCCTCTCTCTCGCTCCCTCTCATACACACACCTATTTGACCCTTAAAGTACTTTCTAAATTTTAATCTGATTCCCATATGCAAACACACGCATATCTCTCTCCATCCTCAATCCTATAATCTGTGAGAGAATTGTTACAAGTAAATCACCCTTTTTAGTTCAGAACCAAGATTTTCCTGTGATATGAGTTATCATAAATTTTTTTGATCTAGTCCTTTTGACCCAACTATATTCTTTTTTCCTTTATGAGACAGGAGAGAAACCACACTACACCAAGTATGTTATCACTGAAGTTGTAATTCAGTGTCTCCTGCTTGCGAGGTCACATGAGGAAAAAAAAATTCTTAGCTGTGTTTTAGTCAAGACAAAAATTATGAGGAGGGAGAAGGAGTGAAGGGTCACATCTGGAGAGAGTTAAATTCCGTGGCTGGAGAAGCAACTGGGAACGTGCAACATAGCAGCTTCCCTCACGCAGCCTTTTTGCTGTAGTTTGAAATCGCGTGGGTTTTCAGATGGTGTGGGTTTTATTTGGAGAGAAAGAATACTGGGTGTTTTCAGAGAGGAAATTCAACAACTGCTTCATGCTCTTAAACTTTTTGCCCTACATTTATGGACCAGGAAGATACTGTTAACTCAAACTGGAAGATCTTGGGGAAACTAAATCTTGCACAGCAGTTAACTGTTGGGCACTATTAGAGCTTCTGATAAGATTTTTGTGGAGTGCCTTTTCAAAACGGTTCCAAAACTTAAGGTCTTTTTATCTGTTCCTCTTTGAGGACTGTGCTGCCCTTGCTTTACTCACTTCAGGGACCAGCAGCCTGATAATCCAAGCTGAAGTCATCCAGGGATGGTGACTCATGGCCTTGAGGGTTTCCAGCATTCATGTTCCTCAAATAGCCATACCTTTGCTGGAATCATCTGAGGATTTGTCATCCCTTCTCTTCCTCTCTTATGTGTCTACCTGCACTGTGTGATTAATGATAAAGAATAACTCTGGCATATAAAATCGTTTTGAAATGGAAAAGTTTCCACTGGAGTATAAAACAGTATCTCATCTGGGCTGAAAACATGACCTGCTGTGCAAATTGCTGCCCCAAGTTGCTTAGAAGGGAAACAATGGACTTTCACTGTAACAAATTGATAGTCTTCTCCTGAAAAGTTTTAGGTTAATAGACATCTATTTTGTAGGCTGAATCCTAGAGCCAACACTCAATTTTTTCTATTTTATTCTTTTTTTTTGCTAATGTTGAAGTTTGCATATACCGGAGGATTCTTTCTCCCTCAGAATCACACCTACTCCCAAATAATTCATCCACAACATAGGCGCAACTTCTGTCCTTTTCTCACCGTTTTCTTGTGTTCTCTTTTCTCTAACACCCTCCCGTCACAACATTACCGGACCAGGTTTGTTCTGCCAGATGTGCCACAAGCAAAACGCTGAGATGCCGAGGTTTGCAGCGAGCGTTTATTCACAAGGCAGCCAAGAGAGAACAGACCTCAGATCCACCTCCCTGAAGACAAGAGGCTCGGGGAATTTATGGGATGAGGCAGCAGAGCAGTGTGGGGAAACATGACTGGGAAAAGGTGTGGTCATCATCCTGATTCTGTGCAGCTGTAACTAAGCTACCGGCCTCTACGTGTTCAAAAATGGAGTTTGGGATTAGCAGATGCAAACTGGTATATATAGGACGGATAAACAAGGTCCTACTGTATAGCACAAGGAACTATATTCAATATCCTGTGACAAAGCATAATAGAAAGGAATATAAAAAAGAATGTATATATATGCATAACTGAATCACTTTGCTGTACAGCAGAAATTAACACATTGTAAATCAATTATACTTTAATTAAAAAAATGGAGGCGCTTAGCACATCTGAGGGTGGAGTCTTCAGCCCTCTGACGTCAAAAGGACCTCACACATGCCCAGTTGGCGGGTTGTGGTCCTAGTCAGTCTTAACCAGCTCAGCTCCAGCTAGACACAGCTGACTCCAAGTTTCTGAAAACACCTCGGGCAAACACCTTATTGTTTAGGCTATGTGCTCCTTGAAGGACACAAAGGTCTTCAAATGACCTTGATTAGTGGAGTCAGGTGAAATGGATTTGACTAATGATTACCGAGGGCTTCACAGTTACTGGCGTTTTAACAGTGTCATAGCTTTCGCACTTATTGGGCACATCAGGGTTAATAATACCCTAAAGCACCTGAAAATGAAGCACAAGCACAATAAATACAACTGGATTGATGATCAAAGTGAGGTCAATGCCATCTCCTGACGCAGGAGATGAATCAATGTATTCTAGAAGGACGACCTTGTGGCCTGGGAGCCACAGTGCAGCCTGTGGACATGGCTTCTGTTGTTGGGGATTTATTTGGCCAATAAAGTACTTTTGTTGTTGTTGTTAATTTCATGGTTTCTATTTTTTTTTAACATCTTTATTGGAGTGTAATTGCTTTACAATTGTGTGTTAGTTTATGCTTTATAACAAAGTGAATCAGCTATATGTATACATATATCCCCATATCTCCTTCCTCTTCTATCTCCCTCCCACCCTTCCTATCCCACCCCTCTAGGTGGTCACAAAGCAGCCACATAGCATAAAGTACTTTTTAAATTTTAATTTGATTTCTATATGCAAAGCTTTGGAGCTGCATATAAATACCCAGATTTATGACCTCTTGAAAAGCTAGAAGATCAGCAAGTGGGCCTACATCCTACAGTAACAAGCAGCTGGTCTCTGGCAGCAGGGCCCCTTCAGACAACAAGGTCTCCTCACCGACTACAATCCCCACCCAGCCCTCTTCACTCGTGACCCACCTGGTCCCGACAAGCACTTCAATTGTGAAGGAAGGGCAGCTTTCCACCTAAGATGAAGCCGCATAAGAGAGGCTTCCACACAGGGAGAAAATTTTGCTCTTCAATGTTGAATACCCCAGTGACAAACATGCCTCAACCAATAAAGCCACTCATGTGTATAAGATCATGTTCATGAGTTTTTAAGGAATACATTAGTTAAACATGGATAAACCATAGGAAAACAAAGCAAAATTACTTAGTGAAGACAAATCATTTCTTTAAAGTATTGCACTTTAAAAGCGACCTCCTGGTAATATTTTAAATGTTTATTAGCTAATGTTTTCAAATGATGAAGAGAAGAGTTTCATTATGCTAATCAACAGCATCACGTGGAACACACAAAGACAGAAGGAAGACTCATTACAGCAAAATTCCATGAGAAGGTCCTGTCTTCCTGATGTAGTCTTGACACTAAGGGTCACATAGATGCAGGCTGACCACCTGTCTACACAGACCGACAGTCGGTGGTGCTGGCAGTTGGGGTGTTTTGACTCAGATCTTTATAAAAATAAAAAAGTGACTGGTTGGGAATGGCTGAGTACACTCTCTATGAGAGAATATATGCAGTGAGAATATATGCACACATATATATATAAATAAAAACTATAAAAGACATAGAGTTGTTTCTATCACTTTGGTATGCCTCCTCACTAAAAACTCGCTGACAGAATTGGAAAACCCAAGTTAAACTGGCTTATGCAAAAAATAAATTTCTTGGCTCATGTCATGGAAAAGCTCCGGAGCAGCTTGACCTGAATATCCAGTCTGTCTCCCTTTCTTGGCTCTGAGCTCCCCATGTTGCCTTCGGTTTTTGGCTCTCCATGGTGATAAGATGGCTCCCCGCATCTCCAGGGTCCAAGCCTGTAAGCCTCTCTCCCAAAGGTCCCAGAAAAAGTCTTTTAGCTGACTCAGATAAGTCCAACCCTTACCTAATAACGATGACCAGGCAAATGCAATGTTCTAGTTGGCCAGGTCTGAATCACACACTCACATCTGATATGAAAGAGGAAATCTCCCTATTCTGCAGGTCAGAAGTCTGAAATGGGTTTCACTGGGCTAAAATCAGTGTTAGGAGGGCTATGTTCCCTCTGGAAGCTCCACAGGAGAATCTGTTACCTTGCCTTTTCCAGCTGCTGGAGGTCGCCTGTATTCTTTGGATCACAGCCCCTTCCTTCATCCTCAAAGTCAGCAGCACAGCATCTTCAACTCTCTCTCTGACTTGGACCTCCTCTTCTGCTTCCCTTTGTCACTTTAAAGGACCCTTGTGATTACACTGGGCCCATCCAGAAAACCCAGGATAATCTCCTTACTTCAAGATCACTTAATTAGCATCCTTTGCTCCACCTGCAGCCTTAACTTCCCCTTGACATATCACGTGGCACATTCACAGATGCCATGAGTCGAGCAAGGACATTCTGGGGGGATGGGGGTATTCTATCCTACCACAAGTCCAAGATGAATTATCTTCTGTGATCTCAAGGTGATCTAATTTTACACTATCTGCTCAGGATTTCTTCATTCTTCAGAGTCCTTTCTGCTAAGCCACTGCTTGGGAATTCATTCACTCATTCATTTAATAAACAGGCACTGAGTAGCTACTATAGGCAAAGCACAGTTTAGGCACTGAATATACAACGGTAAACAAGATGTTCCCCTCCCTCATAGAGTATAGAGTCTCATGGATGAGCAGACCACGCATAAGCTAACAAATAAGTAATATTTAAATAGTTATTATACATCTATTTCTATGGGGGCTTTTTTAATCTCCAGCGTGGGAGATTAAATATTGGCTGTGTCAGAGATTCTACTGCTCTCTGTTTTTCTACCTAGACTCTGTGTCTGCACTCCCTCTAAGTGGTTAAGGTCAATGAAGAAAGTCCCAGCCGAAGCAGGTGCCCATGGCACAGAAACAGGGCGACCATGACCCTCCATACAACATCTTTTTTAATTGAAGTATAGTTGATTGACAATATTATATTAGTTTCAGGTATACAACATACTGATTCAATATTTTTATAGATTATCTTCCATTTAAAGTTACTACAAAACAATGGCTATACAATATATCCCTGTGCAATACAATATATCCTTGCTGCTTGTCTATTTTATACATAGTAGTTTGTATCTCTTAATCCTATACCCCACCTTGCCCCTGCTTCTTCTCATTGGTAACCACTAGTTTGTTCTCTATATCTGTGCATCTGTTTCTGTTTTGTTATATACATTCATTTGTTTTATTTTTTACATTCCACACATAAGCGAAAACATAGAGTATTTGTCTTTCTCTGTCCGACTTATTTCACTAAGTATAATACTCTGTAGGTATATCTATGTTGTTGCAAATGGCAGAATTTCATTCTTTTTATGGCTGAGTAATATTCCAGTACTTCCTCTTTATCCATTCATCTGTCGATGGACACTTAAGTTGCTTCTGTGCCTTGGCTATTGTAAATTATGCTGCTATAAACACCGGGGTACATGTATCTTTTCAAATTAGAGTTTTCATTTTCTTCACATATACACCCAGGAGTTGGAATTGCTGATCTTATGGTACTTCTATTTTCAGTTTTTTAAAAAACCTCCATACTGCTTTCCATAGTGGCTGCAGCAATTCACATTCCCATCAACAGTGTACTAGCGTTTCCTTTTCTCCACATCCTCTCCAGCACTTGCTATTTGTAGACTTTTTGATGACAGCCATTCTGACAGGTGTGAGGTGATACCTCATTGTGGTTTTGATTCATTTCTCTGATGATTAGCGATGTGGAGCATCTTTTCATGTGCCTGTATGTCTTCTTTCGAAAAATGTCTATTCAGGTCTTCTGCCAAATTTTCAATTAGCATGTTTGTTTTTTGTTTTTTTGATATTGACTTGTATGAGCTGTTTATATATTTTGGAGATTAGACCCTTACTCGTCATATCATTTGCAAATATTTTCTCCCATTCGGTAGGTTGTCTTCTTGTTTTGTCAGTGGTTTCCTTTGTTGTGCAAAAAGCTTTTAAGTCCCATTTGTTTATTTTTCCTTTTACTTCTTTTGCCTTAAGAGACAGATCCAAAAACTTATTGCTATGATTTATGTCAAAGAGTGTTCTTGCCTATGTTCTCTTCTAGGAATTTTACGGTTTTGGGTCTTACACTTAGGTCTTTAATCCATTTTGAGTTGTCTTTGTGTATGGTGTTAGGGGATGTTATAATTTTATTCTTTTACATGTAGCTGTCCAGTTTTCCCAACATCACTTATTGAAGAAACTGTCTTTTCTCCATTGTATATTCTAGCCTCCTTTGTCATAGATTAATTGACCATAGGTGCGTGGGTTTCCATATAACATCTTTAAATGACAACACTTCCCCAACCCATGCTCTTCATCTCTGCCAGACCAGCAGTTCAAGGGTTATTTACATGTTAATCACTTCACGTCTGACATCATGTTAGTTAAGTAAGTAGGAAGTACAAAACTACCTAGAACAAATTAAAGGGGAGAAAGGGAACAGTTTCTATAAGTCAAGTGAATGAGTGATAAGAAGGAGATAGAATTATGCAGGATGGATGCCCACTCCTTAAATATTACCTGTCTATACTTAATACACCATTATGTAGGAGCTTTAAGTCTGTAACTTGATCTTTTTGTTGTATCATCATGACCAAGTCCATGCCATAGTGTCCTTATTTATAAGAAGTGGGTAAAGATGGGCAATCCTTCACACAACTATAATGAGGTTATTTTTTTAACATCTTTATTGGAGTATAATTGCTTTATAATGGTGTGTTAGTTTCTGTTTATAACAAAGTGAATCAGCTATATGTATACATATATCCCCATATCTCCTCCCTCTTGCATCTCCCTCCCACCCTCCCTATCCCACCCCTCTAGGTGGTCACAAAGCACCAAGCTGATCTCCCAGTGCTATGTGGCTGCTTCCCACTAGCTATCAATTTTACATTTGGTCGTGTATATATGTCCATGCCACTCTCTTACTTCGTTGAAGCTTCCCATTACCCCTCCCCGTGTCCTCAAGTCCATTCTCTACATCTGTGTCTTTATTCCTGTTCTGCCCCTAGGTTCATCAGAACAATTTTTTTTTTTTAGATTACATATATATGTGTTAGCATACAGTATTTGTTTTTCTCTTTCTGACTTGCTTCACTCTGTATGACAGACTCTAGGTCCATCCACCTCACTACAAATAACTCAATTTCATCTCTTTTTATGGCTGAGTAATAGTCCATTGTATAGTCCATTGTGCCACATCTTCTTTATCCATTCATCTGTCGATGGACACTTATGTTCGTTCCCTGTCCTGGCTATTGTAAATAGAGCTGCAGTGAACATTGTGGTACATAACTCTTATTGAATGATGGTTTTCTCAGGGTATATGCCCAGGAGTGGGAAGGCTGGGTCGTATGATAGTTCTATTTTTAGTTTTCTAAGGAAACTCAATACTGTTCTCCATAGTGGCTGTATCAATTTACATTCCCACCAACAGTGCAAGAGGGTTCCCTTTTCTCTGCACCCTCTCCAGCATTTACTGTTTCTAGATTTTTTGATGATGGCCATTCTGACTGGTGTGAGGTGATACCTCATTGTAGTTTTGATTTGCATTTCTCTAATGACTAGTGATGTTGAGCATCCTTTCATGTGTTTGTTGGCAATCTGTATATCTTCTTTGGAGAAATGTCTATTTAGGTCTTCTGAACATATTTGGATCGGGTTGTTTGTTTTTTGATATTAAGCTGCATGAGCTGTAAATTTTGAAGATTAATCCTTTGTCAGTTGCTTCGTTTGCAAATATTTTCTCCCAGTCTAAGGGTTGTCTTTTTGTCTTGTTTATTGTTTCCTTTGCTGTGCAAAAGCTTTTACATTTCATTAGGTCCCCTTTATTTTTGTTTTTATTTCCTTTTTTCTAGGAGGTGAGTCACAAAGGATCTTGCTGTGATTTATGTCATAGAGTGTTCAGCCTATGTTTTCCTCAAGTTTGATAGTGTCTAGCCTTACATTTAGGTCTTTGATCCATTTTGAGTTTATTTTTGTGTATGGTGTTACGGAGTGTTCTAATTTCATTCTTTTACATGTAGCTGTCCAGTTTTCCCAGCACCAGTTACTGAAGAGGCTGTCTTTTCTCCATTGTATATTCTCACCTCTTTTATACAAAATAAGGTGACCATATGTGTGTGGGTTTATCTCTGGGCTTATTATCCTGTCCCATTAATCTATATGTCTGTTTTTTGTGCCAGTCCCATACTGTCTTGATTACTGTAGTTTTATAGTATAGTCTGAAGTCCGAGAGCCTGATTCCTCCAGCTCTGTTTTTCTTTTTAAATATTGCTTTGGCTATTTGGAGTCTTTTGTGTTTCCGTACAAACTGTGAAATTTTTTGTTCTAGTTCTGTGAAAAATGCCATTGGTAGTTTGATAGGGATTGCACTGAATCTGTAGATTGCTTTGGGTAGTAGAGTCATTTTCACAATGTTGATTCTTCCAATCCAAGAACATGGTATATCTCTCCATCTTTTTGTATCATCTTTAATTTCTTTCATCAGTGTCTTACAGTTTTCTGCATACAGGTCTTTTGTCTCCTTAGGTAGGTTTTTTCCTAGGTATTTTGTTCTTTTTGTTGCATTGGTAAATGGAAGTGTTTCCTTAATTTCTTTCAGATTTTTCATCATTAGTGGATAGGAATGCAAGAGATTTCTGTGCATTAATTTTGCATCCTGCTACTTTACCAAATTCATTGATTAGCTCTAGTTGTTTTCTGGTAGACTCTTTAGGATTCTCTATGTATAGTATCATGTCATCTACAGTGACAGTTTTACTTCTTCTTTCTGGTTTGGATTCCTTTTATTTCTTTTCCTTCTCTGAGAGCTGTGGCTAAACCTTCCAAAACTATGTTGAATAATAGTGGTGAGAGTGGGCAACCTTGTCTTGTTCCTGATCTTAGTGGAAATGGTTTCACTTTTTCACCTTTGAGAATGATGTTGGCTGTGGGTTTGTATCATATGGTCTTTATTATTTTGAGGTAGGTTCCCTCTTTGCCTACTTTCTGGAGAGTTTTTTGTCTTAGCATAAATGGGTGTTGGATTTTGTTGAAAGATTTTCTGCAACTATTGAGATTATCATTTGGTTTTTATTCTTCTGTGTGTTAATATGGTGTATCACATTGATTGATTTCTGTATATTGAAGAATCCTTCCATTCCTGGGATAAACCCCACTTAATCATGGTGTATGACTGTTTGGATTAATGTGCTGTTGGATTCTGTTTGCTAGTATTTTGTGGAGGATTTTTGCATCTCTGTTCATCAGTGATATTGGCCTGTAGTTTTCTTTCTTTGTGACATCTTTGTCTGGTTTTAGTATCAGGGTGATGGTGGCCTCGTAGAATGAGTTTGGGAGTGTTCTTCCCTCTGCTATATTTTGGAAGAGTTGGAGAAGGATAGGTGTTAGTTCTTCTCTAAATGTTTGATAGAATTCGCCTGTGAAGCCATCTGGTCCTGGGCTTTTGTTTGTTGGAAGATTTTTAATCATAGTCTCAATTTCCGTGCTTGTGATTGGTCTGTTTCTATTTTCTATTTCTTCCTGGTTCAGCCTCAGAAGGTTGTGCTTTTCTAAGAAACTGTCTATTTCTTCCAGGTTGTCCATTTTATTGGCATAGAGTTGCTTGTAGTAATCTCTCATGATTGTTTGCATTTCTGCAGTGTCAGTTGCCACTTCTTTTTCATTTCTAATTCTGTTGATTTGAGTCTTCTCCCTTTTTTGCTTGATGTGTCTGGCTAATGGTTTATCAATTTTGTTTATCTTCTCAAAGAACCAGCTATTAGTTGTATTGATCTTTGCTATTGTTTCCTTCATTTATTTTTCGTTTACTTCTGATCTGATCTTTATGAAATCTTTCCTTCTGCTAATTTTGGGGGTTTTTCGTTCTTCTTTCTCTAATTGCTTTAGGTGTAAGGTTAGGTTGTTTACTTGAGATGTTTCTTGTTTCTTGAGGTAGGATTGTATTGCTAAAAACTTCCCTCTTAGAACTGCTTTTGCTGCATCCCATAGGTTTTGGGTCATCGTGTTTTCATTGTCATTTGTTTCTAGGTATTTTCTGATTTCCTCTTTGATTTCTTCAGTGATCTCTTGGTCATTTAGTAGCGTATTGTTTAGCCTCCATGTGTTTGTATTTTTTCCTGTAATTGATATCTAGTCTCATAGCGTTGTGGTCAGAAATGATACTTGATATGATTTCAGTATTCTTAAATTTACCAAGGCTTGATTTCTGACCCAAATATGATCTTTCCTGGAGAATGTTCCATCAGCACTTGAGAAGAAAGTGCATTCTGTTGGTTTTGGATGGAATGTCCTATAAATATCAATTAAGTCCATCTTGTTTAATGTATCAGTTCAAGCTTGTGTTTCGTTATTTATTTTCATTTTGGATGATCTGTCCATTGGTGAAAGTTGGTGTTAAAGTCCCCTACTATGATTGTGTTACTGTTGATTTCCCCTTTTATGGCTGTTAGCATTTGCCTTATTGTATTAAGGTGCTCTTATGTTGGGTGCATAAATATTTGCAACTGCTATATCTTCTTCTTGGATTGATCCCTTGAGCATTATGTAGTGTCCTTCTTTGTGTCTTGTGAGCCTTTATTTTAAAGTCTATTTTGTCTGATATGAGAATTGTTATTCCAGCTTTCTTTTGATTTCCATTTGCATGGAATATCTTTTTCCATCTCCTCACTTTCAGTCTGTATGTGTCCCTAGGTCTGAAGTGGGTCTCTTGTAGACAGCAGATATACAGGTCTTGTTTTTGTATCCATTCAGCCAGTCTATGTTTTTTGGTTGGAGCATTTAATCCACTTACATTTAAGGTAATTATCAATATGTATGTTCCTATTACCATTTTCTTAATTGTTTTGGGTTTGTTTTTGTAGGTCTTTTCCTTCTCTTGTGTTTCCTGCCTAGAGAAGTTCCTTTAGCATTTGTTGTAAAGCTGGTTTGGTGGTGCTGAATTCTCGTAACTTTGGCTTGTCTATAAAGGTTTTAATTTCTCCATCGAATCTGAATGAGATCCTTGCTGGGTAGAGTAATCTTGGTTGTAAGTTTTTCCCTTTCATCACTTTAAATATGTCCTGCCACTCCCTTCTGGCTTGCAGAGTTTCTGCTGAAAAATCAGCTGTTAACCTTATGGGAATTCCCTTGTATATTATTTGTCATTTTTCCCTTACTGCTTTTAATATTGTTTCTTTGTATTTAATTTTTGATAGTTTGATTAATATGTGTCTTGGTGTGTTTCTCCTTGGATTTACCCTGTATGGGACTCTCTGTGCTTCCTGGACCTGATTGACTATTTTCTTTCCCATATTAGGGAAATTTTCAACTATAATCTTTTCCAGTCCCTTTTTTTTCTCTTCTTCTTCTGGGACCCCTATAATTCGAATGTTGGTATGTTTAATGTTGTCCCCGAGGTCTCTGAGACTGTAATGAGGTTATTTTTAAAGGAGTTTTAAAGCATGGAGAAAGTCTTAGTCTATAGGTCAAAGGGTTTTGTATACAATCACTAAAAATTCTTTCAATGCCTCTGTAGCTCAAGCTGCATTTCATCCTTGTTATCTCATGAGAATCATAGGTCCCTAAAAAACATGACCCTGAAAAAATCCTTTTAATTATGTGTTGACAGCAGCGTTATCTACTCCCTCCCTTTTCAGTTCACTTTCCTCCCCTAACAAAAATAACACAAATATGCACCCTGGAAGATAGTTTTATGCTAGGACAGAAGACCACAAACTTTAAATCTCAACTGAGCACCTCATACTGCTGAAACAGTTAGTTAGCTTTGCCCAATGTGAGCACCATCATAAGATGGCCATCAGCTACAGAGCTCGTTCAGTGTATTTCCTTACAGTGTTCAGATTTTCCCCCCGACAGGGATCCGCATTTTACTTTTATTTTTAATATTACAAAACGGTGTCTTTTTGGTAAAATAATTCAAATAATACTCAGAATTATAAGAGAGTAAAAATTCCATCAGCCAAAAATAATCACCTTTAATATTTAGATAAATAACTTTCCAGATATGAATGGGTATCTATGCATATGTACAGACACACATTATATATAATTTAGATATAAAAATCCCCATACAATACCTTCTCTTCTGTAACCTCTTTTCCCACAAAGACATAGCCCATTTTCAAGTGAATATGTGGGGTCAGGTACAGAAATGAGACAACCATGTAGAGAAAAAAGAACATCATTTGGAGGCTGGGTGGACACTGTTTAATCGAGGCTTGGCGATTTACTAGCCAGATGGCTTTGGACTCATTGATAGTGCTCAGATTTTTGAGGGGATTTCTAACCAATTCTACCATATGTGTCAGCCTTAAACGTCTTCCTCCTTTGTGGTTTCACATTTTCTCTTATTTCATTTCCATTGCTATAGTAATCAAAGTTCCAGCAGGACACTTATAGAACATTCAACGGATTGAACTGAAGAATGTTAAAAGAAGAATTATTTACAGAGAGCAAATCTGTGGCTGGACAGGGAACGAGTAAGAGGAATAAATAAATACTCCAATCTCTCTTTCATCCTGACTTCTGATCTCCCACCAATCTCTCTCATTGGCCAGCCCCAGACAGATGCCAGAGGGCAGGTAGAATATGTGCCATGGACTGTGGGCCCTGAGATGGAGGCCATCCCATGGCCCAACAACATTCATCTTCCCTCCCCTGCCACTCAGGGTGCCCACCCCGCCAACAGCAGAGACCAAGCTGAGCCCGTGAGATGGCAACATTACCGAGGGGAACCAGCCTCAGGATCCATAAGGCGATCCGAGGGTAGATCATCAACATTAGCTGCCTCTTCCATGCAGTGGGTAGATTTCTATCCCACACTTGACACAAAAATAAACTCCAAATGGATTTGTGAGAAAATAAATGCTATATCAATGCTAAAATAAACAGAATTTGTTAATAACCTTAGGACAGAGAAGGCCTCCTTCAGAAAAGACAGGAAATGCAAGTGCTGCAGAGATGGATGAGTTTTATTCAAAAATGTTCAATTTGCTCCTTGTGAAAGACATCACAAAGTTGAAGAAGAGCAGCAGGTAGAAAAATATTTGCAGCAAATAATAATAATAACAACTGCTTCATATGGTGCTTATTGTTATGTGCCAGGTGCTAGTACTCTACTGTGTCCTAATTCGTTGAATCCTAAGACAATGTGAGATAGGGACTATTAATATCTTTCCCATTTTTCAGACAAGGAAACTGAGCCATAGAGAGGTCAAGTAACTTGGCCACCATCACACCACACAGCTAGGAAGTGCCACACCCAAGATTTGAATCCAGGCAGGCTGGCTTCAGAGGCCATGCTCTTAACTTGTACCCTAGCTTATTCTTTTTAATGCTCCCTGAAATGAACACTGAATTTTTATCCAAAATATATAAAGGAATCCCAAGAAAAGGCTCTTAATAAGCAATTCACAGAAGGGAAAAATGACCGATAAACATAGCTTTGCTGGTCATAAGGGAAATGCAAATTTTTTAATGAGATATTTTTTCACCCATTGCATTAGCAAAAATTAAAAGGATATATATTGTCATACATTGGCAAGGAAACAGGTATTCTCAGAGGCCAGTTTGGAATACAAATTGGTAGAGCTTTTGTTGGCAGTATCAAATAAAATGCTAAAGATCCATTAATTGATGACTCAGCAATGCCCATGGCTTGGTATCATTTTTAGAGAAATACGTGCTTGTGTGTACCAAGATATCGCTGTAATATTATCTGTAATAGTAAAATTTTGGAAAGTACCTAAGTATCAATTTTAGTATTGTTAGCTTAAAAGAAAGAAAAAGAAAAACTGTAGTACAGGCTATGTAACTCTCCCCAAGAGTTTAGAAGCCTGAGAGGCAGAACCGCATGGTGTGAAGCTTACAGACTCTGGTTTCAGGCCAGCAAATATCTGGTTCTGAGCACACCACTTCCTCTTTGTGTGAACAGCAAGCCCTGAACCTCTCTGTGCCCCAAGGTCTTGATCTGAAAATGGGACCTAATAACAACACTCACTTCATTGGGAGAATTGAATACGGCAGTCCATGCAAAGTTCTCAGAACAGCAGCATCTGATACATGAGTGTTCTATACATGTTCCCGTTGCTGTTACAAGTAACAACACGGAAAAGTCTCTTAGACATGTAACTTTTACAAACTGCACACACACGCACTCATACACACACAATATGATTGCAATTTTATATATATATATATATATATATATATATTTGCATAGAGATGAACAAAAGCAATCACTTATAAGTGATTTTTATAGTTGTCTTTAATCCATTTTGGAAGAAGGTGGAGTTCAAAAAAAATAAATTATTTTTCAAACTCTCCATGGAAAAAAAAACTGGAAGAAAATACATCCAAATGTTCACAGTGATAACTTTTGGATGGAGTAATGATTTATTCATTTTGCTTATTTTTTCTATTTCTTTCCCAAATTTTCCTTCAGGCTTATATATTACCTTAATCAAAATACTTAAATAACCATGGTTCTAAACAAACACACTGATAACCTATATTAATGGAAATGATGACATTTAAACATAAAGACCTTAATCAACTCTACTTCAATAAAAAAAGAAGGAAAGAAAAAGAAAATAAAGATCTTTTCTCAGCACCAATGGCTTTCATGTTATATGATGAACTTCGGGAGAACTTCCTTCTCCACCTTTTTTAAGAAGAGGCAGGAGGGTCTGAAAACAAGTAGCAAAAACAACTCCTGGTGAAGAGGTCATGTGAATAAAGATGAAAGGATTTGGAATCATTTGATTTGGATGGAAGAAGAGATTTCTTAGCAAAGGTTCCAAACTCACAGGCTCTCTTGCTAAATCTGGCCTTGAGACACGTCTTTTGTCTGGCCATGGCAGTGAACACAGCTGTTTCAGTATGGAAGCCTTTGCTGGGCACACACACACACCCGCCCCGTTTTCTCATGGGTCCCATCATTTCTAATTGACTTAAATCTTTCTGCAACTTTTATTTACGATACCTGTCCAGTCCCTGAAAGCGTTGGAGCTTGCAACGCCCAACTAAACCCTTAGCACATAACCACAAAGGAACTGAAAGCACTTCAAGAGACTTTGGTTAAATATGAAGAAATAGTATACAGTTTTAAATCAAAGAGAGCTTTTGCAGGCCCGTTTCTGGTGACCTTTCATAGGAGGATTTTTAACTCTCTGTCTCAGGTGATCTTTGTATAAACTCTCATCAAGATCAGGCATTAAAGCACCACTGAGAGCCCTAGAATACAACACTAGTTCTCCAATGCCAGAGCGTCGGCAGCAACTGGGGTGCTTGTCAAACGTGCAGATTTCTGGAGCCACTCCACTCCCTCCAGCCCTGAGACTCCGATTCCTTAGGTGACACTAAATCAGGGAATCCTCAGACCACATTTTAAGAAACAATGTTGTGGTTGATACCGTTAAAGGCGCCCATTAGGCGACAACGACCTTCCCTTCTGGATGAGCCCCCAGCAGCCCCAGCTTGTAGACAGTGGTGCCGATGAGTGGTCCTAGCAAACTGGCACAGGGGAGGCTATCTGCCTCAAGTGGGACCTCTCAGATTCTCTACCATGGGAATCTGGATTCCAACAATACTAATAATCTCCACTAATTACCAAACTGGAAGCCATGGAGGGACATGCAGACTTCAGGGTGGCTATCTTCTGCCTCAGGTATGCAGAAGCAAAGAAGGCTAATCCTTCGAGGAAATGAAGCAGCCGAGCTGAGAAAAAAGCGAGAGATCGAGCAGTCCTGCGTCAGTGGACAGTAACAACGATAGCAAGTATCCCGATTTTAGTGACTTGAGAGAATGTGCTTTCTTGCTCATTCAGTACCAGGTTCCTTCTGTCTTGTGGCTCTGCCCTCGCCTAGGTCCCTGGAATCTTTTCCATTTAGCCAGTAGATGGGATATGAAACATCAGAAGTTTTTATGAGCCAGGCCGGGGAGCAGCAGATATACTTTACTGGACAGAAGTCAGCCCTGCTTACAAAGAGGGATGCTTACAAATGTCATCTACCTATGTACCCAGAGAAAAAGGAAAAGAAAAATGTAGCTTAATGAACACAGAGCAGCCTCTGCCACAAGCTGCAAAGAGAGAAAAGTTAAAAGAACAGTTGCCAAACTATTATCAAATCAAAACTCAGAAAATAAGTATTGGTGAGAATATGGAAAAATTGGAACCTTTGCGCATTGCTGACTGGAATGTAAAATGGCACGGTCACTGTGGAAAACAGAATGGTGGTTCCACAAAAAGTTAAACATAGACCCAGAAGAACTGAAAGCAGGGAATCAAACAGATACTTGCACACGAATGTTCGTAGCAGCAGTATTCACAACCGCCAAAAGGTGAAAACCCAAATGCCCATCCACAAAAGGATGGAGAAACACAGTGTTATATCCATACAATGAAATACTATTCTGCCTTAAAAAGGAAGGAAATTGTGATACGTGCCACGTCACGAAAGGACAAATACTGTACGATTCCACTAATGTGAAATATCTGGAGTAGTCAAATCCATAGAGATAGAAAGTGGAGTAGTGGTTACTGGGGGCTGGAGGGAGAGGGGATGTCTCTAGGTCAGAATTCACTCCTGAGCTACAGACACGAATACAAAAAAAGCTGTTTGCACTTCGACCCCATGCATCCAGTGCAGACCCACTCTCCCCTACATCCCCTTCTTTATCTCAGCCAGCAATTATGCTTCCAGCTGCCCGAACAACCAAGGAATCATTCTAGACTCCTCTCTCTCTCCAACCCGACCAACAAAGATGCCTGTTAAATCAGAAGCCTCCTCTCCGTCCTCATGTCACTGTCTAGTCCAAGCCTGCTTTAGTTTTCACATTCATCACTACCACAACTTGCTAATCACCTTCACCGTCTTCAATCTCTCTTTGCCCTTCTTCCACACTTTTGCCAAACTGCTCGTTCCAAGGTATCAGTCTGATCGTGTGTCTCGTGCCCATCGCCCCAACTTCATTGCCCACTTCTCAGAAGCTCTGATTCATCCTCAAGATGATGGTACATGAGGTCCTTCACGATACCAGCATTGCCCATTTTCCTGCCGTCCATCCCATTTCCCACAAGTGCCCGACTTTCTCCCCACTCTGGATTACTTACCATGCTTCCCGGATTTTGCCATGCTTTCCCCCTGCCCGGAGCCCCTTTCTCAGCCCCTCCTTCGCTTGGCCCAATCCCACTTCTCTGTCGAGTCAGCTCAGACATCACCACCTCCTGAAAGCCTTCGGTGACACTCCATCCCCATCCCTAATCCTGTGTTTTCTCACAACATCCCAGATGGTCATTCTGTGTTATCTCTCCCTCTACCCACTTAGGTCAGGAACTCTGCCTTTGCCTATGGGCCACCAGAGCCCATTTCTGTGTCTGGCAGGTCTAAACCCTCAACAATGTCTTGTGGTCACTGTGAAGGGGGTACCCTTAATTCTGGAGATATTTAATAAAAACAAGCTGCCAGTCAAAAATCAAAACAAAACCAAACAAGCAAACCCCAGATATACATTGATGCCTTCGTTGCATATTCAATTGCATTGCGATTTGGGAAGAATGGGTTTTGGACCATTGATGGTCAAGCAAAATATTCTCCTATACTAGAAGCATTAAACTGCAAGTATCTTTTTTTTTCTTTTTCTGTTTTTGGTATCTGAGGGCTGATTGGATTCAAGAATGAAGACAAAGGAAAATAATAAAACACAACTGAGAGTTGATGAAATAGTCATTTTTATGCATGGGAATAGTTCTGTCTGTGTCTCTAGAAAGAAAATATGGGTTTCATTTTGCAAACTCAGAGCAGAAATAAGATGCTTGAAGACATCCTGACACCGGAACAGCATTTTGAAATCTCACATATTGTACATTTCCTGATGACACCACATCTACGAAATGTGTCGTTTTCTAACGAAAGAGAAACCATATTCCGTCCGTAATCTGACAAGTCACCTCTGAAGGCCGAGTTTAGGGCTGATCTGCTCCTCATTTCCAGAACATATTCATGCAATTCCTATTTATAGGTGAAATCTAGTCACCACAAAACTGCAAGATAACAAAAGATTTTTACACGCCAAGGTGATAACCTACTTAAAGGAAAATCACTGATCACGGGGAGAGCGCAGACCACAGAAGATTTAACGCAAGTCTTGCTTCAGTGGAATTTGACCTGTGTAACCCTTTCCCTTCCTCATCTATGACCGTTCTACAGCAGAGCTTCTCTGCAGGCTTAATCCAAACTTTTCCTGCTGCTTTCCCTGCTCTGTTTCTGGCAGATGGCATTTTGCAGGACTGGGTTGAGTTAAGACAGCAAGTTTTCGTGGCTAGAAACACAAATGCATGAATGAAGGCAAGGTGAATTCCAGCGCACTCTTTCAGGAAACGATAGAACAGGACCCATATAAGGCAGTGGGGTAAAATCTCTCTCCTCCTGGCCCTAAAAATATTAAAAGGACTTCATGGTATGAATAAACAACACCTCATTCCTTCCGGAGATGAATATTTCACACAGTATTCCAGTTCCCATTGTTCATGTTTGCAGTCTGTCCCTTCCCACATTTTATTTTAAGAGTAATAGATCTGCTTCAGTGTCCCAATTTTATGAATGTGGAAGCTAACCTTTTGCAGAGATCACATTGGTACCAAGTATAAATCAGAATGACAACAGAGTTCAAAATCGTATCATTCTTTTTCTGGCCCTCCTTCACCTCTATCCTTACCCACCACCATCGTCAATCTCTAGAAGGTACACGCCTAGTTTCTAGAACCACCCATGTTACAGAAATAGTCTAAACTTGCACAGGCCCTCCCAGAGGTGCGGGCCAGAATGAAGACCCAGAGGCTCTGCAAAAGCATCCTCAGATCCGAGGCCAACCCCCATTCATGAGAATTTCTAAGAGAACTCACTGATCCAGGATATGGGATCTACGCAGGTTGCCGGCATCCCAAACATCTTCTGAGACTAAAGATGGTTATGATTCCTTTCCTCATTCCAAGGTGATGAGGCCATAGGAAAATTACAGAAAATAAGCTGGTTGAAGGTAGACTTGCCAGATATCAAAATATACTATCAGGCCCATTAACTGAAAGAGAATAGATGTCATACAAGAAAAGAGATATAGACCAATGGAATAGGATGAAGAGTCCAGGAACTAAATGCAAATACACACATACACACACGCACGCACGCACACAAATTTGTTACATGATGTAAGTATCTTAAATTGGTAATTCATCAAGAAAAGATCCGATACCGTTCAAAGAACAGACTACAAGTTTCGCGGAAAAATGAAGATTGATCCCTATTTTATATTTTTTATAATCCTACCATGAGGGATGTCTTTCTACGTACCAAAAAAAAAAAAACCCAAAACAAAACAAAAACAAAAAACAACAACAACAACAAAAAAAAAAAGAACTCGGAAATTGCAAAGGAAAAGCTTGATAGGTTTTAAACTTCCCCGTGGTTAAAAAAAAAAAAGACATATGATGTTAGTTTATATAACAAATGAGGGGAAATATCTGCAATGCATCTTTTTAAAGGTGAATATAGAAAGCCATTTTACAAATCAACAAGGGAAAGGGGAATTCTCCACCAGAAGAATGGGCAAAAAACAAAGAAGCAATTCACAAAGGTAGAACTACAGATACCAGGAAATGTTAGAGATCAAAGAAAGTCTTATTAAGCAACAATGATATATCAAATGTCACCTATCAGATTGGCAAAGACTGAAAAGAGTGATCCTACCCAGGGTTAGCAAGGCTGAGGGAAATAAGACCGTTTTATCCAATGCTTATGGGAGTGGAAATTGATACTCCTTTCACGAGCGCAATCTGGCCCTTGGTATCTATCTAAATTCAAAATACGAATATCATTTGACCTGTGATCCCACTTCTGAAAATCTATCCTGAGAAACAGTCAGCCAGGTATGGGGAGAGGCAGGCACACGCACTGTAAGGTAAGTGTTGGGAGGGATGGGAACACAGAAAAGGGATGCAAAATAGGCCTGGGGACCAGGGAGGGTTCAGGCAGTTTCCAAGAGGAGGGGAGGCTGCAGGCAAGTCTTGCAGGACAGGTGGAAGGGGGAACAAAAGAGGATGGGAGGACACAGGTAAGGTCGAGCGAGAACACTGTGCGGTTGGGGACACAGCAGTGCCTGGAAGCCAGGCTCAGGTTGCAGGTGGGAACCAGGAAGGGAAAGAGGAGGAAGGACAACTGCAACAAGAAGACGAAGGATGGCTGCTAACGGTGCCCGCTATCTGGAGGAGGAAACTGGGGTTTGGTTACACAGCATGGGTGAACACAGCTGGTCACATAAGTCGTAAAGATAGAGCAAGAATTTGAGCCCACGTTTTTCTGACCTTGGAGCCCAGACCACGGTCAGGAATTTGGACTCTATCTCGATGGCCCTGGGCCACTGTGGAAGGTGGGCGAAAAGTTAGGTCTGCCCTTCGGGAAGCTTGCTCTGGAGAGAGATGGGAGGGAGCCCAGGAGGAAAAAGAGACATCAAACAGGGCTCCATTGCTGGGAAAGATGGGGTGGGAATGGGGGTGGGGTGTTAGAAGATACCCAGGAGATAAAATCCACAACTGGGGACCAGTCGAGTGAAAGGTGGGGACAGGCAGAGCAGGAGTCAAGAATGACTCCTGATTTCTATCTGACAATACAGGTGAATGAGCGCAAACATCCAGACAATTGCCTATTGAATCTTCTTTTTTTAAATAAATTTATTTGCGTTGGGTCTTCATTGCTGTGTGCAGGCTTTCTCTAGTTGCGGCGAACAGGGGCTACTCTTGGTTGCCGTGCACGGTCTCTAGGTGCGCGGCCTTCAGTAGTTTTCAGTAGTTGTGGCTCGTGGGCCCTAGAGCGCAGGCTCAGTAGTTGTGGTGCATGGGCTTAGTTGCCCCATGGCACGTGGGATCTTCCCAGACCTCGGCTCGAACCCGTGTCCCCTGCATTGGCACGCGGATTCTTAACCACTGCGCCACCAGGGAAGCCCTTGCCTACTGCATCTTGAACACACCTTATGTTCACACCTGTGCTCTCATTCTTCCCTCCCCACGAAACATCATCCCTGACTGTCTTCAAGGTGAAATCCCAACCGTCCCTCAAAGCCTGTCTCCAAGGCTACCTCCTTTCTCATGAAATCATCACGGAAAACTCTCCCTTCATCCCACTCAGAGTGTGAGTCTTGGGGCATTTTGTTGTTCTCTCCTATTTGCCTTTATCTGCCCGAGAGTTAATCAATATGCATGTTTCTCTTTCTCCTCTCTTATCAGCCTTCTGATGGCAAGGGCCACATGGCCACGTCATCTGCCCCCTTCCACAGTTTTTGCAGAGCACAGCAGAATCTCTCCTGCAGGGTAGATGTTTAAATAGTCGAAATCAAGAAAACAAATAGCTCTCCCCCTCTTTCCTCGCCTAGACTTTGCCTTCTCAGCTTTTAGCAAAGAAAGAGCTTCTTTCTTGCTCCAGAAGAAACCGAAGGAGTTGGAAGGCAGTTTTGGAATGCCTGCAGGAGATTTTCTTCATGTTAACTGGCTGATAACACCGCAGGAAACTATCTTAAGGAAAACACACACAGTGATGAAACAGGAGGGTCCTATTACCACTTCCTTGCTTTACTGAACAGAAGATTTGCAGAGTAATTTCCAATGGAATGTCTTCCAAATGTATATAAATAGTCATGGTCAACTTGGTGAAAGTGTGTGTTTCCAAGATGAACTGATAAACGACACAAGATAAAAGAGGTCAAGGGGACAAGATGGATTGCATGGGACATTTATAGACAAAGTTTGCTCATTTTGCTGGAAAGCAAGTGAACAAGCAAAGACACCCTATGAGTCTGCCTCATTTTGGAGAGCACAGTGCAAAACTTTAATCTCAAAAAAAAATTACAGATAAATGAATGAACAAATGAATGGAGGATTGTTTACAGGACTGAAATATTCCACAGGTGAGGCATAAACAGATATTCATGCAAGAAATAAAGCTGACCCTGCGTAAAAAGGAACAGTCCAACACGCTCCACCATGTCATGCTCTGGTCATCACAATGACACAGTGGGGTCCCTCCTGGAGTTGCTTTTCCTTTCACTGGTGACTCCGTCCTCCAAATCAGAATTTCCCAAAGTGTGTTGCCTGGAACACTAATACAAGAAAATTTTCCACCAAGGGGGTGCCATGGTCAAATACATTTGTGAAATGTTTAACGTTATAACATCTCTCAGAGAATCACAGTGCGTCTTGGCATCATGGAGGCCCTGAAAAGTCCTACTATAAAGAAACTTTCGCACTCTTTATGTATGTGTTTTCCCAACTTACTTGGTCCGGGGACCTTCTGAGTGGAGTAAAAGTAAGACCTAGTAACCCCAGCTGGAAATAATGCCCCAAACCCAACTGGGAACCTCAAGACCTTCCCATCTCTGGTTTTCCCTCCTTCTTCTGAACCTTACCTCCTCCCCTGAAAATACAACAGCCTTGCTGATCATTTCCTCAGAGCCCAGAGAGCTGACGAGAAAACATGAAGAGAGGATTTATTTCACCTAAAGTTGCTAATGGGTAATAACTTTTTAATTACCTCTCCCTGGGAGTATTTACATTTTTACTGAGGCCTTCTGAAAGATAATGGCTAAATTCAAAGAACAGTGCAAATGCCAAAAATCTTGCACCTGTATGTCATGGAAGACAAGTCACCTGTTCGTTCCATGAGCAGGGTCCCTACAGCAAAAGTGCAGGGAAATTATTCCCTCTCCCTGCCATCAAAGCAACTGCGGCGACAACAAAATAGCACACTCCACTCCTTTGTGAACCATGTGATTCAGCCCTCATCTTTACCTGGCTCACTCCTTCTCCAAAATCAGCATTGCTTCCTCCACCCTGATGCCTGGGCTAGGATACGAAATGGGTGATGCCCTTTCACAAACCCAGTACCTCCCCTCCCCTGGCCCTAGAGCATTTATCACTGTGTGCAAGAGCTACTTACTTCTCTGCCTCAACCACCAGATTTTAAAGTGTGTGGGGGCAAAAATGTTATCTGTCTCATCTCCTTCTATATGCCCGGAGCCTGGTCCAGGATAGGGTCCATAGAAAATCAAAAACGTAAAGTGTAGAGAAGTTTGGTTGTTTTTAACCCTAAGAAACAAAAAACCTCATTTTCAAGAAGAAATTTAAAAGGAGAAGATGAATATATGAAAATGGATAAGTTGGTGAAAGTCCAGTGGTCCCATTCAGCTGTGCACAATATTAACTGAGCATAGCTATATATGCCGTTATAGGAGAAACTGCCAGAAAAAAACGATGTATAAGATTCAATTCCTACCTTCGAGGAACCTAAAATAATGAAGTGATCATCATACTCTTCCACTGGCCTTCAAACATGGCTGACGCGGGAGAGTATTTCTGAGATCTGAGAATATCCTGTCTACGTGGGTTGGCCAATTCCCTCTCAATCCACTAAGAACTCGAATGTTCATTAGATTGAAAGTTTCACCCTGGTCCCAGGGCCAACAGCTGACAATAGGGTAGTTTCCTAGTGCAAGGAGGGGTCGCCCACAGGATACCTAACCGAGTCGGTGTGTTTCTGTGACTGAATACTGTGTAGGCATTAGCTCAGCAGGCCAAATGCAAGGGACGGCTCAGGGGAGAGGAAGTCGGGGGGGAGCTGGGCGTCTCTGCTGGTGAGTGTGACAGCAGCTGCATGGGGAACATCTGGGTCCTGTCAGAGTTTCCCAGAGATCTCCTCTGTCCAACTGCAGCATGAGCAAATTAAGATTGATAAATTGTATGGCTCTTTCTGGCTTTAAAGATCCCAGATGCTCTGCTAAATTAATGGATGCTCTATCTCCACTCAATCTGACACCAAAACAGAGCCTTGAAAATGTACCAGACCGCCACTCCCCCAGCCATCTGAGCACACCAGGGCAGCCCTGCTTCTTCGGCCTGGATTCCTGTGTGCAAACTTATGTATTTAGTTGGCGTGTGTGTGTGTGCATATGTATACACATGCATTTTCAGACCAGAGCTTATCTTCACCGTAGGGCATGTGTACACAGTCTTGGCAACAAACATACATCTTGAAGCAAAAAGTACTCCACTGGCCCAGAGCTCCTTAAACACCAAACTGTCCACTATAGAATAACGCCAAGGGAGATGAGATCATCTGTGTCATTGGGAAACAATCATTTTATGCAAATAGAACACATTGCTAATTGTGTTACCTAAGACTGTTCTGTTCTTACTCTATAGCACTTAGTTCACTAACCCAGCTCTCTACGTGGCTGACAGCGTGTTTTGTTTCTAACAGTAGAAAAATAACAGTCAAATATATCTTGAGGAAGGGTCTCTGGGGCACTTAACTAAACTCTTCTGTCTCTGTGAGATTCCAGAGATCAAATCCAACTGGAGAGTGGCCTCTTGGTGGCCATCCAGGTAGCCCTAAGCTTGCAACTCCAAAGGAAGTATCTCTTATAATGGTACTTCCTCTAGAATGAAACTGACTAGAAGGAAATATCCCTAAGAAAGGAAAAGCAGTCTAGGAAGGCACCAAAGCCAAAAAAGAAGAAAGGTCCTGCAAATTCAGACCACTGGATTGTCTCCTTCCATCGTCTCTTTCTGATAAAGGTACTAAAGGGAAGTAGATAGAATTTATCCTCCATGATGTAATCCTCAAAAATCTTAAAATATTCCTAAACATCCCTAAATTCCCTGCCAAGGGTTGGAAGAACAAGTTATAACAATGATCTTGGGGCTTCCCTGGTGGCACAGTGGTTGAGAATCTGCCTGCCAATGCAGGGGACATGGATTCGATCCCTGGTTCCACGGGAAGATCTCACATGCCGCGGAGCAACTAAGCCCGTGAGCCACAATTACTGAGCCCACGTGCTGCAACTACTGAAGCCCGCACGCCTAGAGCCCGTGCTCCGCAACAAGAGAAACCACAGCAATGAGAAGCCTGAGCACGGCAACAAAGAGCAGCCCCTGCTCGCTGCAACTAGAGAAAGCCCGCGCACAGCAACGAAGACCCAACGCAACCAAAACTAAATTAATTAATTAAAAAAAAAGATTTTGTGTGCCCAAGTTCTTCTTAGCAAACTGTGCCTGGACAGGGGCCCCAAGTCAGAGGTCTTCAGCGTGGGAACCACAATGGTTTCCTCAGCTGCTAGTTATTTGGTTTTCAAAGTTCTCGCATTTCCAGAGACCACTAATCCTATCAGCCAGCCAGCTTCCACTCATTCACTCACTCATTCGTTCATTCATCCTACAAGTACTCACGGAGCATTTACTATCCCGTGCGCAGGGGCACCTTGGCGAAAAGCAGCCTCACGGTTCTCAGGATGAGATGCCAGGACCAGGAGCATCAGGTTCACCCGGGAACTTGTTAGAAACGCAGATTCACCGAGGCTCCGTCTCAGACCTACCGAACTACAAGCTCTCGGTGTGGCCCCAGAACTCTGTGTTTTAACAAGCCCTCCAGCAGACGCTGACGCACATCAAGTTGGAGAACCAGTGGTGTAGACCAGACCCCACTTGCTCAGAGCGTGCTTTCTCCTAGAGGAGAGCCGTAAATGACTACGCGCAATGTAATGTCAGGCAATTATCGATGCTCCTCAAAAAAAGGAAATCAAGAAAACAGGGGTAGAGTGATGGGATGCTATTTCAGTTGGGCAGTCACGGAAGGAAGACCTCCCTTCCGAGCAGTGAATGGAGTGAGAGGCTGGGACAGCACTGCTGGCTCCGCGTCACAGCCCTGCATCCCGTTTCCCTTCCGAGTTTCCAGGTAGATATCAGACCACACTGGGAAGACGCTTGTCTCGCCAGCCATTCCAGAATGCCTGTGAGAATTTGAATCCTGAAGGAAAGCAGAAATCTAGTACCTGCTCCAAACCTCCAAGGTCTGAAATCAGCAGATCCCAAAGTAGCCAAGAGCCTCAGTGATTTCACGGAGACCATTTGTGACAGACATCAGGAAGAACTTCTTGACAGCAAAGATTATGAAAATACAGAAGAGGCTGCCAAAGAAGACAGAGGAACTCTTTCCTGAAGGGAAGATTATTCTCCAACACTCATGGTTCAAGTGCAGTTTTGGTGGGAGGTAAGCCTGAAACAGACGATACTTTGGGGTCACAGTTATTCCCAAGATCATAAACACCTGCTGTATCACTTTTTCCAACGCTCTTTATGAAAATCCTCAGACATACAGAAGAATAGGAGGACGATCATACACAGACCTATCGTGTAGGATCCAAAATTTTTAACATTTTGCCATATTTGTTTTATCTATACAGATGAAGAGATAATAAATAAATATTGCAAGTCATTTGAAAGTAAATTACAGATATCATGTAATTTACCCCTAAATTACCCCTAAATATATAATCATGCATCTCTTAAAAATAAAGCCATTTTCCTACATAATCACAATTACCGCCCCAAGGAAATTATTGATAATTTTCTATTATCTGATAATATCTACTTCCTATTCAAGTTTCCGCAGTTGTTCCAAAGGTGTCTTTTAATTACTTCTTTAGGGGAAGATTGCAATATGCTTGCCTTGTTTGGGTAGAGATTTGAGCTCCATTTGGTTTTAAATACACATGTAGATACTGACATTGAAATTACACCAAAATTTAATATGAATCACACCAAAGCTTAATATGGTGATGATTACAAACCCAATAGTTATGACTAATAAACAGTTCATGGAAAAATGTGAGAA
Organism: Aethalodelphis obliquidens; assembly: GCF_003676395.1. Lineage (NCBI taxonomy): Eukaryota > Metazoa > Chordata > Mammalia > Artiodactyla > Delphinidae > Aethalodelphis > Aethalodelphis obliquidens. The sequence continues at coordinate 20,454,829 of NW_020837967.1, read as the reverse complement.
AGGGAAGGAAGGACCCCAGAAAAAGAGACTGAGTCGCTTGTAAACTGAATGTTTGTGTCTCCCCAAAATTTGTACCTTGAAATCCTAATCCCTAATGTGATGTTATTAGGGAGTGGAGGCTTTGGGAGATAATTAGATATGGGAATGGAGCCCTCGTGATATAATTCGTACCTTTAAAAAAAAATGAGAGGGCTTCCCTGGTGGTGCAGTGGTTGAGAGTCCGCCTGCCGATGCAGGGGACACGGGTTCGTGCCCCGGTCCAGGAAGATCCCACATGCCGTGGAGCAGCTGGGCCCGTGAGCCATGGTCGCTGGGCCTGCTCGTCCGGAGCCTGTGCTCCACAGCAGGAGAGGCCACAACAGTGAGAGGCCCGTGTTAAAAAAAAAAAAAAATGAGAGAGCTTGAAATCTGAAAAAGAGGGGATATATGTATACGTATAACTGATTTACTTTGCTGTACAGCAGAAACTACCACAACATTGTAAAGCAACTAGATTCCAATAAAAATTAATTTTAAAAAACTGAGAGAGCTTGTTTCCTTTCTCTATCTTTTCCTCTCTCTCTCTGTCTGTCTCTCTCTCTCTCCAGACATGTGAGGATACAGCAAGAAATCAACCAACTTTAAACCAGAAATCGGGCCCTCACCAAATACCAGATCTGCCAGCACCTTGAACTTCAGCCTCCAGAACTGTGAGAAAGAAAAGTTTGCCGTTTAATCCACTCAGTCTGTGATCATTTGTTACAGCAGCCCAAGCTGACTGAGACAGACGCTGAATGTATTCATTCATCTATTCAGCCAGTAGGCTTGCCCTTGGACATGGGGTGATGTGCAAACCGCACTACCCTGTGATCTGGGGGTCAGCTGGGCCAGTATGGGAGGAGGGCAGGAGAAACGGCTGCCCCGTGAGGAGGATCCCTTCCTTGGCTCGGGACTACCCATCACCTACCTGTTTCAGCTCACTGCCATACATGAAAAATCCTTTTTGTTAACTTCTAATATGGGATTTTAACTTTGCAGTGGACTCACTCATGGTCTCCAGGGGCCCTTTGTCTCGGGGAGGTAAGCTGGGCTGCTGCGATCAGAGTGCCAAGCAGAGGGGTGCTGGATGACCCTAGTCAGTGGACCAATAAGTAACGGTGCTGGATGACCACCTTTATCCAAGGTCGTCTTGGATAGAGGCTCAACCAGAAGAGCCAACGGAATAGGATGCCAGGTCAAGGGGTGTCTGGGCCACGGGGGATGATTCTTTGGCTACTTGAGCGTGTGTGTGGATGGGGGAAGGAAGACATCTCTCTGCATCCCTTTTTGGAGGGATCTGTCTAAAAATGGGCACACAAGAGACATAAAGCTTGACTCTCAGGGACAAAAGTCATCTGTAATACCATAATCATTGAACAGAATGCTAGAAATGTAAGAGAATATGAGGTCTGTTCATTGAACAAATATTTATGGAACATCTGTCAAAAGACTCAGGAATCTGTTAGACAGCTTAGGAGACTCAGGCAATCAATGCTGGCTGGCTCTGCCCTTCAGAAGGTAACAGAGCAGCAGGAAGGAAAGTATCAGTGACTTTCTGAGGACAACATAGCTATGGTGGTGGTACAGTAACACTTAAAGCATAAGTTTCTTAATTTCCCACCCAAGGCTGTGTCCACCAGCTCACACTAGCCTTGGTGAGATTTCATTTTACATCGGTTCTTTGTTAGTGTCATTCCATGTAAGTTTCAGGAGGTCAGAAACTTAGATTTGTTCCCTATTTTATCCCTCACCCAGTGGGGAACACACATGCTGTGTGTCTGACGCATGATAGGTGTGCACAATACATTTTTTAACTAAACGAACATGCAATTCTAAGGTCATGCAGTATATTACAATGTCTCCTTGCCTGCTGTACTAAACACTTTCAATTTGTATTTAACTTGTTTTTTCCCTACCACCCTTTACACAGAGGTAGAAGAGATGATGATCATGATTTTAAATAGCTAAGGATATTTTGTTCTCAGATCTGGCCTTACTGTTCAGAAGTGACTTTATTCTCATGTTAGTCTTAAATAATGAAAACCATACAGGCAGAAGCTATCTGATCCAACTCTTTGGGGTAAAAAATCAACACTACTGCAACATTAATGCAAGTTATCGGTGTAGCTTAAATACTAATCCATTGGTCCTCCTTCCGTTTTATTAAAGCAAGAGAAATCACATCATAGATTTTCTGTGACTTGACAAGAAACCAAAGCAATGTCGAGATAACTTGAAGAGTTCATGTATCACTTGGACAGTAGCCTAATCGGCATTTAACCCAAGCAGTATTCTCCATAGTAAACACAATTTAGAAATATAATTTCCATTGTTGCTGAAAGCCTCTTCTGGGCTTAATTTTTAACTCTGATTGAATTTTCCAAGGCAGTGAATGCTTTTTCAGTCTCCTCTCAGTTAGAAATATGCCAGTCATTTGGGATAAAGAGTTAATAGTTATCGAGACTTTGGAATTCTTCAGTCTGTGAGGTCATTTTTTATAATAAGCTTAATAACCAGGCAGATAGCTCCCATCTACGTTCTTAGTGTTTCACAGTAACAGGAGAGGCATTGTCCAAACCCCGCCGTTTACTTTTTTTATTCTATTTGCAATTATTTCAAACACTCTCCGGAGAGGTTAGGGCATCTTTCTGTGGAGGTGGGATATCTATCAGCAATGACCCAAATCTTATACCTGGTGTTTCTCAGGCTCAGTTAGAAACTCAAGCTGAGCTTCTGGTCCTGGCTGGACGTCAGCAGAACAGACTTCCACGGTGCCATTTTATTAACTCACTCCAGGAGACAATGCGGTCTGCAAGGAGACTCTGTTTTCTCCGTGTCTGCTGATCAGCTGCGGTGAGAAGGGAATGATCCCTTGGCTCCAGTTTCACTGGGCCTCATCCTTTCCTCAAGCCTTTTAACACAGGTCACCACATATCCTATTTTCTGTTCAGTGTGGTGAGGAGGGTGAAAGGACCGGAAGGGGTGGGTGAGAGCTTGGACCCTCGGTATCTGGACGGGGTCCTCTGAGCCCTGGTTCTCTTTGCACGCTGCGCTCCTACCCGCCAACATCAGCCACTGGCTTTGCTGTCCCAGCGCCCACGGATCAGTTATCTCTCACAGTCACGGGTTTTTAAGAGGGAGCAAAGCTGGGGGCAGCATGTAGGCGAAGACACTAGCCTCACCTTCCATCCTTTGCCCAACAGGCCCAGGCTCAACCTCGAATTTCACCTGCTACCCCCGGACCCTCTTGACCTAAGAGGCATTTTTACCCAAATTCTGAGCCCTCTCTTGCCTCAAGGGCCAGGAGCCCTTATCCAGGAAGAATGACCAGCTCACCTCACTCTCTAAAGCTTCCCATGCTGGGCTTCCCTGTTGGCGCAGTGGTTAAGAAGCCGCCTGCCAGTGCAGGGGACGCGGGTTCGAGCCCTGGTCCGGGAAGATCCCACGTGCCACAGAGCAGCTAAGCCCGTGTGCCACAACTACTGAGCCTGCGCTCTAGAGCCCGCTTGCCACAACTACTGAGCCCGCGCACCTAGAGCCCACGCTACGCAACGAGAGAAGCCACCACAATGAGAAGCCCGCGCAGCACAACGAAGACCCAACGCAGCCAAAAGTAAATAAATAAATTTATTAAAAAATAAACTTCCCTGTGCTGAGAGAAGCTGACGGCCTTGGGTTCACCTGAGAGGAAGCAGCAGGCCTGCACCCCTGGGAGCCGTGCACAGTGGGACGGGGCACCCGGCCTGGCTGGAACTGCTGGAGCTGGTAGGAAGGGAGCTTCAGAGAAGAACACTTCCTGCCCCCAAGATGCCTTTCTGTGTGTACTACAGCAGTGCCCCAAGAGGATTATAGTCAAGTGTTTCTGAATTGTCCGGTTGGTACTTAATGCTGGAAGGTTCCTCAGAAGTGATGAGTACACACCAAGGAACTAGTCTCACATTCTGATTCCTTATCTGGGCAGATTGCTTTGAATCACTCAGTGGCTCCTTACCTTGACAAGCATGGCCCGGTCATCTGGTCCCGGCCTCACTCTCCAGCCTGGGCTCACAAGCTTCCTGCTCTGGAAACTCTGTACTCTTTGCAGCTCCTTGTATACTAGGCCAGGAGTCCAAAGATTTTATCTGTAAAGATCCAAATATAAATATTTTAGATTTTGCAGGCCCTACAGACTCTGCAACTTGCATATATACCTAATGCTATATTTCTATTTGGTTTTATAATCATCTGTTTTTATATACATTTCCCCATCAGACTCTGATTTTGCAGGCAAAGATTATTCATCTTTAAATCTTTGTATCTCTAGAATCCAGCAAGTATCTGCCATATCTAGTGTTAAATGAATAATTTTTAGTGAATGAGCCGAACAACAATACCAATGAAAGTCAAGCTATATCCCCTCCCAAACTACCTCTAAAAGAAAAATGAAAGAAAAATGAAAGAAAGAAAGAAAGAAAGAAAGAAAGAAAGAAAGAAAGAAAGAAGGAAAGAAAGAGAAGAGAAAAGAAAAGAAAAGGAAAAAAAAGAAAAACTAAGACAGACAACAGCCAAATGCCAGAACCTGGGAGTAATTTACACTAACTGTAAGTCATACAGAACTGAATGAAGAAAAACAATCAGCTGCTCACGTGTGCTACAGATAGAGAGTCATCTAGACCTGCCAGGAGAAAAGAGCTTGAACTCATTCTATCTGCCTCTGGACTCAGAGGCTCAGGGTCTGTAACATCTGGAACAATCATTTCTTACACATGTAGATTCTGCTTTGGGGGCAGTGAGCTGTCATAAATTCTCCCATCGCCCTTTATTCCTCCCTATTTTCTCCCTAACTTATAGCCTCCCAATCTTCCTGTCCATTCAGATATCAGACAGAATTCCCAGAAAGTGGGGAGAAGACGTGGTCCTCCTACAGATCACAGTGAATGCAAGGAAGGTGCTGCAGTGCACAATCTCCCCTGGGTTAGTTTTTCAGAGGATGGGGCAGTGAGTAGAGTAGGAAATAACTTCCCCTCAGCTCATCAGAATCACAGCAAGTGTGTGCCATGCTCAGTTCAAAATTTGAACAATACAGAGAAAACTAGCAAAGTCCCTGTGCAAGGATGACACGTAAATTCCTGACACATACTTTAAAAGTTTATGCTGTGTGAATTTCACCTCTCTCTCTCCCTATATCTATCTATCTATCTAATATATATGTGTGTGTGTGTGTGTGTGTGTGTGTGTGTATAAACTAATAAATGAATAGATGTCTCCTCGACCCTGGAAACTGAGCTGGGAGTTATACACACTAAGCAGTCCTTTGGCTGTAAACCTCAGGATGTGCCAAAACCAGCATTTGAGTGGACAGTAAATGTAGCCAAGAGCAATCTTCACTCTCTATAGCTATTGTTCTAGAATAGAAAACAAGGAAAAGGCAAAAGAAGCCTGGAAAGTCAGTAGAACAAGAGAAAGGGAATTGTTTCAGAAAGAACATCTCAAAAAATAATATAGTAAATGAAGGAAATTAATCTCAGAGAATGCAGAGTCAAGTTGAAAAGAAAGAGATAAATGACAGATGTGACAGTGTTCCAACCTAAGAATGACAGTAGTTTTTGAGAAAGAAACCATAATATTTGAGATAGAAGCAATAACTTAAGCACATTTCCCTGAGCTAGGGCAAAGAATCAAGCCTGTGGATCAAAAGAATCCTCCACCAAAATCACTTAAAATAAATCCACAATTAGATATCCTTCGGGGAAGAAGTAAAGCTGTCACTGTTTGCAGATGACATGATACTATACATAGAGAATCCTAAAGATGCTACCAGAAAACTACTAGAGCTAATCAATGAATTTGGTAAAGTAGCAGGATACAAAATTAATGCACAGAAATCTCTGGCATTCCTATATACTAAGGATGAAAAATCTGAAAGTGAAATCAAGAAAACACTCCCATTTACCACTGCAACAAAAAGAATAAAATATCTAGGAATAAACCTACCTAAGGAGACAAAAGACCTGTATGCAGAAAATTATAAGACACTGATGAAAGAAATTAAAGATGATACAAATAGATGGAGAGATATACCACATTCTTGGATTGGAAGAATCAACATTGTGAAAATGACTCTACTACCCAAAGCAATCTATAGATTCAATGCAATCCCTATCAAACTACCACTGGCATTTTTCACAGAACTAGAACAAAAAATTTCACAATTTGTATGGAAACACAAAAGACCCCGAATAGCCAAAGCAATCTTGAGAACGAAAAAAGGAGCTGGAGGAATCAGGCTCCCTGACTTCAGACTATACTACAAAGCTACAGTAATCAAGACAGTATGGGACTGGCACAAAAACAGAAAGATAGATCAATGGAACAGGATAGAAAGCCCAGAGATAAACCCACGCACATGTGGACACCTTATCTTTGATAAAGGTGGCAGGAATGTACAGTGGAGAAAGGACAGCCTCTTCAATAAGTGGTGCTGGGAAAACTGGACAGGGACCTGTAAAAGTATGAGATTAGATCACTCCCTAACACCATACACAAAAATAAGCTCAAAATGCATTAAAGACCTAAATGTAAGGCCAGAAACTATCAAACTCTTAGAGGAAAACATAGGCAGAACACTCTATGACATAAATCACAGCAAGATCCTTTCTGACCCACCTCCTAGAGTAATGGAAATAAAAACAAAAATAAACAAATGGGATCTAATGAAACTTCAAAGTTTTTGCACAGCAAAGGAAACCATAAACAAGACCAAAAGACAACCCTCAGAATGGGAGAAAATATTTGCAAATGAAGCAACTGACAAAGGATTAATCTCCAAAATTTACAAGCAGCTCATGCAGCTCAATAACAAAAAAGCAAACAACCCAATCCAAAAATGGGCAGAAGACCTAAATAGACATTTCTCCAAAGAAGATATACAGACTGCCAACAAACACATGAAAGAACGCTCAACATCATTAATCATTAGAGAAATGCAAATCAAAACTACAATGAGATATCATCTCACACCAGTCTGAATGGCCATCATCAAAAAATCTAGAAACAATAAATGCTGGAGAGGGTGTGGAGAAAAGGGAACACTCTTGCACTGCTGGTGGGAATGTGAATTAGTTCAGCCACTATGGAGAACAGTATGGAGGTTCCTTAAAAAACTACAAATAGAAGTACCATATGACCCAGCAATCCCACTACTGGGCATATACCCTGAGAAAACCAAAATTCAAAAAGAGTCATGTACTAAAATGTTCATTGCAGCTCTATTTACAATAGCCCAGAGATGGAAACAACCTAAGTGCCCATCATCGGATGAATGGATAAAGAAGATGTGGCACATATATACAATGGAATATTACTCAGCCATAAAAAGAAACGAAATTGAGCTATCTGTAATGAGGTGGATAGACCTAGAGTCTGTCATACAGAGTGAAGTAAGTCAGAAAGAAAAAGACAAATACCGTATGCTAACACATATATATGGAATTTAAGAAAAAAAAATGTCATGAAGAACCTAGGGGTAAGACAGGAATAAAGATGCAGACCTACTGGAGAATGGACTTGAGGATATGGGGGGGGGGGAAGGGTGAGCTGTGACAGGGCGAGAGAGAGTTATGGACATATACACACTAACAAACGTAGTAAGGTAGATAGCTAGTGGGAAGCAGCTGCATGGCACAGGGATATTGGCTCGGTGCTTTGTGACCACCTAGAGGGGTGGTATAGGGAGGGTGGGAGGGAGGGAGACGCAAGAGGGAAGACATATGGGAACATATGTATATGTATAACTGATTCACTTTGTTATAAAGCAGAAACTAACACACCATTGTAAAGCAATTATACCCCAATAAAGATGTTAAAAAAAAAACAACTATAGATATCCTTCTGGGGAAAAAAAAGTGGATTATGAGAATGTCTCAAGTCAATGCTTTGACAGGAACAATAACCTCTACAAATCAGTTAACCACATAGCTGTGGGGAGGATGCAGGAGAATCTCATAGAAGTCAACCAATGGAAGTAGAGCTGGGCTTAATGGGAAAAAATAACTATCGTTCTCTCCCCGCTCTCCTTCTGCTTTCCCCCTCCAGCCCCATCTCACTTTTACTCCATGACTGCTTCATCCAAATTTCTCTACAAACTGACTTCTCTGCTTAGTTATTTGCTTATACATGGCTCATAATGGCTTCCTTCAAATGAAACATCAGAACTGGAGTCTGCATTTTCTTTGAGCTTAATGGCCTACAGGTAACAAACTCAGTCTCTGCTCCCCACTTACAAATTTCTGGATAAGATTACTGATAGTCAAGTGAGCCAAACAACAATACCAATGACAGTCAAGCTATAACCACTCCAGCTTTGGAGAGTTGTCACCCGTGGCCCAATTAGCTGTGCCCCAAAGAACAGGGTCATATCATAATTAGAGCTGCTCCACCTGGACTAAGTTCTTTACGAAGGGGTTATGGGATTGGAGGAAATTACTGAAATCTCTAGCCCAGTGAATTAAGAAAAAATTCTTATAAGCACCCAGGCAGGAAAAATGTTTATTGAAAATGGAATAAAAACAAGTGTGGTCTTCAATGACTCTGCAGCATTCAATACCAGATGACAAAGATGCATAGTCCTTTGGGTTTTGAGTGGAGAAAAGTTGTGACCCAAGAATTTTGTATGCAACCAATAAAAACATATTCTTTGCACCTGAAAAATGTTCTCAGATCTGCATGAGATTTTTTTTTTTAAATACCATCCATAAGACATAGTCCAGCTAACCAAAAGGAGAGGCAGGACCTACCAACAGCACTTGAGCTGTGGCACCAACCTCATGCCACATGGAAGTCATGAATGAAGCAACAGACGAGTATAGCCATGGAGCTCTGCCATGAATGGAAGTACTTTTCACTGAATGTATCAATAAGGAATGCCACCCACCTCACTACAGCCAGGACAAGATGCCACTCTAGCTACTGCAGAAGTGCACCCCAACTACTATGCTTTAACCTCACAGGCTAAGGCCAGCTTCTGCCCAGAGGCCAAGCCCTCCTAACACCGAGGCAGAATTGGATGGGACAGGACCTCTCACTCTATCACCAGAGTCTGGTGAACACAAAGGATTCCTACATATGTGAAAAGAAGTGAGTTAGAGCCCAGAAGTGGGTTAAACTAGAGCTTCTGCTGTTACCTGTACTGGTAATCCAACTTTGAGATTGAGGCACATTATTTTATACACAAAGCTATAAACAAATGCTCCCCAGTTACAGGAGACACTGGTCACGTATTGACACTGGTCAATACTTAATAATTCAGGTATTGATAAGTCATAGGCTGAATGCTCAGGGTTTTACTCTAAAAATTTCTGTGTATTTACAGTAATAAACCATAGCCAGTTGATTGATGATGAGCCTGTCAAATGGAAAATAGGTCCCGGCAAAACTACTCTGTCAATGTCATTGACAAGGAAAGGAAACGTCTGGGTTTACTGCAAGAACGAGATATGCCATTCTGGTTAAACCATTGATAGACTAAAAATTAATAATAAATAAAACATTTACAAACTAAAGCCTAAGACAATAGTAGTGGTGATTTTATTCAGTACTCATCTGCATACAAGATCCGTGTGAAGGATTTTCCTTGCATTACATCCTTGTGATCTTTACAGAAACCAAGTGAGATATATTTTATTATTTCCATTTCATAGATCGTTAAACAGAAGCTCACAGAGATTAAAGAATTTATCCAAAGTTGCACGACCAGGATCAAGATAAGGTCCACACCCATATCTCTCTAATTCCAAAGCTTGCACTTTTAACCACTTTGAGCTCACCCTTTCCTGAAATTCACAGAATTACTAGTAAGGGTTCTGTTCACTAGGAAGGATTCTCTTACACCAGGTCAATTAATCTGAAAAATGCAAACCAATTTTCAACTTTCAAAAAGCTAATGAAACAAAATAAAGCAAAAATTCCAAACCATGGATAGGTGGATACAAATACCTCAAAATAGTAGAGAACAGGAAAAATGTCCTTCTCATCAAAACATAGCATTCTGAAGTTTACAAAGTCGGTCTAATTTTTTTCTTTAAAAGCCAGAGAAAGGATATTTCAAGGAATGAACTAGAAGGGTTACTGTAAATTTTGCACACCTGATAAATATCCCACACTGAAACAGTAAGTTTCAGAAACTTTTCTTTGAAAGTTTATGCTCAACCTAAATGTTCTTAAATTTTCCTTTGTTTTCTCACGTAGTTCATGATAACTGAATCAAAGATGAATGAGTTATTTAAGTTAACGAAATTTTTTTAGCATGGGAAATGCCTGTATCATGATGCCACATGAAAAAAACTAAGATACAAATTTTCTACAGTATGAACTTCAATAGATTAAAAAAATGTATAGAAAAGAACTGTAAGGGAATAATACACCAAAAGGTTAAGAATTTGGGGGCTTGGTTGGGCAAGTTATGAGTAATATGTTTCCTTCTTATTACTTCTCTTTATTTTCCAAATTTTCTAGAATGTGCACAATTTCATCATCAGAAATATAAACTTTACTTTTTTAAGAATTGTGATCTAGCCCACAACCGTGGTAGTGTCATTGGCTCAGTAGAAAGAACATGAGAATAAGAACATGAGAGTCAGAAAAGCGGAACTTTCTAAGAAAATCAGATCCACCTCCCATAATGCCCCATACTGAAAGGCATCCATCCGCATGAACCCAAGTCATGGGCAAAACAAGAGGGCTGAACAATGACCTTCAAGTTTCCCTCCAACTCCACAGAAGATCATACTGCTATTATGAATACTCCATTGAGTAACTGTTGTGGCCATGGGAATTCATGGTGCAAACTTCCAACTACAGGAAGTGCAATTGACCCAGAGGTCCAGCTGCATGCTCTGAAATCCATCATCACGTATGCATGAAGGTCACGTTTCCCATAGGTTGCTCCCAGCCAACAACTGAGCACAGCTGGGCACACTTGGAAGACACGGAACTCCTTTCAGACATGGAAACTGGCTTTGGCTCAAGGACTCCCCAGTGGCCTTGCTGAAACTTCCTTGAATGGCATGGCAATCTTGCACATTTCCATCCAAACTTCCTTCCTTGTCTCCTTCACTCAGGGTCAATGTTGCATTGTGGTCTCGTGGCTCTCCATCCCTTCCTGGCTCTTTCTCATTTTTTTCACGCAGGTGTTTCCCCTGTAGAAATCTTTGCACATTAATCTCATCTTGGCATCTACTGCTCAGAGAACCCAGATTAACCCAGCATATTGGTAGATCCACAAACTATACCTGTGCATAGAAAGACTGAACAGGAGGCTGCCCAGGTGGCACAGCTCCTCATAGGATTGCACACCTGGGTTATATTTTGTCTTATTGTCATTGTCATTTTCTTCCTTTTTATTTTTTTCTGAGATTTAAAACTTTTTTTATATTACAATATAGTTGATTTAAAATATTGTTAGTTTCAGATGTACAGCAAAGTGATTCATTTATACATACACATATATACATTCTTTTTCAGATTCTTTTCCCAAATAGGTTATTACAGAATACTGAGTATAGTTCCCTGTGCTATACAGTAGGTCTTTGTTGATTATTTATTTTATGTATAGTAGTGTGTATATGTTAATCCCAAACTCCCGGTTTATCCCTCCCTCCCACTTTTTCCCTTTGGCAACCATAAATTTGTTTTCAAAGTCTGTCAGTCTGTTTCTGCTTCGTAAATAGGTTCATTTGTAATGTATCTTTTTTTTAGATTTCACATATAAGTCACATCATATGATATTTGTCTTTCTCTCTCTGACTTCACTTGGTATGATCATCTCTAGGCCCATTCATGTTGCTGCAAATGGCTTTATTTCATTCTTTTTTATGGCTGAGTAACAGTCCATTGTATACATGTACCATATCTTCTTTATCCATTCCTCTGTCGATGGGCATTTAGGTTGCTTCCATGTCCTGGCTATTGTAAATAGTGCTGCAATGAACACTGGGGTGCATGTATCTTTTCGAGTTATAGTTTTCTCTGGCTATACACCCAGGAGTGGGATTGCTGGGTCATACAGTAGTTCTATTTTTAGTTTTTTAAGGAGCCTCCATGCTGTTGTTCTCTTTTCTTCTTTTTTAAAACAAATGTCAATTACAGTACAAAAAGACTAGTATTCTATTGCTTACAGACCAAAAAAAAATTTTTTTTTATTTCAATAAGCCTTTCCTGGGTTTATTTTCAACTTGTTCTTGTTTCTTCTGCCCCATCAGCCATATGCATCTCTTCAGCAACTTCTGACTCCCTATTTCAGATCAGATAATAAGGTTCATTCTTCATTTCTGTCAACTACAACATTAGAGGAATCTTCCTCTGAGATTTAAAGTATAATTAATCACTTTCATCCAGCATGACCCTCTTTGGATGGCTAAGGGACCGTTTCGTGCTAAAATCCTTTATTTTCAATACAGTGGCTTCCACCTCCCATGGTTATTTGTCAGTCTCTGTCTATCTTAACCACTCCTTTGAAAATGTCAGCAAACCAGCATCCCCTGACTCCTGCCCACCACTCCCAGGTCGAGGATATTGGAATCCAAAGGTCTTCCTGCTGTGCTGTTTAGAATCCCTTTTGCAAGCTAAATGAGGCACAAATTTAAATTCAGAATCTCCAAATCAACATTTCAGAAAAGACACCCTTATTCTTTGGTAATTAGAAGGAAAAATAAGCAACTCTGCAGGAAAGTACCATCCTTTCTTTGATGAGCTCTGAGTAATTTAGGGACTCCTTGGGAGACATTTCCTCTTCTGAGTGAGGGGCAGCAGGTCCTTGGGAGGGTCACTGCCCAGGACGCAGCCGGTGCCCCCCTTCTGTCCCCTGAGCAAGTAGTTCTGTGTCTGCGGCCTTGCATAAGCAGTGTTTCATCTTCTTGGTGATGTAAGATTTGGCTCTGGTTCATGGATTCTTGTGGCTATTGCACCAGTGCCAAAACCCTTACAGAGCAGTACTCAAAGAGATTGGGAGGAGAGAGCCCCAAGCATGTGCACGGACAAGATCGTGCCTTTGTGACAAAAGGTACTTTGATTTTGACCCTTTCTCTCCCTTAGACGGGACAACAAAGCTGTCTCCAAACTCATGCTACACCAGAAACCCTCATGGTGCAGCAGATGACATGGAACAGAGACATAGTCGATGCAGGACAGCCCCGCCGGTAACACAGAGAAAGAACTGGTCCAGGCTTGGAGGCGTGGGAGTGGGTCTCACACACTGGATATAACTGTCTAACTCCTGGGTCCCCGGGCACTGAATCAGCTCAGGACCAAATGTCCCTATTCCCTTGTTTGACCAAAATGACCCAAGGAGAAGGCTGACTCAGAGAACCAATAAGATTTTTTTTCCTACTTCGTGTTCCTGTTTCTGTTTTATTGTCCTCAGGGAATGTAGAAAAAGCAAATGTTATCAGAAGTGATTTCCTCTTCACCAAGGCCATATGCATGAGGTTTTATGTCCCCAAATAATTTGTAGCCTTCCCCGAGGAGACCTTCCCTAACAGCCTCTCTTCAGTTATTTATTGTGACATTTCCAAAACAAACAACTGGACAATTGAAACCCAGTCTTGGATGGAGAGGCTCAGGGATGCGAGATTATTGGTCTTAGGCGGCAGGCAGGACTCCTGCCTGCGGAACAAAGGAGCCCATCTCGTCAACCTCTTGAACCCTGTTCAGTTTCTCCAATCACCCATGAAGTCTTCAGCAACACCACCAGCTCCCTTTCTCCTCCCTGCTAAAAGGAGACCATTTGCAACAGAGAAACTCTGATTTCTGAACATAAATCTCTTGCTAATACCTACATTTCCTACACACCATTCAGACAAGATTCGGGATTTTCTTAGCAAACTTAGACTGAAACTTGAACACTTGCTGTTAATCAAGTTTAATCCCAGGTTACAAATATCCTCACTAAGAAGGAAGGAATTCTATCCCCATTGGTATGGGTGCAATTCCCTTTCTTCCAAAAACATTCTTTCTAAATTTAAACTCTACAGCAAATCTCCTAAAATGGAAGAAGTCAAGTGGTGGGTGTCAGAGAAGGGGAAGTTCTAGAGTTTGCAGCTAAAAGCATAATGAAACAGACCAGGTTTGGGGGACTATGAAAATGTCCTGGATTTAGCAAAGGAATAATAAAGGAGAAAGAAGACACTCCTAACCAAGTCTGGGGATTTGGGATACATTCTATATTATGCACGGTGCCACAAAAGGAACTCTCTTTAAATACATTTATCTCACTCATGTATATCTCCAGAGAATATTTCAGAAATGATTAGCTGTTTTACAGGTGAATGAAAAGCAATACCCATCCCTAAGAAATTAACGTGAAGCTAAATTCTTTAACCTGGACAATAAAATGAAATCAGATGGTCCAGTGCTGTAAGTTAGTGTGAAATTATTATGTCAACAGCTCAAACTCTGTTTAAAAAACAAAACAAAACAAAAACAAAAAACTTCACTGAAGGTAAATGCAAGATGGGTAAGAAAATACATCATGCAATTTTCTTGAGAAATTGGGTGGGTGACACATTAACAGTAAATTCATTTGAGGACTTTGATCATTGGGCATCTTTGTTAATGACCTGGAAGATGAAGAATGGAGAAAGTAAACAAAAATGGAAGGAAACCTGGAACGAAACAAAATGGAATTGGAGATGTGAAGTTTTAACCCAAGAAAAATTCTACTTCCAGCAGAAAATTACTCAAAACGCGTACCTCTGAAAGTGTGGGTGAGAGTGGAACAGAGTAAAGAAATCTGAGCAGGCTGTTGGAAATACATGACTGACTTCATGCTGTGTAATATGGAAATCAAAACCCAGTGTTCTTTAGAGATTAATGACACTCTTCCTTCTAAGAAAAGAAGGAAGTACAACCAACTTGTACTCCCTACAAGTTGATTAATTTTCACCTCTAATTCTATAAAATAGAATAACTAAAATCCAGTGACCTGAGGAAAATAGAAGTTTGGGCTGTATTTAGTATAATGGGTATTGGGACCAAGATTCTCACTTACCTTCGGAACAATAACCCATGTGATACCAGAATGCTGTGGTTATGTTTCAGGGTTCACAATGTTTGTACATTTGCATGGCTAGCATGAATCCACACAGAATGACAATGCTTAGAGAAAATTTTTTTAAAACTCAGTGTACATGTTTTGACTGAAATGGCAGTGGCGAAAGAATGAAGTAACACCTTAAGTGGAAATCCTTACATATGAGAGGTCTTAGCACTCCTAGCAGACAGGGAATAGGATAAAGGGGGACATTTCAGTGGCATTTAAAGGAAACAAAAGAACCCTGCTCACATGAGTGATTGTGTTACGAAAAAGGATTTCCAGGGGAGTAGCCTAAGCCACTTTATCCTGCCCCTTAAATGCCAAAACAGACAGTGCCCTAAGGAAGTTAAAAATATCTTGGAGTAACTGTGAAGAAAGGAACAAGTGCTACATTTGTGGAACTGACCACAGTCTTCATCAGTGCTGGAAAGTGCAGAGTGAATCAAGCAAAGACTACTTACTGAGAATTAGTATGGTCCCAGGACTGCTGGGAACACATTAAACACACTGGAGAAATATGTAATAAAATTATTATCATTTAAAAAGATTTTTTAATTTGGAAAACCAAGATTTGAAAACAATCAGTGGGTAATAGGAGTCAATGCAAAATTCATTGAGTTATTCGGATAGTCATGAAACCCAAGAGAAGTTCATAGGAGAGCGAGCACAGGAACATCCACGGAGGCTCCCTGGAGGACAGAGGACTGAAGGCTAAATAAGATGTGAATACGCAGAAGAGAAGGAAAAGTACACTCCGTAAAATAAAATAACATAAAATAAATAAAATATTAAATTAAAGTAAAATAACATATGACAGCAAGCAAGCTTCAGGGAAAATGTTCTGGAGACAGTGCGGATCAGAGGGTCTGTGATGAAGAGCACAGACAGATACGATACATCCTTGGAGGGCTAGTGTGGGATCAGCTGCGGAAGCAGGTTAGACCAAGGCAGGAAGATGTGCTCCTCATAGTAAGAAAACAGGGAGCCTCTTAGTTTCTAAGCAGGGAGTGAGGCTGATTTGCTAGTAAGACTCATGCCAAAAAGCCAAGCATGGGTAATTAGTCTAGATAAAATGTGGTGGTTATGGCAACACAGAGAGGGGAAGAGAAGAGAAACATTCCAAAGAAAAAATGAGACATTTCAAAGGCACAGTCCTGAGGACTTTGTGGCTAACCAAATCTCCAGGGAGGCAGCCCCCGGAATGCCTGCCACCAAGAGTCAACTGAGATCATCAGAGCAGGACACCCAGTGCAACTCATTTTCCCAAAATGCTCTTTGCAGAGGGTAGATGTAGAGAAAAATCTGGACTCTGTCAACCCAAAAGGCAATGTTTGAGGATCCGGAATAAAGACCAGAGCATATGTTGCAAAAAAGAAAACAACTGAAGGTTAAACCCTAAGACCACATACTGCAAAGAAGATGGAATGAGGTACAACATAGCTTGTTATATGAGCCAGAAGCCCCGAAATGTCCACACTGAGGTCCCACCGGTCAGCAACGTCACTGGTTCCTAAGAAGAAAGTAATGAGACAAATGGGTGATAGAGCCCCTTTACCAAGGGAAAAAAAAGTTACACAGGTAAGAAGGATGGCTGGTGTTATCATATTCCTACCCTTCCCCAATCCAGCCCCCATAACCAAATTTGTTGGAATCTCAGGCTCTGGGATTTAGAATGGCGCCCCCTCCCCAGTAGTCTCTATCTACACCACTCCTACGCTTTTCTATACAGGAGACCCTTGTAGAGTTCTAACTCTCTATCTTATGCTTCAGCTCTGCTCACATATTCTGAGTAAGGATGAAGCAGTTTAATGCTCTATCTCCTCTGCCTGTAACCAACTACAGCAAATCGAGGGGGAAGGCTGGTTAGGACACCTCACTGATTTTAAGATTACCCTGTGTCTCTGCTTTCATGACTTCCTGATCATCTGTTCTAGAACATTAACCAGAAAGCAATAAATGTTATTCTAACTGCAGTCAGATGACTAACAGAGATGGAGAAGGAGAAATTACTGGAAGACAGGGGCAGTACAGATTTCCCCTCTCAGTCCCTGCTTAAGGCTATTTGGCAATGCTTCCAAGGTCTCTTGGAGTATAATTTTTCATTTAATCAAAGTTCACCAGACTGTTCTGAACACACTTCCCTAAACTCCTTATTTTTTTTATTTTTATTATTTTTATTTTTTTTTTTTTGCAGTACGCGGGCCTCTCACTGTTGTGGCCTCTCCCGCTGCGGAGCACAGGCTCCGGACGCACAGGCCCAGCGGCCATGGCTCACGGGCCCAGCTGCTCCGCGGCATGTGGGACATTCCCAGACCAGGGCACGAACCCGTATCCCCTGCATTGGCAGACGGACTCTCAACCACCCCCCGCGCCACCAGGGAAGCCCCCCTAAACTCCTTATTTTTATTACTTATTTTAATAGTCAACTGTGTCAGTAAAATCTCATCTAAGTGAACAGACTAAACATATAACAATCTGTTAGGGCAAAAAAACAAAACAAAAACAATACATATAGTAATTGTATAGGAAATGTTAGAGAAGTCATCTCTGCCAATGTGTGCTTCATAGAGATTTCATAATAAAATGTCAGTGCAAACATCATTCAGTTATCCCTGGGAATTGCTCTTTTAGAATATTATCTGTGAACATTTTAACCTTGGGCTGACTTACCTCACCACGTAGCCTATCTGGGGGTCTCTTTCCCTCATGCTTGGTTGCCATGTGATCAAAGCAAACAGTTCTTCACTGAGGCTGCTCCCTTCTCTCATCACTTCCCAATCCCTAAACTACTTAAGTACAACCAGGTCAGGCTAGACCATGGAAACCAGCAGCTTTACTCTTACCATTATAGTGGGCTTACTTGACCTGGAACATTACCAGTTAAAGTGGTCATGTCAAAAGCAAGTGAAAGGAAGAGCCAGCCACTCCAGTAGACTAAGATTGATGTCCTGTTTGGAGGAAGGAACAGATTGGCAAACTACCTAGGAATTTAAGAGGCAGTTCCAAGAGGAAAAACAGCTCTGGGAACTTGGTAAATTTTCCAAATATCCTGGGTTGACTGGAAGCTGTGTGCCTGTACAGCAGAGACCAAAACAAGTCCAAGTCACCCACACACCCCTGGTCAACAGATCCTGTGCACAAGCACAAAGAAGACATAAAAGAGCCTGAAGGAAATAAGAGCCCAGGTAGACTTGAAAATGGCCTGAATTTTGAATTTTTCTCCACAGCCACCCTCCCCTAGAGCTATCAGCAGAGAGTAGAAGCCTTAAAACCTTGTGGTATTAGAACACAACCCATGATGTGTCTTCACCTGAACAATAAGCTGAATGCAAACACAGGAGCAACTCCTCAGAAACCAGACTTAAAGATAAAGCAAGAAGAAAACATTAGTGTCTGCACAGTGCAGGAGAGACAGAATTCACAGATTCAATCCACGTTAGTTACCAAAGAAAAAACAAAAACAACTCTTAGAAGGAAATAGAGTCAGACTCGGTAGTTGCTACAATATACTATCTAAAATGTCAGGTATTCAAAAAAATGAGACATACAAAGAAACAAGAAAGTATGATCCATACTCAGGAAAATGCGGGTCAAAAGAAACTGTCTTAAAATGACCCCTGATGTTGTATTTAGCAGGGAAAGATTTCAAAACAGTTGTTATAAATATGTTCAAAGAACCAAAGAAAAATTGTGTTTAAAAAAATTAAAGGAAAGTACAATGACAATGATTCAGTGCGTAGGAAATCTCAATAAGGATATAAAATTATAAGAAAGAATCAAATGGAAGCTGTGAAGTTGAAAAGTAGAATTACAGGCTTCCCTGGTGGCTCAGTGGTTAAGAATCTGCCTGCCAATGCAGGGGACACGGGTTCAAGCTCTGATCTGGGAAGATCCCACATGCCACGGGGCAACTAAGCCCATGCACCACAACTACTGAGCCTGCACTCTAGAGCCCATGAGCCACAACAACTGAGCCCCGTGCCACAACTACTGAAGATTGTGTGCCTAGAGCCCATGCTCCACAACAAGAGAAGCCACCGCAATGAGAAGCCCACGCACCACAATGAAGAGTAGCCCCTGCTCACTGCCACTAGAAGAAAGCCCGCGCGCAGCAACAAAGATCCAACACAGCCAAAAATAAATAATTTTTAAAAAATTTTTTAATTAAAAAATAAAATAACTATTAAAAAATGAAAAGTAGAATTACTGAAATGAAAAAACTTCACTAGAGGGTCTCAGCAGCATATTTGAGATGGCAGAAGAAATAATCAATAAACTTGAAGATTGAGCATTATAAATTACCCCATCTAAAGGACAGAGAGAAAAAAGATTAAAGAAAAATATATAGAGGCCCAGAAATTTGGGGGGCAGTATCAACTGCATCAGCATACTTGTAATGGAAGTCTAAGACAGAGAAAGAGAGAGAAAGGGGCAGAAAAAATATTTGAAGAAATAATGGCTGAAAACTTTACAAATTTGATGAAAAACATTAATCTACAGGCCCAAGAAGCTCAATAAAGCCAAGTAACATAAACTCAAAGAGGTCCACATCTATACCGATCATAATCAAACTATTGGGGAAAAAAAAAAAAACAGAGAGAAAATCTTGAAAACGGCAAGAGAAAAACAAATTCTATATAGGGGCAAACAAATATTAATGACTGATTTCTCAATATACAAATATATGTAAAGAGAAACAGGAGACCTCTGGATTCAGGAAAAGGCGTTTTGTTTGCAGAGCAGCTTATGTCAATTTCCCAGTTTCCCACAGAACAACGCAATGAGCACCAGATATTACCTGTACTTCCAATAAGATTTATATCTCAGGAGAGGAATCCACAAAATTATGAAACTCAGGGCTAATAGTGGCACATCTGTAACTCTGAGGGGTTGAGGGGGAAGCCTTTAGTGTGGAAGGTAAACCAATCTTCTCTGAGGGGATAAGAAGTTTGTTCTCTGAGGGGATAAGGAGAAGTTTGTATTACCCTTTGATCTGGGGATGGGGGAGGTGTTTGGTTTTTGTTTTAAGATTAAGATGCTTTATTTTCCCTTCCAGTTTCATTGAGATGTAATTGACACATAGCACTGTATAAATTTAAGGTGTAAAGCTAATGGTGTGACATACATACATCATGAAATGATTGCCTCAATAGGTTTAGTGAACATCCATCATTTCATATAGATATAAAGTAAACGAAAAAAATTGTTGAAAATTTTCCTTGTCATGAGAACTCTTAGGATGTACTCTCTTAACAATTTTCATGTATAACATACAGCAGTGTTGATTATATTTATCATGGTGTACATTACATCCCTAGTACTTATTTATTTTACAACTGGAAGTTTGTACCTTTTGACTACCTTCATACAATTCCCTCTTTGGAATACAAACAAAAATAATCTCCAGGGGATGTGTCTCCAAATCTCTCTGGAAGCTTCTACATTGAACTTTCAAAGCTTGTGGGCATTAAGTGTCTTTTAACTTAAGTTCCAGTGCCCTTTGTTTGGAAAGCCCTGACCATGGCGAAACATAAAGATATCCACGGAGCATTATCTCTTGACAGCCAGAAGACAGTGAAATAACATATTCAAATTGTTTAAATTAAAGAACTGTCAACCGAAAATTCTGTATCTAGCAAAACTGCTTTTCAAAAACATAGGTGAAATACAGAAAAGCCCAGATAACCAAAGACTGCAAGAGTCTGTTGTTAGCAATTATGGCTTGCAAGAAATATTAAAGGAAATATTTTAAGCAAAAGAGAAGTGACACCAGATGATAAATTGAATCCACAAGAAGAAATTAATTATGCTGCAAATGGTAAATACGTGAGTAAATCTAGAAGACTCTATAAATACATTTTTCTTCAATACATCTCTTAACTTCTTTAGAATGCATAAGACTGTATAAACCAACAATTATGACACTGTGTTGTCATGCTTATAACAAATATAAATGTATTATATATGGTAATAGTGGCACAAAGAAGGGGGAATGGAGTTATATTGAAGCAGTGTTTCTGAATTTTACTGGAACTCAGTTAGTATTATTCTGAAATAGATTGTGATACATTAAGATGCATATTGTAATCTGTGGAGCAACCACTAAGAAAATTAATAGAACCAAAAGCCTGTTCCTTGAAAAGATTAACCAAGTGGACAAAAACTTAGCTACATTAGCAAAGAAAATGAGAGAAGACACAAATTACCAAAATAAGGAAGGAAAGAAGGGGCATCACTGTCAAACCTACAAAAATGAGAGGATTATAAGAAAATTTTACAACAACTTAATGCCAACAATTAGACAACTTAGATGAAATGCACAAATTCCTAAATGATACAAACTGACTCAAGGAGAAATGAAAAATCTGAAGTGGCCTATGACAAGTACATAATTTGAATCAGCAATTTTAAATCCTCCTACAAAGAAAGACCCAGAACCAGATGGCTTTGCTGGTAATTTCCTTCAAATATTTAAAGAGAAAACTAATGCCAATTCTTCATAAATTCTTTCAGAAAAGAAAGGAGCGAAAAGTACCAGCTCATTCTATGAGGTCAGCATCACCCTGATACCAAAGCCACAAACAGATACCACAAGAAAAAAAAAAGCCTTAACGAATAAACACACTAAAATCCTTAACAAAATTAGCAAAGTGAACTCAGCTACATATTGGAAGAATTATACACCGTGACCAAATGAGATTTACTCCAGGAATGCAAGGTTGGTTTAACATCCAAAAATAATGTAATATATTAGTAAAGGAAAAGATTCACATGATCCTCACAACAGGTGCAGAAAAAGCATTAAAATGACTATAATCATAGATAAAATACTAAGTATTGGCAAGGATGTGGAACAACTGGAACCCTCATACATTGCTGATGGGAATGTAAAATGGTGCATCCACTTTGGAAATCAGTTTGGTAGTTTCTTAAAAAGTTAACAGTTCCCCATAGGAGCTATTCCTACTCTTAGGAATGTAGCCAAGAAAAGTGAAAATGTGGGTCCATAGAAAGGCTTGTATGTAACTATTCATAGCAGCATTATTCATAATAGTCAGAAACTGGAGGCAATCCTTATGCCCAACAAGAGGTAAATGGATAAACAAAATGTGATACATCTATACAATGGGATTTTATTCAGAAATAAAAAGAATGATATGGTGATGCATGTCACAACATGGATGAAACTTAAAGACACGATGCTCAATGAAAGAAACCAGATGCAAAAGACTGTATATTTTATGACTCCATTTATACAAACTATCCATAAGAGGTAAATTATAGAGATAGAAAGTAGACCTGTACTTTACTGGAGGGAGGAATAGAGATGGACAGTAAATGGTCTCATGATAATTTTTTTATATGATAAAAATGTTCTAAAAATGGATTACAATGATGGTTGCAAATATAATAAATTTATTAAAACTCAAAACATTAAATTTTTTTTAAAAAGGGAAGTCAGAGGGAGAAGCAGGGGCTAGCTCAGGTAAGACCTTGTAACCATGGTAAAGAATCTGGATTGAAGTGTAGCGGAGCACCATGGGGCAGTTTCAAGAAAGGGAATTCCATAATCCAATTTCCTGGGGCTTTGGTGCTTTGTTTTTTAATTTCTCATGCTACTATGTGGAGAAAGGACTATAAGGGAATCAGAGTAAAACCAATGAGACCACTTCTTATAAGGACTCATTCATTCAGGTAAGAAACAATGATTGCATATATAGATACACTACCAAATGTAAAATAGCTAGTGGGAAGCAGCCGCATAGCACAGGGAGATCAGCTCAGTGCTTTGTGACCCCCTAGAGGGGTGGGATAGGGAGGGTGGGAGGGAGGGAGACACAAGAGGGAAGAGATATGGGGACATATGTATATGTATAGCTGATTCACTTTGTTATAAAGCAGAAACTAACACACCATTGTAAAGCAATTATACTCCAATAAAGATGTTAAAAAAAAAAACCATTCTTCTATGCAAAAAAAAAAAAAAAAAAAAAACAATGATATGAGGACGGAAGCAGTGGGAACATCCCGAATAAATTTTAAACTCAAGAGAATGGAATCATTGCCATTTAGTTCAGATAACATGAACCAGGAGATCAGAGGATGAAAAAAAATACCAGATTTCCCCTATCTCTGGGCACACACATACAGTGAAATAGCAAAAGTCACCTAGATCACTTTCAAAGAGAAGGCTGGATAAGTATATGACTTACTTAGAGGTTTCTAAGTGATGAACTTGGAGTAAACAAGAAAACAGAATGATTTCTAATCATGCAGCAGCCAGGCTGGTATGTGAAGTGTTATTTACATTGTAGGAATTTTTTTCCTCCAAGCACCTTATGTTTGTTTGTCCTAAAGAAATCATCATTATCAAAAGTCCGGGGGTCTGTCAGTAGTTAAGGAATTGCATGTTTTAAGAGGACATGCATGCAGGTAGCCCTTGATGGAGTCAGTAACTCGGAAAACAGAACAGAGGCATCGCTAATGAGAGACGTCGGCTTTATATTCCTGAGCTGGCGTTCAGAAGTCTTGATATTTCTGCATGTATTTGAATCTCCTGCTTGTTTTAATTATGTTCATCCAATTCTAAGTGATGCATGGTATCAAGCATGACCAGGAATGGAAATATTTCTCTGTGGAATTTTTAAAATCTTGATTGCTGCAAGGAAAAGACCTCTAAGAAAACAGAATCTTTCCAAAAACAGATGAGATCCCTGTAACTAAGACCATTCCCAAAATGGAATAATATGAACCTTGTGGCCTATTTGCCCCACTCCTATTAGTCACGACGATACACTCCCCCAAAAGACAGAAATCTGAGAGAATGCAAGAAAGGGGAGCAGAAAACAGAATCTGGCAAGCAGCGAGTGGGACCCCAGAAGATTTTTCACATCTTGGCTTGTGAGAGGAAAGAGCCGTTTATTCAAAATGCTGCTTCAGGGGACCGGAAGACACAGAGGAGAACGCCGACCTAGTAACCTCCACGAATTGCTGGCTGTAGTTCAGCCCTCCAGCCCCGCCTGCAGGAAGCCAGCCATCCAGGCTCCCAACTTCCTGTCCTAATCAGGGCGGGTGATGGGGCAGCCCTCTGGTGAGAAAGTCCTGAGAATGCCATTAGCCACATTCAAAGTTCAGGGCAACGGTTTCCTCCTCAAAGCCTTCTGACAGCAGGAGGCAAGAAGCCCTGAGGCCAAAGGGCTAGGCTGCTGCTTGGAGGGTTGGGAGGTGGAGAACGTTGCTCTTCTCCCCCGGGCAGTTTGATGACAGTGGGTGGTCGGCTTTGGCCCAGAGGCCTGCCTTAACAGGGAATCCTCGTTTCTTCCGGGTCACTGAGTCACTGTCCTGGAATCACGACTTTACAGTCTTTGAGTCCATCTTTTAAGCCTCAGGTAAGACCACCTTGACCAATCTATGATGTCAGCATCACGTGACAGCCTCTCTGAATTGGGCTGCATGACCCCTGGCTGACCATCCAGGTGACTCCCCCAGGAAAATGGCTTCGACACAGAGACTGTCCTGGTCTCAGCACGATGAAACGTTGAGTCCCCGTCAGGAGGACGGGTGTTTCATTAGACATTCCTGTGGCTGAGACTGTTTCACCCGTATCCACTGTCATCCTCTTTTAATAACCAAGATGACCTGCCCATGAGAACCTGGCTGGGTTATGTGGCACCAGCTATAATCTGGGAACAGAGGACATATCTCACATGCCTTTAGCTATAGCAAGAATCCCAGACCCTAAGGATTAAAAAAACCTTAAAAGACATTGAATTCCAAGTCCTCAAATTGCCTCTAAACCTTCCCTGGCAAGTGTCCATTCAATCTGCATTCAAATATCTCCAGGGTCACAAACAGTCCTTTTCCTTTTGGGGAAGTTACGTCCTTCTGCTTAAAGAGTCTTCATGTCAATCTGAAAACAATTTCCCTATGACTTCCACTCAACTTTAAGTTCTGCAGTAGGGAAACCATGTCTCTCTCATTAGGGTTGTATTTCGCCAGCTTCTTCCATCTCATCCATGAGAATATCATGAGCAATCTCATCAAATGCCTCGTGAAAATCTAAAAATGCTGTACGATTCCCTGAGTCAGAAGCCCACAAAGCCTGCCGCTGAAAGAAGTTAGTTCAACATGTGCCATCTCACGTACGTTGTGGATTTCAAAATACGTGATTACCTTGTCCTTAGAAAACTGAAGCTGGTGAAGACCAGTTCCTTACTGGAGAACTCACAAGTCATTCTTTTAATAATTCACTCTAAAATCTTACCCAGAGTTCACCTAAAGCTCACTGGCTATAATCTCAGGATATTTGAGAATGAGGAATCGTTCCTAACACACACCTCAAAATCATCATTTTATTGAGAAGACAGTTTTCCATTAGAGTCATTCCTTTGGTGTAATTTGGTGTCAATTCTCTGGAAAGCAATCTGGAAAGATCTAGCAAGAGTCTCTTGTTTACTATCCTTGTACTCAGGTCAGGACACAGAGACAGTCACGTGAATCTACATTTTCAGGGCTCCAACTCGTCCCAAAGAAGAATATTTCCTACATTTTTCAATTTTGCTTTCATATCAGATTTTATTATCTTTTAAAGTCATTTCTTAAGGTTACAGTGCTTTAGGATTATATGGATATGGCTATATCAATGGGGACTAGAGTCCAATAGCACCTCTTGTTAAAAACCATATGAAATAGCTGAAAGTTGTAAGTATTTGTTTCTGTAAAGGGGTTTGGGGAGGAAAAAATGAAGGCAGAGGCACAGGCCTACTCACTCTTTTGTTACCTATTTAGCTTTCAAACTATGCATATATTACATCTAAGAACAATAAATTTGATGTTAAATTATCTTTAAAAATGTGACACTGTGCTTTGTGAAAATCATTTTTAAAAGAAAGGAAAGGAAGGAATAAAGGCTCTTCAAGGATACTGGCAGTTTCATAAAGTGCCAAAAGAGAAAGGGAGAATTTCATTTAAGGAATAATTTTTGAGTACTGGGTGCTTAGCATTCTACCAGAATCTTCCTTACGATGGAAATAAGAGTAAAGCCCTCTTCATGCCCTCATAGACCTTATATACAGTCAGAGGAAGGTGAGAATAAGTAAGTATACAAAATAAAATACAAGTTAGAATATGATCTTATCATAAATGACACCTTTTTGACAGTGTTATAGGCTTCAAATTAAAAGGAAAAGCGCATATTGGAGGGAGCTGGAACACTGTTATAGGGGAATCACGTTGGAAGTTGAAAGATGTCTAAGACTTTGGCAGGAAGAGAAGTGGGCTAGAGTACCTCCACTGTACTCTGAGGGCACAGCATGAGCTAAGACGTGAGGACAAGAATGAAAGGACCCACGTGGAGAATGACCTTAGTCTTTGGGGTGGGAGCAGTGGATGCCAACAGAGTCAGGCTGACAGGGCACCACCCTTGCTGGGTCCAGGAAATAATGGGAGACAGTGAATGTCTGAGCCAGAGCATAGTGTGATCAGAGTTGCGCATTAGGAAGACTAGTCTGGCAACCTCTACCGGAAGAATAAAGAGGAGTCATCAGAGACTAACTGCAAATGAAGAGCATGAAATAGAAAAGGCTGGACGTGCAGAGCGGCTGCATCTTAGCCCCTCAACGGGAGGAGTGTCACAGAACGCACAGATACGTTTCAAAACCACCCTAACTTCTTTCTGTTTCATTTCTCCACTCCACAACTTCTTCCTCTCTTTGACTTCTCTGTTCATTTCCCCCTCTCCTTCCTTTTCTCCAGAGGATTCCCTTAACTTCTGTTAGCCAAACTATTCAATCATTCTATGCACATTCCTTTTGCAATTATGAGACATGGCCGTTTCCTCCAAGAGCTTTAATGAGATCCTGCAGCCCTTGAAGAGGTCTTCCCTCAATCAGGGGCAACCAGGATGGCAAGGCTTTGGCCAGGCCATTGTGTATAACCTTCAGACATCGGTTCATCATTTCATAGACCCCATTTTAAATAGTACATCTTTCAGAAGAGGAACAAGGAGTTCAAGTGACTCCAGTGAGTCTCTTAAGAACTTCAAGTTTAGGGGCTTCCCTGGTGGCGCAGTGGTTGAGAGTCCACCTGCCAATGCAGGGGACGTGGGTTCGAGCCCCCATCCGGGAAGATCCCACATGCCGCAGAGCAACTAAGCCCATGCGCCACAACTACTGAGCCCACGTGCCACAACTACTGAAGCCTGCGTGCCTAGAGCCCGTGGTCCGCAACAAGAGAAGCCACAGAATGAGAAGCACACACACCACAATGAAGAGCAGCCCCCGCTCGCCGCAGCTGGAGAGAGCCCGTGCACAACAATGAAGACCCAACACAGCCAAAAATAAATAAATAAAATAATAAATAAAATACAGAATTATGAACTTCCTTAATTTTAACAAATATAAACTGAACGGCCTCGTGGACTCCAGACATAATCTGTCATCTGACCTCACATGACTCACTTCTGTTGACGTTAGGATCCCTCACAAAATGAAGGATTGTTAAATGTTAACATGGAAAGTGACATAAAAAGCATGCTAAGAAATGGTAAAGGAAATTCTTTTTAGTTAAATGAACACAGGGAAATGTTTCCCTTAATGAGGTCAATCACAAACTTTATAATGCAATTTAACTGGAGTGGAAAGTAACTAAGGCAAGATTCACAGTTAACGTCCTTCCATCCCTAACAGTGTGTGGTTCTCTGGTGGCTTGACATTGAGCCTGTGATAATAACCTGAGGAATATTTCAAACCATTGCTTTGATGTGAGGCACCAACTGAGCCCCCTGTTAAATGGAACTCTTCTTTCCTACTCTACATGTTTCTGTGTGGAGGGACCTCCATCAGAGGAACACTCCTGTCTTTTGCCCCATCTTTTGTTCACTCTCTTCCAGAGGACAGGGTGCACACTTACGTGTGACAAACATTGGTCCACATTTCCCAAATGGACGGACATCAGAAGCACAGAAGATGCCGTCTCTTTTCTTCTCTCTGTCCCTCACTATTTCTCACCTGCGTGAAGTAACTTATCAGTGCATTTGGAAGAAGGAACTAAACATTCCACCACAGGCCCTTCATTTTCTCTCTAGAGACTTGTGTTCTGACCTGCTCTCTGGTAAGGGGAAGCAGTCTACCTTGTGTGGGAGGTCTGTGGTTACGGAGCTGTGCCAATAGCCCTGTAAAGAATTACCCAGAATTCCTGGTGAAGACTTAGTAATCCATTAGGCTACAGACCCAAGCTACCTTCTCCCCAAATCTCCCTCACAACGAAGGGGAATTATTTCCTACACACCCTCCTGACTTCTGGGTCTACCTTCCAACTGAGATTCATCACCAACAAAGTGTTCATGCTTAGAACAATAGTAGGATATTAGCTGTTTTTCTTCTCAAAAGATCCTCTGCAAAGGAAGCGAGTCTTTACAGACCCAGGCGTATCTCAATCTACCTGTACAAGCAACTATCATTCAGGCAATTCAAAAACATATACTCTCATAATATAAATATAATTCACAGAATACAAATTGTAACTTACACAATAGAAGTCTAGTTGGATCACACGTAATGTGTGTGCTCTTCTGGCCACTTGCACCCTGTCACACTTTGTATAACAATAACTTCCACCCCAGAACTGTCTAGGGCTGTGTGCTTTACAGAGTGCCTTTCTACTCATCTTCCCATTGAATTCTCACCATAAATCTGGAAAGCAGGCACGATGGTATCAATCTTCCCATTTTACAGAGGAGAAAATCAAATCTCAGGAAAGGTACAGTGCTTTGCCCAATGCCACACGGCCAAATGGCAGAGCCTTGACTATAAGTTAAGTCTTCTAACTCCTAGACTGGTGCTTTGGCAGGGCTCCAGCCAGATCGCATTTCCTGGGATAAGCTCTCTGCATTATCCATTTAGTCGGGCCATTTCCAGATTGGCTGGTCAAGAAAGTAGCCACTGACTAGACTCACACACCACAGATGGCAGAAGAACTGCTTCAATCTGTCTACGGTCAAATTCCCTTACAATGCCCCCCACACAATCCAACCTGAAATCAAAAGGCCCTGAAGTGTCTAGCGAGCAGACATAAGAGGAGAAGAGTATAGTCTACATTGGACCATGGGAAATGACACTCTTTGGGCATCCCTGATTTTTTTTGCTGACTATTCTTCCCATTCAGAAAAAAAATGCAAGACATAAAAGGAAAACAATTACATCACTACAGTGACAGGGCGTTGAGAGAAAGTATGAAAAATTCAACTCTTTACTTCTTTAAATTATTCACATGAATTCCACAAATATCTTAAAATGTCTAGAGAGTCTCTTTTTAAATCTCCAAAATCTGTACAGTAGCGTGAATTTCTGTTTTTCATCCAGATAATTTAACTTCGTTTAAAATAAGGAAATCTAAAAAGGAAATTTTCTCAAATAAATTCTATGAGATATATATATATATAATACAAATGTTTGCTGTATAGAACAGCTTGGTCAAATGTTTCATTTTCTGCCATCTTTTTAGAGGAAAAACAACAAAAAAGATCTTTCCCAGCTGGGGGACGCTTTATAGAGACGTGAGAGCCCTGATAACAGATAAGCTGCAGAATATTCTACTGCACTTAAACAGACAGCCCAGAAGCTAAATACCATGTTGTTCATACGAGTAAGAGAAAGTAAGTAATGACGGAACTCTCAAAACACTCGCTAGAATTCCTGGAGATTACTAAGCACTGGACAGTGGCTGATATAAGCCCATGGTTCTTAAAGAGTCAAGAACCAGGAGAGTAAAGGTTAGTAAAGTAAGAGCAGTGGTGGAAGAAACCTTGACACATATGTATGATTAGTTGATGGGAACAGTTCAACTTTAAATAATGTAGAATAAAGAAGTAGAAAGGAATGTAGACCAATCTACTAGAACATAGGTATTCTCTCATTCAACCCCTAATTCCCAAAAGGATCTTGAAAATTAAGTAATAATTGAAAAGCACTACAAGGTTGTGAAAACAATGGGACACAAAAGCATATATAAGGTATGGGCTAAATTTTGTAATTATATATAAATACATATTTATTACATATGTATAATACATATATAAATAATATACATATATATATATTAAACATATGTAAAAACTGAAAGGAAGTATACCAAAATTTTAGTATTTCTTATCATCTCTGGAAATTGGGATTGTTAGGGATATTTATTCTCTTCTTGTTATTTTCTGAATATTTTAAATGTTCTACAGAGAGTGCATGCTGTTACAATAAATACATACAAGTAAAGTATAAAAAAGAAAGTAGCCTTGTGGGTTCTTGCTACTAAGTTTAACCTCACGTTCGGTACGTTTATAGAGCTAATGATCTTTTTTCCTGGAATCTATCAGATTTTCCACTGTTCGTGTACAGTGATTTCTTCAAATCTAGATACTTTTACTGAAAGCAGGGAAATAGTCTACAGTGAAGATGCAGGAATAAAGAGGCAGATGTAGAGAATGGGCTTGAGGACACGGGGAGGGGGAAGGGTAAGCTGAGACGAAGTGAGAGAGTGGCTTTGACATAGATACACCACCAAACGTAAAACAGATGGCTAGTGGGAAGCAGCCGCATAGCACAGGGAGATCAGCTCAGTGCTTTGTGACCACCTAGAGGGGTGGGGTAGGGAGGGTGGGAGGGAGACGGAAGAGGGAGGGGATATGGGGATATATGTATACGTATAGCTGATTCACTTTGTTATATAGCAGCAATGAACACAACAATGTAAGGCAATTATACTCCAATAAAGATGTTAAAAAAAAAAAGATGCAGTGAATATTGGGTTCATAAGATTTTTTCTTTCTGTTTACCAGGGATTGAGGAAAAGGGACACCTCGATACTTCACTTAAACATTATTTATTTTATTAAACTAGATATTAGATGTACTTATAGAGATACATTTCTATACAATACTCAAAGAAAAATGCAATGTTAGGGTAATTAAATAATAGAGGATATTTAAAACTATCCAACAGTAATCCTATTCATCAATAATCCTCCAGTATCTCTTAAAGGAGTTTCCCTTATAGGAATCATTCACCTTCAATTCCAATTCAAGCCACCTTACTCCAGGTTCAGCAATTTGCACCTTTTTCATTTAAGACAGAGAACCACAGGGGAAAAAAATCCTCTAGCTCTACTTGCAGTGTCAACTTGTCCAGACACAGGAAAATGATCACCCAACCAAACTAGATCACAGAAAAGAGCAGCTCATAATTTTAAATCAGAGGTGAGTGATGGGAGGCATAGAATCTGCACATCACCTTCCCAGGATAGCAAATACTTCCCAAAGAAAGACTTCCTTAGAATCAGGTGTTTGCAGTTTAAGCTTTGTCACAGAGAAAACAAACTTACAGATGAGACCTGATTTGAAAGCAAAATGTCCACCCATCTGTATGCCCCAAAGACAAGGTGGTCCCATTGTCCAGTGAACAGATGGCCGGCTGAGAGCCAGGAGCCAGGCCCTTTGGTGCACGTGCACAGGATTTCAGTTCCATTTCACGGAAAGGAGGTTACAGGGCTACCCTTCACTCCGGGAGACAGGCAGAGAGATTTTCCTGTTGATTTATATAAGGCAATGCTCTCTAAACAAGACACGAGGCAGCTGTTTGGGAGAAGGCACTGTCTAAAGTACATCCCTAATCACAGTGTTGGTGTTGGCTCTGCAAAGACTGAGACATGAGTCCAGTTTAGTTATCACAACAAGCAGGGAATCAGGAACTGGAAACGGTGCCAATGAGAAAGGCAAATCCTTTGACTTCCATCCACCCTTCCCCTAGCCATCAGACAATCTCATAAAAGTAACTCATCTTGGGTCACGCAATCTTCCTGATAGTATTTCTAGTGCCTATGAAAGATGAGATTTGGGGATTTTCAGACCTTTCAAGAGTGTCGTTTTTTGAATTACCTTTTCCAGGTTTCTGTGCCACTCTGCTCCGTGGCATACCTGTTCGTGTTTGAATGTTCTCCCTGCCCACTTGGGGTCCTCTAAAATAAATATGACTTGCCCCAACTCCGCCTTGCTTCTTCCTTCCGGGATGTGGCTGGCTGCCATAAAGTCAAGGGTCGAGATCAGAGGGAGGTTTGTCCTATGCAAGAAAAAACAGACATTGTCAGCTGTACTCTCTCCCACTCTACGAGACCTTCTGGTTCCCAAGAAGGGGGCAGCGAAGGTTTGGGGATGCTTTCCACCTCTCAATGGTCTGAGTAAATGAGGCTGGCTGCCAGCAGAGGGAAGGAAACAAGTTTCTATTGAGATTTATGACCACAGCCCAGTGTAGCGTGCTGGAAAATTACTAAAAGATTGGGTATGAATCTCCCCCTCTGAGATTTCTCTGTTCCCTTTTGATAAACCAAAATTGGATCAGAAATCCAATCTCACAGGATCCCCTCAGCCCACCTTGTAGCAAAACGAGAAGGAATAAAGCCACTCCAAATAGTCTTTCCCAAAGCCAATCTTGTGTTTAACTACTAGAAAAAGTTCACTTATCTACAGGAGTTCCACGCTCTACAAAAGGACCTCATCCCAAGATCACTTCTAAATCACAGGTGTCTTCATTTTAGGAGCTGAGAGACCACACCCATTACAGGCAAATTTGCCTTAAATAGTTTTTTCTGTCCTACATCTAAGGCACAACATTTATTTCCCCCCAGGTTTGTTCAGTTTATACAAATCTGGAGAAGGAAACAGAGAGACAGAGACAGAAAGGTGAGACTTAATCAATACAGCAAAAAAATGAACAAAGGTAACCCTTGTGCACTCAAAATTAATCCACATTTAGGAAGCCACAACATACACCCTTTGAGAGAGGGATTGTTAAAACCAAGTACACATTTGAGGGTATGACATAAAACCTACTCATGCTTCCAGCCCAATTTGGAAGCCCAATTCTCCAAGCAGTGTCTCCACTTATTGACTTACTTTAAGTCAATTGTCAGTTGTGTTCTAAAAGAAATGTTTCGGGGAAATAAAATTATTAGTCCTCATTGAAAAGTAAGTAAGAAACAGTAACTGCTTCAAATATGTAATGTGTCTCAGTTAAATAACTTAATGATAGTTCAGCCTATTCAACTGTTTAACTGACAGCTGCAATACTCAAGAGTATCAGGGATATTAGTAATGACACTTGCTGTCACATATAGTGAAAGGACAGCTTATCTTCAGCTAAGTGTCTTGGACTGTCCTCTATTGAACAACCAAACTGAATTGGAACTGACACTATAGCTTTACCCTAACCGTTTTCTGCAAGTTGCAGAAAACTCAACTAATGGTACATTAAACAATATGGGGTTTATTATCCCATATAATAAAAAAAAGCCAAAGGCAAGGTGGTTCCACGACAATTCAGCCCTTCAATGTACGCGTTTGTTAACATTCCATCCTCGACGTGTTGGAACTGCCATCCACACTTCTTTTCCCACCAAAAGTGTCAAGATGGGTGCAGCAGCTTCCAACGTCACCTCATCATAGATGCTTATCCAGAGGCAGAAAAGAACAGTTATTCCTCCCAATATGGACTTTTCACAGAGCAGAAAACTTCCTCCAAACTTCCCAGCCAATTCCCGCTCCAGCTCTTTGACTAGTTATCTCACAAGCCTGAACCTGTATAAACCTGGACTGGGCAAGGGAAGTGGACTTGCTGTGTCAATGTTCACTCCTTGGGCTGGGAGGACCCACCAAGCCCATCACCACCAAATACCCCAATCTACCGGGGTTCTGTGAGTGTGGAAGGCTAAGTTGATAGGCTACCTACATTGTTTGCTATGGCATTTGTGTTGGTTTTAAATCAATTACTTTTCCAACCTGAGTGTTTCCCTAAGGTTGGATAGCCTATGACATCATATCTGAAAACCTTGGTTGACCAGGCATTCATTAACAGGGGTTGTTATGACTGAACTCCCAAAACTCACATTTTACTGACCCACACAGCTGGTTAACAGAAAATAATAGACAGATAGTTATACGAGAACATTGACTTGGCAGAAACAAGACTAGAATTGCTACGCCATAGCAGCATGTGGTGCAGAAGGCATCAATCACATCAAGGAGATATTCTGTAAAGGTTCCAGATTTCTTGTCCATAGCACCGTCACAGAATATTCCCTGGGTTATTTACTCACAGTTCAGGGGCTACTCTGACGGGCTCTAGTCAATTGATCAGCAGTCAGATCAATTTTTTCATCACCCAATTCACTGCTTCCATCAGGAACTAGACCAAACCCACCAGTTAGTGTCATGTAGACACAGCCTTAATTGAACCAATAAATCTAGGGACCCATCAATTATAGCAATGGCTGACGAGGGCGAAGAGCAGAGATCACTCACAATTCAAAGGAAAAAGCAAAGCACAATGCAGAATGGGAGTCGTCCTCTTCCTCCTCATCCTGTGGGAAGAGGGAAACCTTATGAAATCTGAGGAACTCTTTAGCCAAGAGGATAATGAGGCATAAATCCTGCCGATAGTGAGAAGCCCGGCTCAGGAAGTCACGCCATTAACCAAAGGATCCTCCGGCGCTAGGAAGAGTGATTAACGATCTTGACGTGACACTGCTCTGTGACTTGGAAAGAGTTTGGTTTTCACTCTTAGGGAGAGTGATTGGCAGAAACCAGGAGCGATTTGGGTGACCAACGTCACTGCTTTGCCAGTTCCCTTTGCACAGCAGCTAGCTCAAGGAGAAAGAAGAGACTTATTTATAACCTTTTCCCTCCAAACTGGAGAATCTGAGACTGTTATCTATGCGGTGGGTATAGCTGGCTTCCCTCTGAAACTGGAGGATGGGTTGTTCATGTTACAATGTATGGAGCGCTTATCAACAGACTTCAGCTGGCAGATGGCTCCGGGCAATCAACTTCGTTCTTATCGGACTCAATCCTCTTGGGCTGTCATTTGTCGGTCTTGGATATTCACGTGGGCAGACGGCACCGCTGTCACACATGTGGAATAAGAGTAACAAAAGTTCTGCACTGTGCCCTTTGGAAACTGAGCTTCTGTCACCTCTTCAGATGCCTGTCACATCCCTTTATCACTAAGTTCTAAATCTCACGTATTTCTCAGAACAGAGGGGAGTTAAACAGGAAGACCAGTAACTTTTCAGGATGCACAGAGCCTTCCTGTGAAGATTGCCGGATTTTTTTTTTTTTAAGCCTAAAATAGAGAAGTAGAGAAAGGGCAGCTTTCCACTGGTTATTCAGTAACCAGTTGGGTCACAAACAGATAAGCAATTTGGTTGCTGGAAGAATTTTAGCCAAAGAGAAAGCTATCAGTTTCTCCAGCCATACTGTCAAATGAATACATTTTCTGCTATTTGTTACTTTTTAAAAATAAGCATCTTGGGGACTTCCCTAGTGGCACAGTGGTTAAGAATCCACTTGCCAATGCAGGGTCACGGGTTCGAGCCCTGGTCTGGGAAGGTCTCACATGCCGCAGAGCAACTAAGCCCGTGCGCCACAACTACTGAGCCTGCGCTCTACAGCCCGCGAGCCACAACTCCTGAGCCCACGTGCCACAGTTACTGTACTGAAGCCCATGCACCCAGAGCCCGTGCTCCACAACAAGAGAAGCCACCACAATGAGAAGCCCGCGCACCGCAACGAAGAGTAGCCCCTGCTCGCTGCAATTAGAGAAAACCTGTGTGCAGCAACAAAGACCTAACACAGCCAAAAATAAATAAATAAATTTATTTAAAAATAAAAAAGCATCCCAAAGGCCCACTGTGTCCCAATGATTCCTTTAAAGTAGTTATCAAAGAACTATACAATTGGGAACTATGCTCAGTATTTTATAATGACCTATAAGGGAATAGAATCTGAATAAACTAGATGTATTATTTGTAATAACTGAATCACTTTGCTGTACACCTGAAACTAACACAACACTGTAAATCAGCTATACTCCAATTACAAAAGAACAATGGTGGGGGGAATAAAAATTTGAAAATTTAAATTTAAATTAAAAAAACTTTACTATTATTCTACTCTTACTGTCATACTTAAAACCTTTATGCAACTGTGCCCTCAGAGCTACTCACACATGAGAAAATTAGACTCATTACTTTAAACCTATGTTTCATATAGGGAATAAAATAGAATTCTTTAGCTTATACACTCACTTTGTTCACTAGTCTTTTTCCTGAATGCTATTGTTCCAAAAGGATGCCTTAGGAAGACCAATATTTGGCCCATAAAGAATATTCATTCGATTAGCATAGTCATTGAGGGCTTTTTTATTTAGAAATGAGAGTTCTAAAGATGTTCTCATCAACAGGAGCCCAGGCATAATAACACAATGTTAATTTTTCATATATTTGTTTCAAAAAAATTAATTCATTGCTGTATCATGATGTCACTTAGTTATAGTGAGGCTAATTGCTGTTAAAATCTCTCTCTCAGTGCTATCAATTATCTCCCACTGTCAGAAACAACCAAAGTCAAATATTTCTACATATTGACAACACTGATGTAATCATTCTACTATTAGAACTTTTTCCTGGCTTCTTGCCTATGAACTTCTTTACATTAGCAACAAGACATTCACAAGTGCCATGTAAAAACAGTGTAACGATCTCTGAGCCAGAGAAAAAAGCTATTAGGAACACTACAAAAATTCCATTGGTTTAAGCGTGTGCATAAATATGTAGGATGGAGTCAGGTTAAGAGTTTGGAGTCTAGAAGTCAGACCAGGATTCAAGTCCTGACTGTGCCACCACTAGGTGTGTAAACTTTACCAAGTCCCTCACCCTCTCTGAGTGTCAGTTTCCTCATCCATGACATGGAGATAACAGCAAGGTGTACTACCCACCTCATATTGTGAGCACTCACCAGCTTACACATGTAAAACCCTGGCATACTTCTGGGTTCATGAACACACAGAAATCTTAGTTATGTCTCTAATGGTCCACATAAAGCTGAATTTCTGAATGAAACATCCTTCTGGTGCAAGACTATGTTCCTTACTTGCCTATATTATAGTAAGCTGAGTTTAAAAATGGAAATTTGAGAAAGTTGGAAAGAAATTTTGAAATCTTGCATGGGACTATCTTTTCCTCCTAGAAATTCCCTTTCAACCAACTTAAGTGCTTGTCAGTACAAAACAGAATTTCCCTTGGAGCTAACATATGACCCTGAAATCCTACTCCTGAGCATATATCCAGAGAAGAACATGGTCGGAAAGGATATATGCACCCCGATGTTCACTGCAGCACTGTTTACAATAGCCAAGACCTAGCAGCAACCTAAATGTCCACTGACAGAGGAATGGATAAAGAAGATGTGGTGCATATACACAATGGAATATGACTCAGCCATAAAAAGAATGAAATAATGCCATTTGCAGCAACATGGATGGACCTAGAGACTGTCATCCTGAGTGAAGTAAGTCAGACAGAGAGAGAGAAATATATGATATCCCTTATATGTGGAATCTAAAAAGAAATGATACAAATGAACTTATTTACAAAACAGAAACAGACTCACAGACTTAGAGAACAAACCTGTGGTTACCAGGGGGGAAGGATGGGAGGAAGGGATAGTTAGGGAGCTTGGGATTGACATGTATACACTGCTATATTTAAAATGGTTAACAAACAAGGACCTACTGTACAGCACAGGAAACTCTGCTCAATGTTATGTGGCAGACTGGATGGGAGGAGAGTTTGGGGGACAATGGATACGTGTATACGTATGGCTGAGTCCCTTTGCTGTGCACCCAAAACTATCATAACATTGTTAATCAGGTATACTCCAATATAAAATAAAAAGTTAAAAAACGAAGAGCATTTTCTTTGCATGTCATGCACCGTTTGTCATAAATCTGAGACTCAGACTAGTTTAGAACATGCACGCAACAAACATCTGAAGATGAATCCACAGGGTCATCTGTTTCATCACAGAAGAATAAAAACATAGCTTTCTATGGGTGCCTGGCTTCCTAGAAAGCCACAAATCAAAAAACACTGAAATAATATGACTTTAAAACTTACCATTTGTGTTGAAATTGCCATAGGAATACACATGGAATACGTGTTGAAAAGGAAAGCAAGAGAGGACACAGCACTTCCCTGGTGGCGCACTGGTTAAGAATCTACCTGCCAATGCAGGGGACATGGGTTTGAGCCCTGGTCCGGGAAGATCCCACATGCCGCGGAGCAACTAAGCCCATGTGCCACAACTACTCAGCCCACTGCTGCAACTACTGAAGCCCACATGCCTAGAGCCTGTGCTCCGCAACAAGAGAAGCCACCGCAATGAGAAGTCCTCACACCACAACGAAGAGTAGCCCTCGCTCGACACAACTAGGGAAAGCCTGCACGCAGCAACAAAGACCCAACACAGCCAAAAAATAAATAAAAATTAAAAATAAATAAATAAAATAATTAATTAAAAAAAGAAAGGACACAGTCTTCTCTTGAGCCAAATAACCGCAGTTTGCATCCATTGTAAGCCCAAGATGTGAATATACAGGTTAGGACAGGGGTTTGGCTCCTGTAAGAGAGAGATCAAAACAACTATGGCTTTAAAAAGCTGGTAGGTTATTTCTCTTTCACATGAAAGCCCGGGAAGGCAATCCAGGGTTGGAATGGAAGCCACATAATCATCAAAGATCCAGGTTATTCTTTTGTGTGCTCTGTCAACCTCAAAACAGTTTCTATCTCATGTTTCAAGCTGGTTGCTCTATCACACCTTCCTATTAGCTTGCAGAACAGAGGGCAAGAGAAGGTCATGCCCTTGCCCTTTAAGGACATAACCAGGAAGCACAAAGGAGGAAGTTGTACGCCTCACTTCACTTGTAAACTGCTGGCCTGTCTTGGTCACATGGCCACACCCAGCTACCAGGTCTCCAGCTCAGCCAGTAATTCATCAGTACGAAAGAAGGGGAGAAGAGACAGTGGGAGAAAACTCGCAGTCTAGTTCAGGGTGGAGAATTTACCATTCTTTAAGGATACCATGAAGCACTGGTTCAAATGCTGCTGAATTTGCAAACAGCATTGTTTCTGGGCCTTCCATAGTTTATTAAGCAGGCATTAAACCGGAAGTCATCTCTCATTCTAGAGTAGTCTGGTTGCTGCATATCCAAGTTGCCTCTGCATTTTTAGATGCTCTCCCTGCAAATACTTTAAGTATAGCTTAATTTCCTCTGGCTTCTAAGCATCAGGTGTTTCCAGGGGCTATTACAGGAAAGTCAGCTTTGGCTGGGACAGCCCTCTGGGTTATAGCAATCACTGAGTCCCCAGTAAAGATTTTCATCATGGAATCATCCAAACATACAAACCCTTCAGCCTTTAAAATCAATATTGAAAATGAGATTAATTTGAGTATTAGTAACAGAATGCTATACCAAACTCAGGTGGAGTCTGGCTTTCATTCTAAAATGCATATATCCTTGTTTTGTTTTTGTAAAACCCCTTTATTTTTTAACTTCTACAGCATTACTCCCAACTATTGCTGAAACCACGGGCACCCCGGCAAAGCCCTTATGTGAGTCCCACACTCCCTTTCACCCTCTCAATAGACTACGTTTCAGGCTACCCCTTCCCCGGGTTTCTACTTAATTTCTGTCCCATTCACAGCTCATCCCAAGAGTTCGTGAATTGTTTGCCCTGGATTTGGAAAGAAGGGAGTTGTTTCCGAAAGCTGAGTGTGGAGCCAGCTGCTACCCCGGTGTCTGTGAGTGACTCGAATTTGCTCTCAGTACATGCAGCTGACTGAGAATGATATCAAAGCCAGGACTCTGCACAATCAGTCACGCTGAAATAGACAAGAGGCTAAGTGCCGTGCTCTCTTCTTCCTGGAAGGAGTGGGGGGAGCTGAATTAGTTTCAATAATCTTTCTCTGTGCTAATCTCTTTTAAAAAGGATTTCAAATCCACATGGCAGAGGTAAGAGATTAATGGCCTGAGCCAGTCTGGCAGTGGGGGGAGAGAGGGGGGAGGGAGGCTCCACAGAAGATAGAGCCTTGGGGATGAGGGAGATGCAACTCAGTCTCCAAGAGTGACTGCCTTTTCTAATCGTTATTTAGATTAGGTTGATTTCAAACGTAGAAACACATTTCCAGGGAGGATTAACCCCAAGGTGACCTCCATTTTTCACACCTTGTGTCTGCACTTTGATCACCCATGGAAATCCAGATCTCCCATGGACTTCAATGGGGGAATCCTTGCATTCACATCGAAATAATTACAGCAGTAGTAATAATAACATACCTGGGCTCGACCCACCCCTGGGGGGCTGGAGAGAGGAGGGGGAAGGTGTGGCTCTAGCTCAGATGCTCACACTCACATGGGGGACAGAAAAATGCAGGAAATGGTCTTTTAAGTCCAATTTGAAGTGCGTTTCCTCCTATTACGTAGTCCATGAGGGGAGGTGGGATATCTGAGAATACCTTCCTTACCGCTTCCCATAAGCCTCCCCTCCCCATGCCTTTTCACTGGGGGGTGTGTGTGTGTGTGTGGACACGCACACACACATGCAGACAAACATGCATGCTATGTGTTGGGAGTGGGGGGGAATGGCTAACCCCTGTCAGAAGAAAACCCTCTTTCTCCTTAGATTTCCAGTCTCTTCTTGCCCACCCCCCAGATCCCTCGGCCTTTCCTTCCTCTCCTCCTCCCCTTCGCATCCCACTTCTTGCTCTAGCGAAGGGATCCTTCAGCTCCATGAACACTCCCTGCTAAAGGGGCATCAATCCGGGCAAGTAAAGGAGAGACAAGGGGAAGGAGACCTCTGCGCAGTAAAAGGCCTTTTCACAACTCCCAGAGTAACGATCCTGCGGGCAGCCCCTGCATGCTATTATGTTGAAAGAATATCTGTAGCACTCCTATTATTTTTTTATTGAAGTATAGCTGATTTACAATGTTGTGTTAGTTTCAGGTGTACAGCAAAGTGATTCGGTTTTATATATATATATTCTTTTTCAGATTCTTTTCCATTATAGTTTATTGTAAGATATTGAATATAGTTCTCTGTGCTATGCAGTAGGTCCTTGTTGTCTATCTATTTTATACTTAGTAGTGTATATCTGTTAATCCCAAACTCCTAATTTATCCTTCCCCTACTGTTTCCCCTTTGGTAACCATAAGTATATTTTCTATATCTGTGAGTCTATTTCTGTTTTGTAAATAAGTTCATCTGTATTGTTTTTTTAGATTCTGCATATAAGTAATACTGTATGATATTTGTCTTTCTCTGCCTGTCTTATTTCACTTAGTATGATAATCTCTAGGTCCATCCATGTTGCTGCAAATGGCTTTATTTCATTCTTTTTTATGGCTGAGTACTATTCCATTGTATACATGTGCCACATCTTCTTTATCCATTCATCTGTTGACGGACATCTAGGTTGCTTCCATGTCTTGGCTATTGTAAATAGTGCTGCTATAAACATTGGGGTGCACGTACCTTTTTGAATTAGAGTTTTCTCCAGGTATACGCCCAGGAGTAGAATTGCTGGATCATATGGTAATTCTAGTTTTAGTTGTTGTTTTTTTTTAATTTATTTCTTTTTGGCTGTGTTGGGTCTTCATTGCTGCATGCGGGCTTTCTCTAGTTGCGGCAAGCAGGGGCTACTCTTTGCTGCTGTGTGCGGGCTTCTCATTGCGGTGGCTTCTCTTGTTGTGGAGCACAGGCTCTAGGTGTGTGGGCTTTAGTGGTTGTGGCACATGGGCTCAGGAGTTGTGTCTCACGGGCTCTAGAGCGCAGGCTCAGTAGTTGTGGCACACGGGATTAGTTGCTCCACGGCATGTGGGATCTTGCTGGACCAGGGCTCGAACCTGTGACCCCTGCATTGGCAGGCAGATTCTTAACCACTGTGCCACCAGGGAAGCCCTATTTTTAGTTTTTTAAAGAATCTCCATACTGTTCTCCATAGTGGTTGTGCCAGTTTACATTCCCACCAACAATGCAGGAGGGTTCCCTTTTCTCCACACCCTCTCCAGTATTTACTATTTGTAGACTATTTGACGATGGCCATTCCGATTGGTGCGAGGTGATACCTCATTGTATTTTTGATTTGCATTTCTCTAATAATTAATGATGTTGAGCATATTTTCATGGGTAGCACTCCTATTATTACTAGTATTGTTACTGTTACTAACCACTGTCATTATAATTTACTTCCATATTCTGTTCTAGTCCCTGCGTTTTTTATCTCCTTTAATTCTCACAAATCCGGGTTAGTAGGTCCTGTTACCGTTCCTGTTATTTCTATGACGATATTGACATTTGGAGAACTGAACTAACTTGTGTAAGGTCGCACAGCTGGTGAGGGGCAGAGCTGGGATATGATGAATCTGAGTGAGTCTGAAAGCTGAGGCTTCCCAATACCCTGGAGGAAAAGAAGCTCATTAGGGTTGGACCGTGCAGTTAAGATGTGTGTAATTGTTTTGTCGTGGTTAGCTTTGAGGAAAGCCAATCTCCCTCACTTAAAACTCTTCTTTGTCACCTACTGTGCTCGATGACTCCAAACTCTTTCATCTCGCTTACAAAGGCCTTTGTGATTGGCCCCCTACTTGCTTCCCCAGCCTTGGCTCTCAACACTCCCTGTCTTCTGTGATCTCGCTAACTTTGGGCAAAATCTTCCTTGAAACCCACTCACTGGAGAGACTCACTGAACTGTTGACTTTGCAGTTGTGTGTGTGTTCAGTGTAATCTTCAGCCCTCCCATCAAACAGACTGTAAACTCCTGGAAAACAAAGAACATGCCTTCAATCAACAAACTCATCAGTTGCTACTCTGATTGCCACTGATGGTCCAGTGAGATGAGGAACATTCGATGAGGGACTCAGACCTCTCTGGGTCACAATCTAATACTGTCAGTGATGGGGGAAGTGACAGTTGCTAAGGCAGCACCTAAAAGGGGCCCCTAACCCAGACTTGGAAGACCTGAGAGGGCCGCCCTGAAGAACAAATGAGTAAATGGAGACTTTTAGGATGAATTAGGGTTGGTCAGGTAAAGGACAACAGGGGATGGGGGACAGGGGGCAGTGCTCCAGGCTGAGGAACAGCACACAGCAGAAGTGGAGGCCAGGGAATTCCCTGGCGGTCCAGTGGTTAAGACTCCGCACTTCCACTGTAGGGGAAACAGGTTTGATCCCTGGTCTGGGAACTAAGACCCCGCATGCTGCGGGAACAAAAAAAAAAAAAAAAAAACAAGTGGAGGCCAGAAAGAGCTTGGCTGGCTGCAGAAACTGGAGCCATGGGGCTGGAATTACAGGGGAGAACTATGGAGTGTAGATCAATGATGCTGGAAAGGTAAGTAGGGGCCGAGCATGAATGTTCTCAAGCTGGAGTTTGCACTTCATCCAGGAAGCAATGGGCCACTTTTAATATTAAAATGTCTTAAGCAGAGGATATGGGCATGACCAGATGGGCATTTTTGAACAATCACCATGTTCTCTATTTCTTTTGCATATTCCTTCAAGCTATAGAATTCTCTGCATAGGGACTTAAAGACATAGGTGCTTAATGTAACTAGATTTCTGAAGGAAGATTAAACTTGTAATCTTTCCCCCTCAGCTCTAGGTAGAAAGACGCCAGAAAGTTGCATCCATCCCTGTGGAAGAAATCCTCTCCAAGAGTCAGTGAAGGCTGCCAGAAGTCATAGCATCTGCCCTTGTGCCTTTCACCGTATTGTCCGGCAAGTGGAAACATTCAGCCCTTCCACGTGTGGGTTCAGTAACGAGAGCTGCAGGCAGGGGCCACGGTATGCCCTGAAGACACTGGCTTCGGCAAGGTAGAATCATGCCCTTATTGTAGGTGGTGTTTAATCAACCTTTTGAGTAGGAGTGTGGGAAAAGCAGGGAGAGCTCTGGGTCCCTCAGGAAGGTGATATGTTAATAACAGCCATATGTGCATAGAATGTATTATGTGCCAGGCACTGTCCTAACAACCCTACATATATATTAGCTCAGTTAATCCTAACAATGATCTTATGACAGAGGGACATTTTTAACTCCATTCTCCAGGTAAATAAACTGATGCACAGAGAGGTTAAATAACTTGCCCAGGTCACCCAGCTGATGAGAGACAATGCTAGAATTCATGCCCTATCTCTCCAGAGTCAACTATGCCCCTTATACCCCGAGTCCGATTGTAGCTTGAGCTGTAGCTCTATGGGAACTGGAGGTATTGCTACCCCTTCACCCCATCTCAGATCCAGCTCTCCCAGCCAAGCCACACTCTGACATTGGTCCCCTCCACTCCAGTGGCTGTAGAAGATCTCTAATTCCCTGGTCTCTTTGTGATTCCAAAAGTGGGGCTGTGGTCCCAGCTCTGTGGACAACCCCCATCCTGAGCTGGAGGAAAAGGATGCCCCAGTTTAGTACTAAATCGTTCACATGGCTTCTTCACCCTTCATTCCAAGTACTCTGTTGAAATGTCACCTCCTTCTAGACGCCTCCCCTGACTGCTTATCAGAAAAGCACACACAGGTTAGTCTTTACACCCTGCTTTATTTTATTTCGCAGCATCTATCACTAGTTGAACTTACATGGTCTATTTCTTTGTTTAATGAGATACATCATTATTAGCCATCTCTATTGCTGGAATATCACATATAAATATATAATTTTTAAAACTGTATTGAAGTTTAGTTGATTTACAGTGTTAATTTCTGCTGTACAGCAAAGTGGCTCAGTTATACATATATCCTTTTTCATATTATTTTCTGTTATGGTTTATCGCAGAATATTAAATACAGTCCCCT
Source organism: Aethalodelphis obliquidens (assembly GCF_003676395.1). Taxonomy (NCBI): domain Eukaryota; kingdom Metazoa; phylum Chordata; class Mammalia; order Artiodactyla; family Delphinidae; genus Aethalodelphis; species Aethalodelphis obliquidens. The sequence goes on along the minus strand of NW_020837967.1, from coordinate 20,410,034 downwards.
GTGCTATACAGTAGGACATTGCTATTTATCCATCCTATATATTACAGTTTGCATCTGTTAATCCCACACTCCCAATCCTTCCCTCCCCTCCCCCCTCCCCCCTTGGCAACCACAAGTCTGTTCTCTATGTCTGTGAGTCTGCTTGTTTTGTAAATAAGTTCATTTGTATCATATTTTAGATTCTACATGTAAATCATATTAAATATTTGTCTTTCTCAGTCTGACTTACTTCACTTAGTATGATAATCTCTAGGTCCATCCATGGTGCTGCAAATGGCATCACTTCATTCTTTTTTATGGCTGAGTAATATTCCATTGTACATATATGCCACATCTTTTTTATCCATTCTAGATATATAATTTATATATTATATAATATATTTACTATTGTATATAAATAATAATATATTTATGTAAATATATATGTGTGTATAGCAGGGACTTGGTCTTTCACAGCTGGAGTCCTAGCTCCTAGACAATTGTCTGGCAACAAAAGGGAGCCCCTCAAGAAATGTGTTTTTTTTTTTAATTCAGTCATCGAAAGGCGAATAAAATTATTATTGACTGATTTCCCAGCCTCACCTCTGCTAGGACTGCTTTCCTCCATGGAAGTATGTGCCTCTCCCTTCTTACCTCTTTTTTTCCTCCTTCCACTTCCACAAGGTCTAAAACCACAAGTCCTTTGGAGTTCCTGGTATGTGATGTACCTCCTCACCCTCTGTTTCCAGGAGCCTGTGCTGGGTTCCCCAGATCGCCTTCTTTCTATGTCAGGAGAGGCCGCTGTCTATTCCGGCAGGGACCTTCTCTGAGACAGTCTGCACATCTCAGGAAAACCGACTCCCAGCACGTGTCAGGTTTCCTTCCCTCGCTCCCTCGCAGAAGGGAGCTCCGTCATCCCAGTACCACCACGTGGGGTGAGGAACCCTGTCCTTTGGAGTTCTGTCCAACTCATTGCTGGGAGTTTGTCTAACGCGTAGTGTAGAGATTTGGAGAGGACACAAATGAGTGCAAACCCCCAAGGGAAAGGAAATCTTCTGACATCAGTGAGAATTAAAACAGCCCTGCTGCAGGATCTGCCCGGAGCAGGCTCCGCGTCCTGTGGTGAAAGGAAGGCAGCTTCCCTGAACAGGAGAGGACCTCCACCCTGCTTCACCCTGCTGCTGTCTTCCAACCCAGCTCTTTGTCAACCGTCTTCTCCATTCCTTCACCCCAAACAAAATCACAGGAGGCAAAACAGGGTAAGAAAGCTTGGCCAGCTAGACTCTGGCAGCAAAGGAAATCCAGTGCAAAGTCCTCAAATAAAAGAGGATGCATTTCAAATTGTCTTTGTTTTTCTCATTCCGGACTCCCCTCCAACAAACTCTGCTCACTTAAAATGGAAAAACAGCCAGGCATTATCTTTGTGTAAATATTGGAACAAAAGGGATGTTCCCTGGAAGAAAGGAATCCCAGTGAAAGAATCTAACTTGGAAATGGTTCTTCAAGAGTAGTCAACATGTGAGCTTCAGAAACCATAGTAAATATTTAGTACAGAGTCTGTATGATTATCTATAACACATGCTTTTACCAGGTTTAGGTGAATCACTGAACATTGTATGTCAAGAAAAGTTTATTGAAATTCAATTTTTATTTCTACCTGAAATGTTTTAGGGCAGAATGAACTAAATTATTTGCTCAGATCATCACTTCAAATTTGTATTGTGTACTTGAAGAACATATTTTACTCAGTTACCTATATTTCTTTTTAAATATTTTTATTGAAGTATAGTTGATTTACAATGTTTCAGGTGTACAGCGAAGTGATTCAGTTATACATTTTTTTCTTTTTCAGATTCTTTTCCATTATAGGTAATTAGAAGAATCAGTTATATACACTGCAAAAATGTTCTAAAGTTACTTAAGATATGTGGATGTGTTGCCTTACAAATTTATTTTTCTTCATCCACAAAATTCCCTTTTTCTCCATAATAAACTTTTCATCACCAGCAACAATATTGACTGAGCCTCTCTCTGCACACAGCAGCACACCGGACACTTTCATCTTGAATGATAACTGTACAGGTCAACGTGCCATGAAACCTTCAAATTGTCATAAAAATCCCCTTATGCATTGGGTTCTCTTGGTTTGTGTCTCAAAATATTTTCTCTTGATTCTTTTCATCACACAACTTTGAAACACTGGATCTTCCCTAAAGCTTTAGCATGCCTTTAGTCTGGAATCCTTTTTCCATTTCCACAGCTTTTTTAAACAATGAAATAGGGACCACATTAAGAAATACTTAAACTGTCAACACCCTTTAAAACTTTATATCTTCAAAATGGAGTCAGTATTAAATAATCATCAGATCCAAAATACTGAAGTCTCTTCATAATACATCTTTGCAATATCAACATTCCATGAAAATATTTTCAAGATCTCCTACAACTGGGACTTATTTAGATATAGCAATAACTTTCACCTATTCTCCTAAACTCAGAGAAGTCTAGGCATAGTTTCCATGTCTAGACAAAACAGAATAATCATCTTGTTCAATCCCAGATTTTTTCTTTTTTTCACCCTGGACATCATTTGCCAGCAAGATGTGGGAAAGAAGATTGCAAACTCAGACAAACTATTCTGAAGGTTTCAATCCATCTTTCATTTCACAACAAATGGGTGCAAAGATTGGGCATCTGATTCCCCAGGACACTCATTTCTAGCCAGCTGCTGATGGAGGTAAGTGTGCTGATGAGTTCTGTAAACCCAGAGTTGAGAAGAATGTATATAAATATGAATAACTGCATTTTAGATAGTACCTCTTTAAAACTCTGATCAGGAAGTTTATAAAACTACAATGATTATCGACCAACCCTTTTGAAAATAAAATAGTTTCAAGCAGTGGGGAGGGGGCGTATTTTCAATGAGGAAAAAGAAAAACTAAGGAAGACGAAATAGACAAAATAAGAGATTTTCGCTTGCCCTTTTTAAAACAAATTTTATTTTACCCTTTTGTACTATTTGAGTTTCTTTTTTATCATGCGCGTGCATGTACCCAGGTAAAAAGGAACCAGAACTTTTTTCATCGGCCATTTATCTTAACTGATTTGTTCAAGGGTTAGCAAAACAGAGCACTGGTATCAAAATGGTCAAGGATAGGGTGCTTCTGGTGCAACCAAGGCCAGCGCTGCCTTGATCGCGAGGTCTAAGCATTTCGTTGGAAACCTCCCCTGGGACACCTTGTTTGTTCCCTCCTGATGTCCCCCAGGCACCCCACTCCTCACGTGCCTCAGTCTCTGGTCCAGATCTCCTTCTTGCTCTCAGTTGTCAGCAAATCCTTGTTAAGGTGTTCAGGTTTTAAAACATGTAAACGTATGTTTCAAGCAATGGTGAACTCCAGAGCCCTCTTTAAGGGGCTATACCGAGGGACATCCCCGTTGAGGCAGCATTTCAGACCCCTCCTTGGTCTCCTAGTGTATGAATCAGAGGCAAGGCGAAGAGAACGAGTGAACTTCTACGTGTGTGTCCAAACACTATAGGGATGGTAGAGTTTCTCAGTGACGATGGACTCTTCATTTAATCAGGCTAGGAATCCAGGCTACCAAAAATAAAGAATGGAGCTAAGATCCCATCCTAGAGAATGCTCGTGTGGAAGGTGGGCACAGAAATAAATCACTGCAGTTTCCTGTGATAAATGGCTAAAATAGAGGCGTGTACAAAACGCCATGGAATCCCCTAAGAGACGATGCCCTTGAAGAATTTTAAACAGGAAAGCTATGTAGTCATAAATACCTCTCTGGCAGCACCATGGAAGGCTGGAAACCAGGAGACCAGAGGGAATGCTCTGACACAGCCCAGACCCAAGCAGCTGAGGACAGGGGGTAACACAGGGGCAGGGGGAGCAAGCAGACAGGGGCCCAATCCTCCCCCACAGTATGTTATCTCAACAACAGATCAGATAATGTTCATCCTATGTGGAGAAAGAGAGAATGTGTGCCACCCTCTGGTGGCTGACCCGCCAAATAGAAGAATTCCTATTGTCATATATGTATATACAGCAAGTCCCCTACATACAAACGAGCTCCGTTCCAAGATCGCGTTCGTAAGTCCCACTAAGTCAGCCTAGGTACCCAGCTAACGCAATCGGCTATATACCACTGCTTTTAGGCTTGCTTCAGAACCATCCTGGGCTTGAAATAAAGATACTGTACTACTGTACTCTATACAGTACTGTAAAGTACACAAAAGCACAACCACTTGTAGAGGATGCACGCGCGTGACAGTGTACGCCAGACACATGAATTAACTTCCGTGATTGGACGTGCAAATGCATGTTCCCATCTTTGGAAGTTTGCAACTTGAAGGTTCGTATGTAGGGGACTTACTGTACTTGTGTATTGTTTACCACCATTCTAAAAGATGACTTTGCTGAAGATGCTGTTAATCTTCAAGTGTGTAATTGGAAACGCATGAAAAAAAACATTATTTTAACACAACCTTCGATCTGAAGTCTGTGTTCTAGTCTGTGGCCTTAAACATTACGGCGTTCATTTAAAAACCACCCTTGTCTGGGGACTTCCCTGGTGGTCCAGTGGTTAAGACTCTGTGCTTCCACTGCAGAGGGCACGGGTTCGACCCCTGGTCGGGGGACTAAGATCCTGCATGCTGCATGGCGAGGCCAAAAAAATAAATAAAATAAAAAATAAAAGACACCACAAAACTGAGTGGCTTAAAACAACCATTTATTAAAAAATAAAATAAATAAAACCACAACTGTCTGGTTGTAACACATGGTTTTCCCTGCTGCCCTTCACATTTACTAAGGCACCAGGATGTATTGAAAGGGACTCAGAATCAGGATTTCTTGATTCTACTTCTTGCTCTGCCTCTAACAAGGTATGAGATGTTGAACTGATCAGTTATCCCCTCTATGCCTGGTTTTCCCATCATGAAATGATTCTAGGGGTCCCTCCCAGTTCTAACATGCTATGTGTCATCTGGTGCATCTCCTCCTTTGCCTGGTGGAAATGGACCCATTCAGTAAGTGTGCCCTTGGTCTCCTAATTTCCCTATACCTCTCCGTCGTGTATAAGATAAATCGCTTACCTGCTAGCGAACCCTTTGTGTTATGGTGCATAATTGTCCAAGAAACTCTTCAATAGTCTAGCTATATACAGCTTTAGAAAGCCCAACATTTAGTCATAAAGCAAGTTAGTTAACACCTCCATCCTGCAAAACACATTCTCTGTGTGTCCACACATACTTTTATCAGTCTCACAGTATAAAAAAACAATTTATTTTAATCCATCAAGCATCTAATTATTTACTGATCAATATTTCACTGAATTGAATTTAAACAAGAATAATAAAGATGATCAAAAATGATTAGTTTTTAAGGGAGATAGGGTGGGGGATTGGGAGAAATAGGTGAAAGGGATTAAGAGATACAAACTTCCAGTTACAAAATAAATGTCATGGAGCTGTAATTAATACACAGCATAACGAGTATAGTCAATAACACTGTAATAATTTTGTATGGTGACAGATGGTTACTGGACTTGTTGTGGTGATCATTTGGTAATGTATTTGATTGTCAGACCTGAAACTAACATACTATTGTATGTACACTATACTTCAATTCTAAAAAAGAAAAAAAAAGATTATTTTTTTAAAGACCGTGACAAACAATGACTCAACTGATGTCCCTACCCCAAAAAATGTATTTACATCTAGGAAAATTTGCCATAATATGGTAAAAGCAAGAAGGATGCTAGCATTAACACAGCTCCCCCAACCACCACACCATGCCTTATAAAGGGAATTTGTAGTACATGTCGTTATTATTCCAAAACTCCAACCCAAGGCTTAGAAATGTAATAGAGAGCTTTTCCCCTTTTCTATTTGTGTTTGCAGTGATAATTTGAAGTCCCTTAGATGCTTAGATGAAGCATGAAAATGCCAGATCCCAGTCTAGCCTTATGATCTTTGTATCAAATTAAACCAGAAGGCTCCTCTTTTCTCCTTTATGTTTTATCCAGTTTCTCAGGTTTAGTTCCTCAACTGAGAATTTAAAGAGAAAAAGGGATAAATAAGAAATTAAATGTCAACAATATTATAGACCTGGGGTTTTTTCTCCCCTGTAACATATTATTCACCAGGACTGTGAATTTTAGAGAAAACGTCGTTTCACTTACTTTTCTCTGGGTTTTGGAGAAAAGTTTTCACACTGTTTTGCCTTCCCCTAATTCAGCCAAATGGCCTGGAAACATGGAAGGTTATCAGGTTTACTTTTTAGTAATTAAACAGAACAATGAAAGTGAATTTTTAAGTTTTCTGGACTCCAACCCTGAAAGCCCTGTATGCATAAAAAATAAAATTAGATTACCAAGTGGAGAAGAAGCTTGGGTTTGCAGGATTCGAAGTATGAGGAGTTGTTTGGGGCACAGAAGTTATTATTTGGATGCAGTAAATGTTTCAATCTAAGGACACCCCTCCCAGATTGTCATCAAATTTAGGTGTAGAAAGAAGGGAAGAACCACTTACAACATGTACGTGAATAACTGGGAATTGCTGCCTCTCATTGTCTGAAACGTGACCTTAGTCCTTGCAGAGAAGCCAATCTCCTTGGCTGGAAAGAGATCCTGAAAGGATGGACTGGAGCACTTTGCAAACTGTGGGACCAAAAAATTGCACATAAATCCCCTCTAAATATGGCATCAGTTTTCAGAAAATATGGAGACAGAAGGAGCAAATGAAACAACCTGGAACGCAATCAGCAGAATCCAGGTTGTGGGAAACCTGCAGGACAAGCAGTCCAGTTTTTTTGTCTTTAATAAATAAATATCAAAGGTGGGGGAAGGAATCCATAGATTCAAAGACTTTTAAGAAACACACCAACAATTGCATTTTATGCATTTTACTTTGAATCCTGAGTCAAATGAACCACAAAATGTTATGGGACAACTGTGAATATCTGAACCTTGACTGGTTATTTTATGTGATTAAGGAATGATTAGTGATTTTTTTAAAGTGTGATCATGGTATTGAGGTTGTGTTTAAAAGAAAGAATCCTTATCTTTCACAGTAATATCCTGAGATGATAAGAGTTGCTTCAAATAATCTGGGGGAGAAGGATGGGTATATATGAGTCAAGATGGGCAATGTATTAATAATTGTTAAAACTGAATGATAGGAACATAAAAGTTTATTCTTCTACTCTCTTTATTTTTATATATGCTTGAAATTTTCAATAAGAAAAAAATTTGTTTAAAAGGAGACTGACAAAGAGAGAGGATGAAGAGCAACCAGAGTTTCCACACGGACACAGAGCACAGACTCGCGGTCGCGAAGAGGGAGGGGGTGGGGGAGGGGGTGGATGGGGAGTTTGGGGTCAGCAGATGCAGACTATTATATAGAGAATGCATAAACAACAAGGTCCTCCTGTAGAGCACCTGGAACTATATTCGATATCCTGTGATAAACCATAATGGAAAAGAATATGAAAAAGAACATATATATATACATATATAACTGAATCATTTTGCTGCACAGCAGTAATTAGCACAAAACTGTAAATCAACTATACTTCAATAAAATACATTTTTAAAAAGGAGCAACCAGAGTTTCCAAACAATAGAAACAGGAATTGCTGCCATTAATTTGAAGAGCTATTTGTCAGTTGCAAGTACAGTGGAATGAACCTGTGCACACGGTACTACCCATCGGTCCACTCCTAGGTATTTAGAAAACAAACTCAAGAGAGGCTGAATTACTCTCTAAATGGCTTTTTAACTTCCAGTCTACTGCCTTCTAATATTTTAAAATCATCAACTCCTATAAGAAATAACACAAACTACACTGAATGAGGGAACATGAAACTAATCTGGCTGCAATGACTGTAGATGCTGCTTTTTTATGTTTTGTGGTTGTTATGAAATATTTAAGGTGCATAAAATATAAAGGTTTATAGGACTCTCTCACACATAAACAAGAACTCATGTTGTCTGCAATAATTTAGAAATTGGAAGGGATATAAATATGCATCCGCAGAAGAATGGTTTAAGCAAAGTGTGGGGAATTCACTCACTGTGCAAATGTCAAAATGAATAAACTAGGTGTTAACGCGGATAGTTTTCCAAAGCATAATGTTGAACGAGAAAAAGCAACTTGCAAAAAGACAAGAGGGTAGATAACAAAGACACAAACGGAAAAACTGAAGTCTAAATACCGCTGGGGAAGAGAGCAGCGAATGCCAGGTGGGAATAATACATAGAGTGTTTGAGTGTGCCCATGATCTTTTCTCTATTTAGCTGAGTGGTAGGTGCGTGTATGTATATTATTATCTCTCCTATTTCGTGTCCCTGAAAATTTAACAATAAGACAGAAGAAAAAATTAAATTGGATGATTCAATTAGTCCAGCCCCAGTGATGGGCCTTGCAGATGGCTGCTGCAGGCAGCTTGTTACATATTCGTTCACTCATCCCAGAGAGCTTGCCTCATTTCTTACAGCGTCAGTGATATTTCAAAAATCAAAACACAGGGGACTTCCCTGGTGGAGCGGTGGTTAAGAATCTGCCTGCCAAGGCAGGGGACACGGGTTTGATCCCTAGTCTGGGAAGATCCCACATGCCATGGAGCAACTAAGCCCGTGCGCCACAACTACTGAGCCTGAGCTCTAGAGCCCGCGAGCCATAACTACTGAGCCCATGCGCCACAACTACTGAAGCCCGTGTGCCTAGAGCCCTTGCTCTGCAACAAGAGAAGCCACCGCAATGAGAAGCCCGCGCACCACAGCGAAGAGTAGCCCCCACTCACCGCAATTAGAGAAAGCCCGTGTGCAGCAACGAAGACCCAACGCAGCCAAAAATAAATAAATAAATTTATAAAAAATAAATTTTTTAAAAAATCAAAAGGCAGCTTTCTGGAAGTAAGAATTTAATTTGTCAAGAAACACGAATTCTCTGGACCTTGTTGTTTTATGTGCGAAAAGAACAGTAAAGGATTTGTGAGGGGATTCGTCTCCCCACCTAAATCAAGACCTGGAGAGAAAATATTGGCAGAGTCCCTTCAGATTCTCAGATAAAAGATATCAAAGATAAGTACCCAAGGATGAGCAGAGGCAAACTAACATACGGAGAATGGACAAACAGCAAGGTCCTCCTGTAGAGTACAGGGAACTATATTCAATGTCCTGTGATAAACCATAATGGAAAAGAATATGAAAAAGAATGTATGTGTGTGTATATATATATATATATATATATATGAATCACTTTGCTGTACCATAGAAATTAACACATTGTAAATCAACCAGACGTCAATAAAAATTTTTTTAAAGATAAATACCCAAGGAATGAATGTTTTCACGATATCTCTATTTACTCGAGGTGCAGAATTTTCAAGGGTTTGGAAAAAAATGAGACTTAGAATCTTGGTATCTGCCTAGAACTAGGTTAAGAAATCTGGGTTTCCCTCCCAACTCCTGTTCCAATCATATTGCACGTTTTTCATTGGTGTCCCAGAAAGTAAATCTGACCAAAAAGACAGTGTAGCAGCGCCATCTACTGAGCCCTAGATAATTTAACACAGAAACTTGGGAAATGTCTTAATGCACAGAAAAAGTAGGCTGAAGTCCAGCATAAACACAATGCCTCAGAAGAACCTGTACAATGATCTCATTTTCTTTTATTTATTCTTTAATTAAAATACGAAGGTGGACCATGTAACAAAGCAATACTGTAAAGGTCGTACATCAAATGGTGAGGTTTTGTCTTGTTTCGGGTTTAACTACCACACTACTGTAATACTCCTCGTAACAAGACAGCCGTAAATGTATTTTACTTCACACTTGTGCGGCATAAAGTGGGATTAAGGCATCAGGCAGGCAGACAGCTTTCCAGGGAGGGGAGAGCCCAGGCAAGCAGCCTTTGCCAGGGGCAGTGGTGTAAACTCTCCCACCTGAGCCCATCCCAACAAGGCCCCGCGGAGCTGACAGAGGCTGGGAAGCGGCTGCAGTAGCTCAGGCTCCAGGACACAACTCAGACCTGGCTTTACCACCTCACCTCCTCCCACATTCATTTTTCCATCTCTGAAAGGGATGCTAAGTCATCACTAACATGTTTCTTATGGCGACTTGAGAACAGCAGCATCACTTCTGAAAGCCCTGGGGGAGGAAGGGCAGGGATGGGGGTTCCCTGCAGCCCCTCCCTCCTCTCCCACGCCTGAGCCAAGTTGGGGAACATCCTCCTCTCCGCCCGGGGGGCCAACAGAGGATGCTGATGCCGTGGTTTTGTCACTAGTAAGTGTGAGGGAAGGAGTCGTGTTTGAAGTCGGGAAAGAGAATACGAGTCATTTGGTGAGGAAAATTTAAGTTCTTCCTTGCAAGCCTGTCTTAATCCTTTTATTTACTGAGCTGGTCCCTAGGGATGTCAAAATGCTAAAGCACAGTACCAGCTGCCCCCCAAGGACGGAAGCGGAATCTGGCCTGGCCACATGTCTCATTGCAAAACTGCGTCTTTCGTGGTTCAGAAAAGGACTGTAAAGAGAGGGGAAACCACAGCAATGACTGCTCAGAAAATTGAGTTGGCACTCAGCTTTATGTCTGGGGCTCCATCTGGACGAGGAAGAGGCAAGAAGAAGGCACGGACCTCGGGTTCTCATAACTTCCAAAGGAAGGTGTGAGCCGTGTGCCTTAGAGACTGAGGGAGGAATCCTTGGAAATGTGGTCTGAATGTGGAGCCATAGGTGAGACCTAATCTATTTATTCATTCTGCTTTTAATTATTCGGTTGTTTCTACCTTTTGGTTATTATAAATAATGCTGCTATGAATATTGGTATACAAGTGCCTACTTGAGTCCATGCTTTCAGTTCTTTTGGGTATGTACCCAGAAGTGGAATTGCTGGATCACATGGTAAATTCTTATTTAATTTTTTTGAGCAACTGCCATACTGTTCTCCACAACCACGGTACCATTTTACTTTCTCATGAGCAATGCACGGCGTTTCAATTTCTCCACATCTTCACCAACACTCGTTATCCTCCATTTTATTTTTTTATAATAGCCATCCTAGTGGGTGTGAAATGGTATCTCACTGTGGTTTTTATCTGTGTTTCTCTAATGACTAGTGATTTTGAGAATGTCTTTATGTGCTTATTGGCTATGTATACATCTTCTTTGAGAAATGTAAGACTTTTGCCCATTTTTTAACTGGGTTGTTTTGTTGTTGTTAAGTTGTAGGAGTTCTTTATATATTTTGCATATTAATCTCTTATCAGATATGTGATTTGCAAATATTTTCTCCCTCTCCGTGGGTCGTCTTTTCACTCTTTTGATGGTGTCCTTTGACGCACAAAAGGCCATTTTTTGACACATTAACAAAATGTATGTGCACTACAACCAATTCCAAATACATTTCTACTCCATAGGTTTCTTACTTTAATATGCTTTTATCTCAATGCAATATTCTATCAAAATTCATATTTGTATTATCACCACAGAAATATGATCTTTAGTGTTGAATGTTTGAAATGAATCTATAGTAGCATTCACCATCACGTCATACATCTTCCCTTTGATGGAATGAATTTTAAAGTTTCACTTTGACTCGATAAATTAGAGATGAAAATTCAGCCACTTTTGTAATCTCTTTGAGGCATCAATAGCACTGCTATAAAACTGTTATTTAACCTTTTGAAAAGTTCTTGTTCTACTCATGCAGCAAACACACTGACAGCTATCACTCTGCATTTTGTGTCTGCACAAGAAAATGTGAAATTTAATGAGCAAAATTAACTTGCAATGGCCATTTCATCTTAATGAAAAGCCATGCTTTATGAAATGACATGTAAAGTCCCCCTTTGTGGCTGCTTACATACTTCCTCAAATAACTACTGCCTCAATGTATGTGCAGACATTTTGTAGGTCCATTTGTGTCTTCTGGTTCTCATGTGGGCAGTGATATCACTTTGCCCCAGGATGGATAACTGATGTCAACAAATATTTTGGAAAATAATACATATATCAACACCTTCCTTGAGAAACTGAAGCAGTACTTAATTTCTTATTAAATAGGCACTACCATTCATTTGAGCTCACTACTACCAAGAAAATTTATTGTGAAATAAAAAACACATGACCAAATAATGGCATAAACAATGAACAATCGTAGATTTATATCATACAATACATAGTAAAACCACAATAGTAAGAGTATTTAGACTATTCTTGATTCACTCTATTTTCTCCGCCTCTACTCTCTGCACCTAAATTCAAATACATCTAACCTATAGCTTGTCAACTTTCCCACTGACCATACCAGCTGGCAGCTTACTGGCCCCATGCTTCTTTCAGGCCAATGCCTAAGGCTCCTGCAACAATTGGCTGGTATTACACCAAACAGCCAGCAGGGGCAGCAGTGTCAAGAGCTTTCACTACAAGTTAAAACTGGAAAGAGCCATCCCTGGGACTTTTGTGTCCCAGAAAGTGTATTATCTCTGGTTGCCTTAAAGATTCAACACTATGTTTCAGAATGAACTCTCTTTGCTGCATATGTGTCCCACACTACTAGACAAGATTCTGGCGACAGCTGGAAGAATCAAGTAGAAGTCCACCAAACTTTCCCTGCCTTATTTGAGTACAGCAATTAGTGACAAAATTTTGTTAAAAAATGAAAAAGTACAGGACAAGTGCTAAACTAAAAGCATTGAGAAAATATGCATAACCCCAAACTGTTCACGGAAAACCAGACCATGGTCACCTGGTCACAGGGGATGACCACGTTTCACTTTAGAAGATGCTGGTGGTTTCCCAAAACGACTGTTGGAATTTATATCCCCACCAACAGCATAGGAGACACGAGAGAAGCAATGGCTCCACTTCCTCACCAACATTTGACACCATTTGGGCATTTATCCAATGGTACCACATTGTGGTTTTGATTTTACCTTCCCTGCTTACTGATGCAATGAGCACATGTTTATTTGGATATAATCTTTTCGGAGGTGCCTGTTCAAGCCCGTTTGTCTATTGCCATATCCTGTTTAAGAAATTTTTCCTTATTCAAAGGTCATGAAGATATTATCCTATGTTGTTGTCTCAAAGCTTTTTCTTTAACCTGTCATATTTAGGTATACAATCCTGCTGGAATTGATTTGGGGATACAGTACAAGATAGGGATGATACTTTTTTTCATGTTGATATAGATTTGATCGAGCATTATTTTTTCATAAGATTGTCCTTTTCCTATTGAGTTTCAGTGGAGATCCTTCAGAAATCAGGTAATAGTATGTTTAGGTCTGATTATAGAGTCTATTCTGTTCCACTGATCTGTTTGACTTTCCCTATGCCAATACCACCCCTCTATCTTGATATTATAACCTTATAATGAATTGATTTCTGGTGGTATTAGTATTCATTTACATACTTCTTTTTAAAGATTGACTTGGACATTCTAGATTCTTTGCATTTCCACATAAATTTTAGAATCAGCTTGTCAATTTTCACCAAAACCAAATTCTGTTCGGATTTTTATTGGGTTGCAGTGCATCTGTGGATCAATTTGGGAGGAACTGACAACATATTGAGTCTTCAAGCCATGAACGTGGCATATTCCTCTATTTCTTTAGACCTTCTTTAATTTCTCTCAGTAATAATTTGTAGTTTTCAGTGCAGACATCTTGGGCATCTTTTAGATTTATTCCTATGTATTCTACATTTTTGTGTTAGTGTAAATTCTATTCTTAATATCGTTTTCTAATTGTTTATTGCTATCATGTAGAAATGCGACTGGTGTTTATATTCTGAATCTCCGTCCAACAACCGTGTTAAATTCACATAAATCCAATGGGTTGCTTAGATACTCTTGTAGATTTTTCTGATACACATAACCATGTAATATGTGAATAATGGCAGCTTACTTCTTCCTTTATAATCTTTATACAGTTATTCCTTTTTTATACTCAATCTATTCCTTGTTGCACTGGCCACGACCTCCAGTACAATGTTGAATAGAAATGGGGTTAGTGGATAGGTCACCACAGGGGGAAGGCATTCACCATTTCACCCTTTAGTATGTTAGCTGTTGAGTTTTGTAGATACCCTTTACCAGATGAAGGAAGTCCCCTTCTGTTCTTATGTTACCGAGGGATTTTCAACTCATAAATTTTATCAAATGTTTTTTCTGTACATATTATAACCATATGGTTTTTCTTCTTAATTGTGTTGATTTGTTGAGTTATTTGGATTGATTTTTTAATTTCTTGCTCATTTTGCAATCCAGAAATAAACCTCACTTGGTCAGGATTCAGTATGCTTCTTTTTATAATTGGATTTAATTCACTAGAGTTTTGTTTTGGATTTTTTTGCTCCTGTGTTCATGAAAGGGATCAGTCTCTAATTGTTTTTTCTTCTAGAGTCCTTGTCATATTTTGCATCAAGTTTATACTGGCCTCATTTTTTAAAAACAGATGGAAAGCATTCCCTCTTTTTCTATTCTCTGGTAGAATTTGTGTAACATTAGTATTATCTCTTCCTTAAATGTTTAGAATAAGTCACTAGTAAAACCGTATGGCCTGGATTTTTCTTTGTTGGAAAGTTTTAAATGATAGATTCCATAGATTCCAATTACTTAACATGTATAATACTATTTAGTTTTTCTATTGCTTATTCCATCAGTTTGGGTAAGCTCTGTTTTTCAAGGTATTTGTCTTATTTGTTGAATTTATTGGTAGAAAGTTGTTCATAATGGTCTCTTAGCATCTTTTTATACTTTATAAGACTATAGTTAGATTTCCTTTTTATTTCTCGTATTGGTTGTGCCTTCTCTTTCTTTCTCTCTCCCATTTTTTTTCTTGTTCTTGCCAGAGATTAATACATTTTATTAGTCTTGTTTTTTATTTTAGTGCAGTTCTGCTGATAATAAGTTCTCTCCAAAAGTATCTTTATTCCATAATAATTTGAAAAGGATTTTTTTTTACAACATATAGTGTTGAAGGTTTCCAGTTATTTTCTTTCATCACCAAGAAGATGTTGTTCATTGAATTATGGCTTCCATTGTTTCTGCTTTGAGGTCAGCTGTCATTCTTATTGTTCCTTCTTTGAGGTTATGTTTTATCACCTCCAGCTGCTTTTTGGTATTTCCCTTTAGCTTTGTTTTTTTCAGCAGTTTTACTGCGTTGTGCCTACATATGGTTTCCTTTATATTTACCCTGATCAGGGATCACAATGCCTCTTGAACCTGATGTCTTTTTTAATAGAAGCATAGAAGTTTGTTTGCTTTCTTTTAAATTGTTCTGGTTTTAAGGGTGATAAATAATCAAACGGTTTCCCCGATACATAAATTCAGGCAGAAATTAAGAATGCATATAGTAATTAGAGACATGAGATCAAAATATTAACTTTATTCCTAATAAGATTAGAGTGGAAGAAAAAGAAAACTAACCTAAGATGATAAGCAGATCTCTAATAATCCACCCGAAGACTAGACCTCAGGACAACTTCCCAAGGGGGAGTTTTCATCTGCAGAACAGGTATCTTTCCTCCGAATTGCAGCCTAACACTTACTGGACCACAATAGTGAGGAAAGAGGGAAATGATCCCATAATCTAGAAGGTGGAGCATATGTGCTTACCTCATGGAAAACTGGGGCAGAAACCAATAAACCTTCTCTGTGGACAAGTAAGCCAGAAAAACAAGAGGGAGCCAAGTTATACATCCTTGGTTCTTTCTTCTTATCTCATTGATCAGATAAATCAATACCTCCCGCAGGTGAAGAGACAGAGAGTGGTTCCTCCCATATTTTTCCCTCCTGGGGAATCAAGTTAAAATTCCCCCCACTCCATGGGAATAAACTGCCTGAGATAAGCATTTCCTATGAGGTAAATAGTACGTACACTAAGGAGCATTTTTTTTCTATCTGGTCCCCGATCCAAAAGTTTAATGAATTTTTTAGTGTATACCTTAGGTTGTCTAGAAATTCCTGAAGACTTGATCCAAAATCCTTTAGCTTGTGAAAATTTACAAAAGTAAATACAAATATCCAAATTTCAATGAAAAATAACTCACGGTCGGGGAGCTAGCACAAAGTGACAAACTATGTGATCTAGTCAGAAAAAGGAATCATGGAAAGTAAGAATGACTGAGTTGAATTATGAAAAATAAAATATTCAAAATCTCAGTGGTGGAAACAGAGCTGTAACAGGGTGAACTAAGGCAATTCATAATTTTTTACTGCTATATACTACTTATCAATACAGTGAGAGTAAATAGTCTAACATTTCTCCTAGCTCTAACCATTCATATTCCTGAAGTAATAAGCCAAAGTACGCCCTAGAATTCTATGATCTACATATTCCTTCCATAGATGATGTTATGGACTGAATTTTGTTTCCCCAATATTCATATGTTGAAGTTCTAAGCCCCTAGTACCTCAGAATATGAGTGTTTTGGGAGCTAGCATCTTAAAAGAGGTAATAAAAGTTAAAACGAGGCTGTTATGGTGAGCCCTAATCAAATCTGGTAAGTGTCCTCATGAGAAGTGGAGATTAGCATTTACAGGGAGACAACAGGGGCGTGCTCTGCCACTGCCATATAAAGAAACAGCAGGACCACGGCCATATGCAAGCCAAAAAGAGAGACCTCAGTGGAACCCAACCCTACTGGCACCTTGATCTTGGACTTGTAGCCTCTAGAAAATAGAGAAAATAAATTTCCGTTGTTTAGCCGACCATCCAGGGTATTTTGTTATGGCAGCCTCAACAGACTAATACACAGGAGGACCCCAATCAAAAACTCATTAAATCAGGCTACCTTGGAACTGGTCTTAGCAGGATGACACAGTGAGAAGGAGTGTTTCCAACTCCAAAGAGCCTAGAAAAGTAAGATAGTCTTTCTTGAATGACTCATGAGGAGACAGGAAAGGAGAAATTACATTGTACGACACACATAAAAACTTCCTAAAACTTTTAAGCCACTGCCTTCCCTAAAATTCCACACCTCATGGCAACTGCTTACCACCTCTCCATTTCCTCCTCTCCCTCCCTCAAAATAAAAAATGAAAAGCTCCTCCAAACTCTTCTGAGATATTTTAATCTTACCAAGTTTCTATGTCTTTTTTTATGTATCTAAATTTAAACTTCTCTAGACTTTTCCCAATCCTCTATAACTCCCCTGCCATCCACATAACAAAAATCCATTAGTTAATCCAAGCAATCCTTAAATCCTTTCTCCTTCAAAGCGGGGAAAGAATAGAGAAACTCTAACTCCTATAAGTGAATATATTTAATGTGTCTTTTGTTATTCGTAACAGGTCCATTTCAATCACACTGGAGTTTTTGTTAATGTAGTGATTTTTGGAAGGCCACTAAAGATGGGGGCTGGTTGCCAGGGGAACCAACCACAAATAGAAGGTTGGAACTTTCGCTCCCACTCTCTGGTTTCTGAGGAGCAGAGAAGAGCTGGAGGTTGAATCAATCACCAATGGCCCACGACTTAATTGATTATATCTGTGTAATGAAGCTTCCATAAAAACTCAAAAGGACAGTTTGGAGGGCTTCTGGGTGGAGGTTCTGGAAGAGTGCTGAGCCTGGAGAAGGCATGGAAGCTTCAGGCCCTGCCCCATACTTTCTCCTCTGCATCTTTTCCATTTGGCTGCTCCTGAGTTATATCCTTTTATAATAAACTGGTGATCGAGTAAGTAAAATGTTTCTGAGTTCTGTGAGCTGCTCTAGCAAATCTATCAAACCCAAGGAGGAGGTTGGTGGGACCTCCAATTTATCGCCAATCAGAAGCACAGGTGATAACCTGGGCCTATGACTGGTGTCTGAAAGGGGCTGGTTGGGGGGATCTTGTAGGACTGAGCCTTTAACCTGAGAGACCTATCTTTCGGCAGATAATGTCAGAATTGAACTCAATTATAGGATACTAGTACCCTCAGGCCACTCAAGATGGCTGCTCTCTTGCAATCTGTACAACCTGCTTCACCTACCCCTGCTCACATGACTGACCTTCCTGGTGCTTGCCCCAGGCCCAGCTGATGATTGTTAGCAAAGGGGCCGTGAGGGGCGTGCTCCTAAACCGGTTTCCCTGGTAACTAATGAGCCCACCTGAGGTCAATTCCCCTGTAACTGGTAATCTCCCCTTCACCCCAGGAGCGAAGACTGACACCATATTCTGCCCACCTTCCCCGCACAAGGTAGGGTGTTGCTCCAGGATCTTGCTTCAGAAGTGTAAGATCCCTCCCCCATCCATTAAACCATTGATGACTCTGTTGCTAATTCCAGGCTCTTTCATCAGCCTTGAAGCTGGGCAAGCCCAGGCCTCATAGGCCTGTGGGGTGCAGCCCAAGAGATACACAATTGGGGTCTGAGAATTTGTAGTGGCTGGGGAAATCCCTATGTCAGAATTGGGTGCAGAACCTTCTTTATGTCCCATTTAGGAAAACTCAGTGTTATCTGGAAAGTGAAAATTTTAAGAAGCCAGGTTTGGGGGATGGTGGCAAAAACTGCCAAAACAATTGTGTGTTTCTTTGGTTTGGTTTCTTTGTTTTCTAATTTGCTTTCTTTCATTCACAGATTACCATTTGTGTGAGTGAATCAAAGCAGTTGTTTTGATTTCATTCAGAAAGAACTTAAAGTAAATACTGAATCATCTAACAACAGAAGAAATACTATTTCATAATTAAATTAAATGAAAAAACTTGAGTATGTTACTGGTTTAAGAGGAAAACCCATGCTTTAATTTAGGGAAAAAACAGGAAATTCCCTGTAATAAAAAATGTGTTTTGAGGAACACGCTGAATTCCTGTGAGGCAATAGAAACATTCCATGTTTTACAGTTTTCCAAAGATGAATTCTACAATTCCAGGGCAAGCTCTGTGCTCTTTAATTCTTAGATGCAAAAAGGAAGGAGATCAGCAGAAAGTTCCCTTCCAAGTGGAATAAGGAATTATCCTAATGTTAACAAGTAATTTTGCTTGTAACAGACTCTCCAAAGATAATAAAGGTGGTTTACATAAGGAGAGCCATCAAAACAAAAGGATCCACTCAGGAGAAATCAGCCAGAATTTGAGCAGCTACTGAAATTACTGTCAGTCAATTCCAGCAGGAAATATAAACAACATTTTCCATTTCAGAGGAACACATCTTATCTCAATAATCATTCATCAAGACATGTGAAGCGAAGGGAAGCAGCCGCATAGCACAGGGAGATCAGCTCGGTGCTTTGTGACCGCCTGGAGGGGTGGGATAGGGAGGGTGGGAGGGAGGGAGACGCAAGCGGGAAGAGATGTGGGAACATATGTATATATATAACTGATTCATTTTGTTGTGAAGCTGAAACTAACATACCATTGTAAAGCAATTATACTCCAATAAAGATGTTAAAAAAATAAATAAATAAATAAATAAATAAATAAATAAAAAGGAACTCTTAAATATTCTATTTTATGGAGGATAGCACAAGGGGAATTCCTGGAGTACTTAATGATTCTCTGTAGGCCATCCTAAATTCCTTCAATTTTGCTTACCCAAGAACCCTGTCAGTTAACGATGGGGCAGGGGCCACGGTGGGTGTACAAGGAAATCTAAATCCACATCACCAGCCCCCTGGTCTCCTTGAAAATCAGGGCATTGTCTTATTCATCCTCAAGTATTCAGCCTAGTAGGTCTTCAAGATGTATTTGTGTAATTATATTACACTAAGTCAAATAGTATTTCCAAAGCTAAGATTTCATTCAGAAAAGGACAGAAACTAATAATGACAATCTCCCTGGACTTTTTCTTTGATCCAACTGGAAGCTTCTTTTGTATATTCCTTTGTTCCTTTCCTCTACTTGACACTAAGCATCTTGAGGAAAAGGAACCTGTCTTGTCTTCCTACTCTCAGTCTAGCATAGTAAGAGTTCAACAACTACTTTTTTTCTAATAAATTCATTTATTTTATTTATTTATTTTTGGCTGCGTTGGGTCTTCGTTACTGCGTGTGGGCTTTCTCTAGTTGCGGTGAGTGGGGGCTACTCTTCGTTGTGGTGCGCGGGCTTCTCACTGCGGTGGCTTCTCTTGTTGCAGAGCATGGGCTCTAGGCACGCGGACTCAGTAGTTGTGGCACACAGGCTTAGTTGCTGTTAGTTGTTAGTTGCTGCCTAGTTGCTCCGCAGCATGTGGGATCTTCCCGGACCAGGGCTCGAACCCGTGTCCCCTGCATTGACAGGAGGATTTTTAACCACTGCGCCACCAGGGAAGTCTCAACAACTACTTTTTAAATGAATGAATGAATAAATCAATAAATAGTTCTTTAAATTCCCTTTTATTAGAAATTACAGTACTATCCTACTGCAGAGAATCTGGTTAAAGGAAATTGTGACTCAGGAACACTGAAAAATAAAACCCTATACAATAAGTTAAGAAAGTAAAGTAAGCTTGCACGTCTTATCTCTGTCCAGTAAAAACGTCAAATCTAAAACAGATATTCTGGGATCAACAGAAATGCAAAGGACCGATAGAATAATACCAATAATCAATGGAGTATGTGCATCAACATACGGTCCAGACTTCACAAGTTTTAGCATTAGGAGAAAGCATAAAAGAAAAAGCAGTTTAAGTGCTGAGGGCAAAGCAAATGGCCAAGAAAAGCAATGACAAAAGGAACATATAAGCAAAGTGATGAAAATCTTGCGCTAGCTGCCACCTTAAACCAATACCTTGCATTTTCATCATTGATTCCTGAATTTCCACCAACTTGAAAAAGATGATAAAAGATCCTTTTTTAAAATTATTAACAGTTTGGCAGTCGTCGTGTGAATCCTCATAATACCCTAAGAGGGAGAGATCATTAATCCAGTTTTATAGATGAGCAAATTGAAGTTCAGGTCCGCCTGACTCCAAAACCCATGCTCTTCTTTTTTTAAGTGAGATATAATTATATGTAACATTGTCTAAGTTTAAGGTACACAGCATGTTGATTTGATACATTTGTGTATTGCAATATGATTACCACCTGTGTTAGCTAACACCTGTAGCATGTCATGTAATTATCATTTCTTTTTTGGGGTGGGAACAATTAAGATTTGGTTTCTTAGCAACTTTGAAGTTTACAGTACAGTATTGTTGACTATAATCTCTATTCTGTGCATTTGCTCTCCAGGACTGATTTATCTACCAGTTTTAAGGCTGTACCCTTAAAAACCACCTCTTCTGTTCCCCCCATCCCCAGCCCCTGGTAACCACCATTCTACTTTCTGCTTCTATGAGTTATTTTTTTAGATTCCACATGGAAGTGATGTACAATATTTGTCTTTCTCCACCTGACTTATCTCACTTAGCATAATGCCCTCAAGTTCCATCCATGTTGTCACAAATGGTAGAATTTCCTTCTTTCTCATGGCTAAATAATATTCATATATATGGATGTATTTTATATATATATATATATATATATATAATACATCACATCTTCTCTATCTGTTCATCCACTGATGGGCACTTGGGTTGTTTCCATGTCTTGGCTATTGTAAATAATGCTGCAGTGAACATGGGAGTACAGCCATCTCTTCAGACTCTTGATTTCACTTCCTTTGGATGAATACCAGGGGTGGGATTGCTGGATCATATGGTCGTGCTATTTTTAATTTTTGAGGAAATTTCATGCTGTTTTCCAAAGTTAAAGCCCATGTTCTTTATCACCATCCTAAATTACCCTGTAGCCTAGGTAGCTTATTGACATCTGGAGCTCAGCATGATCAATTTTATAAAAATAACAGGGTCTCTCAGACATAGAGAACAGACTTGTGGTTGCCAAGGGGGAGGGGTCGGAGGAGGGAAGGACTGGGAGTTTGGGATTAGCAGATGCAAACTAGTATATATAGAATGTATAAACAACAAGGTCCTACTGTATAGCACAGAGAACTATATTCAGTATCCTACGATAGAGACTTCCCTGGTGGCCAGTGATTAAGACTCCACCTTCCAATGCAGGGGGTGCCGGTTCAATGCCTGGTCAGGGAGCTAAGATCCCACATGCCTTGCAGCCAAAAAACCGAAACATAAAACAGAAGCAATATTGTAAGATATTCAATAAAGACTTTAAAAATGGTCCACATTTTTAAAAATCTCTAAAAAATCCTATAATAAATCATAATGGAAAATATGAAAAAGAATATATGTATAATTGAGTCACTTTGCTGTACAGAAGAAATTAATACAACATTGTAAATCAACTACACTTCAATAAAATTTTAAAAAATAATAATAATAACAGGGTCTCACTAGTTGCAGATCCATGGCTTGAATACATGTGTTTTGTTGTCCAATTTGGTATGGTTTCCATGATGCGCTTCTGTCTCTCCATTGCTAGATGCTCTACTGTTCCTTCCTAAACACACTCCCACATCTCCTTCTAAGGTGAGTCATCCAGCCCCTTGTTTTCTTCTTGAGGTTATGGCAGGTTCTACCTCTCTGCCTCCTGAGCATCCATGCCGTTTCACTCAGGTGATCGCAGCAAGCCCAGTGGCTGCCTTTTATGGAACAGAGACAATTGCCAGGCTGTCTTCTAAGAACTTGACATCTACTATCTGCTCTCCTGCTGCAAACATCACCCCTCCCCCTACATCACGCCCACGCACACACTACATGGCCACCACCCAACTATCCCAACCGCCTAGTAACTGTAGACTCTGTTTCTTGCTCACGTCTCCCGGTGCCTGACCCTTTCTAATCCAACTGCCATCCTTGTTTATTTCCTCAGTTCCTAAGGCAGCATTTAAGAAGTCTATGGTGCCCATCACCAAGCAAACATCAGAATTGAAAAAGAATAGATCCACAGAATAGGACTTCAGTTTCTGGAAATATGATGTGGACAAGATAGCCTGAAACCTTCAAACTGAAAATGCTAGGTCAAAAATAAAAATCACCCTCTTGAGTGCACAAATGAACTCACAAGATAATGAGGTGAATTTCTAAGACCAGGAACAAAGCAGGAACACAAGTCCATTTAGAGTAGGTGGACACTGAGACCACCTGCTACCTTGGGGCCCTGACTGATAACAGGTGACCCAGAGCAGGGAAGGTGAATGACAAAGCTGGGAGCTCTTGCAGGGTAGGAAGTCAGGTCACAACCTTCCCTTGTCCCTGCTCATAGATCGTGTAGTGCTAGAGCCTCAGAGAAGGCATCAGTGAGAAAAGGCACTGCCCTGGCAGGAGGATTGTGAGGGAACATAACTGTGAGTACAAAGGGGTCGATGGCTCCCCGTCATTGTGGCCACAGGAAGCCCTGCGCAAAGGTGGGACATAACTCCACTCTCTTTGCAGTCTGGAAAACTGCGAGCCAGGAACTTTCTTCTAGAAAGGCACCAAGAGAAGCAAGTGTAATTCCTCTCTACAGGGCTGAACCCTCGGCCCATGTTGACACCTAAGAGACCACAATCTGAGATTTTATTTTAAAAGCAGGTTAACTCGCTGGAATAGTCTTGCTATGTGGCCTGAACCATGGCAGACCTCATTTGGCCATGGTTGACCATCCTATATCTGCTGGAGAAACACAGCCCCTATAGGCAACTGGACACCGAGATGGAATGGATTTTCTTAATTCCTTGAATTCTGGAAGAATCCCCAGTGGCAATCACCATTTTGCATGCAAATTGCTGTCTCCTGGGGGCTTCACAGTTCTTTTACATCCAGTACACACAGATTCAGATCTATTTATAATCAGCATTTAAAAAATTAAGTTACATCATGAATGTGTCTTATTTTAAGTGTGTACACCTATGAGAGAGAGAGATTAACATCTGCCAAAGAGAAAACAAAGGAAAACAGGTGGCGTAGCTTCTTCCCTTCTCCTTTGTTTTTCTTGGAAATCTGAACTAGGAAAGAAAATGTATTTTTGCTACATAGTTATGATTTATGTTATCTTAGACTAGAGATTTTATACTTTGCTTTTTTTTCCTTTTCACTCTTGAGGAGTAAATGTAACCTCTGTAAAGTGTAAGTGTTCTAAGCAGATCAAGGACAGTGGGATTCAACAGCACCTATCTCTGCAAAAGGCTGACAGGGAAGTGAGTGAGGGGCTTCAGGGTCCCCACGAGTCAGTGACAATGATAAGCACTCGGATACAGCCCATCTGTCATTGCCGAGGGACTTTACCTTAAAGAAATGGAATGAGAGGACAAGAGGGACCTAGTCCACCGTCTTGCTCCAGAAACATGTACAGGTGGGAGCCCCCAGGTTCCGGGTGTTGACAGTATTTTTATGAACTATAAAACGAACGGTAGAATTTCAAATACCAAATTTTAGATATTTAGGCAATAAACACTTCTGTATGTCACAGGATTTTTTTTAATGCTATGTATTAGGGTTTCATCTGGCAAAAAAAAAAAAAGAGAGAGAGAGAGAGATACACACTCACTGTAGAAAATTTAGAAAAAAATAGAAAAAAGTTTGTGACCTTGGGTGTACAGAATAGGATTGATTAATCCTTTGCTCCTGACACACATACTCATTGTTGGTCTAGCATGGCCTGCTTATTTTATTTTACTATTTTAAGTAATGTAGTCACTCATGAACACACCACCAGAAACAAGAGGCAGGACCCTGACCACACCTGCATGGTCTTCTCCCCAGCTCATCACCCTGCCTCTTCCCAGCTGAGATGCTTATCATCCTGAATTAGTATTTATCACTACCTTGCTTTTCTTTGTATGTTTTCCTTGCCTTTATATACGTGTGTGTGTGTTTTATATATATACATATGCACACACATTGTGATGGTTAACTTTATGTATCAATTTGGCTGGGCCACAGGGCGATTAGCTATTTGTTCAAACATTATTCTGGGTGTTTCTTTGAGGATGTTTTGGGATGAGATTAACATTTACATTGATGGACTTTCAGTGAAGCAGATTGCCCTCCCCAATATGAGTGGGCCTCATCCAACTCAGCAGAAGGTCAGGATAGAACAAAAAAGACCGGCCTCCCCAAGCAAGGGGGAGTTCTTCAGCAGACTGCCTTCAGACTCAGACTGGAATATCGACTCTCCTGGGTCTCCAACCTGCAGCCCAGCATGCAGATTTTGGACTTACCAGACTTCATAACCACAGGACCCAATTCCTTATAAGAAATCGCCTCCTGTATATACAAACATCCTACTGGTCCTGGTTCTCTGGAAAGCCCTGATACACATATATATTTCCTAATGTTTTTAAGGTTGTTAAATGTAAAAAAGGGATCCATGCTAAACACAATCCTTTTCAACTTAATTTTTCATTTAATACAATTAACTAAAATTTAGCCATATCGTTACATGTCACTGTAGTAGTTCATTTTGGCTACCTTATGAGAGTCTGTTCTGTAGCTATTCTACAGTTTATTCATTCATTCTGCAGTTGATGGGCACCTGGGTTGATTTCAGTGTTTTGCTATGGAAATAATTTTTTTAAATGAAAAGAATATTAAAGTATATTTCCTCCCACTACTCAGAGATGGTTACTACTAACATTTTGGTGGGTAGTCTTTTAAGATCTTGCTATATAATTTTTTATAGAGGTAGGATTCTAATGTATAAAAAGTGATTGTAATGTCAAATTATTCTTTGAAAGTAGACCCAGTTTATATTCCCGTGATCAGAGGATGAGAGGGCCCATTCACAGAAGTCCCAAAAGCAGGATTACCTTTATTTTAAATTAATGACAAGTCGATAAGCAAATGAAGGTATCACATTGTTTTTTACTTTGCATTTCTTTGATTACTAACAAGTAAACATTGTTCCCAAGAATTGACTTCAAGATTAACTTTCCTCAAACAAGAATCGTAAAGAAAAGCTACCTATTCTGCTTTTATATCAGTATTAGTTTTAGTGAATATTTGTATACCTTCCAAACACTGTGTTAGTTTAAATAAATTTCATGAACATCATAGTTCAGCTCACTCTTTTATTGTTATAGAAATAGGCTAACAGAAAGAATGGGCCTAACTATGGGGCCATGTCCAATGCCCGCCCCCACTTTTTTTGCTCCCAGATCACCTTCAAGATTGTGAAAAGGGTTAGCTGTGAAAACACTTTTGTTTAAAGCATGTGCCAATCAAACCTATCCAGGAAGTAAAAATTTTATTTCCCCATTAATGGTATAATTTCAGAAATTTTTCTGAGTGTAAATATAATATAAACAAACAAAAAATTACCCATACTATCAAGAGGTAGCCATCTGATCTTATTTTTATATTTCTATTCCTTTCTAAGCATTTTTACATAGTTGAAATGTTCAGGCCTCAGTGCTGGTAAAGGTGTAGGAACCAGCTCTACCTGGAATTTTAGTCATGCAGATATATTAATATTTATATAATAAAATTGATTAAACTTTTCCTTTATGACTTCAGAGTTGTGCCACTTTGGAAAAGAAAATGATTCTTCTATGGCATACAAGTATTTCCGTATCAATTTTATCTATTCATTCATTCGACACTTACTGAAGTTTTACTATGTGCAAGTGATCCATGTACATTTAATTTTTCAGCCCAGTCAGGAAATAATTTTAGATGAGCATATATTCCATAAAACTGAAAGTTGTTTCTATTTTTTAGATAGTTTTCCTATAAAATGTCTTAAAACATTATATACTCCCTTAGAAAACAAAAATACTCTAAATAAGTTAGCCTTTTCTTGGTGTTAGGATAATCACTATACACATCAATGATTTTACTGTGCTGAAAGAGGGATTAATATTTGGAGACAATAGAGGTCACTTCCAGCAAAAGTCCAGCCTGATGTTTTTCCTAGTAGGGGGAACTACCACTACTTCCTCCTAGTAATAAGTTTTTACTAGTTTTTACTTCTTTTTCTCCCACTGTCCCATCAACTTTAACGTTTCCCTTGTTAGTAGGTCTCCTTCCCTTTCCTTCTGTAGAGATTCTTTCTGAAACTGAAGATTCCCACGGTATCATATTTATGAAATCAGCCACTTTGTGTCTTACACAAATTAGTAAAATGCTTTTTTTTGGTAACACAGTAATGGGCATGCTTTCAGGTAGGCATTTCCTCCACCTTTTAAAAGACCAAATAGGCTTAGCATTTGGGGTTGCAGAGAATTGAGAGTTAATGGCTGGATGAGGTGGGATATTACATTACAAAATGGTGAACAGATGTACTGTGTTTCGTCTTATTTGTGTTTGGATCACTTGCACACAGTAAAACTTCAATAAACTGTTGAATGAATAAATGGATTAAATTTATATGGAAACACTTGTATGCCGTAGAAGAATCATTTTCTTCCTTTTCCAAAGTTCCTGCTGGCCCATAAAATAGGGAATTTTACCAAGACTCCCACCTTCCTGAGGAAATAGTGGGAGAAAGTCGCTTGCTCTCCACTTCTCACTGGCTCTTCTCTACGTCTGGTGAGGCAGTGGGAGACTGAGGTATTATTCCCTATTCTCTTCAGGACTGGTGAACTCAGTAAAAATGGCTACTCATAAAGGGCACATCTCTTTGACTCTCTTGGGCGGCACTCCTCTACAAGCTGCCTTTATCGCTTTTCAATCCTGCCTCTTCCAATCAAAATACACACTCAGGTAGACCCACCCACGGGGGCAGCCTGCAGTCATGGAATGCAGTGAGTTTGTTCAATTTAAAGAAGGAACTGCTTCTAAGAAGCCCACTTGGCCACAGGTGCAAGCAGAGAAGAAAAGTTCACGCATTGATTCCCCATCCTTCTTTTGTGCATGTTCTTAATTTCAGAGCCCAGAGGAGAGAGCGGTATGATTAATTGGGTCCTTCAACCCCATCCATAGAAATAACTCACAACTATAAGCATCAGAGAACATATGAACACAATGTTTGTACCATGAACAAGGAGACTGCAGGGCATGAGAGAAGAGTGAGCAGTGAGTTAGTCCCTCAGGAAGATTGTCTTCTGGCAAATTCTTGTGGCTTTCCCTGGCAAGGCCGAAAGAAGCTGCTTTGTGATAATTCAGTCCCCTCCCCCATCTTCCCTCTCTCTTTCCCTCTTCCCACAGATGCACAGGGAATTTCGCAAAGTTCTGTTTGTGATCATTTCTCCCTGGGAGATGTGGAAAGGAGAACAAATGTCTGTTTTTAAAACATATGTATAGATTATGAGTTAAAAAATGAAATTTAACCCAACTTTCCTGAGCATCGCTGACCTGCTGCAAAAGTGTTTTAGTTCTCAAAATTATTGTATTTTATCTCCTAATCAAGATAAAGCCATTGTTGTTGTTTTATTATTATCAATATTATTAGAAGAAAATAATGAAAATGAAGGAGAAGAAGGCAAAAATTACATATGCCTTTGTTTCTAATATTGGAGGTGAACTGGTGGAAACAAGCCCCTACTTCTGGTATCGGGGTGGAATACTCTTAGAGCCTGGTCTGCAGAGGAAGACACACACATCAGATCTGGCCACTGGTTTTCCAGTGTAGAACAAGCATGGAGCTAGGCCACCCTGGCTCTCCTTTGATCTTACCGCTTACTAAGGTCTTCATGCTCACATGGCTCCTGATGGCTACATACCTCCCACCTGGCCTCTAATATCTGTGTCTCATCATCCTGTTGCTATCAGCCCAGTTCTTCAACCCCATTAGTTTTTGGCCATGAGGCATGTGGGATCTTAGCTCCCTGACCAGGGATTGAACCTGCACCCGTTGCATTGGAAGGCAAAGTCTTAACTACTGGACCACCAGGGAAGTCCCTCAATCTAATCTTAATTCTGACAATGTACAAGATTCTTTTTCTGAAGTCCCTTTTTCATGAACCTTTTATCACTTTCTGAATCCACATTAATTTGTCCCTTACTTTTCCCATACATAAGCAACCAGCCCTAGGACAAAATTATTCTCCTTTTTTTCCTCAACAAAAAATCTCCATTTTTTATAGTTTCTCTTGCCAACAACACATATACAACTTGCTTTACACACTGAAATGCCTCCCTCATCATTTTTACATGTTACGTTTTTAATCCTTGAAAACCTTAACAAAACCAAGAAACAAGTAATTTAACTGTTATACCAGCATTTTCTGATTGGCAAACTTAAAAACATATTCCATAACCTCTAAAAACATATATTTTTTTTTCATAGCACAATTTCTCTTTTATGTGGTACAAGATGTGTGTTTAATAAACCCAAGCCCTCTTTTCTCTTTACTTCCCCTTGGCTTGAAGTTTTAGTAATTAACCCAAGGCTGAAGTCTCAGGCAAAGTGGGCTGTGTTTGTATTTCAAGGACATGGTAAGAGTTAACTTCAAGATTTCTCCTAGGCATATTTTTATTATCACAGGGTCAGAATTCTGAAGAAAGTAAAATATTCTATCAAGCTAGCTTTCTCTAACTGCATATGCAAAAAAAAAAAAAAACAGTTTTGGAATTCAAAGGAGTTTCATCTTAACCAATCTTTTTGGAGTTTGAAGAATACTATCGGTGGCCACACAGTGTTTAAAAAGATCATTTTTTTAAAGTCATAGTTTCACAGTTAAAATCTTTTTAATGAATCGAACCTGAATTTCTCACTGTACAAAAGGCAACAAGAATACCAATCACACAAATGGAATACACATTCACACACCAGAAGATAGAACTGTCACAAACCAGAGGAGAGGATGACCAATACGGAGTCCCAAACAAACACTTCCCCAACACAAACGGTCCCTGACGGTAGACACATGTCAGAACCAATTGCAAAAATGCCCAAATGACGCTCAATTCTCACAAACAGTCCTCAATGGTAGACATGAGGCAGGAGACAGATGGGCCCCAGACTGAGCAGCGGGAGGCAAGAGGAGCTGAGTCCTGCCCAGATGAGAGACAAAAGACCACATATTCCTCATTCTCGAAGTCAAGGAGCCCTTCCCAACTTCACCTGTGCAGAAAGGGTCCTCAGAGTTCAAAAGAGAGGGGGCATCATCTCATAGTAAGTGATGTCAACTACCCACAGGCCTCTTCACTAGAATCCATCTTGGCTAAGAGATGTGTGCAAACACACGCGAGGACCCTGAGATATACCAACGACGGACTCAGAACCAGGCAAAGCAAGATGACTGTCCAAAAGAAACCTGGAAGAAATGCCCCATATAAGTGATTCAAACTACCACGCGGGCACAACTCTCTCTGAGCCCGCCCACGTGCCTATGCACACGTACTCTTTTTCCTAATAAACATTCTACTTGTTTCACTACTTTCTGTCTCTCCGTGGAAATTCCCTTCTACACAGCTGACGGGCCAGGGCCTTGTCACTGGCCACTGGTCCCTGGGGGTCTCACGGCTAGGATTCAACGCTCTCACTGCCACGGCCTGACTTCAATCTCTGGCCGGGAACCAAAACCTGCTTCCAGCCGCTGCAGGCTGAGGCCAGCCGAGATCAGACACACATCAAAACCAATTAGCAAAATGCCCAAATAGCACTTTGTGCTCGGAAGAGAAGTTAGCCCAGGTGCACACGGGTCGACCTACTTGGTCTTGAAGCTCGTCGGCTCGTCCAGATGCATGTTTCCATTCCACCAAGGAAAAGCGTACGTTGACTGCCAGTGCCAAGCAGGGGAGAAACAGGGAGGATCCCCGAAACAAACGGTTTCGGCAGCTGCTAGGAACGTCCCCTCAAACACCCCCTCTCGGGGCCAGCGAGCCACGGGAATCAGGCTCCTCACAGCCACCCCGGCGCGTCGTCATGGCGGCAGCTCTGCTGGCAGAACCCCAGAAGCCAGATATCGCGAGAGTGCAGCAGCCCCGCGTTGGGAGCCAAAAACTGTTAGCGAAAGTGGGTCCAGCTGCTTGCCGCGCTAAAGCCAATAAAGAGGCAAGGTTGGTGGGGAGGAAAGTTTGTTTTATTTCAGCAACCTGGCGGGGTGGGGTGGGGGGACTTGTGTCCAAAGGCTGACTCCCCCACTGACCATCAGTGGGCAAGAGCTGTTATACACGGAGGGAGGGAGCTACGTGCAGAAACGGCACCATCAGCTCTGACCGTCATCTTGACATTGGTCCTGCGGTGATCTGATCAGCATCATCTTGATTGTTTTAAGTACAGTTAGTCTTCAGTTCCAGCGTTGGTCTGCTCCCATTTCTTTGAGACCAGCTCACAGAATTGTGGCAGCTTATCTCATGGCTACCATCTGGTCATCGTGTAGTTAACTTCTTCCACCTGGTGAGGGTTTCAGTATCTATAAGACAGCTCACAGGATACAGCTCACAATATTATCTGTGGCCCTTAAGGAGGAACTGAAGGTCCTTGACTTTGTTTACTGACTAAACTATTATTGTTCTGTCCTGTTTGACCCCTTTTCTTTGCTTCTGCATTTTCTCACTTCTCTGATTAAACTTATTCTTTGGCTAAAGTTTTTCTACAGACAAAAGGCAGGTGGAGGACATGGGGGGAGGGGGAATGACCACAGAGTCCTACTCCGTTTTATTTTCGGTTGAATACAGGATAGTTCTATAGATTTGGGTGGAAGTATGACCTTGTTATTGTCTTTAAGGTTTAATGGGATGCATATGGGTGTCCAGAAGACAAAGGATAGACTGTGATAATTTTATATGTTGACTTTGTTAGGCTACAGTCTGAGTTATTCAAATATGAATCTAGGTGTTGCTGTGAAGGTATTTTATGGATGTGATGAAGATCCATAATCAGTTGACTTTAAGTAAGGGAGGTTATCCTTGATATTTTGGGTGGGCCTGATTTACTCAAGTAAAAGGGCATGAGGACAGAGCTGAGGCTTCTTTAAACAAGAAGAAAGTTTGCCTGTGAAGAGAACTTCAGCTTATGCCTGAGGGTTCCAGCCTGCTCTTCCTGACTGCCTGCCCTATGGATTTCAGCTCTCCTTGAAAAGCAGACCAGATGGAGGTTAGAATGCAGAACTTGTATTGGGTCTGTTAAGGACAGGAAGCAAGATTGGACAGAATGTATGAGTCTACCAGACTCATGTTATAACCCTCAGCCTCTCAGGAAAATGGGAGGCTGAAGAGAATTTGGACAGTAGAATACTCTGAGGTGCTGGATGACGCGTAGATGTAAAAGAATAAAATAAATCAGGCAAAAGAAGAAATTAATTAGAAGGCTGAGTAAGTTTAGGATGACTAAGTAATCACACTGCACACACACTCTTAGTGTCCTTTTAGAACATAATTATTAACAGGAAAAATATTGCCCCAAGGTAGATTGCTTCTTGAGGATCAAAAAAATCATACCCTTTTTATGTATAAAGCAGATGTACATACAGTACATAAACAGATATATGATATATCTGTGGCATTAAAATTTCATGGCAGGAGTAATTTGGAAAATATGTCTTTAAAAGGCTCCTTAGGGGATGGTGATGAGAAAAAGGTTGAGAAACACTTTAGGATGAATTCTTAGTCTTTATGTGCTTTTAAAAAAATCATGGAAATTGTATTGTTGTATTTTCTTACTATAAAAATAATACATTAATGTTTATCAGAAAAATAAACATTATTCCCTGGGTATATAACATTATTCCCAGGGACTTCCCTGGTGGCACAGTGGTTGAGAATCTGCCTGCTAATACAGGGGACACGGGTTCAAGCCCTGGTCTGGGAAGATCCCACATGCCGCGGAGTGACTAAGCCCATGTGCCACAACTACTGAGCCCCTGAGCCACAACTACTAAACCCCACGCACCTAGAGCCTGTGCTCTGCAACAAGAGAAGCCACTGTAATGAGAAGCTCACGCACCGCAATGAAGAGTAGCCCCCGCTCAACACAACTAGAGAAAGCCTGCGCACAGCAACAAAGACCCAATGCAGCCAAAAAGAAATAAAATAAAATAAAAATAAATTTAAAAATAAACATTAAAAAAGATAGCTAAAAACTCCACCATCCAGAGGTAACTATTATACATTTAGAGATGTGTGTGTGTACACACATGCACACTTTTTCCTATAGATATTTTTACTTTTACTAAGATGGAATTATACAATGATTACCATTTTGTAAATTTTTTCCACTTCGTATTATAGTGAGCTTGCTTTGTAACAAAGATAAATTACAGCATAATTTTAATGCCTGCATGATATTCCATGATATAATTATAATATTTTTAACCAATCTCAATTAACAGAGCTTCATGTTACAGCAGTATTTTTTAACAGTAAACATTGTACTGTAAACATTGCTCTGCTGAACATGCTAGACTTGTTTTATTATTGTCGTTGGAAGATAAATTCCTGAGAGGAAGGGTTAAAGTCTATATACTTTGTTTGAAGCATTGGTACATGTTGCCAAGCTACATGT
Organism: Aethalodelphis obliquidens; assembly: GCF_003676395.1. Taxonomy (NCBI): domain Eukaryota; kingdom Metazoa; phylum Chordata; class Mammalia; order Artiodactyla; family Delphinidae; genus Aethalodelphis; species Aethalodelphis obliquidens. The sequence goes on along the minus strand of NW_020837967.1, from coordinate 20,376,822 downwards.
ATCTTTTCACATCAGTGAATAGACTTCCGCCATCCTATTAATGGCTTCATAGTATTCCACTGTATAAGAATATCATAATTGATTTAATACTTCAATATTTAAGTTACTGCCCGTTTTTTTCTTCGTTAGTACAAGCTGTAAAAACAATGTAAAAGCTGTCATAGCAATACTGGTCTTGACTGTGTGTTTTCGCAAGAAAAATTCCTGAGTGGAATTGCTGGGCCAAGAGTAAACAATTAATGGATATTTATCAATTTCATACTTCTGGGAGTCATGGGGGACAGGAATTGAGGAAAGCTACAGTCAAAAGAACGTAGACCTTCATTTTCAGGAAAAAATGGGATTTACATAGCTTTTGGCTCTAAACATCTCTATTTCAATGTATTTGAATATGGAATATTCCCAAGTTTCTTGTGCTGATGAAATAAACATACTAGAATCCTATTGTATGTTCAAAAAAAAAAAGTAAACAGTTGAAACACACACACACAGACCTTTTTAAGGTCCTTAAAATACTGTTCCAGTTCAACCTCCCTTTGAAGGTAATTAGCCATTTTCAAGTCACAGCATTTCTGGCCTCATGGCTTGTCACAAATGTATGTCTCTCATAGGATCAGCCTCTAGATCTACCTGAAGTCCACCCACCCCCCTTCATGTTCTGCTCCCCTGTGGGTCATAAGAAGGGGCAAAGGTTTCTTCCACTCCCAACACCTGAGGCCTCTGCAGTTTCCGGTGTTAGCGACAGGTATCAAGATGGAAACCCATAGCTCCTCTCTAGAAAGCAGCTTCCAAAAAATAAACTATGGGAAGTTTTTTTTTTTACTGGTTTCCTGGTCTGCTGTTACTCTGGTTTATTTCGATTACACTTTTAGCTTTGGACTTGCCGGGATGAGAATCTTATGTTATACATCACCTATTGACACAGATTTTGGGAAATTATTTCTTGCCAAAGTCCTTAACCCTGCTCCCAGAGCACTCATTGCCTATTTTTGCTTCTGTTACGCAGTGAAACCATCAGGGGGCATGATATCCAACAAATGAGGCACCAGAGTCTTTATAAAGTCATAATGAGTCTTCCTGTTATCCAGAAAGGCATGGAAATTTCTCCAAGTCATGTCGTTGGAATCTAAAAAGGATTCTGTGGAAACTAATGCTGGATTGTTTGTCTCTTATTTTCGATTTCAGAGTGTCTTTCCCCTCTATTTCCTACTCCTCTCACTCAGAGCTGGTACAAGGGAAGAGAAGTAGGTCTACTAGCTCTGGGCCAGAGGTTTGAATGCCTGGGGCTGGTAGAGAGGAACTGGTGACAGGAGGTGTGTTGGAAGCATCACCTGGTGGACAAAAACCCTGGTACTCAGAAACGTCTCTGCTTCCGAGCAACCAGCCTGGGAGTCAGAAGTGTTACATCAATATTCATTGACTTCAGAACCTCTATCCCATCCTCTCAGTCTCTCTTCAGTTTAGCTCATCTTATTAAAGAATGAATGTAGGAATCAAAGGTGACTCATAAGTTTTTTTTCATAAGTTTTTAAACTGTGGCAACACACACATAACATAAAATTTACCATCTTAACCATTTTTAAGTGGTTAAGATGGACATGAAGTACATTCACGTTATGCTCCCAGCATCGCCATCCATCCACGGAACACTTCATCTTGCAAAACTGAAACTCTCTACCCATTAAACACTAACTCTCGTTTCCCCTCTCATTGGGTTTTTGTTTTTTTTAGTTGGGTTATAGTTGCTTTACAATGTTGTGTTAATTTCAGGTGTATAGCAAAGTGAATCAGTTATACACATACATATACCCACTCTTTTTCAGCTTCTTTTCCTATATAGGTCATTACAGAGTATTGAGTAGAGTTCCCTGTGCTATACAGTAGGTCCTTGTTAGTTATCTATTGTATTTTTTATATAGTAGTGTGTATATGTCAATCCCAATCTTCCAATTTGTCCCTCCCCTCCTCCTTCCCCCCACCCCGTAACCATAAGTTTAGTTTCTACATCTGTAACTCTATTTCTGTTTTGTAGATAAGTTCATTTGTATCCTTCTTTTTTAGATTCCACATGTAAGCAATAGCATATATTTGTCTTTCTCTGTCTGACATACTTCACTCAGTATGACAACCTCTAGGTCCATCCATGTTGCTGCAAATGGCATTATTTTGTTCTTTTACCCTCAGAATGGGAGAGCATATTTGCAAATGAAGCAACTGACAAAGGATTAATCTCCAAAAGTTCAAAACAGTTCATGCAGGTCAATATCAAACAAACAACCAACCCAATCCAAAAATGGGCAGAAGATCTAAATAGACATTTCTCCAAAGAAGACAGATGGTTAAAAAAGCACATGAAAAGATGCTCAACATTCACTAATTATTAGAGAAATGCAAATTGAAACTACAATGAAGTATCACCTCACACCAGTCACAATGGCCATCATCAAAAAGTGACTCATTGAGAGCTTCCCTGTTGGCGCAGCGGTTGAGAGGCCGCCTGCCGATGCAGGGGACACGGGTTCGTGCCCCGGTCCACGAAAATCCCACATGCCGCGGAGCGGCTGGGCCCGTGACCCATGGCCGCTGAGCCTGCGCGTCCGGAGCCTGTGCTCCGCAACGGGAGAGGCCACAACAGTGAGAGGCCCGCTTACCGCAAAAAAAAAAAAAAAAAAGACTACAAAAAAATGACTCATTGGTTTTTGGCCTGAGTGACAGGAGAGATGCTGGTCCCCACCCTTCTCCTTTACTTGTCATTGCCACTCATGTTTTGATGGTGTCCCCTTGGTTTGACCACACTGTACTCCAACGCTTATTTTAACCTCATATTATAAACATTTTTAGTTGGGGTCAGACATGGTGGTTTACTTGGGATAGCCACCTAAATAAAACTCATGGTGATTTTCAGTTTCAGAATTTTCCAGATGCCTACTCCAGGGTGCTGGTGTTTCTAATCCCCCCAATGACCAATGTTTAGGGTCAGCTAAAGAAAGCATCTAATCCCTAAATTTATCCTAAAAGTCATGACTTCTGTGGATGTGACTGCAAGGAAGACAAAGGAAATTTGAAATATTAAGGAGTTTGTCACTATTATCATTTCTTTAGAGCTTTCAGGTCGCTGAGTGCTTTTATTTTTCATTTATGGTCACATTTCATCACCTCCACAAACCCGGTAAGGTAGTTGTTATTCTCATCCCATATTTCAGAAATGAAGAAAGTGAGTCTGAAAGAGAAAGTGACTTGGCAAAAAACATGCAAATAGTCAAGGTCTCTGTCTCCACTTCTCCCAAAATGGGCGAAGTTCTTGAAGTTGTAGAAAATCTGAAATGAGTGCTGTAATTACTTCCTTGAAAAATAATAATTCCAAATAAACTAACCCATTGAGTTTTGGCTACTATTTTAATTTGCTTGGGGGAAGTTCAAAGATACATTTCTCACTCAGTTTTATTTATTTGGTTCTTTGAATTACTGCCATCTTGAAAACTTGCTTAAATATTCTCATTTCTTCTTACATTGCTTCTTTCTCTTACCATAACCAGGTACATATCTTCATCTTCATTCCTCTGCATAAATTTAACTGCTTGCTAGTCAGTTATAGAAAACTGATGTTCTTTTTCCTCTTAAATGGTCCTAGTGCCTCTCAGATTCTCTTCAGCTTACCTGCATCTTTCTGTATTTCTAGCATAGAAATAAATAAATGTACCATGTATTAAAGTGGTAAAAATCTCATTCTCAGACTTCCCTGGTGGTGCAATGGTTAAGAATCCGCCTGCCAATGCAGGGGACATGGGTTCAAGCTCTGGTCCAGGAAGATCCCACATGCCGCGGAGCAACTAAGCCCGTGTGCCACAACTACTGAGCCCACGTGCCACAACTACTGAAGCCCACGTGCCACAACTACTGAATCCCACGCACCTAGAGCCTGTGCTCCGCAACCAGAGAAGCCACCGCAATGAGAAGCCTGTGCACCGCAACAAAAAGACCCACTGCAGCCAAAAATTAATTAATTAATTAATTTTAAAAAAACCTCATTCTGTCATTGTTCCTCTTCAAATTTTCCTCCAGCCCCCTTCTCTCTCTTTTTTTTTTTTTTTTTTGACACACTGTGTGGCACACGGGATCTTAGTTCCCCAAAGTGGGATTGAACCCCTAGCCCCCCGCATTGAGAGCCAGAGTCTTAACCACTGGACCACCAGGGAAGTCCCCAGCCCCCTAAGTCTCCAGCCCCCTTCTCTTTGTAATTGGCCCCCTTTCAGCTCTCAGGACCTCAGCAAAAATGGTTACTTTAGGGACAAGGTGAAATACTAGAAAAAGTTTTGTGTTTATCCCTCATCTTCCCTTAACTGCACTTTGAACATTGACCAGCTTAGCATGAGGAGTTTTTCTGGGGTTTACTCCCCAGAAGCTGGGCCCCGGGGTCTGTGGTAGGGCTGTCTGCAGCAGCTTCTCAGCCCCAAGCCTCACTCATCTTTCACGGGGACAGATGGCACGCTCAGTGGGGGAGGAACCCGAGCAGCTGTGAACAGCTATCTTCAGGTTGTGGGGAGAGAGACACGAGGCCTGAGCTCCTAGAAAGGAAAAATGATCCGTTTTTGAACCCCAGAGTCCTCACATCTAGCAGAGGTGACCCTGTTCTCACGACAGCCACATTTCAAATGCCAGGTGATGTGTGCAATTCTAGAGCATTGTGGAAAGAGGTGGTTCCCTCCTTGTTTTATGCCCATCCCACCCATCCTTAACTTTGGAAGATTCTATGTTGAAGAGAAGGGCCTTGGATCTTTATAAGTCTTCTGTCCCCTTTCACACTGAGTCTTTTTTTTAACTGAAGTATATTTGATTTACAATGTTGTGATAGTTTCAGGTGTACAGCAAAGTGACTCAGTTGTGTGTATGTGGGCATATATATATTCTTTTTCAGATTCTTTCCCTCTATAGGTTATTACAAGATACTGAGTATAGTTCCCTGTGCTACACGGTAAGTCCTTGTTGTTTATCTATTTTACACATAGTAGTGTGTATCTGTTCATCCCAAACTCCTAATTTATCCCTCCTTCTGCCCCCTTTGGTAACCACAAGTTTGTTTTCTATATCTGTGAGTCTATTTCTGGTTTGTAAATACATTCATTTGTACTATGTTTTTTAGATTCCACATATAAGTGATATCATATGGTATTTGTCTTTCTCTTTCTGACTTACTTCACTGGGTATGATAATCTCTAGTTGCTACAAATGGCATTATTTCATTCTTTTTTATGGCTGAGTAATAGTCCATCGTATATATGTATCTCATCTTCTTTATCCATTCACCTGTGATGGACACTTAAGTTGCTTTTTCAGTTATTCCAAGTCTCAGTCCTACCGACGTCTTTGGAGTGCAGTGCATCTTCTGTTTGGTTTCTTAATGAGTGGTCTTTGAGTGCCTAGATTTCCAGAAGATAAACGATTCTCTTCATCATACCCGTTCGTCCACCTGCCTCTCTTCCTCTGCTCATATTCCCCTTTCTCACAGAATATCTTCTCTGCAATTTTTTTTTTTTTTTTTTTTTTTTTTTC